>NW_004567112.1:17231347-17240209 GCF_000260355.1 Condylura cristata | reverse complement strand
AAAAAAAAAAAAAAGTGAGCTGGGCAGAAAGGAGAGACCAGGAGAGGGAATAACTGTTCACTGTGATAACCAGGGTGGCCTGTAATGTCATGGGGGCTTCCAGCAAAGTACAGAGCTTGTGAAGAATGAGCAAATGAGGAAGCTCAACCCTACCAGAGAAAAAGAACATGCTGTAATGATGCTGGTCAGAAGGGCTGACAACAGGCACCTGAGGGGCTGAAAGGGGCTCTGGGTTGTTTCCTTCATCAATTCAGGTCTGTGCCAAGGCACCTGGCAGCAAGCACTTAAACTTTCCAAAAATTCCTGAGGAGAGAGTAGGGATGGAGAACACGTGGAAGGCTTTGGCCTAAGTTTGCAGGGAAGGAGCAACTGGGGCAAAGGTCTGGCCTCAAGTTCAGGTCCAGGTTCCTACCTTTCAGACACCTAGCTTCACAAGGTCACCTTTTCCTGGCTGTTTCCCACAGACCCTTATTTAGGTCGACTCTTTGCTTCTAATTCCATTTGTCAGCTCTGTTGGCAGAAGGACTGGTACCAGCAACAGCAGTCACCCACAAAAGTAATCCACCCCTCTCATGCACGTGGGCTGTGCTTGTGGCTGGAATAGCTACAGCCAAGGTCTTGGCATAGAAGTAAGTGGCTCAAGCCCAGAAAAAGGGAAAATTCCTGCAAGATGGAACCAACCACCAGGAGCCAGGAGAAAAGCTGTTTTCCCAACCCTTGAACTCTGGGTGTCCTCAGCAACTCCTATGGCCCAGGAAGCTGGGCCTGGCTTTCCCTGAGGGTATCAGGTAGCAAAAGATAAATGCCATGCTAAAACCAAACTCTGAGATGGTAGCATGTCGAGAAATGCTACCTCCTGAGAGCCTCAGGCCTCAGGTGACCTGCCTCAGTCACCTGGGCTCTCTCTTCTTGCAAGGGCAGCACAAAAGCTCCAAGATCTCTATCCACGACTTAGAACAGGGATTTTTCCCTTCCCAGCAAAGCTATCTTTTACCAGTGCCACTTAGTTCAGTTACTTGTACGGTGGTGAAAAGCTGAGGCTCCTGAATTATCAGCTCCTTGGAAGGAAACCAGAGGCCAGGCTGAACTTAGTGCATGATCTCAGTTTTCCTCTTGTCTAGACCCTGCCCACTTTGACCTCCTTCCCTGGCTCTTGTGTGCTTCCTTCCGAATTTCATCCTCTTCTGCCCAGGGGAAAGCAGCCCTTTACCATGCTTCTGCCATCACCTGCCCTCTCTTAAATTCCTAAGATCACATGTGAAGCTCAGAGCGTAGTTCCAGGACTTCAGAGCACTTCAGAGGGATACTTTCCTACGCTGGGGTTTTGCTGCCCGCAGCTTCATTCATTCTTTAGGAACATATCCCATGTAGGGCCTCACACTAACATGGACCTGGGATGTGAGGTATGAGCAATCTTAGGCAGAGAGCAATCTCCTAGAGCCCTTGTGCTTAAATACTTCAGCTTTTACCCTAAGTTGCCGACTCATACTTTGGCTTCCATGCAACTCTGAAGGCCTCTCCTAGGCTGAGATGCCTCCCTAATCCATCAGGTAATAGTTTAACTCCCAAGCACAAGTCTGGTTTCATTAATAGCTATTGGAATTGTTAGCAGCCAAGAACCACAGCCACTATCTCAAGTCATGGTAGCTTCAAAGTTGGTAGATCACCTATGTGCCACATAGTCTCTAAGGAATCCTTACACACCTCTACCTGTGGCCCTCAGTAGAGAGGAAGCCAAGTCGTCACAAATCCTGACAGAACAGAGACCTGGAATCCCACTCTAACTAATGTATCTCACCTCACCTCACCTCTTTGTTTTCTTTTAAAAAAAATATCTATTATTATTTTTAAAATATTTACTTATTTATGCTACCTGGAGCTTCACTGGACTCAACAGTAATTGTCATCACAGTCCAGGAAGTATCAACCTATTTCAGACTGTCCCAAAGACCCTATGTGCATAAATTATTCTTTTTTAGAAAAATATTTATTTATGCACACAAGAACTGGGGTACAGGCCAGAGTTTCTGTGTGGAGGGTGAGAGGATTCACCAGAGACAGAGTGGGGAACAGAACAGGCAGACTGACTGACACAGTGCTGAGAGGAGCAGAGGGCGGGACAGAAGAGGTCTGCTGCGTCATGTGGGTCAGCTCCCTGGCTGGGGATGGAACTCTGTGCTGCAGTGGCTACAGACAGCCTCATAGTTCTGCACCTTAACCCCTTGTACTGCCAGGGAGGATCTTGTCACCCCTTTTTAAGGCAGGGCCTTTCACACAGGGAATAACTTCCTTACAGAAAGTAGCCAAGGAGAACTGCCAGGTTGGAAAAGTTCTTGGCAATAGCTATCCAGTCTTGTTATCAGAGGGCTTGGAACAGTGACTGAAAATATCCTTTGTCTCAAATTGGACTGAATTCCCAGCAGACTAAGAATGAGGGAAAGACTAGGTAATAGAATGTGATATGATAGCAAACTTGTTTTCAATTTGAACGGACATCTACAGTATAACTTACTTGGGGCAAGCATGGTGTTTCCCAAGAGGCCAGGCTGACAAGCTACCTTACTTAAGACTGTAAGCACAATCTTACAAAACGAAAACTTAATGAGACATCTCACAGAGTAGGAAATAAACAAGGGTCCTATCAAGGTTGTCGTGGATGAAATAGAAAGAAGCTATGGAATCAAAACAACCTGAGTTCAAATCTTCACCATAACTTAATTACTTACAAGACCTTCACCTGTCTTAGTTTTAGCTTTTTAGCTGCAAAATAATCATCATCACCATTATATGTTCTTATAGTGATAGGATCTAATAAATGGGAGATGCCAAAGAACTGAAGGTTACTGAGAACCAAGGAGGGAAAATGTAAATAGTTTATCTAATATATTCAAACAAAATAAGTCAAGTGGCAAAATGGTGGTGGTGTTGCTACCAATATCTTAGGAGAGTGACATGGAAAGAAGCCATACCTCATTCCTGACAAGGTGTTAGAAACAGAACCATAGGAATAGTAATTCTTGAGGCAAAATTTGAAATCACCTACCTAGTCCTTGGTCATCATTTCACAAATGAAGAAACTGATGTCCAGAAAGACTAAATTGCCTGCCTAATTTGCACAAAGCTGGGATTAGACAGCAATCTTCTCATGCCCAAGTCAGTGCTCGTCCCCTATGGCTGGCTAGTCTGACCTACGGCATGTTTCCAAGTTTACAGACTAAGCCTGATCTTGCAGAAAACAAACCTTCATGGAATTCAAACTCATTCCTAAAAAATGGGAAGTATGACCCAATAAAATGATAGTGGAGGCAAGGATAAACAGATGGGACATATCAACTTAAAGAGCTCTGTATAGCAAAAGAGACATTAAAAAAAGCAAACTGACATCCCACTGATTGGGAAAAATTTTTCTCACACAAAACTAGTGATAAAGGATTGATCACAAAAATATACGGAGAACTGATGAAACTCAACAAAAATAAAGTAAACAACCCCATCAAAAAATGGGCAGAAAAGGTAAAAAGACACTTCTCCAAAGAGGAAATGCAAATGGCCAACAAGCATATGAAAAAATGTTCAACATCACTCGTAATAAGGGAGATACAAATTAAAACCACAATGAGATACCACCTCACCCCAGTGAGAATGGCACATCTTCAAACAACTAGCAACAACAAATATTGGCGAGGACATGGAGAAAAAGGAACTCTCCTGCACTGCTGGTGGGAATGCAAACTAGTACAACCACTATGGAAAACTGTTTGGAGGTTCCTCAAACTGCTCACTGATTCAAAGAGGTACCTGTACCCCCATGTTTACTGCTGCTTTATTCACAATTGGAAAGACATGGAAACAGCCCAAATGCCCAAAAATGGATGACTGGATTAAAAAGATGTGGTACATATACACAATGGAATATTACTCAGCAACCAAAAAGAAAGAAAGAAAAACATGAGGCCCTCCCTGGTGGCGCAGCGGGTTAAAGCACAGCACTAAGAAGCTAAAGCCACTTCAGCATGAGTTCGATCCCTGCCCCAGAGGTGACCCACATGGCATGGCAGACCTCTCCTGATCCGCCTGCTGCTCCCCTCAGCAGTGTACTTAATCAGTTGGCCTTTTCTGCTCCCCACTCTGTCTCTGGTGAAGCCTTTCACCACCCCTGCACCTCTGGCCTGTACCCCAGTTCTATTTACATAAATAAATAAATCTTTAAAAAAAATGAGAAAGAAACACATGTCTTTTGCAGCAACATAGATGGAGCTGGAAAAGATCATGCTTAGTGAAATAAGCCAGAAAAAAAAAAAAAGGTAAAATACCGGATGGTTTCTCTCATAGCAGGAATATAATGGAACAGGCGAGAAAATAATGATAATGATGAATAGCTATATACCAGAGAGATTTTGTGGGGGTGGAGTGGGGAATGGGATCAAAAGCAGTGCGGAGAGGGAAGTGCACTGGACTATGGTGATGGCACATAGGTGATTTGGTGATGGGAAACCCAAGGGGATTGCAACCGAGATGGAAAAATGCACAAAAATATGTAAAAATAAACTATTATAAAATTTAAAAAAAATGGGAAGCATGATCTGGGGAGCTAGGTAAGTAACCTGGTAGAGACATGGTTTGTTCATAGAGCCTCAATGACTATGGGGCAGGGCTCCAGGGCTTGTCACTTTCACCAGGAGCTGCTGAGGGCCTGCTCAGGGGCTCTCTGGTGGCACAAGGGGTTAAGCACAGCGCCATGAAGCTGTCTGCAGCCTCCGCACCCACTGCTCCCCTCAGCAGTGTATTTCAGTCAAGCTGCCTGCTCTGCTCCCCACTGTTTCTGGTGAATCTTCTCTCCCTACCCCCTACCTCTGGTCTACACCCTAGTTCTTATATACATAAATAAATAAATTTGAAAAAAAACCACTCTGGTATTGGTTGCTACTTACTTAATTACTTAGTATTCACTTAGAAGCGTGAAATTCAGATGTTTAGTCTTCAATTGGAGTTCTTTGGCCACTCCATCAGGTGGTCTCCAGGCTTGGGGGTAGGGTATTAAAAGGAGTCAATGACTCCCTTTTACAATGAATGTTCATACCACAATTTTCCATTCTCCCAAAGAAACCGTAAAACCTCCATTCCATGTTTTTTTTTCTGCTTTACACCTGCCAGACTTCTAATCATAGAAAAACTAATCTCTGGATGGTTTGAAACAGATGGAGTAGTTAAACAGAAGAAAGAAAAGGATGATTTTCTTTTAGAGTTTCATGATAATCTCCATCTATTTCTCCCACTGAACTCTGTCCATTTGCTCTATTTTAGGTGATTATTCACTTGAGAGAGAAAATGGGTTTTTGGCCCCATTTCTTCTAAAAAGCAGGAAAGAAAAGCCTGAGGGATCAAGCTTTGAAACCACAAGCAAGAGCATTAGCAGGCCTAAGTCTGGACACTGCATTTACTTCTCTCTCCATCAGTTAGGAAGCTAAGTAGTGCTTATTTTCATTCTAATGATGGTGAAATGATGAGAGTGTGGTTGTTTGGGAGCTGAAATTCAATTGGACCAGACAGGAGAGGGCTGCTGTGCCATGTGGGTTAGCTCCATGGCTGGGAATTGAACTTGTGCTACAGTGATTGCAGATAACCTGATAGTGCTGAGACTAACCCCTTGGGCCACCAAGAAGGCCCTAGTTTATTATTTTCAATAGAGTTAGGAGTATGGCTCTAGAGACAGCTTGAGGGGCTCATAGTCTAGCTCCACAACTTACTAGCAGGGCTGAGCTGGGTAGCCTCAGTTTTCTCATCTGTAAAGTGGGGATATTCTTCCTATAGTACTGGTGGAAAGGGTTAAATAAGGTAACAGTTACAAAGTGCCAAGCATACTTCTTGACACACAGAAAATGCTTAATGACCAAAACTGCTCTTATTATTTAATATGACTCTATGAACTGCTTTTCAGGACCTAAAACCCCAGCCCCTGACATAAGCAGGGGCTACTTTCTGATAGAGATCTGTCTTCTACAGGTTTCCCAATAAGGCATTTCCTGTGAAGGAAATAACACATCGCTGGAGGGTTGGTGCAGGAGCAGGTGTAGGCAGGCAGAGTGGCAGACCCTCTCCTGAAGAGACAAATATGCTACCACTACTTACTTGTTCATTGAAAATGTGTCACAGATTCTCAGCACTCAGAAGGAAGACACCTACATTGTAAAATTTTCACAATGCCTTAGAGAGTCCTATGAAACTAAGCATTCACATTCTTGTGGACTAATTTGGTAACACTCAGGCCCAACCAAAAAGGAAACGAATCCTTCATCAAGATCACATGGTGGCCCTCCCTCTTGGCACAGCTGGTTGGAGGACAGAATTGCGAAGCTGGCCACTGCTGATTCAGTGTCAGTGTAAGCTCGATCCCCGATCCCCGGCCTTGGAGGTGATCCGCATGGTGTAGCAGACTTCTCTCCTCACTCACCCGCTGCTCCCTTCCACAGTGTACTTTGTCGACCTTCTTACTCTACTCCCCACTCTGTTTCTGGTGAATCCTCTCACCACCCCTGCACCTCGTACTCAGTTCTGTATGACTAAATAAATAAATCTTTTAAAAAAATAAATGAAATGGAAAGCAAAAAAAATCAACAAAATGTTGATTTGGTATAATCTGTTCTACTTAAAAAATTATTTATTTATGCATACAAGAACTGGGGTACTGGCCAGAGGTGCAGGAGGGTGAGAGGGTTCGCCAGAGATAGTAGGGAACAGAACAAGTAGCGGTACTGAAATACACTGCTGAGGGGAGCAGAGGACAGGACAGGAGAGGTCTGAAAACTGATTCTCTGAAAAGATTAATCTGTTTCTCAAAAGATTCATTCATTCATTCATGCATACAGAACTGGGGTATAGGCCAGAGGTGTAGGGGCGGTGAAAGGATTCACCAGATACAGTGTGGGGAGCAGAACAGGCAGGTCGCTGAAGTACAGTGCTGAGGGGAGCACTGGGTGACACAGGAGAGGTCTGCTGCGCTATGTGGGTCAGCTCCCTGGCAGGGCATCAAACTCATGTTGAACTGGCTGTGGCTAGCTTCATGGTGTGTGCTTTAACCCACTGCACCATCAGGGAGGCCCTTAATTAATAAAACTTGAGCTAAATTGATCAGGAGCAAAATACAAGTTGTACATTAACTGGTGATGTAGTTAATGTACAGAGTAATTGGTGAAAGTGGGGACATCACTGTAAAACCTACAAGCACTTGAAGGAAAACAGGGAATACTGAATTTATACCAAGCAATTAAATAGCCTATATGAATTAAAAAATTCCTTGAAGACACAACTTACTAAAATTGGCTCAAGAATTATAAAAATTATCTTTAGAGGAAATTGAATAGTTATAATGCTTCCCACAAAAGTATACTGATACATGCAGCTTACTTCAAAAAAGATAACAAAGTGTTTGATGCCAATATCCATCTTTTGGATCAGATATGAGATAAAACAAGTTTATTAAAATGTAAATGACAGAATCAAAGTGGTGATTACATCAGTATTGTAATAACAGTATTCACTATGTAATTTTTTTCAATATGTTTGAAAATTTTCATTTTAAAATTCTTTCCAGAAAGATAACTCCAGGTCCAGATGGCTTCACTGGTGAATTCTATGAATCATTAAGCAAGAACTATTTCCAATCCTACACAAACTCTAAAAAAATAGAGAAAAAGGGCCCTCCCTGGTGGCGCAGCGGGTTAAAGCACAGCACTAAGAAGCTTAAGCCACTTCCACATGAGTTCGATCCCTGCCTGCCCCGGAGGAGATCCACATGGAGAGGCAGACCTCCCTCTCCTGACCCACTCACTGCTCCCTCAGCAGTGTACTTGGTTGATCTGCCTGTTCTGCTCCCTTCTCTGTCTCTGGTGAATCCTCTCACCCTCTGCATCTCTGGCCTGTACCCCAGCTCTATATGAATAAATAAATAAATCTTTAAAAAAAATAAAGAAAAAAATAAAGGAATATACTCCAATTCATTTTATAAGGCAGCATTATTCTATTGACAAAACCAGACAGCAAAACCACAAGAAAACAAATATTCTCCATAAACACAGACATAAAATAAGCAACTCAAATTCTGTAATATATAGTTACTCTATCATCATCAAGAGAGGTTTACCACAGGAAGGTAAGGTGAGCTTAATATTGAGAAATTAGTCACCATATTAACAGAATAAAACAAAATCCTGATCATCTCAACAGATGCCCGGGTAAAACCACTTATTCATTTTTAACACAAAAGCAGCAAAGGGGCCTCCCTGGTGGTGTAGGAGTTCAAAGTCTCAGTGCTATCAAGCTATTGCCAGCCACTGAGGCTTGAGTTTGATCTCCGGCCAGGGAACTAACCCATAAGGCACAGCAGATATCCCCTGTCTCGCCTGCTGCTCCCCTCAGCAGTATATTTCAGTAAAGCTGCCTGTTATGCTCCCCACTCTGTCTCTGGTGAATCCTCTCACCCACCTCTGGGCCTACACCTAGTTCTTCTATGCATACATAAATACACCTTAAAAAAAAAATTCAACAAAGCTGGAATAGCAGGGAACTTCCTCAACCCAACAAAGGGAATCTATGTGAACTTACAGCCCCTTCATTACTTAAGGCAAAATACCAAATGATTTTGGAAGGAGGTGGAAGTAAAAATAAATTTACTCATACACAATATGACCACAAATAGAAAAAGTTCTAAGGACTCTTAAAAAAAAATTTAAAAGTTTATCATGGTTACAACTTAAAAATTATATTTCTGGCCCTCTCTGGTGGCGCAGTGGGTTAAAGCACAGCACTGAGAATCTAAAGCTGCTTCAGCATGAGTTCGATTCCCGCCTGCCCCGGAGGTGACCA
>NW_004567112.1:17230071-17231109 GCF_000260355.1 Condylura cristata | reverse complement strand
ATATATATATATTTCTGAGCCTCCCTCGTGGTACACGAGGTTAAGTCTCAGCACTATGAAGCTACTAGCAGCTAGTACAGTATGAATTTGATCCCCAGCCAGGGAGCTGACCCACATGGCACAGCAGACCTTTCCTGTCTTGCCTGCTGCTCCCCTCAGCAGTGTAGTTCAGTCCATCTACCTGATCTGTCTCTAGTGAATCCTTTCACACACACCTCACCCTGCACCTCTGGCCTACACCCCAGCTCTTGTATGCATAAATAAATATTTCAAAAAGTTTTTCTATAAAATGGCAAAAAAATATGCCATTGAAATTAAAAACACCACTTAAATATCCTAAGAAATAAAAAATTTAGATATAAACAAAATAGACATAAAACAATATGCTAAAAACAATAAAATGTAAGAAATCTAGAAATTCTAAAATATCTAAATAAATGAGATATATCATGCTCACTTAAAAACATTAAGGGGTCAATTCTTTCCCAAGTTGACCTATAGTTAATACCATGCCAATCAAAATCTTAGACTTTCTTCGTAGAAGTGGAGAAAATTTTACAATTTATACGGAAATGCAAAAGTCCTAGAACATTCAAAATGATTTTTAAAAAGAATAAAATCAGATTTAGTGACCTGATTTCAAGATTTACTACAGACCTATCATTACATTATCAAGACAATGTAAGGCAGGTGTTTAGATAGGTGGACCAATAGAACAGAACCCACACTTCAGAGAGACCCACATAGGCATGGTCAGTTGATTTTTTTTTTTCCATGATGTGTCAAGGTGCTTCAATAATGCACCTTTTCAACAAACAATAATGTAACAATTATTTGGGAAAGAAAAAAGGACCACCTACATTTACCACACACCATACAAAAAAAATCAAGAGATGGATCGTAGAGCTTAAAAGTAAAAGCTACAACTATATAATGCATAAAGAAAATATCAGTGAAAACTTCATTAGTAGGCAAAGATTTATGAAATAAAATACAAACAAAAATCATTAGGAAATTAATCTTTTTTTTTTTTTTTTT
>NW_004567112.1:17193242-17229534 GCF_000260355.1 Condylura cristata | reverse complement strand
AAAAAAAAAAATTTGTCATCACAAAAATGTCTGGACTTAAAAAACACCTGAGAAGATGTAAAGACAAGCCACTGATTAGGAGAAAATTTTCAATAAAATATATGACAAAATACTTGCATAAAAAATATCATTTTATAACACCCATAAAATGATAAACAACCACATTTTATAAAACAGATAGGGCCCTTCCTGGAGGAATAACAGGTTTAAGCATAGCACTATGAAGCTGTCTGAAGCCACTGCAGCACAAGTTTGATCCCCGGCCAGGGAGCTGATCCACATGGCGCAGCAGACTTCTCCTGTCTCTGCTGCTGCTCTCCTTAGCAGTGTACTTCATCAATTCTGCCTGTTCTGTTCCCCAGTCTGTCTCTGGTGAATCCTCTCAAAGCCCCTGCACACCTCTGGCTCGTATCCCAGTTCTGTATGCATAAATAAATAAAGTCTTAAAACAAAAAGTACAGTTCGAGGGTAACTTGTACAACTATCACCGTGTTCTACATCTGGAACAGTTCCATCAACCCAAAAGAAACTCCATACCCATTAGCCATCATTCCCCATTACTAGCTCTGGCTAACCACTAATCTATTTTCTATGTGATGTATTGGCCTATTCTGGATAATTTAAATTAGTGGACTGACTTCTTTTACTTAGTTTAATGTTTGCAAGGGTTGTCAATGTTGCAGCATATATTGGTACTTCTACTCTTTATGGCTGAATAATATTCCAGTATGTCAATGTATTTTACTTTATTTTTCCATTCAGTTGCTGAAAGACATTTAGGTTGTTCCTACTTTTTAGTTATCATGCTATATTAAATATTTGTGCGCAAGTTTTTATATGGGCATATATTTCTTTTGGGTGAAGTCACTGACAAATCTCAGACATAAGAAAGCATATCTTTTATGAATTTACTTAAGAGAAATTATAGAAAAGACAAATCTAATTTACAAGGACAGAAATCATACTAGTAGCTGCTTAGGCCCCAGACTCAGGTATAAGAGAACTTTCTAGGGTGATGGAAATGTTACCTATCTTGTATGTTAATTATACCCCAATTAAGTTAAATAAAAAATAACTCTAAATCACAACTAGTCAAAAAGTCTTACTGTTCCATTTTTTATTGAGGCAAGAACAATTCAGACTGGTAAATCAGTAACTTTAAGTTCTCAGTGATTTGACAACAGCAAAGACTCCCTTTCCCGTGATCCTCTCCTTCATTTCTCCATTCCCGGCAATCCTCTCTGATTGAACTCTGGGTAGCAATCAACTGTTTTTAGAATAATTTTCAGCAAGGCAATAGCAACATGGGGATTTTTAAGTGGGTGTACTTCCCTCAGCCTTCTCACAAAACTCAATCATTTGCCAAGCTAAGGGACTTAGAAGATCCCACTGTACTAAAGACATCTAATAAATGATCTGCTTTTGTCTTTTCTATGAAATTGAGATAGAGGTGAAAGATACCAGATGATCAAGTCTTTTCTTTAGAAAACCCACTCCAAATACAGTATCATCCGCAAACCATTTATGGATTTACGATGAGACAATACTTCTAGGGTACAAGGTGAAGAGAGACATTTATCTGTCTTTCTTAGGTTTGTAAAAGGTGGGGGTGGGATCTGTTCAAGTACTGCAGATACATTAGTTCAATGAGATCTACAGGAGAAAACATAGGCAAAGTCTAGGCAAGAAAATGGTGATTCTGATTAATGTACTTGGAAGTCCTTAAGAGGTAACGTGGTTTTCTTATTTTTAATAGTTCTTCACTTGCACAGAAAATAAAAATCTAGGGAACCATGGATGCAGGGCACCCACCCATTCCTTGTCTTATTGCACTAAGGGAATCAAAGGGAACAAAAGTAGAGAATTCTATTTTTTTTCTCATTAGGAGGAATTTTAGTTTTTTTTTCCCCATGGTTCTAAACTTCAAAAATTTTTCAATATATTCATTATATCATCCTTAATTTTTGCACAATGCATGATTTCCCCATGAAATTCCTACCACCAATTCACCTATGCACCATCACCACTCTTCCCATTCGTGTTCTGACCCTCCTCCCCACTCCTCTCCTACAGAATGTGTGAAGCAGAGCATTCTTATACAGTTCTTATAGTAGTAGATTCTCAGAGTTTCCCTGGGAGCCTGGGATTGGTTCTCTTTCTGAATACTTTAGTTCAAAGAGGCTAAAAAAGAAAGAGAACAAGCCAAGAGCACAAAAACTAGAACAAACAGCAACCGGATAATAAAACCACAACCCCCACTGAGTGAGCATGTCTCTCTCCACTGGGTGCTTACAGTGACTTTCTATTCAAGATAACCTGAATATCTCTCCAGGACACACTCATCCAACATAATTGTTTGGAAACAAGGATCTAAAAGGTGAACACAAATCTCTTCGGTTAAAAAGACGATGCCTATTAAAAGGTAACCACTTCCTCTAAATGGCCAGTCTGTATATAGCACGCAAAAGGTTCCTCCCCAAGCCCCCTTTTCTCTATTTTTGTCCCTCTACATCAGGACCAAATTCAGTCAGAACCAATTAAGCTGGCCAGTTGTCCCAGTCCATCCATGCTTTTCAAGCCTGCTTCTAAAAGACTCTCTACTGTCCTGAGATTTACTGATTTGACAGACTGGCTCTGCCCTTCAGCAAGGTGGACCAGATAATGAACCTCACAGTGGGTGATTAGTGAGAGGCCATCAGCTGGTTAAAGAAGTGGTGACAGTGACTATCTTTAATTTCCCTGGGCAGTTGCTCCACCTCCCTGATTTTATTTGGTTGAAGCCCTAGACACCCCTTATAAAGCTTTTTTATGCACTACTTACAGATTCCACATGCCCAGGTCCTTACCATGCATAAGCAAGGCACTGAATCACACGAAGAGATCACCAGAGTACAGGGAGTGGGGGAAACAGCATACACAAGTACTAGCAGTCCTTCTTCTTTACAGTTTACTGAAAGCAGGTTAACATACCCAACTCAAACCAGGAGGTGGATGTTTTGTGTGATCAATTTCTTTCCTTGGAAATAGATCACATTTCAGAGGTGACCAAAAAACAAGCAAACAAAAACACTAATAATCCAAAAACGCTGTCTCTATACCTAACTCACAAGTTGATATAAATCTCTGCCGCCCTGCTAGGATTCTTCTCTCTAACAGAATTCCTTAATAAAATTCTAGCTATAGTGAGGTATATCATTTTTTTTTATTACAAAAGTTTATTTTTACATCATTGAGGTATATCATTTTTAAGATTACAACTGCCTCTGAGTAGTTGTAGAAGGTTAAAGAGCTGTTATGGTACTTAACTAAAACATTTCCAATAAAACAGAGAAAAAAGTTTACTTCTGGCCTCTAGTGTTACCATTGGCAAGGTATGCTTGCAGAGCTTTGAGTTACCTCCTGGGAAAAGAGGTTGTGGTGGAAATAAAAAGTTCCCAAAAATCTTTCTGGAAGGAGGGAAGTGGCTAACAACAAGGTGGCTGAAGAAAGAAGTCTTATGTGTACATTATTGATGTATATGAGTTATCTTTTAATATCTTTCTGGGATAAACCAAGAAAGCAAAGACCGCTGTTTCTTGTCTTCTTAACAGGCTGACAAAGGGAGCCTCCCTTGAGGCACAAAGGGTTAGTCTCAGCATTATGAAGCTGTCTGCAGCCACTGCAGCAGTAGTCAAGTCCCTAGCCAGGGAGCTGACCCACATGGCACATCAGACCTCCCCACCGCTCTCCTCGGCAGTGTATCTGCCTGTTCTGTTCCCCATTCTATCTATGGTGAACTTTCTCACACACCCCCATTTCTGACCTTTAGCTCTTGTATGCATTAAGACATGTAAAAAATACTTGTTTTAAAAAAGATTTCTTTATGCATGCAAGGAATAGATTGTAGGCCAGAGGTGTTGGGGATAAGAGGATTCACTAGACAGATTGGGGAGCAGAACAGGCAGATCCAATGAATTACACTGCTGAAGTGAGCAGGGGGCAAGACAGAAGAGGTCCACCTTGCCGTGTGGGTCACCTCCCTGGCTGGGGATTGAACTCATGCTATTGTGGGTGCAGAGAGCTTTATAGTGCTGAGACTTAATCCCTTGTGCCACAAGGGAGGTGCCTAAAATAAATCCTCAAAAAAAATATTGACTACTGGAATTCATTCAACCTCCAACATGATTTCTCCAATGCACTGACAATGAAGCTTTACTGAGGATGACTAGAAATTTATGTGAAGGGCATTTCAAAATTCATACTTAATTGGAGAAAATGTGGACAATGGTAGAGGGGAATAATAAGCTGAGCTCTTTGACCAGTGACCTTGCATTCACCCAGCTTCGCTGTGAAACATTAATTTTGAGTTTAAAGTATGTTCCTTTTTAAGCAAAATGGAATTATTACTGTATTTTTTTAGAATATTTATTTATGCATATAAGAATTAGAGTGCAGATCAAAGCTGCAGTGGGGTGAGAGGATTCACCAGAGACAGAGTGGGGAGCAGCAGGCAAGACAGGAGAGGTCTGCTGCACCTTCTGGGTCAGCTCCCTGGCTGAGGATCAGATTCATATTGCAATGGCTGGCGACAGCCTGCACTATGTCTTTAACCACTGGCCTGTACTCCAGTTGTGTGTGCATAAATAAATAAATCTTTTTTTTTAAAGATTTATTTATTTATTCATATAGAGCTGGGGTACAGGTCAGAGATGCAGAGTGTGAGAGGATTCACCAGAGACAGAGTGGGGAGCAGAACAGGCAGATCGACCAAGTACACTGCTGAGGGGAGCAGCGGGCGGGTCAGGAGAGGTCTGCCACGCCATGTGGATCTCCTCTGGGGCAGGCGGGAATTGAACTCATGCTGAAGTGGCTTAAGCTTCTTAGTGCTGTGCTTTAACCGGCTGTGCCATCAGGGAGGGCCAATAAATAAATATTAAAATAAAAAGAGAGAGAGAGTGACTCCCCTCATTTACAAAGTTATCATGCTTTGCCAGGGACCTCTACTTAGGCAATTCTGCTGAATGGTCAGGCAAACTCTACAAGCTTAATACTCTTCCCAAACCAAGAACTGACTTAAACCCCAGGAATAAGCTCTTCACCCTTCCTGTTATCTTCACTGTCCCTGTTATCTTCACTGTCCCTGCTTCTCCTCCAACCTTACTATCCCTGACTTGTCGCTTCCTTCAGAAAATCTGACAAGCTCAGGTTGTTATGCATGCCCAAGTCTGAGGAAATAGAAACATAGTTCGCATCATGGCTCTACTACTAACAGCTGTGTGACCTTGGACAAATTACTTGGTATCTTTAGCGTACTCATCTAAAAAAAAAAAAAAGATAATTGCACTTACCCCAAATAGTTGATATAAGAATTAAGTAAATAACCTATATAAAATTGCCTAGCTTGAACATCGCAAGCTGTTCCTTTCCTTTTATTTATTTGCATCCATTGAAATCCAAGATATCCAACCCTGATCTTGGGTCCCTGGTAGCACAGCTTATTTCCTGGAGCAAGTAAGAGTGATCATCTGACCCTCCATGTGCACATCGTAATATGACGCCCTATATAACATGAAGCTGTTTTCTGAGGTTAAAAAGCAGCTTGTGGCCCTCCCTGGTGGCGCAGCGGGTTAAAGCACAGCACTGAGAATCTAAAGCCGCTTCCGCATGAGTTCGATTCCCGCCTGCCCTGGAGGTGACCACATGGCGTGGCAGACCTCTCCTGACCCGCCCACTGCTCCCCTCAGCGGTGTACTTCGTCGATCTGCCTGTTCTGCTCCCCACTCTGTCTCTGGTGAATCCTCTCACCCTCCGCATCTCTGGCCTGTACCCCAGTTCTGTATGCACAAATAAATAAATCTTTAAAAAAAAAAAAAAAAAAAGCAGCTTGTAGGAAAACCCCTCGGCCTCTGAGTCTGGGTCTTTCCTGCTGTAATGAATCCAAGGAACAAACAACTCATATCAAACTTTTTTCTGCCAAACAGATCAACTGAAATTCCAGAATCTAAACAGAAGCAATAAGAGAGGTAGGGTCAGACAGCCAGCACTTTGTCACATGCTCCTCCTCAACAAGGGTTCCCACAGCAACCATCACCCAGGGCTACAGAGAGGCAGTGCAGAAGTACAGGCTGTTGTACAGGAAACTGAGTTATTACTACTGTGGGTGTTTTAAGTCTCAGCTCTCCAGCAGATGTCTCTGCCAAAGGTGCACTGCATGTTAAGCCCTGTTCTAAGATAAGCAAACATCACAGACTCTGAGGCCATTGCTCTGGGGAGAACTGTATATCGGTAGCTCCCATGGGCAAAGTGAACCACACTCTCCTCCCACTCAGAAAGCCCCACTACCAGTCTTCCTCAACAACCAGCAGTTTTCTGGAGCTGGCTCTCCCACATGCCTGGCAGATGAGAGCTGATGGTTAAAATTTCAAGCCCTGTGTGAGCCACATGGTTTCACACTAGTAGCTGCACTGAAAGCACTCATGGTAGTAGAGCCACATGGTTTTAGTGGTAGCTGCAGTGGAAGCACTCATGCCTACCACCCATCTCCTCTGCCAGGTCAGCAGTGATGCGCAAACCAAGGGCCAAAACATGTAGAGCTTCAGTGTCGGGCTCCATGCTCCTCTTAAAATCTGAAGTTCTTAAGCAAGTCCCCAAGATCTTTCTGCATTTCCTCCTAGATCATAGGTTCTCAAGTAATGGGTGCCACTCATCGATGTTTGCCCCACAAATAAGAGTCCTCCACTTAATAGCATCTCACTCTCCTCAGGGAAAATATAACGGAGTTTCATTAGAATTTCTAAATACCAAGGAGTCATATATAATGGCTCTTAGGATTGGGTAAAAATAAAAAACATTTAGAAATTTTATTATCTTTTAAAGATTTATCTATTTATGCATACAGAACTGAGGTACAAGCCAGAGGCATAGGGGGTGAGAGGATTCACCAGAGACTGAGTGGGGAGCAGAACAGGAGGATATACTGAAATACACTGCTGAAGGGAAGTAATGGGTGAAATAGGAGAGGTCTGCTGCACATGTGGAGTAGCTGCCTGCCTGGGCATTGAACTCAGGCTGTAGCTGAGACTTAACCCCTAGTCTGCCAGTGAGGTCCCTTACTAGGTTCTTGATGAACATTTGTGAATGACTTAAAGGCAGCATAATGCCAAGTTTGCGTGCCAGCAATGTAGTGGGCCAGGAGGCTGAGTAGGGGGGCTGGGTTGCCTGGAAGGCAACTGAGCCTCCCAGGCCCCCCAAATTTTTACCCTTTCTCTGGGCTCTCTCTGGCCTTCTTGAGGTCTTGCCCCTGACTTCCAGGCTCAGGTGTGCACTCATGAATGTCCGCCCATGCTTCAGGTGTCCACAATCAGGCACGTGTGCCCTGTGCCCATGCTTCCAATTGCCTCTTGCAGTAGTACCATCAAGGCCATAAGTGACAGCCACAGAGGCCAATGGCACAAAAAGTCTGATCAGTTTCAGTTACCCTGCAGGCAGTGTGAATTAGGACAGGGAAGAGAGTCAGTGCATCAGGGAAGATGGAAGCTTTGGTAATTTAAAGTACTGAATTCTATTTCTCTATCAGCCAGCTTCTGGATACCCTGTGACCTAATGTGACTTACACAAACTCTGGGACTCTTCTCTATTCTTTCTGCTTTTTCTGACCCTGGCATTGAGTGCATTTTGTAATCTATGCCTTTCCATTTATCCAATCCCTACCTATCCCCTAGTGAGGTCCAGCTCAGTTCTTTTCTGCTGTAGATGATCTTTCCTGACACTACAATCTGCAGAGAACTTTCTCTAACAGGAATTCACAGAACCTATTGGTAGTACTGGTCAGCTGTGGTTCATAAGTTTCCTTAAGCTGTATCTTGCACTATTCCATCCCTTGAGAACAAAGACCCTTTACCATACTTCTCTATTCCTCAAATACCTAGCAAAATCGGAAGCACAGAACAGAGACTGAATGTTAAAACACTGATAGCTGGATGAAGGCTGAAATGAGAATGAGCCAATCATTTACTTGCTATCTAACAGTGTTTCAAAAGCAAAGCAAAAAAAAAAAAAAAAATTGGTTATTAGGGTGCTTGGAGTCGGTTTTCATCTGAATCTGAAAATGCCACATGTACTCTAGGTATTCAGGAATCTAAGGTCTGTTATGAAGCCCTCTCTTGCCTATGAAGAAACAAGAGCTCAGTGTCAAAGCATTTGTAAACCTGGGCTTCCTAGGTGGCACAAGACACGGCACTGTCGAGCCAGCCACTGCAACATGAGTGTGATGCCTGGCCAGGGCGCTGACACACATGACGCAGCAGATCTCTCCTCTCTCACCCATGCTCTCTTCAGCAGTGTATTTCAGCAGATCTGCCTGTCCTGCTCACCACTCTATCTGTTGAATCCTTGCACCCCTTCTACCCTTGTATACTGGCCAACATCTGAGCTCCTGTATGCATAAATACACAGTTCTTTAAAAAAAGAAAAAAAAGCATTTATAAATCTAATCAAACAAGGAACAGCCTAAAAGGAGCTCAAGGCCACTAAAACTAAGGATTTTTTTTTTAAAGATTTATTTTACTTATTTATGCATACAAGCACTGGGGTATAATCCAGAGGTGTGTGGATGGGGAGGGGTGAGAGGATTCACCAGAGACAGAGTGGGGAACAGAACAGACAGGCAGACTAATGCAGTACACAGCTGAGGATAGCAGCAGGCGAGACAGGAGAGGTCTACTGTGCTACGTGGGTCACCTACCTGGTCGGGAATCAAACTTGTACTGCAGTGGCTGCAGAGAAGCCCAAAGCTAGTGATTCTTTTTTTTTTTTTTTAAAGATTAATTTATTTATGCATACAGAAATGGGGTACAGGTCAGAGGTGCATGGGCAGTGCTGTGCCATGTGGGTCACCTCCAGGGTGGGCAGGGATCAAATTCATGCTAAAGTGGCTTTAGCTTCTTAGTCCTGTGCTGGAACTCACTGCGCTACCAGAGAGGGCCTGATTCTTAAGGAAGTAATTTGCAGGTGTGTGTCAAAGACTGAAAATTTTATGAACGATGGGGCCTTCTTCAAGATAAAAAGATATAGGGCCTTCCTAGTGGTGTTAAATTTCAGCACTATTAAGCTACAAGCAGCCACTGCAGCATGAGTTTAATCCTTGGCTAGAGAGCTGACCCACATGGTACAGCAGACCTCTCTAGTCTCACCTACTGCTCCCTTCAGCAGTGTATTTCGGTCAGTCTATCTGTTCAGCTCCCCACTCTGTCTCTTGTGAATCCTCTCATCCCCACAACTCTGGCCTACACCCCAGCTCTTGTATGCATAAATAAAATAAATCTTAAAAAAAAGAAAAAAGACATGTACATATTTTACACACAGTCCCAGAATGTTCAGTAATTCTCTAAATAGTGCTGATTCCACCTGCATGAGGTACCTGGAGTCATCAAATACCAAGAAACAGAAAGTAGAACAGTAGTTACTAGGGGCTGCAGGGAGGAGAGATGGGGGAGATGCTGTTTAATGGGTACAGTTTTAGTTTGGGAAGATGAAATGTTCTGGAGGTAGGTGGTGGTGATGGTTACACAACAAGATGAATGTATTTAATGCCAGTGAACTGTATACTTAGAAATAATTAGAACAGTAAATTTTATGTATAATTTAACACACACACAAAAAGGAGTCAAAATGAAGAAGCTTTACAATCAATCCCAGACAAATATGACACCTGTGTATATAATATAAAAATGCATACAGTTTAGTACACTAGAAAATGCACAGTTTTTCAGTCATGCTGAGGGTATTAACTGATTAAACAGCTTTATCCTCCATGAAATGAGAATTAACAGAAAAAATGTCATTTATCTTTTGGACATCTGAAAAGAAACCCCAGTGTGAAACACTGGGCTTTTTAAATTAAGCAGTAATGAATTTATAATCATCAAGTTGAAATGCCTCAAACAGAGGTTAGAATGTGTCTAGGGTTTGTCGGAACTTAAAAATACACCAGTCTCTTGCCAGAGAAAACGGCAAAACTGGACAGGCAGATCTAGCAGAGTCCTTTCTTGTTTGCTATCTTATTGAGTGTTATAAATTCCAGCTAACTCCTATCCATGATCTTCAGGTTTTATTTTAGGAGTACTTTAGAATTAACTTGGGGATTAAGCTCTTGATTTTTTCTTTATATTTAGTTTGCTGTTAACAACTGCAGGCCCTACTGCATCCCTTATCCGGTTCTTTGGGGAGGTGTGAACACACTTAAACGTTAAGTGACAGCAGTGTTCATAGGTGAAGAGAGAGAAGTGCCACCACACAGGCTGGAGACTAACAAGGCAATCAAATATTTCTGATTTGATAGTGCTGAGAATAAATCCATGTTCATCCTAGTGCAGCCGTTTAGAACCCTTCAAAGCAGGGACGAAGCAAAAACTATTTGGAGGACAGTTTTGAAATAGTCTCACCCTTTTTTCCCTCCCTCTAAGCCAGAAGAATGGTAAAACTGGTCACGAATGAGGAAAACTCTGAAAGCAAGAACCTCACTATCCAACACCACACCTGTATAGGGAGGCACGTAATTATTTATTGACTAAGTAAATAAATCTTTTGAGATCTTGTATCCCTTCTACATTCCCAGGGAGAGACACGGACTTTCCCTCTACATATGAATAGAAATAGCCTCATCTCAGATTTGTGGACTCTTTGAGAGGCACTTTCATCACTTCATTTAACTTTGAAAAGAAGTTGGGGGAGGGCGAGGACACGTGCTTGCTAATCATCCCTTTCCAGATTGCCTTATGCACCAGAATGGATTTTTATTATTGGTCTGTGGCTGCAACTGCTGTAGAAAAATTTCAGCTTGACCTTCCCAAGCTGCTGGAGGATGAATACTGCACGTGGCTGTCAGGGAAAATATGTCTTTTTTTTTTTTCCCTTTAAAGCTTTTAGACTAACCACAGCTCACTGTGGTAGGAAAGTCACCCTTTCACTGTACAAAACTCAAGATCTTGAATTTGTTTGCATAAAAATGACAGAGAAACCACTGATCTAAACTGACCCAACAGGGAAGAGCAGCACCTCACAGAGGGGCAGTATCAAACAGTGGAATTCAGGATTGACCCTCCAGCAGAAGAGGAAGAAAGAAAACAAAGCCATTTATAAAAGCAGTTTAAATATGAGGGTGGAGCCTCACAGCTGACCTCACAAAAGAGAACAAATATGTCAAAGGGAACAACAGACGACTAGAGTCTTACCCATCTGGCTGAGGAAAGTGCCACTGGAAAGAATACTGAGAAGTCTGTGTGTTAGGAAAAAAGACTTGCTTGATGCCTCACTGGGAGAGCTGAACAGCGTTCAGGAACATTGGAACACATGGATACACCACAGCTGGCTGGCGCTGCTGGCAAGATGCTCAGAGAAGGTTACAGTGGCGCACTGGCAAAAAAGGGCCAGCAAAGCTTATGCTGTTTGTTTGTTTGTTTTTCTTTTTGTTTTGTTTTTTTTTAATTAACTTGGAGCCTTTACCTAGATTCTCACCTCAGGAATACCCTGGCCCCTTCAACTGGGGAGTAGCGGGGGAAGAAGGACTGTGTTAATAGGTTATCTCATTTTGTGCTTTTGTACTTTTAGGACTCAAGAGTCTCATTCTGAAGCATCAAGTTCAATCCCATGCCATGTTAAAGCCCCAATTGTACTTTTATATAACAAAGAGCCAAGTGCAAGCATTTTGGGAAAAGGGGAAATCAGGCCAGACTCAAGGAAAACAAACACACACCACTATCCTATCTGCATCTCCAACTCAATCCGCACCACAGAAAAACCTGCTCAGAAATAATTGCTCAAGGCAAACAGAACTCAATTACTAAGGAAAATGTGTACCAGCGAGGGCTCATGTTTTAAAGGGAAGCCAAATAGCTTCAAATTAAACCAAGCTCAAGAATGTTCTAAGTTCTCATTTCTTATTTTCAAAAATCAAAATAATTCTCTGCCTAAACTGTAAAAGAGAAATGCCTTCTCACCCACCTTAAAATAATAATTCACCAAATTTTCACCTACATATCTTGTATGTATTTAAACAACACCCTCATATAACACAAAGCAGAAACCATCACTCTATTTAAAGTACAATTCCATTACTAATTCCTCTTAGCAGGCTGGCTTTTGCCACTCCCACTGGAAGTTCAGTCACAGAATTCCTTTGCCATCAGAAAGACAGCCACTGCTTGATCTGAGCCACCAAGTAGGTCACTATGGAGAGAGTGGAGGCTTACCTGTTCTTCTGACAGCTGGGATATGTGATTCACAGCAGCGTAGGATTCAATTTTGGGGTTAAAGTGGTTAACGATGGCTCTGAAACAAAGAATTAACATTAATGTAGCACCAGATGGGAGAAATGGATAAATGAGTTAAAACAAAACAAAACCAAAAAACTAGTATATGAATCCTCTGGCTCAGAATACTAGAGTGAGGCAGTGGGATGTCAGAGGACAACAATCCTCTTATCCAACATGAAGTCACATGGGGATAAAATGGTAGTTCTGAAATGGGAGGGTTAATGATCTACTAGAAAGACAGAATCAAGTATCTCTGTTTTACAAATGACCTAGGTGAAAGCCCCCAAGCCCCACAGAAAAAAAAAATCAAAACACAAAGGTTCTTCAGCTAAGAAACAGGATCCAGGGGCCTAGCCACTAGGGCCCTGTGCTTTGGTCAGGAAGTAGCTTCCTCTGACTTGGACAACAGGGCACTCAGTAAGACAGGACAAAAACAAGTCTTGATGAGGTTGAGTTTTTTCCAATCCTAGCAACAGTCTTCATACTTGTTTGCCAGTATGTGAAATCAAAATTTTATTTACAGCTATTCAAAGCAAAATCAGAATGTCGTTTTCAAAAACCCCCTTCTCCATTACCTCCTTCCACTCAAAGTCACCCAAGTCTTATCAAGCTTACCACTTAAAGGCTTCCCTGCTGACACAATGGGTTAAAGTTTCAGCACTGTGAAGCTTCTGCGGGCCACTGCAGCACGAGTCTGACCCCCCCACCCCACCCCCCACCCCCGCAGGGAGCTGATCCACCTGGAGCAACAGAGCTCTCCCGACCTGCCCACTGCTCCCCTCCAGCAGTGTATTTCAGTACATCGTCTGTTCTGCTCCCCACTGTCTCTGGTAACTCCTCTCACCCTCCATACCTCTGACCTGTGCCCCAATACTGTATGCATAAATAAATCTTTAAAAAATCAAACAAAACACACACACACAACTTACCACTTAAAATTCTTTAAGCTGGAAATAAATTTCTATGAAACCAATGTTTTGGTACAGATCTGAGCCATATCTTGTGTGGTGTAACCTCCCCTCTACCCCCAAAAGGGGCAGGCTTTAGGTTAGGAATTAACATGAGTCCATATTACCATAAAACGTATTAAATAAGTGGGGAAAATAGATCTATTTTTCTAACAGAACAACTTCAAATATTATATGTAGATCTTTTCTCCTTTAGGAGAGAGTTTAATACTCTTTTCCACTGAGGGTGGGCTAGACTTCGTGACTTATTTTCAAAGAACAGAGAAAGTGAAGAAACCTGGGGAACACCACTTAACCAAGAGATGAAGATGAACAATGCCAGTGATGTCATATATTCCCTAGCAGGATCTGATGAAAAGGAACTGGAACTCTGTTGTATACTTCAAAAAAAAAAAAAAAAAAAACCCATAACTTCCATTCTACTCATGAGAAGAGCATCAGAAAGACCCAGGCTGGGAGGTCATGTATAAAATACCTGGCCAATACTCCTTAAGACTGTCAAGGTTGGGGCCTCCCTAGGGGTTAAGTCTCAGCACTATTACCACTACAGCTTGAGCTCGACCCCCTGCTAGGAAGCTAACAACACACATGCTGCGGCAGACATTGCCTGTCCTGCCTTCTGCTCTCCTTAGCAGTGTGTCTCAGTAGATGTGCTTACTGTTCTACTACCCCTGCCCCAAACCCCTGGTCTCTGGGGAATCCTCTCACACCCCATAACTCTATCCTACACCCTGGCTCTATGTATAAAATAAATTAATCTAAAAATATAAAAAGTAAAATAAAAATCATGGTTTGGAATCCTAGTGTGATTATTTGTTTTTTGAATAAATTTTGACAAGCTGTATCTATCATTGAGAAAAAAGTAGGAATAATACTTAACAATTTAAAACTTAGCACAGTACCTAGGATAGTACTATTAGGCATACAATAAGTATTTATTGAAAAAGACTAAATCAAAGGATTCTTTTATAATACAGCAATGATAAACATTTAGTGCATTTCCTGGCACACAGGTGGTGCTCAATAGATATTACATGAATAAATAAATCAAATAGGATAGAAATGGGTCAGAAGTAAGAGTAGAGTTCTGGTACCTTATTTTTCCAGAAGCTAACAAGAAGGGTAGAGATGTTATCTGCAAATTAACATGGTGGTTTGGTCTAAATACAAAGTGAGGGAGAATTTGTGACCCAGTGAGGGTGAATATGAAAACACTGGCAGGGATAACCATAGTTCAGGAGCAGAAAGGAAAACCTGGAGCCTAAGCCTGATGAGAACACTGGAGAGAGGGACAGGGTTAAAGATGCACCGAGAATCCCACCAAACCTAGCAACTTAAAGCACACTGGCTGAGTCAAAGGCTCTAGCATTTGCAAGCAATAGGATTGAAGGAAAGAAAGCCAAGGGTCAAATAAATCTACTCTAGCCCTTAGGTCCTGACAAGAAAGAATCTGTATTTTGTAAATGCATCTATCTCATGTACAGGTTTTGTGTGTGTGTGTGTGTGTGTGTTTTTTTTTTTTCCTTAAATATTTTAGTAAGATCAAAAAAAAAAAAAAGGTTTTTTAAAAATCCTGAGTCAACTGAACTAGGGTTCTTTGTCTGGAAGACAGAAAACTTCAAGGTAGCCCAGTGACTGGGGGGATGGCAGCAATAACTGAGGTCCAGCTGGTAATCCCAAGAAGATGGTGAAGTTCGGACAATGAAATAGTCCAGGAATGAAATATATGGGATGCTGTGATTCTCTTCCCTTTCTAGCTAAGGAGTCCCCTTACCAGAAAGAAAAAAAAAAAATGCAAGAAACAAAAGGAGGAGAATAGGAAAGAGGAGGAAGGCAAGACAAGCTGGGAAGGCTCAGAGGGAGGGAGGAGTAAAGGTATAAAGGGAGAGAAAGCGAAACCTAGAAGATGCTGATGCTGAATCAAAGAGCACACTTATTTTCCTCCCTTCTTACCACTGTATCTTCCAAATGCCAGTGGGGTCCAAGAATGTCCTGTGTTTAATATGGCAGGGCACATATCCTGGTATTTGGACAAACTCATTATACCTTTGGATAAACTCATCCTGAGAATATGAAAGATTTGCCACTCTAGGAATATATATTCTGAATGAAGATAAAAACATCCTCCAAATCTAACCTTTGAAAGTCTCCTTCCAGAATTTCAGATCTTCACAGGAGATCAAGATTTCCCACCAGACAAGTCTAGGGAATATCTGGAAACCTGAGAGAGGAGAACAGTCTAAATCCAGTGAGAAATCTCTAACTTAGTATCCACAAAGGGCACAGGGTGTAGGGATCTTCCTTACTTTCCTTGCTGCTGTCTGTAAAATCTGAGTACTAACTTCATTTATTAGACATACTAGGAGCAGGGCTTAGTCTTAAATAAGAGGTAAGAAAAATAGTCCGACACTGGCTGTTTTCCATTCATTCTTCCACAAGGAATTGGAAAGGGTCTTAAGTTTCCCTTATTAAGGTTCTCAGAACTTCACACTATTGAAAGGGCAATATGTCCTGAGGTAGCAAAGAAATGTCAAAACAATGAAACCAGCCCTTACTGCATGACATATGCCTTTGTATGACTTCCCAGACGTTTGATGGCTACCAGGGTTGACCTCAGTTGAGGTCCCACTTGATTTTCAACAGCTCTGAGCCTTTAACCCCTGAGCTACCAGAGAGGTCCCTATTTTCTCTCATTCTGTGGGTTGCCTGGTCATTTCTTTGATGGTATCATAGCACAAAAGTTTAAAACTTAACCTGCTTTTTCTGTGTCACTTGTGCTGACCTTGCGTGGTCATGAAAATTTACTTACTAAAGATTTATAGTGTTTAGATCATACATTTAGATCTGTGTTTTTTTTTTTTTTTAAAGATTTATTCAGCTCAGTCCTAGACTAGGATTCAAACTTGACTCACAGTGGGAGAAAGATGAGGTACTATATTTAAGGATGTGGAAGGTATGAGTGGGCAATGCGTGAGAAAACACATCCATTATGAAAAGATTACATACAAAAGAATGAAGTGGAACTATCTCATACCATAGATAAAATTAACTCAAAATAGATCACAAATCTAGGGCCCTCCCTGGTGGCACAACAGGTTAAAGTGCAGCACTACAAATCTACCTGCAGTCACTTCAGTGAGTTCAATCCTCCATCAAGGAGCTGACCCACATGGGACAGCAGACCTCTCCTGTCTTGCCCACTGCTCCCCTTAGCAGTGTACTTTGTCAATCTGCCTGTTCTGCTCCCACCCTGTTTCTGGTGAATCCTCTCACTACCCCTGCACCTCTGGCCTGTACCCCAGTTCTATATACATAAATAAGTAAATCTTTAAAAAAAAAAAAAAAAGGAAAAGGCCTTCTCTGGTAGCGCAAAGGGTTAGGGCGCAGCACTGCAAGCTAGCCGCAACCGCTTCAGAGTGAATTTTTGATCCCTGCTGGGGAGCTGACCCACATGGCTCGGCAGACCTCTCCTGACCCACCCACTGCTCCCCTCGGCAGTGTACTTTATCAGTCAGCCTGTTCTGCTCCCTACTCTGTCTCTGGTGAACCTCTTACCCCCCCTGCTCTTCTGGCCAGTATTCCAATCCTGTATGCATAAATAAATGAATCTTAAAAAAAAAAAAAGGTTATACAGAAATTGGAGCTCTCATACACTGCTGATGGGATTATAAATCAATGATGCAGCTACTTTGGAAAGTGGTTTTAATATCTCCTCAAATTCTACATATAGAATTATCTTAAATTTTATTCCTAGGTACATGCACACAAAAAATGAAATATTATGTCCATACAGAAACATGAGCACAAATGTTCATAATATTCACAGTAACCAAGAAGTAGAACAATCCAAAATGTCCATCAACTAATAGATAACCAAAATGTGGTATAGCTATAATAGAACATTAGTTATAAAATAAAATGAAGTGCTGATAAATGTTATAACATAAATGAACCATGAAAATATTATGCTTTATGAAAGAAATCACACAGAAAAGATGACATATTATATGATTCCATTTATAGGAAACATTCAGATTAGCAAAATTTATTGGGTACAATGTAGATCAGTGGCAGTTACTTGAAGCTGAGGGAAGGATTAGAAGAGGAACAGGGACTGACTGCTTTTGGGTAGGAAATACCTTTTAGGGGAGGGTTGGGAAAATTCTTCCAAAATTAGGTTGTGGTGATTGTTGTATAAACTGGCAATTGTATTAAAAAAACAATGAACTGTACTTGTTAAATGGATAAATTGTATCATATGTGAATAAAGTTTACAAAAAGAAAAAAGGTTAAATTCTCTTGAGCATAAAAGTTTTTGAGGAAGTTGTTTTCTCTAGCAACTAATTTCACAGAACATTCACCATCTCGAGGTGTTTTACTCACTAAATAACTTTTCCAGAGCTTGTAGACTCTAGCCATAGTGGCAGCAGGAGGAAAGGAGCTCACCGGGTCATTGACTAATTTGTAAATCACAACAGGTGGAGCTTGAACTTCTAGAGAGAACTCTGTGACACAGTACTGCAAGACGTGGTGATGTGTATGAAACTGGCATTTCCTAGAAGGCACATGTGCAGAGCAGACCAATGCTTCTTGGATATTAGAAAAGTCCAATTCCTGGTTATATGCATATCTTTAGGTTAAAAGGTATGCATTTGCAAAGGATGACTACATTGAGGGTGAACAAAGAACTCTGGAATAAATGCTCCTGATTTCTTTTTTAGATTTCATTTATTTATGCATACAGAACTGGGGTACAGGTCAGATGTGCAGGGTCAGTGAGAGGATTCACCAGAGACTGAATGGGGAGCAAAACAAGCAGATCCACGTACACTCTGAGAGGATCAGCAGGTGAGACAGGAGAGGTCTGCCCCTGACTTTTTTTCTTTGGGAAGGGAAGGGTGATAGGAGAAACTGGTTGAGTTACCCACTGTTAGGAGAAACTGGTTGAGTTATTCAGAGAGAGCTATCCATTCAGGAATACAAAGAGGGCTTAAAGAAATAAGGAAATGAAAAGGAGGCTGGAAGTAGATTTAGTGAGGAAAGGGAATATAATTTTTTTTAAAGATTTATTTATTTATGCATACAGAACTGGGATACTGGCCAGAGGCCCAGGGGCAGTGAGAGGATTCACCAGAGACAGAGTGGGGAGCAGAATAGGCAGATGGACTGAAATATGCAGCTGAGGGGAGCAGCAGGCGGGCCCAGAGAGGTCTGTCACCATGTGGGTCAGCTCCCTGGCAGGGGACTGAACTTGTGCTAAAGTGGGTGGGTAGTGCTCATTTTAACCCACCAGGGAGGGTCCAGGGAATATAATTTCTAACCAAACCTCCAGCTTTCCTCAAATTGAAATTAAATGCTCCAGGAGAACAGGAACAAAATTTATTTTGTTCATCAATATTTCCTCGAGCCTTTAGCAAAAATGCCTAGCATACCGAGAGATTCAATTTTTAATATTGAATGAATAGATGAAAATCTAAGGTTTTTATTCAGTCTCACAAGTAAGGAGGTCCATGATTAGGGCCAATCTCCCAAAACGTAACAATAAAAATGTTTTATCTGTATCCTAGGAGAAAGGATGGCTCTGCATGAACAGCAGTTCCAAACAGAAATAAAAGTTGTCATTGAAGAGTCAAGTTTTCCCTTAAGCATGGCAAGATGCAAGAGAATAAAAACTTTCTGGCATTTATTAAAGTTATCTAATATCTCATAAAAGTAAGCCTAAGTTTTGGTTTGTTTATTGGGGGGGTAGTGGGAGAGGCATTGGGGAGTGCGGTATGTTTTGGTACTGAGTCTATTAATGCTACTGAATTAGAAAGGCCCCAGGGGGAAAGAAAAAAGAAACAGACAATGTCAAAGTAAAGAAAAACTGCTAACGCGGGCCACAGTGAGGGAGGCTCTGCAACTGGAGCACTTCTAAGGACAGGAATCTGGGCCATCCTCCAGTGCAACTGTCAACTTCTGACTGCTGAAGACAGGGTCACTTATACAAACTGAAGCAAAATGAAGT
Source organism: Condylura cristata (assembly GCF_000260355.1). NCBI lineage: Eukaryota > Metazoa > Chordata > Mammalia > Eulipotyphla > Talpidae > Condylura > Condylura cristata. The sequence goes on along the minus strand of NW_004567112.1, from coordinate 17,210,269 downwards.
GGACAGATGGAACAGCAAGGGTGAGCTGCAAACTGGCTAGGGAATTCTTGGTCCATTTTTAACTTATTCTCTCTGACTCATGACTCTGTAAGCAGCTTCTTTTCCCCAGTGTTGGGTGCATGATGGCTGAGACACATAGTTCATGTCCAACTTATCCAAGAAATGCATGGAAATGTTATTTAACAATGTAGGCAAAGTAGTTCAAGAGAAAATGTGGCTTTTTCCTCATATCCAATATATTAACTCCCCAAAATATGACTGCCCACAATCCCAGCTATCTCCCATAACCAGCATATCTAATGGTCTTTGTGAGACAATAAATAAATAAAATTTATTCATTCAGGAGCTCAGAATATTGTTTATTTCCTTAATGAGATACTTAAGGGAACCAGGAATATCTCTAAAACCTACTATGTAAATCCTTAAGGCAGGAAGAGAAAAAAAAGGCAAAAGTTATTTACAGAAGAAGTTTCTGTAGCTCTAAGTCTAAAGAAAAAGGAAACATTCTGGGTCCTTCCTGGTGGCACAATTGGTTAAGTCTCAGCATTATGAAGCTATTGCCAGCCACTGCAACAAGAGTTTGATCCCTGCCAGGGAGATGACCCTGGCATAACAGACCTCTCCTGTCCCTCCCACTGCTCCCCTCAGCAGGGTACTTCAGTCAATTTGCCTGTTGTGCTCTCCACTCTCACCACCCTCCCTCTGGCCTGTAACCCAGATCTTGTGTGCATAAATAAAATAAATATTAAAAAAACAAAACAAAACTAAAAGAGGCCCTCCCTGGTGTGCCTCCCTGGTGGCACAGCGGGTTAAAGCACTGCGCGAAGAAGCTCAAGCCACTTCCGCTTGAGTTGGATCCCCGATCCCTGCCTGCCCAGGAGGTGACCACATCGTGTAGCAGACCTCTCCTGAGGTGCCCGCCCGCTGCTCCCCTCAGCAGTGTACTTCGTTGATCTGCCTGTTGTGCTCCCCACTCTGTTCCTGGTGAAGCCTCTCACCCTCTGCATCTCTGGCCTGTACCCCAATTCTGTATGAATAAAATAAATCTTAAAAAAAAAGCTAAAAGAAAACATTCTGGGAAGATTCTTAAAACTTCACCCTAATATTATCCCTAAAGGGTAACCAGACTTATAGTAAAGAGTCTAATGCTGGAGACCAATTAAAAACAACTCTGAGTTTCAAATAAGCCATAAAAAAAAAGAAAAATGCCGGATGGTTTCGCTCATAGCAGGAGTATAATGGACCAGGCGAGAAAATAATAAGAATAATGAACAGTCACATACCAGAGACATTTTTGTGGGGGTGGAGTGGGGAATGGGATAAAAAATGGGGGAGGGGAAGGGAAGTGCACGGGACTATGGTGATGGCACATGGGTGACTTGGTAATGGGAAACTCACGGGGATTACAACGAGATGGAAAAATAATAAACTATTATATATATATATATAAAACCAAAAAAACAAACCTGAGTCTCAAGTCCTAACCCCATAAGAATGATAGCTCTCTATTGTCAAGTACTTGCTAAGGAAGTACACCTCAAAATCACGTTACATGTTTTTCCTCATGTAGAATGCCATCTTTACCACTAAAATGCCTAAATCTTATTCCCCTCAAAGGCCCAGTTAAAACATCAATTGCTTCCCCAAACAATGTGGTATATATATTGTAAAAAGTAAGGCTTTATGGGCTATCCTAAATCCTAAATCCTCTACTTTTAGGCTATGTAACCTTGGACAAGAGGCTGAGTACCACCAGTTCCTTTACCTGGTTAAGATTTCCTTTTCAAAGCTTTCCTCTGTGTTTTCCTAGATATCATCTAACATGTCCTAAAAGGATTGTTTCTACCCAAGCAGCTTCTCCTTCCTTAGACCCCAAAGAGCAGTTCAGATATCTAAACTTCAAAATATATTCTCAGATATCTGGGATTAAAACAAAGAAAACCATTATTTGTAATTCCTTTTACCTGGGAAACCTACAGATATACAGGTATAAGACCACTTCTGTGAAGGAGTGAAGTATGACTGAACAGCTTGTGACCGTGGTTTAAAAAGTTCGCCTGAGGTTGAGTTATTTAATTTTAGATTCACATTTCTTTCACCTTCAGAATTGCCTCACATACTCCCATTTCATGCAGCAATAAGCTTCCTTCTTCATGGAGTCAATGAATCTTCAACCCATCCAATTCAACAACAACAACAACAAAAAAAAGCAATTTCCCTTGATGCCTGTTAACAGCAGTGCATTACAAGCCTCAGAGACTCTGCTGATTAACATTAAACAAAATGAAACCTCAAATAAGAATACCTTCTAACCTTTTCACTTTGAAAACTATCTAGTCAAAACTTCAGCAACTGGACCTGTTAGGGTTGTTCCTCTAACTTAACCCTCATGGACTTGGTCTTAACCTCTGCGTGCCAGTTTTTTCCAGAATCAATGGCACTAAAATGGAACCTTACTATAGAAAGTTGTTTTGATAACTGAAAAGGATGAACTAGCTACTGGACAGTGCTACAGTCCTTAGTAGGGCTATAAAGCTGCTTGCTTTAGCCAATGATTCAACTATATAAACTGGCCTAATTACTAAAGAGAAGTTGATTTGTGTACACAAATTTATTAATTGGAAGGGGTGGGACAGAGAATGTTTATCATTGACTACATTACAGTAATCTCATTTTAGAAACACATTATTCTTGATTTCTAGGTGAGAAACAAGTGCCACATCAAGAACAATATTCACCTATCCAACAGCATTTTCATCCAAGTTCTACCCTGGACAAATGTAGGCTCTCAATTCATAAAATGGAGGGAAACAGGAAAAAGCTACTGTAGATGAAATGTGTATCTACATGTTTGAGGACAGTGGCCTCATTTTCTGAAGCTCTGTGCATGATTATAGCTTTTTGGTCTATTTTGGCAGCCTGGGCTTTCTACCTTGATGCATGGTTTTGTCCAACTAGGTTTCCATCTCATCAGCTGCCGGAAATTAAGCAATTGGTTATAGCTACTTTGTTTGAAAAATGAGCTAATTTCTATTTACTGTGGCCTCACACTACAGATTTAAGCCAAGTGAGATGCTATGGGCTTTACGCTTTGGCTAAATTATGTCCTCTAGCACTGCTGTAAAAGGAATGAATTCCTTCCTACTTTAGATACCAGCCTGAGATCCGCCCCCCCCCACTGTTTCCACAATCATAATGAATATAAATGAAGAAGAATGAACCAGAGGAGTTGAAGGAACTACAGAAGTCAAATGACCACCTACTTTCCTATGATCAATCCCCCTCAGAAATGTCTACGCTTGGGCCCTCCCTGGCAGTGCAATGGGTTAAAGCACAGCACTAAGAGCTATCGCAGCCACTGTAGCAGTCTGATCCCTGGCAAGGGAGCTGACCCACATGGCTCGGCAGACCTCTCCTGACCAGCCCGCTGCTCCCCTCAGCAGTGTACTTCACCAATCTGCCTGTCCTGTTCCCCACTCTGCCTCTGGTGAACCCTCTCATCCTCCCAGACCTCTGGCCTGAAACCCAGTTCTATAAGTATAAATCATAAGTAAAGAAATGTCTACTTTTTATTAAGGCTTTCTCTCAATAAAGGAACAGAAGCATCAAAACTTTCTAAGGGATAAAAACACCTTTCAAAGTCAGCCTTTCCCTCCTTGCTCAGATCCCCCACTTTATACTTCAGATCCCCTTACTAACTTAGGTGGCAGGCCAAGAATGGATGGCAGCGTTTGATAGCATTTGCAGCAAGTTTGGCTGTGGATTTCCTATCTCCAAAAGCAAGGCCACTTGCACTATCAGAAACATCTAGTAAATATAAAGGAACAAAACAGACCAAGTGAAAATGTCTAATAGATTTTCTGTCTCACTACAGATAACAAGAAAATCCTAATATAGTCATAGGCAGACTTCTGAAGCAGTGAAAATCGGCTCAAAACCCTAAGAAATGATCTAGCTTTATTAATGAGCATTCCAATCCCTTTAATGTGCACTGAGAACTTTATAAAAAACTAGCATAGGGACTCCCTAGTGACCTAGGGGTAAGCCTCAGTGTTACCAACATGATGGCCTGAATTCAACCTCCAGGCAGGGAGCTGATCCACATATGGCGTAGCAGACCTCTCCTGTCTTACCCTCTACAAAAATAAATAAAATACTATAAATATATATATACATATATGTGTGTGTGTATAATTAGCATAAACAAAAAATATAAAATATTTTAATTGCACCTCATTTTCATTAGTCCTTATTATGACATTTAATTTTTAAGCTCCGAGGTAAGAGGAACAAAAGGGGAAAAAAATAAACAAAGTAGCCATTAATGTTCTTAGGCTTTCTTTCCTGTCTTTTCAAAAACAGAAGGAAATTATTTTACTGGACCACATGCTAGAGTAGAGAGAGAGGAAGTGTTCTGTGGATACCATACTAGCTAGGGAAAAACAGGCACATGGATACCAAACTAAATAGGAAGAGCCATGCATATACCTCAGTGGTAGAGGAATGGGTAACTCATGTTCCCAAGATTTTTGGGAGACCCAGTATGGGCCATATGGACACCACATTGGAAAGGAGTGGCCCTGATGTTCACACACAGCAGGGAGGGGATGGTGGCCACATGGATCACACACTCATTTTCAAGTACTCCAAGAATGAAATTAAAAGACATGGAAAGAGGTTTATGTTCTATCCCAGAGGGACCTTTTAGAACTCCTCAGGAAAGGCAATCAGTGAGTCTGCCAAAGTAATTAAGCAAGTGAACATTTACCATAAAGCCCACATCAGTTAAGTGAACAGAGATGAATCTTACTACGGTGCACTGTCAGCTCTGAGCCTGCAGGTGCTCACCACTGAGATGCTGTAATTCTTGGCCCTGGCTGCTGGCCCGCCCACTGTGACAGAAAGCTTTACCCTCTCATCGGCTCTGAAAATGCAGGCTGCTTTCACCTGCTCTGACAATGACTTATGTTGCCCTCAGAGAGGCCCTTGCAAAGTGGTTTCCTATAAGAAGATTGGAAGTAAAGAGTGGGGCTGGTGGTGGGGTTGGCTAGAGAAAGAAGCCCTGTGAGGATGGCTGTGGAAGGAAGCGGGGGAACTGTGCAGCACTTTGGTTGGTGGAGTAATAAGAATGTGATAGTTTAGTACATCATGAATAAACAATCTGTTTAAAGTATTGAATCATTCAGAGTGAGGCTACAGTATCTCTCTTATTAAAAAAGGAAAACGTTAAAGTTTCACATACTTTCTCCACAGGGAAAGTATTACTGAGGAGTGAGGCTTTTCAATGTTCATGGAAGCCTCAATATCAGTTTTATTAATGAGTCAGTTCCAAAGCTAATGGGTCAGAATTTCAACAACCTAGTTAGTATCTATTTTTTTAAAAAAGATTTATTTATTTATTCATACAGAACTGGGGTACAGGCAGAGATGCAGAGGGTGAGAGGATTCACCAGGTACAGAGTGGGGAGCAGAACAGGCAGATTGACGAAGCACACTGCTGAGGAGCAGTGGGCAGGTCAGGAGAGGTCTGCAGGGCCATGTGGATCTCCTCCGGGGGCAGGTGGGGATCGAACTCATGCGGAAGTGGCTTTAGCTTCTTAATGCTGTATTTTAACCCGCTGCGCCACCAGAGAGGGCCTAGTTAGTATCTATTAATGAGCAAAATCAACTATGTGCTACAGGAAATGGGGATTTATCAATTACTGTCTAAAATTTATAAAGGGCACCTGAAATGCCTTTAGACCCTATTTTTTCCTACCGATAACTGTGAATCAAAATGAAAACCCCAAACTGTCTAAAGGCAGCTTATTAAATCAGAAACCCAGTAAGTTTCTATTCAACAGAAACCCTCACAAGAAGAAAATTTTAAGAGTACCTGAAGTGACAAATTTAAAAATCGTATTACATATTTTAAAAACTCATCAAAGACACATATATCTCTCATACTCAGAGAAATAGGTAAGTGTAGAAAGGTTTTCTGGGAAGTCCCAGTGGTCAGAATCTAATCCATTTCTAACTCATTACAAAGAGGAGATCCTAAAGGCATTGCTGACTGACTTGACCACCCAAGTGAAGAAATGACATGGGATGGGCTTGGGACTTAAACTGCTGTTGGAGGTCTCACAGCACATGCATGTGCAGGCACTCCCACATTTGAGCTTCTCTCTAGGCCTACAATAAGAGAAAACAAAAAGCTGAGGTGTTAAGTGATTTGCAATCTAACTTCTACCATAAGCCCTTTGTTTGCACAGGGCCTGAGTTTTCTTGCAAAGGCAGTAGAGAGATTAGATGACTACTACTCAGAACCAAGCAGTGCTGCCCAGGAGAGGGCTTAATGGGAGGATAAATTTGGGGCGCGATTCTTTGACAACACCTCCAGTAACAGCCAGTAAAGCAGGGGGTGAGAGTGAGTTGCAAACATTCATCATAATAGTGCAAAGAGATGAAGGCCTTTAGGGGCAAGTCTGAAATTCCAGAGTAAGAAAATGAAGCCCGTGTGGAGGGTGAGGCGGTTGGTTCTGGCAGATTGTCTTTACAAGTGACTGGGTTTAATTGTTTTATGCTCACAAAGAAGTTATTAGCTGCTTTTTCTCCAATATACCAGAAATAGTGCTGTTTTCCCCCTTCTGAAAAGGAAGATACTACCAAAAGAAAAAATTTAGTTTTGAAGTGATTACAGAACTGTGTTTATCCTCTATGTACCACTTTAGAAAGAGAGCACTTCTATTTTTCCTCCTCCTCTCTTTCTCTGCAAATTGAGTGCCTTCTCACCAGTCAAGGGACATCTGATCCTTACAATAAAGTCCTATGGTATCTGGCAAAGGATTTATTAGAAAAGTTTGTGACTCCTGGTAGTTTCATTTGCTTAACAAATACTTGAATACCTATATATGGATACTAACTAGGCAATCAGGGAGCTGGGTGACAATTGATCTCAGATGGCAAGGAATTTACAGATAAAAGAGACACATATGACAGACATTTTCATTATGATGTAGTAAGAGTTAGAAAAAGGTAGTCATGTCATTTGTCCTCATAGCTGTTCTTATATTCCTGGCCTACAGGCTCAGGAACCTGAACATGCATGACCCCCATGCTCCCAAGAGCATTCTGTATTAACATAATCAAGGTTGCAGTTGATAGCCACAAAGGCTAGTGGCATAAAACGCCTGATTAATTCATTTACCCTACAGATGGGAACACAGTGAAGGGGTATTTAGCCCAGTCTGGGGCTTAGAAAAGGCACCTTGAAGGAGATAGTGTTCAAACAGACTGTTGTTACATGAATTAATTTAATCAGGCAAGGTAAAATGAAAACATGCCAGCATGTTTTTAAAATGGGGATGGAGACTAATACCCACTTTTTTTTTTAACTAAACCAGACTAAAGAAACCTTACTAATTAATTAAATTAGGCTCAAGCATTCAATAAACAGCTAGCCACATTTCCCCAGTAAACCAAAGAGAACAAAATGGCTTCCTTCCCCTTCTCCAGGGTCTTATTTTATGTCTTTTCCAGCTAAGGAGTAGCAGGATACCTTTGTACATGAAAGCTATTAAACCTTTACCTGCTGGGGTCTTGTATGCACCTTTTTGCTTTAGTGCTGACTCAAGACACTTGTGAAGATAACTATGGCAGGTTCCATGCCTCCTCCTGTCTAAACTAAATGTAAACGTTGAAGGCAGGTCGTTCAGTCTCCTCTGGGGGTGGGTGGATCTCAGCTGTGATGTACCGGCTCTCTAGTGTATCAGTCTGCAGCTGGCAATGCAGCTGCTTCACTTAAAGCCACACTGAAGACTCTAGTCTCTGATCTTCACTAAACCATACTGAAGAGACTTAAATGACTCTATTTTACAGCTGCCAGTCATTTATACGTTTCCTTGACTCACTTTTGACTTCTAAAACAATAATAGACATTTGGGAAGGTCCTAAGAAACACAAGAATACCTTTAATCTTACAGGTTTCTGAAAAAAATCTTACTGCCAAGAACAGTAAAGTATTCAAATTACATAGTACCTACTAACAGTAGAATGTAAAATAGCATCGGAACACAGATTTCTTCAGTAGGGTCTCTAACTTACATAACTGACAGTAACCCATCACTCAGCCAATGAGAGGGTTTTTTAAGGCATCCTTAAAATCACTTATAGTTCAGTGAATCTGCAAGATAAAAATAGCATTAATTGCCTTGACTTGTTACTTAAAAAAAGGAAGGAAAAACAATGCATAATACTATCAATAATTCACTTCAAAGTGGCTTTAGTTGTCTCAAAGCCCCATTTCAGATAATTAAAACCTTTTGGCTGTCCTCTTGTTAGCCTGGAGGGAATTAGAAGCCAGTAAATTCTACTGTGTTGGGAAATAAACAATTCAGCTCATCACTGAGAAAGGGGACTCTGGTAACAATTCCAAAGTGTACTTCCTGGCTATACTAGGTTAATCCAGGAGCTGTTGTGACAGTATTTTCTGTTGTCTATCAAGATGTGAAGCAGACTTTTATAATGGGGCTCTATAGTCTCATTTGCGAACACAATCAGAGGGGGCCCTGGAAGAACTTCTTGAGCACCCACTTCATTACCTTAGGGGATCAGGTCAGCCGATGATTTTGGAAGACAATGATGGCAATATAATGTCTTACCATTCATTCTAGCCAACATTTCACTGACTCAACAAACATTATACCATACTGCACTGTGCTAGGGGCAGAGATAACAGAAATAAACAAAAAAGCATGGTCTCTCGCTGTCTCTAGAAGCTCATCATCTAATGATAGGCAGGCATGTAAACAATCACACCACAATGTGTTGAGTGCTCTAAAAGAGCTTGTATCCCAGTTCTTGCAAGCATAAATAAATAAATCTTTAAAAAAACTAAATTAAAACTGAATCAACAAAATTGGTTGTCTGAAATCAGAATTAAATGTCCAACAAAGAATTTTAATACTTTTAAACAAATCTGAGCTTGTGTCTTTGGCCACTACACAATTTTTTAGCTGGAGACATGGTAAAAGAAATTATGGGCAACATCAATTATGGGCATGTTATCTGAAAATTGTGGTGAAAGATTTTTCAAAAAATCACTTTATAAAAAGTGAAAGATATTCAAATTAACTCACCAAAGCATTGCCTACAGAATATAAAACATATTTAATGATATCAACACCAAAAATTTTGACAGCCTAGAAGAAACGGATGAATTTATAGAAACATACAAGACTGAATCATGAAGAAACAAAATTAGAGAAGAGATTACTATTAAAGGAGAATGAATCAGTAATCAAAATCCTCACAGCAAATATGTCCAGGATCAGATAACTTCATTGGTGAATTTTACCAAAGAAGAATACCAGTCCTACTCAAGCTCTTCTAAAAAACAGATGTGGAAGGAACATTTCCAAATCTGAAATAGGAAGTCAACATTACCCTAACACCAAAATTAGACAAGGAAGCCACAAAAAACGTATAAGCTAGTATTCCAAATGTGCATGCAAAAATCCTCAACAATACATAAGCAAACTGAATTCAACAACAACAAAAAAATAAGACTCATATATCATCATCAAGTGGGATATATTCCAGGGATGCATTGCTGGTTCAATATCTGCATAACCAATGTGATACACCACAACTGCAAAATGGAGAATAAAAAATCATGATTATCTGAATAGATGTAGTAAAAGTATCTGAAAAAATTCAACATCCATCTATGACAAAAATTCTCAACAAAGTAGGTATAGAAGGAACATATGTCAACATAATAAAGGCCAAATATGACAAAGCCATAATATCATACATAATGATGAAAAGTTGAAAGATTTTCTTCTCAGATTTCTTTCTAAGATCAAGAACAAGACAAAGGTGCTCACTAATGCCATTTTTATTCACATAGTCTTGGAAGTCCTACCCAAAATATTCAAGCAAACAAAATAAAAGGTATCTAAACTGGGAAGAAGTAAAACTGTCACTATTTGTAGATGATATGATAGAAAACCCTCAAAGACTCCACTAAAAAAACTGTTAGAACTAGTAAATCAGTAAGCAATGATTAAGTGATGCAGAACAGAGTCAATATAGAAAAATCACTTGTATACTTTCATATACTAGTAACAACTTATCAGAAAGAGAGACGTTTTGAATACAATCCAATTTATAAATATATAAAGAAAAATAAACTATCTAGGAATAAATTTAGCCAAGGAAATTAAAAAGAAAACCAATCCACTGAATGGGAGAAATATTTGCAAATCATGTATCTGATAAAGGATTAGAGTCCAAAATACTGAAAAACTCATACAACTCAATAGTAAAAATAAAAATCTGATTTTAAAGGTTCCTCCCTGGTGACGCAACAGGTTAGAGTGCAGTACTGTGAAGCTAGCCATGGTCACCTCAGCACAAGTTCGATCCCTGGCTGGGGAGGTGACATGGCGCAGCAGATCTCTCCTAACCTGCCCACTGCTTCCATCACCAGTGTACTTGGTCGATCTGCCTGTTCTGCTCCCACTCTGTCTCTGGTGAATCCTTTCACTGCCCCTGCACCTCTGGCCTGTACCCCAGTTCTGTACACATAAATAAATATTAAATTGGGGCATCTAAATAGATATTTTTTTCAAAGAAGACATATAGAAGATCAACAGGTACATGATAAGACAGTCAACATTACTAAGTATCAAAGAAATGTGAATCTAAATTACAATTAGCTATTTACTACCTCACACCTGTTAGAATAGTTATCAAACACACAAGAAATGACAATGATTGTGTTATGAGGAGTTAACTGAAGAAGTAGAAGAAAGGGAAACTTTGTGCACCACTGATGGGAATATAAATTAGTGAAATCACTATGGAAAAACAATATGGACTTCCCACACACTAAAATTCTTTAAATAGTTTAGTAATGTTTGTTCTTTTTTCCCCTTACTCAAAAAACTAAAAATAGCGCTATTATATAGATCTAGCATTTCCACTTCTGAGTAAAAGCAAAAATACTAATTTAAAAAGACATGCATTTCTCCCCCAGGTACCCTGCAGCATTATTTACAATAGCCAAGATATAGGAACAACTTAAGTGTCCATTGATGAATGACTGGACAATGAAAATGTGACACAGTTATAGATATGGACACATACAACATATACACACACAAGTACTGAGTCATCAAAAGAATGAAATATTGCCATTCACAACAACACAGATGGAAGGAACTTGAGGGCAATATGCTAAGTGAAGTAAGTCAGAAAAACAAAGACTAATACCATCTAATATCATCAATCCCACTTACATGTGTGGAACCTAACAAAACAAAACAAATGCATAGTTACAGAGAACAGACTGTTATTTACTAAAAGTGGAAGTGGGCCATGGATAAAATGGGTGAATGGGGTCCAAATGCACAAATCCCAGTCATAAAATAAGTAACTCATAAAGCTAATGTACAGCATGGGTCTACAGTTAATAGCTCTATATTGCATATTTGAAAGTTGTCCTAAGAGTCGTAAACAAGAAAAAAAACTGTATCTAGCAACAATTAACTAGATTTATTGTACTGATCATTTTGTAATGTATACAAATATCATCCTGTTGTTCATCTACAGTTAATACAATTCTATGTCAATTATACCTCAATTTAAAAAAAAATCAATGTTTTAAATTACTAATACTCTTCCTTAGCTCTATATGATACTGTTCAGTTAATACTTTGGGTACTCTTTGTCTCAAAGTATTTCCAAATATACAAAGGAATTTTATTAATCTGCAGTCTAAAAAACCTGAACTTGTGACATAATATATCAATGAAAACTTTGACTTTTTTTCTAAATTCAAGCTCAATGATGGTGCTTCAGTTAAGTCAAAATCTAGATTTACCAGTATATGTGTGTGTGTGTGTGTATGTGTATATGTGTGTGTGTAGATATATATAAGATTTATTTATTTATGCTTACAGAACTGGGGTACAAGCCAGAGGTGCAGGGGCAGTGAGAGAATCACCAGAGAGAGAGTGGGGAACAGAACAGGTAGATCCAGGAAGTATACTTCGGAGGGGAGCAGCGGGTGAATCAGTAGAGGTTTGACAGACATGTGGATCACCTCCGGGGCTGGGGATAGAACTCACACTGAAGTGGCTGCAGGTGCGGCTAGCTTGCAGTGCTGTGTCTTTACTCGTTGTGCCACCAGGGAGGGCCCTTACCAGCATATTAAAACAAAATGTTCCCTTCTGCTTTACTAAACAGTATGGCACATATTAAAAATATCTGTGCACAATTTTCTGAAGCCGACTCTATAGGTGCTATGGACACAGTTGCAAAAATCATTTAATATATACCTGAAAAAGCTATGAACATTGCCAGCATAAGAGCTGATTAAGAGAATTAGATGACTATCATTTTGATGATCTTGAGTTCCTTGCCAATGGAAAGATTTACAAAAGATTTACTATACTGCTAATTTCAACTCAAGGTCTTCTTGAAACAAAGGGAGTAATAATATCAAATTTCAATAATCAAAAACTTTTTTAAAAACCTGTACTATGCCACAAATGTGTGAGTTAAATTTCAAGTCCAAGGAAACAAAAAGGTAGTTAAGTTCAAATTAAAATTTTTCCTAATATCAGTAATAAGCATTCTTTTCTACTGTGAACATATAGATTTTAACTGTAATTAACAGAACTATAAACTGGTTGGGAGAACTATGAGAAAAGTTTGAAAAATGCTTTATTGATAACAATAAATTTAGAGTTGCTTTGAATTTGTTTTTAATACAAGAATTATTGAAATTCCTCAACCTGGACACATGTAGTTTCAAAGTCAAATGGATCCTAAAAAACCAATTTTACGATGTAGATATAATTGTTAAAATGTGAAAAGAAAATTATTTTTACGTATTTAATTCAGTGATTAGAAAACTTTTAAGTATGTTTGGAGTAACTTGACTTGCATATTAACTTCCATCTATAAATTTTATTCCATCTCCGCCAGGCTGGTGACCTACACGGCACAGCAGACCTCTCCTGCCCTACCCACTGCTCCCCTCAATAGTGGGTTTCAGTCGATCTGCCTGTTCTGCTCCCCACTGTCTCTGGTGAACCCTTTTACCACCCCTGCACATCTGGCCTGTACATACCCCAGTTCTATATGCATAAATAAATAAATCTTTTTTTTAAATTTTTAAAATTTTTTTTAATTATTACAAAAGTTAAATAAATAAATCTTTAAAAAAAACAAAATTCAAAAAGAAATAAAAAAAAACAAAATTCTTATATTGATTACATGTTGAAGTGATACATTTTTAATAGAATGTATTAAGCAACATATTATTAAAATTAATTTTACCTGCTTACATATGGCTCAGAATATATTTATATTGGACCACTGGACCACTAAAACTCTTGAGCTAAATCTTTTTTTTTAAAAAAGATTTATTTATTTATTCAAACAGAGCTGGGTACAGGCCAGAGGTGCAGGGGTGGTGAGAGGATTCAGCAGAGACAGAGTGGGGAGCTGAACAGACAGACTGACCAAGTTCACTGATGGGGTAGCAGTGGCATGTCAGGAGAGGTGTGCCACTCCATGTAGATCACCTCCAGGGCCGGGGCTCAAACTTGCACTGAGGTGCCTGCAGCCTGCTTACAGTGCTGTGTCCATAACCCGTTGCACCACCATTGAGGGCCCATTGGGCTAAACCTTATGCAAATGTTTTCCCTGTTACTGGATCATAGTTCAAAACAGGAAACCATTACAGTGATGGAGCCCTGTTAAGTTAAAAATTAAACTAAATAAAAGCTTGAAATTCTCTTCAAAATGTTTAGTCCTTTGGTGAATAAAGCATGTATTTGATTGACTGCCACCAATGCTATTAACAGGAAGAATTTAAATTGAACTGAACTCTCATCTCTGAAGGATACTAAGGGAAAACCAACTTGCTAAATTAACTTCTTTTAGTGCCTTTTTGTAGTCTATCATGTTTTCTACTTAGGCCATAATATTGTCTGCAAATAAAGACAGTTTATGTTTTTTTCCTACTTAAGTGCTTTGTATTTCTTTTTCTTGATTAGCTACACCATTGAGAACCTTCAGCACAATGTTGGATGGAGGTGTTACTCCTGATCTTAGGAGAAAAGATTCAGTTTTTCATATTAATATGACAAACTAAGTTTTTCATGATGTTCTTTATCAATTTAAGGAATTGATCTTCCAGTCCTAGTATGCTGAGAATTTTTATCCAAAACAGATGTTAGATTTGCATTTTCCAAATAAGTGATAAGTAAACCCCACAAAACAATATATTCTTAACACGTGCACACTATCTCCATAAAGATACCACAGCAGCACAAAGGTCAGAGGAAGAATTCTTGGTCTAGGAGAAAGCCCGTATTTGAAAGGACAGAAAGAAGGAAGTGCGTCAATCTTAATCAAAGTCAAAGGCCCTGAAGCCCTAGTGGACAAATATCCTCAGTATTGTTTGGCTTAGTCCTTGAGATGATTTAGTCCTGGAGTAGTGATTTCCATGACTGCATGGGAAAGAGTGAACACTGCAGAATCTTTCCAGAAGCAAATTATGGGTGGTAAGCAGTAGCCTGTCATCTCTTGGAGATTTTCAAAGGGGCTATAGTGGGAACACAGCTGTCCTGGTCACTTTCTATCTTGGGGACAGCGTAATTGCATACCCTTGCCTTCAGATGTCCTTCTAAAGTTTTAACTGCACTGGCATTCTACTCTATGAAGTCTTGACCTGTGGAGCTACTATCTATGCAGTTCAGGAGATAAGGGCATATGGTTGGGGACATGAGAAATACACAATAAGTACTGACTAATTTGGAATTAGACAAGATGGATCTGCATTTCTGAGCTGGAAGAAGTGCTATGTATACACAACAAATTGCACTGTAAATTCATTTTGGACTAGAGGCATAAGACACAGGATTAAGGTATGATATACTGCTGACATATGCCACAGTGTTTCATTATCACCTATTTATCCACTCAAAAAATTTAAACATCTTAGTTTCTTTCCTACTAAAACTTGCAACTTTTTATATAGTAAATTACAGCTTTTTAATTACTACTTGCTAGACTCTACGAGTATTGGTGAATATCCTAAGTCGGAATAAGAACAATAAGCCACTTGATGTATGTGTATATACACACACATACATACAGCTATCTGAGAAAGTTCCATTTCTGATTAAATTATTTTAGTTAAAGCCTGAGCAAAATGATTAGCGTTCTGCTCCAATAGCAGGCTTCATCTAGTATATCTACATTATTTATCAAGCTAGGAGGAGGAGAAGAGGCAGGTATTTATAAATAGGGATACAAATCAATCCGAGGTTTTAACAGATGGGGTCTAGGCTGAGAGCAGCCCCTTCAGGTCCAGTGCTGAAAGTCACTCAGCTGAAAACACTGGAAGACTCAGAGACATTTGTTGAGCAAATCAGGGAATCAGCATCTTGCTAAATGGAGGCGGCCCAGTCTGGGCCGGAATGATGGCCACACATCTGCTCAGGACAGCCAGAGCTAGCACACCAAGCTGCATTCCTAGAGCTGTATTGAATATCACTACTGCAAGTAATGCAATAATAGTACCACCATATAGTTTCCCCCACTGGGCTATTTTTGGAGATACTGAATAGAGATAATTTGGCATTCAGAGAGGTGCTTAGAGTTGGACGTGAAAAGAAAGCACTTGCAAACAGTTCAGATCATAGGCAACTGGGGGACAGGAAGAAAAGAGGCACAGCAGTTTTTAGAAATGGTTTAACATTGGTGGTTCATTTATCCCTGCGTCCTGACATTGTGCAAACTTGCCTTAAAAGCCCATAGTGTGACAAAGCTTTTGTTCCAGATAAGTGTAGCGAGGAGTGGAAGTAGTCTGAAGTTAGTTCTAGGACAGGAACAATCCTGAGTCTTCTAACAGTTTAAAGGAGGTAAGGCCCAGACAGAACAAATGAACAAGGTTTTAAAACAAAATCCACAGAATACCAAATAACTGGATTTAATCTATAAATTGGGGAAATAATCCTCTTGTCTATGCTGAACATCTTGTTAATAGCTATCAACAAGTCCAAGAGCGCCTTAACTGTGCTTTTCTTCTCAAAATAACCCTCTCATTAGCATACATGTTTATATAATGCTGGCATTGAAGGAAAACCATCGCAACCCACATTCCCATCTCTTTCTACTCAAAAACAAAAAATCCTTGGAGTTTGGATGCAGTATGAAGAATATCCAAATTTCTAGCTCATTTCTAGCTCCTGTTACTCAAAATTATTTTTAAAAAAAAGCCACATATATTCAACTTCACTGCAATAAACATTCTAAAAAAGTGAATATTCTTCTCAATATAAAATCTCATTAAAAAATTAGTTAGGGCTCTCCCTGGTGGTGCAACGGGTGAGAACACAAACGAGCTGCTTCACGTTTCAGTGTGAGTTCGATCCTTGGCCCTGGAGGTAATCCACATGGTACACCAGACATTCCTGTCTTGCCAGCTGCTCCCCTCAGCAGTATGTTTCGTTGGTCAGCCTATTCTGCTCCCCACTCCAACTCTGGTGAAACCTCTCACTGCCCTTGCACATCTGGCCTGTACCCCAGTTCTGTATGCATAAATCAATAAATCTTTTTTAAAAAAATAAATAAAGATTTAATGTTGGCCTAGCATCTACCAATATCACTTCGTTTGTTTTTGTTTCAGGATACTTAGATCAAAACTTACATCACAGAATTATTAAATTGAGTCATGTCTGATTCCAGAGTTCAGTATTTTCCCTCCATACCAAAATGCCTCCCCAAATTAATTAAAAATCAGAAAAGTATAACTAATCAGAGAAAAACATAACTATGCTAGCCTTTTTTTCCCCCTCAAATGTCTAGCTGTACCATAATCACATGGTAGGTATTCAATAAATATTTGTTGAAGTACAAAAAAGTTAACACATATAAAATATGGTGAAGGTTAGAAGTTGAATTTTCTGCCTTTCCTCAAAAGAATCTATTTGCCCTTCCCCTAATTTTTTTTTCTTTTTTCTTTT
>NW_004567112.1:17181900-17192052 GCF_000260355.1 Condylura cristata | reverse complement strand
GGGGCAGGCGGGAATCGAACTCATGCGGAAGTGGCTTTAGCTTCTCAGTGCAGTGCTTTAACCCGCTGCGCCACCAGGGAGGGCCAGTTTATTCCCTTTTATTGAGGAGTACTATTTCATTATATATATGTACCACTGCTTGTTCACTCCTCATTTGAGGGTTATTGGGTAAATGTCTAGAAGTATGTTGCAGAAGAGATCTACTTTTGAAAACATTCACTTGATTCTGTCTATGCTATTTCTACACAGCAGATATGCATTTTCCCCAATGGAATAGCTGTGATATTATTTTCATTACACTTCTCTTCCTGTTCCCTCTATATTATTACTCTGCTCTCCTGAGTATAGACAACATCGCTAAATCAGTATCACTACAAACTTCATAACACTTTGTTGACTTTCAGTCCTAGTTCTTTAATAACAATACTAAGTATGCCTGCTTTCTTCATGAGCACCCTGCAGTATCCTAGGAAATAATAATCTTTGCCAACTCACACATATAACCACTTAGCTTTATGCTTGTTTTACAGTACATGTTGCTATAATAGCTTCTCTTCTACATTCTTATTTTTCAATTGAGCAAAGAATCTTCAGTATATCACCTTTAATAACTATAGGAAAACCAAGCAGTTGTTTCCAACTCATTTGGAAGGCAGCTATGCTCACCACTCCAACTCATTTGGAATAGTATTTCTGGAAGCCATGAATACAAACAAGGAACAACAGAGAGCACACTCAGTACATCTGAGGTGTTATGCCTAACACCAGTCTAAAATCAACACTAAGTTTGTTCTTCCTAAAGGAGTGTCTCATCCTAAAAACAGTCTTTCAAATAAACTGTATTAATTAAACTAGAGAACATGGAAAAAAAATGTCAGCATAATTAACATACAAAGCAACAGTATGGCCTAATTAATCACCATGAAGAGCAATCGAATAAAATACTATGCATTTTTATGGAGCAATTTAATCTGGCAAGTAATTAATCACAGAAACACTAAGCAAAACAAATGGATTTCCCTTTAAGGAAGTCACATTTATCATCTGTAATGTATCCCAGACTCTAATTCGTTATCCCAACACAAAATTGTTCAGGAGACAATGAATTGTCACCTTTAGGAGAACAGAGATTACTGGAGAAAAACGAGAAAACGGAACTTTTCAAATCGAGTTACAGTCCTTGAGCCCTCAAATTGCTTAGGGTTATAGGGCAGAGAGATACATGGCAATAGGCATGGAGGGCTTAACCTAAGAGTTCTAAATTAATCAGTTTAGTCAAATCCATAGATAACTGCTAAATGTGAAAAGAAAACACTTAGTTTAGGAGTGACAATTATAGATATTCCCAAACCCCCAAAGAGAGAGCTCTCAACAGCTGACAACAAAGGAAAACAGCTTTTGATCTTTGGAACAAGCAAATGTAGGGGGTTGCAAGAGTGACATACAATATGAACTCAAAGAAATTTTCTTTACTATTTCTCTCCTCTCCCTCTCGCCTTGTATCCCTCCTTATTTAAACAACAATCCATTTTCCCTGAGCCCTGATACCCTCACCAGTTTGAAAAAACAACAGGCTGATTTTTTCAATAGCCTCAATTTTCAAAGACATAGTGACGCATATTAGCTAAGATGGTGCAAGAGGGTATCTTCATATTCCCTTCCCAGCTACCATCTCTGCTCAGCTAAATTTAAGACTTGATGAACCACTTTTTTTTTTTTGGCCAAGAAAGCCAAAGACACTTACAAAGCCTTTCCCTTAGTATTCCCATCTGCTGAGTGTTTTTTTTTTTTTCTTTCTTGCACTGGACATGAAGGGTTCTGCCTCTCTTTTTTTAGCAAACCCCTGTGGATTAAAGCACCTGACAGAGTCCAAGGCATCTGCTGATTGCAACAAAAGTGGACTTCTTTTTACCCAGTTACACAACCTCGAATGCTGGGTCCCAGGGGATATTTAGTACTTACTCAATTATACATGCTTTTCATACTTCCACCCCAACTGTGCTCACAAGTTGAGAAAAGCTATTGTAGATCTTCTACTGGGCATTCTCCTCTAGCATTTAACCCTTAATTTCTCCTTCACATCTTTTTGCTCTGTTAATCCTGGCTTGCATCACTAACTTGCACCTGAATTCTTCCACTCTGCCTGGCATGATTGTTCATGAAATGCTCTAGTGCCTCTGTCAGGCCAAGAGTAACTGAAGTCCTATTATGACTAGCCCATTCAAGATCAGTATCCTGAATCCCCACTTGTCCAAGGCAGTGAGTGGGACTCTGGTAATCTTTGTTGAACAAACATTCACTGAACCTAAGCACCATGTTACTAAGATGTATGAGACATAGGTGCCACCTACCTTCAAAGACCCTAAAGCCTAGTTAAGACAGTAAATAATTACTACTGTATAATGGCCAGGCCTGGCTCTAAGGATGAAGTGACGCTCAACGTTGTGTCGGCAACACCACACTGATAAAGACAGGAGTCGTGGAACAGGCTACATAATGCAGGATGCTGCTGAGGAAGAAAATCCTGGTCTTTTTATTGATAAACCAGTTATACAGCATTAGTCACTCCTCGAGGAAGTAGAAAAAGAGCGGGAGAAGTAGTAGAGCAGGTGAAGGGTGGAACTGTATTACTCATCATCTGCTTGTAGATCCAGCTTTGACTGCTCAGTCAGGATTTCAATCTTACCAATAAGGCATTCCACTGATCAGCTCCTGTGGTCCTTCCTGATATATCAGTCATCAGCCTCCCGGGCATTCCCAGTCATACCTCGTGATGTATAAGTCAGAAGTAAGTTTATGCATCTGTCTTCAGACCACCAGGCATTCCCGGTCATACCCTTCCCAGAGTGATCTTGTTTTATGCTCTTATTTAATTTGGAGGTTACCTTCTAGCGTTGGGCTCCTATGATCAGGCAGTTCTGACCTTGTTTTAGAACTGTAGTTAACAAATGGAGGCTGGATAGGCCTCTTAGGATTAAGAGACCCACAGCTCAAGATGTATTTTCAAGGGATAATCTGACAAGTTGGGAAAGGACCTCTAAGGAAGGGAGGAGTGATGTATACAGGGGTCAGGAATATAAAATTTCCAGATAACTGTGTCTCTGGTTTGTCTGGAGATGGCCTGGCATAACTGCATTAAGGAAGAGATTCCAAGAAATATATTAAGAATGGAATTATATGTCATGCTACAGAGCTTAAATGTTATTCTATAGGTGTTGAAGGAACCAGTGAAGGTGAGGAAACAAGAAAGAGGCTAAGATGACAAATAAGACTAGATGCTTAGAGAATACTGCTGAAAAAGAAGTTGGGGATGAGGGAGGAGAATGAATAAATTAGCTGTGGTATATTAATGCAAGAATAAAATACTGTTTAGCAAGAACAATGAACTACTAGAAGTTTGCACAACCATGTTCTTGCCAGCATTATTCACAATAGGTAAAAGGTAAAAAATAACCCAAGTATCCATTAACATATGAAGAACAAAATGTAGTTTATACAAATGATGGACTATTATTCAGCCTTTACAAGGAAGGGAACCCTGTGTCTTATTCTACAGTGCATGAATCTTGATGACACTATGCTTAGTAAAATAAAATAGTCACAAAAAGACTTTATATGGACATCCTTGATGGTGCAAGGTTAAATCTCAGCACTATGAGCAATCTGTGGCCACTATAGCACTGCAGAGTTCAATCTCCAGCCAGGGAGCTGACCCACATGGCACAGCAGACCTCTCTTGTCTCACCTGCTGCTCCCCTCAGGAGGGTATTTCAGTGGATCTACCTGTTTGCCCCCTATTCTGCCTCTGGTGAATCCTATTACCCTCTGTACCTCTGGCCTGCATTCCAGCTGTTATATGCATAAATAAAATCTTTTAAAATGAGACACTTATGGGGCCCTCCCTGATGACGCAGCGGGTTAAAGCACTGCACTGGGAAGCTTAAGCCACTTCCGCATGAGTTCAATTCCCGCCTGCCCAAGAGGAGATACACATGGCGTGGCAGGCCTCTCCTGGCCCGCCCACTGCTCGCCTCAGCGGTGTGCCTGTTCTGCTCCCCACTCTGTCTCTGGTGAATCCTTTCACCCTCCGCATCTCTGGCCCGTAACCCAGTTCTGTATAAATAAATCAATCTTGAAAAAAAATAAAAAAGACACTTATGAGTGTCTTCCTTGGTGGTCTCAGTGTTATCAAGTGATCAACAGCAGCCACTGTGGCATGAATTCAATCCCTAGCTAGGGAGGTGACCCACATGGTGTGGCAGACCTGTCCTGTCTCACCCATGGCTTCCCTTAGCAGTGTATTTCACTGGATCTGCCTGCTCTGCTCCCTACTCTGTGGTGAATCCTATCATCCCTTCCCCTACCAGTGCTGAGACTTTAATCCTTGTTCCACTAGGTAGGCCCCAAAACATATAGAATTTAATCTACACTTAGCTGAATGCTACCTAGTAAATAACCCATAAGAAAAATTAGGCATAGTCAGAAATTTTCCACCCCCTTCTCTTCAGTGTATTGCAACTATAGATGGCTTACTCCTGCTGCATTTTTAGAGTGTCACCAAGAAGAATGCAGGAAAGGAGAGACCAGTGAAACACAACCACCTCTGGAGCTTCCTTGAGATTGAGAATTTTCATCATATGAAAATAGTGTCAAATGAGAGAGAAATTAATGTTCTCTGGTGCACAGGGTAGTGAAAACACATCAGCACACCCTGTGTTTGACATCCCACTCACATGTTATTGGTTTTAAAAGAAATTATATAGAAGCCAATTAGGACAAAAAATCTCATTAAACCTTTTACAACAGGAGCCCACTTTGCTGGAGCATGCACAATATCTGGGCTCTAGGGAGAGATGTATAATCGAGGTAAAATTAATCAAAATGTACATAAAAAGAACAGCTAGAGGCAGCTTAAGAAGAAAATCTTTCCTCAGTGTTAGAGATTTTTGAAGTACGATCACTGAGTGCATAATTTTGCTTATTATTATCTTCTACTATGTAACACTATATTTATAATTAGGCTGATATCACATTAAAATGACAGTAAAATGCAGATACAATTCATTTAACAATTAATCTAGTGGAGCTAAAAATTCTTACCATGTCATTAATTGCCTGTTTAAAACGCTGCCTCAGTTTCAGTTTTAGATTATCACACACCTTCTTTAAAAACCCAGGGGAAATGGCAATGCACAAGGCAAGGCCTGTTTAGGAGAAAACTAGGAGGCAGCCAGAATTTTACACTTTTCTCTCCCAATGGACCACAACTCAGAAAAACCTTTATTGTGACCACCAAGCTTACTACTAATTAAAAGAGAAAACAGTAAAAAGCATCTTCTTTCTCAGGGAAGGTCTCCCACCTACCTCACTACCCAAACTGCCTTTTTACTATGCTTTATCTATATTTTATCTCTAATATGTCAGCTTAAGGCCCAATGTTTGCTACGGTTTGTTGGATTATTTTGCTTGGCTTTTTAAATATTTCAGGTAGTAAATCCCCTGTGCTGGGGTTTTGAAAGAGTAGGAGGATGGAGGAAGATCTGAACCACTCTATGAAGGTTACTGTCCCTGATTTTTCTATTAAAGGATTTTATTTTTCTAGTCTGGCCCTGGCTGATGATTCCCCACCCACAGCTTTTTCTTCACAAATTTATTCTTTACAAAGAGCTTTGCAGTTGATTTGTAAGGATTTTTTTTTTCTTTCAGTTTTCAAGGCCATTTTATGTAACAGCAGCAAGCCAAAACCCAGAAAGAGATTACCAACTCAACCACCAAGTCAGAATCAGGATTAGATCACATCATTTGGACAAAAATTTAGAAGCTATATTTACCAAATGTGCTGATAGTAAAAATCTGCAAAGAAAATGCAATACATAGAATGACATAATCAGGCCTCCAAGAATATCCTGATAAACTAGAATGATGGGTTGCAACAAACAAGATACATTCAATATGGGAAGAGTTCATTCAGGTCAGTAATTTTATAAAAAAACTGAAGATGCTCAAAAGATTCACAAAAAGAATAGTAATATTTATTTCTGAATGGTGAGATTTTTAGATGATTTTAATTTACTTCTTGCTCATTGTATTTTTCTACATTGTTTGAAATTTTTTAATTTAATAAAGACCACAAAGCTAAATACTACTACCAACTGAACAATCATGGGATGGGAAAGAGCTGGCTCAATAGCAGGTGACTTTAAGCAGATTTAAAGGTTTTACTGGAGCCTAAGCTTGTTATAAACCAGTAATACAATTCAGTTGCTGAAAAACTAATACAACCAGGGCCCTCCTTGATGGCACAAGGGGTTAAAAGGACAGCACTATGGAAATTGAAAAAAAAAAGAACAGCGCTAGGAAGTTCTCCTCAGCCACCTCACCATGAGTTCCATCACCGGCCAGGGAGGAAATGGCAATGCACATGGTAGATCTCTGCTGTTTCACCCACTGCTCCCATCAGCAATGTATTTCAGTCAGTCTGCATGTTCTGCTCCCCACTCTGGTGAAACCTTTCACCTCTCCCCACTCCCTGCACCTCTGACCTGCATCCCAGCTCTTGTATGCATAAAAAATAAACCTAAAAAAAAAGGCAATTGTAAAATGATATTACTGATATCAAGGACAACATTAGAATTTAGAATGTTAGCCTGTGTCTTGGTGTCACTGATGAGAAAATAGTTTGGAAGGAGAAAGTTTGTTTTCCATCAGTTTCAGCTTTTAGAGGAAATGCTAGACATTGAAACCTTGGCTTTCTTATTTTAAAGTGAGTAGTCTGCCTTGTCTAGGACCAATTTCACTTGTTTATGATATTGAATTTCTTTTTAAGGTTAGTAAGAAAGTGATACATTGGGAAAATTATCCTAATTTTGTCCAGATTACCTGGCTTCACAACAAGGTAATAGTGGGGAACAGGGGCTAGTATGTACTTAGAGTTTACATACGTACATTTTCTTTGTGAGAGATTTTCTCACATGTGTTAAACACTGCATTCTAGATCTTGCTCTATTCTTTGGTGAATTAACAAACCACAGTTGTTTCTTGTTCTTTATTCAGAAGGTGAGCAATTAGAACTCATTGACTCTTGATGCCTGCATGTTGAACTTTATAACAAAGAGTACAGTTACAAAAATAACAGGACTAATTCTTGAGCAATTGTCTTGGAAGTATACAATTTTGAGAGGGCACAGTACTGTGACAGGGAGAAGTTGAGTTGTTAAGTATGTTCTTCTATGTCTGTAGTCATGGTTGGTTTGTGGAAGATATTCTTTTCTGGTGCCCTATCTTTTGCATCTCATTTTCTTCCATAAAGACAGGGGCCGCTGATTGTGGTCCATTAAAAAATATATATATTTATTAACTATTATATTATTTTTAAAAAAGATTTATTTATGCATACAGAACTGGGGTACAGGCCAGAGGCATAGGGGCATCGATAGTATTCACCAGAGACAGAGTGGGGAGCAGAACAGGCTGTCTGACAAAGTACACTGCTGAAGGGAGCAGCGGGTGGGTCAGGAGAGGTCTGCCGCGCCATGCTATCCTCCCCAGGGGGGGATAGAAGTTGTGCTGAAGTGGCTTTAGCATTTACCCACTGCGCCACCAGGGAGGGCCCCAATAATGATACATTTTTATTGATTCAGGTAAGTTACTGTTTCTGGAGTCTCACTCCAAGAGAGAAGTGATCAACCATTGTCCCAGCCCTCTATCCTGAACCAAGGTACTGGACTGTAAAATAGGAGGAACTTGTTGGTGGATTCCAGATGCCACCTTTGAGAGTATTAACTGAGGCCTCCTCAGTGTGGGGCTTCCCCTTTTGTAAAGGCTAGGGTTAACAGGAATGTGAACAGCCAGTCTGAGGAACCTTATAATTGTAAGTTAGTTGAGAGAGAACTTAAGTGTATGGTGACATTACTTTGAATGTTGTTTTGGCAAACAAATAGACAATCTCTTTTGCTTGTTAATTGCTTTGACATTTTTCTTTTATTTAATAAGTTATGCCAAGTACTTATTTGAGCCTTGGAGGTGGATTAGAGGGACTGGCTGTCTTTTTGGCTGAGTCAGTGATAATGGAGTAGTTGCTTCCTGTTGATAATAGGTAATTAAGAGATCAGGGCTCTTAAGGTAAGTTGGAAGCGCTTTACTCTGAGCCCTTCCAGATGAAATTGCTGAGAGTTCTGGAGGACCTCCTCTCTTCTACTGTACTGTGATCTTGTAGATTATGAGTGCCCAAATCACAGAACCTTAAAGTCTGAAAAAACCTATGAAGGCATCTTCTCAAAAGCATACATCTCATACATACATCTTATTTGGTGGGGTACTGTCCAACCTCTGCTTAAACATTTGTAAAAACACAGTGTTTATTCCTTTACGCTATAGACTATTTAATTTTAAAAAATATTTATTTTTATTTATGCATACAAGAACTGGGGTGTAGGTCAGAGGTGCAGGGGTGAGAGGATTTACCAGAGACAGAGTGGGGAGCAGAACAAGTAGATCAATTAAAATACACTGCTAAGGGGAGCAGTGGGCAAGACATGAGAGGTCTGCTACACCATGTGGGTCAGATCCCTGGCTGGGGATTGACCTCGTGCTGCAGTGGCTGTAAAAGGCTCTATAGTGCTGTGACTTGACCCAATGTACCACTAGGGGGGCCCCAACTCTGGCCCTTTCTTTTTTTAAAAAATATTTATTCATACCGAACTGGGGTACAGGCAAGAGGTGCAGGGGTGGTGAGAGGATTCACCAGAGACAGAGTGGGGAGCAGAACAGGCAGGCTGATGAAATACACTTCTGAGGGGAGCAGCGGGAAGGTCAGGAGAGGTCTGCTGCACCATGTGGATCTCCTCTGGGGCAGACGGGGATTGAACTCATGCTGAAGTGGCTTTAACTTCTTAGTGCTGCACTTTAACCCACTGCGCCACCAGGGAGGGCCCAACTCTGGCCCTTTCTAAGTCTACATGACTGGGGCTAAGGTAACTGAACAAAGTTGGGTATGGAAGGGACTTGCTTATCTAGAATGAAGTTCTATGTAGATCACCAGAACCTAGGCTATTAAGAGCAACTCCCTTCCCTGTCCCTAACTGTACATCCAGGGTAATAATTTTGAAAAATGAACATTTTTTTTTTTAAAACAAAGATTTATTTCTGCATACAGAACTGGTGGTACAGGCCAGTGGTGCAGGAGCAGTGAGAGAGTTCACCAGAGAAAGAGTGGGAAGCAGAACAGGCAGATCAACCAAATACGCTGTTGAGGGGAGCAGCAGGTGGGTTAGGAGAGGTCTGCCTCACCATGTGGGTCACCTCCCTGGCCAGGAATCGAACTCACATTAAAGTGGCTGTGGAGAGCTTCATGGTGCTATGCTTTAACCCGTTGCTCCGAAAAATGTACATAAATAGTGTTGACTATGTGGCAGGCATTATTCTAAGTGCTTTATATATATATTGTCATTTATTGTCTTAAAAATGACACAGGTTTTATTATTATTATCTTCACTTTACAGATAAGGAAATATGAGCAAAGCACATTTACAAAGTGATAGCTTAGACTCAAACTAAAGACAGACTAACTCTTAGCCAGAGTTATGTTATCTCTTAAACAAGCGGAGGAAAAGGCAAACCTAAAAAAACAAAAAGGAATAGGGACATACAGAAAAAATGTGCAGTCTCTGTGCATTAAATTCCAAATTCAGTCTGATTCAAATTAAAGAAATCAGAACCATGGTTATCTCAAACAGGTAGAATGAGTGTTATGAAAGCTGGATATCCATACGCAAAAAATGGAAACTGTGCTCATAATCTTGAGGATGTTACATTATGTAAAATAAGCCAGTCATAAATCTGCAGGTATAATTCTACTTACATGAAACTCCTAGAGTAGTCAAATTCATAGACTCAGAAAGTACAGTAGTAATTACTGGGGGCTGAGAGGAGGAAGAAATGAGGAGTTACTGTTTAAAGAGTAGAGTTTCACTCTCCTGCACTGCTGGTGGGAATGCAAACTAGTACAACCACCACGGAAAACTGTTTGGAGGTTCCTCAAACTGTTAAACATGGAGCTTCCCTACAACCCAGCAATCCCACTCCTAGGTATCTACCCAAAAGACACAAAAACACTGCTTGAAAAAGATACCTGTACCCCCATGTTTATTGCTG
>NW_004567112.1:17125222-17181505 GCF_000260355.1 Condylura cristata | reverse complement strand
CAAAATGATGTAAAAATAAACTTTTGTAATAAAAAAAACCCAAAAAACAAACAAACAAAAAAAAACCTCTGAGCTTGGAATCAGACTTCACCATTTAATATATGCTATTTGCTAACCATGTAACTTCGGAAAACAGCATATGTTCATTGAATCATTTATCTCATTTGTAAAATGGTGAGAAGGACACATAACTCAAGATTAATAAAACCCAATCATGAAAATAAAAATAAATAAAGAGTAGAGTTTCAGCTGAGGAAGATGAAAAAGTTCTGGAGGTGGTTGATGGTTGCATGATCATGTGGTTACATGATCATGTGGACACACTTAATGTTACAAATCTGTAGACCTAAGAAAGGTTAAAAAGCCATGTTTCATGTAATGTGTGTTTCCCCACAATTTAAAAAAAAAAAAAAAGGCAAGTGGAAAAACCCCTAGGGGATTTCTGACTTCGATAAGGTGGGTTTTACATGTTAAAGTCACTCACCTAAAATCACAGCACCCCCACATAAAAATTTCAATGTTTTATTACAAATATCTGATCTGGGGGCTCTAACATGGTGCAAGGTTAAAGTAAAGCACTATAAAGCAAAACACCAGTTTTGTTTTACAGCACTATGAAGCTATCTGCAGCCACTGCAACATGAGTTCAAAGCCCAGGGAGGTGACCCACATGGCGCAGCAGACCTCACTCACTGCTCTCCTCAGCAGTGTATTTCAGTCATACTTCCTGTTCTGTTCCCCACTCTGTCTCCAGTGGATCCTCTGACCCCCACATCTCTGGCTTATACCCTAGGTCTTACATGTAAAAATAAAAAAATCCTTTAAAAAAAGCCAAATATCTGATTTTCCAACCCAAGGCTTCTTTTCTGCACTGCAGTTTATCAAGCGCAGCTATGACCTAATGCAAAGCTTCACTTTGAAGCATAAACCAAGTTAGGGCAAAACATATGACTAACCACACGGGATTCAGTATTTGGCTTTTCATTTCTAGCCATAGTCTTAAGAGATTAGGGAACAGCAACTATTAGAATAATATGCAATGCTCCTAGTCTTTGGGGAAACCTTATTATAGCAGCCTCATTTTGGTGTTTTGTTTTAATCTGCATAATGCTTTTCATTCTCCATAATGGGAGATCAGCAGGGTCTGATTAACAGAAGAAAGGTCATTACTGATAAATTCTAACCCAGGGGATAATCTGAGCTTGTCTGCCCGCCACCTCAGAGCAGACAACTGAACTAGATTATGTTTCTGTATTCTTGGCTACTCAATAGTCATCAGCCTTTGCTCCTCTATCATTAGTCATGTTAACATTTACTTTTCATAGACTAAGTTGCATCCTTTAAATTGAAGGGCTAAGTGTCAAACCGTTCCTCCTCCCACCTCATCATTCTGTTAAGAGAACGCAGGTCCAAACATGTGCATGGGCAAGGGGAGTTGGGGATACTTTGCTTGGCTGACACCTCAAATTCCCTTCCCAACTCTAACTCTGTGGCCACCAACAGTGAGTATCTACTCCCTTATTACTTGCCTGAGCGCTTTTTCTGTGACATTCAAAATTCTATACACAGCCTGCTTCAAAGGGTATTATGCTCCATGAACCTCCTTATCTAGAGGCTGCTGAGAGCTATTCTTGTTCGGCAGCCACTCAGCAGAGAGTATATTTAAAATTTCCTTCTGTATTTTTTTTTTTTCCCCTTGAGGAAGTTTTTTTTTCTTCTGTGAAGGAAAACAAGCACATAAACACAAAGAGGGTGGAGGGAGGGAGAACAGAAGTGAGGAACAAACTCAGCATTAGCATAAAAAGACCATGGAACAAATGGGGATAAGAGGAAAACTAGGTTCACTAGGTGAACAGTTAAGAGACTTACAAAGAGGTGAATTGTCATTCCAAATGCCAGGCTTGTTGCTAACCACAGCCATAGCTAAAATGTCATCCTCAAAGGAAAACTAATCTTTAGTTTAATGCATTTCAAATAAAGGAGAAAATTAGTACATTAATTATAGAGTAAAAATTTTATCCACCTTTAGGAAATTACAGATCAGGAGAAAAACCTATTTACAGCAATTCAGCCACTATTTCCTTCCCTATTTACAGCAATTCAGCCACTATTTCCTTCCCTGAGAAACCAGAGAATAGGATTGTGAACTTGATGCTAATAAAATGCTCATTAAGTGAAAAGCATTAAGATGGTAACTTGAAGAGATTCATTAAGGGCTTGAAATTACTTACCTTGAAAGTTGTTTGGCTAGATGAAGGTCAGATTTTACTCTAACATTTTTCTCTTTTGACTAATTAGATTAATAGTCAGCAGACATATTCCTAAACTACAGGACCTCACTGTACTCTGCAGGGTAGCCTGCAGAGTGGTGGTAGACAATATTTAGTATAGAAGTCTCCAAATAAAACTTCCCAAGAGTTTTCCTTCCTTCCCTGCATAAGGTTCTCATACTATTTTTCCTTTGTGAACCAGTAGATCTGTGCTGGGCAGCTGAAGTAACAATACCCCAAACAAGTGGAACTTTAATAGTGGAGCAATAATAGCATTGTATTTTTCTTGTGTTGAAGCAATGGTTCACTCCTCCAAAGGGGAGGAACAAACACAGGCCTTGGATGTTAATGACATTGGGTGTTCCAATAAAAATAGCAGTTTCTAAGCAGCTGCATTTTAAGAACTCTGAAAGATCAAACAGGAAGAAACAGACAAATTATTTAAGCACAAATAACCCTGACAATTAAAGAACTAGCATGACTAAGCTATGAAAGACAAGTGAAAGACAAGCAGAGACTGACACTTGAGCAAAGTTAGGCCTCCGATTATGTGGAAGTACTGTTTATTTTCACTGTCACAATCTAAGTTTCAAACCCAAAAATCTGCAGGCTGCCTTTCGCCTGCTGGAGAGACTATATTGGGGTTGCACTGCATTCCAGAAGATCCCAAAGACTTCCAGCCTTGTAGCCATCTTCAACTGGCTAAGTAGTCTCAGGCCCTTCCAGCTGTTGTTCATGTGTCTGAAAATTTCATACGCAACTGAATCCCTTCCCATAGCTATCAGAGAACATGCCACAAGGACAGGTGGTTAGTTAAGACTTTATTCACTATCTTAGAAGTTTTTTTCAGGTGTGGGATCAGCACAAATAACCTTTATAAACAATAGAAGTAAATGCGTATCATTACAAATTTACTGTTAAGACTTTATATCCTCTCTTTTTGATAACCAAGTTGATGGCCAATAGTTAACTATTCCACAATATCCCTGAGCAGCCAAATTTCTGAAAAGTCTCTTGTTTTCTAAACCAACCTCAGCTTTATGTTCTTAGAATAAAGCAAAGGAACATAAGGTAGCACTTGTTATCAATGGTTCTCTGGAACGCAAACTTCTCAGGCATACAGTATTTTGCTCTAAGCTAAGAGAATGCAAGCTCTGAGAAAAGAAAACTCCCTGGACAAACTTCATTTGAAGTATCAAAGTCTACCTATAAATAAAAGTGAAATATCTTTTAAAATGAAGGATAAAATCTTAACTTTTATGGAAGGAACAAATGAAGACATATTTAGTGTTTTTTTTTTTTTTTACAGTTTTTTATTTGTGCATACAGAACTGGGGTACAGGCCAGAGGTTCAGGAGCGGCGAGAGGCTTCACCAGAGACAGAGTGGGGAACAGAACAGGCAGATCGACGAAGTACACTGCTGAGGGGAGCAGTGGGCGGGTCAGGAGAGGTCTGCCACGCCATGTGGTCACCTCCGGGGCAGGCGGGGATCGAACTCATGAGGAAGCGGCTTTAGATTCTCAGTGCAGTGCTTTAACCCGCTGCGCCACCAGGGAGGGCCATATTTAGTGTTTTAAGGAAGGCTCAAAATGCTAATCCTGAAAAACAGTTTGGCAATTCCTCAACAAATTAAACACAGAATTACCATAGGTCCCACCAATTCCAGCTCTGGCATATGCACCCAAGACTTAAAAGTATGGATTTAAGGGGCCCTCCCTGGTGGCGCAGCGGGTTTAAAGCACAGCACTAAGAAGCTTAAGCCACTTCCGCCTGAGTTTGATCCCTGCCTGCCCCGGAGGTGACCCACATGGCATGACAGACCTCTCCTGACCCGCCCACTGCTCCCCTCAGCAGTGTACTTCATCGATCTGCCTGTTCTGCTCCCCACTCTGTCTCTGGTGGGTTCTTTCACCTTCCGCATCTCTGGTCTGTACCCCAGTTCTGTATGAATAAATTGGCCTGTACCCCAGTTCTGTATGAATAAATAAATCTTAAAAAAAAAAGTATGGATTTAAGAGGTATTTATACACAAGCACAGATAAGCAAAAACAATAAGCAAGTGGAAGCAACCCATTTGTGCTTCAAGAATGGATTAATGGATAATAAACAAATTGTAACACAAACAGAGTATTATTCAGTTTTTAAAAAAGATTTATTTATTTATGCATACAGAACTGGGATACAGGCCTGCTGGGGGCGGGGGGGGAAGGAGGGAGTCAGGGGGATGTAAGAGAATTCACCAGAGACAGAGTGAGGAGCAGAACAGGCAGACTGACAAAGTACACTGCTGCTGAGGGGAGCAGCAGGTGGGTCAGGAGAGGTCTTCCATGTCATGTGGGTCACCTCCCTGGCCAGGGATCAAACTCTTGCTGCAGTGGCTGTGATAGCTTCATAATGCTGTGCTTTAACCTGTTGCATCACCAGGGTGGGCCCTATTATTGTTTTAAAGGAAGGAAATGAGGCCTCCCTGGTGATACAGGTGTTAAAGACAGTGCTATCAAGCTAGCACCTGCCATTGTACCACAAGTTCAATCCCCAGCCAGGGAGCTGACCCACATGGTGCAGCAGACCTCTCCTGTCTTGCCCACTGCTCCCCTCAGCAATGTATTTCAGTCAAACTGCCTGTTCTGCTCCCCACTCTGTCTCTGGTGGATCCTCTGGCCCTCCCCCCATTCCTCTGGCCTATACCCTAGTTCAAAAAATAAATAAATCTTTAAAAGTAAATAAAAGGAAGGAAATTCTCACACATTCTAACATGCATAAACCTTATAGACATTATACTAAATGAAGTGACCAGTATTTATAGTTTATGTTTTCACATACATCATATAATTCTTCACTCCTATGTGAAACCAATGATATCATCATGACCTTCGTTTTACAGATAGTAGAAAAAGGTTTAGAGAAGCTATATAATTTGCTCACGGTTATTACACATGAAGTAATAAGAGACTAAAACTTAAAAACTCAGATTTCCATGTCCTTTTCAATACATCATGCTGAGTTTTCTGTTTGCCCCAGTGGTAGTCCTTAATGCAAGTCTATAGAAGGGGACTTTGTGGCACATCAAAAAAGAGCCCTGGACTTGGAAGTCAGAAGACCAACTCCCAGTTTTGCTACACAATTGTGGGAATAGCTGCAACTCACAGTATCATTTTTTTTTAGAGTTATATAATAGTTTACATAGTATCTTTTTTTTTTAAGATTTATTTTTATTTATTTGTGCATACAAAAACTTGGGTGTAGGCCACAGGTGCAGGGGCAGAGTTGTGTAAAAGGATTCACCAGAGACAGAGTAGGTGCAGAATAGGCAGATCTACTGAAATTCACTGCTGAGGGGAGCAGCAGGCCTCTAGTGGGCCATTTATCAGACTCATGTCGGGGGTCAGACTCATGACATATCA
This sequence comes from Condylura cristata, assembly GCF_000260355.1. Lineage (NCBI taxonomy): Eukaryota > Metazoa > Chordata > Mammalia > Eulipotyphla > Talpidae > Condylura > Condylura cristata. The sequence continues at coordinate 17,175,830 of NW_004567112.1, read as the reverse complement.
AACTCATAGGCAGTGGCTGGTGATAGGTTGATAGTGCTGAGACTTCAATCCCTGTGCCAGGAGGGAGGCCCTATTTACAGTATCATTAAGAATCAGCTTCCTCACTGGTAAAATGTTTACTTTTTAAAGTGAACATTACACTCTATAGAATTTGATGATTGAAGAAAGTATGTGAAAGCATAGCACAAAGTTGTGCACTTACTAGGGGAAAATAAATGTCAGCAAGGAAAAAAAGTAAACTTTTGCTGGCTTAGTTTGCTTTAAGATAGGAAAGGCCTGGGATAGGGATAGGAAGGAGAATGGGAATCAAAGACAAAGATTTTCCAAGAATTTTACTGTTCTCAATAAATAATAGGTTTTAAAAAACCAGATGACTTTAGGCTTGGACCCCTGCTGCCATAAATTTTTTGTGCTTGTTGGGGTTTTTTTTCTCACTAGCCTGGGCATTTCTGAACCCGCATTCTATAGCTTATCAAGTTGAGTGCTATGGGAAAAGGAGTTAAAAAACCCAGAAGAAAAAGGGAGTCACAGACCTTGAGACCAAACAGGTTCAAACTGGAGTTGTAGGTATATGGGCTCCAAAAGATGTTCACCTTGGAGATGATCAGGAGCTCTGTATACCCAGGATGAAGCTGACTGGTGCCCAAAGCTTGAACAACAAATGGACTTCAGCCAAGTCCACTCTTTGTCAGTCACTAAAGTTTAATTCCTTTGTTCTCAGACTCTATTCTTTAGAAAACTATATAAACCTCTTGCCTGGCACTTCCTCAAGTCTCTGTGTCCAGAGAGGCCACCTGGAGTGCTCTTTACTTGCACTTCCATTAATCAAAGAACAAAAAACCAAAAAACCAAAAAAACAAAAAACCGCTGACTCCTACCCTGCTGGTGTCTGCGTAGTATCCTTTTTAGTCTTTCTGGTCTCGCCTACTAGTGAGACCCCTTGGTTCCTCTGCTTCTCATGGGTGGATCAATGAACAGTGGCTGGCATGCTGCTAGTTTATCTACCTGTTTTGTAGGGGAGGAAGAGATCAGGCTGAGGGGCTTTAAGCCAATCCTGTGTGGTGACAGCATCACCAATATTTTCCCCTGATCTGGACTTTAAACATGTCTTTATTGTAATTTTTTTATTTTTAATAATTTTTTTATCTATCTATCTATCTATCTATCTATCTATCTATCTATCTATCTATCTATCTATCTATCTATCTATCTATCTATTTATCTATCTATCTATCTATCTATCCACCTATCTAAAGAACTGGGATACAGGCCAGAGGTATTGGGGGGATGAGAGGATTCACCGGAGACAGAGTGGGGAACAGAACAGGCGGACTGACTGAAATGCACTGTTGAGGGGCGCAACAAGCAGGACGGGGGAGGTCTGCCACACCAAGCGGGTCAGCTCCCTGGTCCAGGATCAAACTGGTGCTGCTCCAGTGGTTGTGGACAGTTTCATAGTGCTGAGCTTTAATCCTTGCACCACCAGGGAGGACCCATTATAGTCATTTCTTGAGATAACTTATTAGATTTTTGATACTTAGACATATACCAAGCCTATCCACTAAGAACAGTGAAGATGACATAATTATTCTCTGCAGCAAGTTTATCAAAGAAGTTTGAGGAAGGAAAATAAAGGTATATACCTGACAGAGACTTCCAAAGAGAAGGAAGAGGTCATAGCTATAACCATTTTTTATTAAGGTCAGTCTAGTCCTTCCTAGGCTAAGAAAAAGTACAGGACAAAAACTTAAGTTAGATATTTGATGACCTTGGGGAAGAATAAGGACAGCCAAGCCAGAAGCCATTGGAAGGAAATGCAACAAGGCAGGAGATAAAGCAAGTATAAAGGAATGTGATCAAGGAAACAGGCCCCAGATGAAAAGGAGCTGCCTGGAAAGCCTAAATAAATACATGAATAAATAAACACAACATAAATTATACCCATATGCACTTCATACTCCAGCCCAGAATCTGGTGCTTTTTTCAAACACCCACATTAGTCATACTGCCCTTGGGTCACAAAGGGATATTTGGGAGAAGGCAGTTTGTAATTCCTGATTCTTATAGAAAATCACATTTATCAAAAGACCTTACTACAGTATCTGGTTTATTATTAAATGCAGATCTGCATTCATTTCTGAGATTTATAAAACTGTGTTTGCAGGAAAATGTCTCTGGGGTCAGGTAAGGCAGATCAACCTTCAGTGCAGTCTTGTTAGCACATCTCACCCCCATGCTCCCTCATTCCCGCCCTCCCAAGACACATTTCACACTTTTCTTTTTGTTCCCAGATGTGCCAAACACTGTAGGCATAGCACATTTTAAGGAAAAGGAAAGAAAGACACAGAAACAAATACTGAATCCTAGCTTTGTCACACACTACAATCTATATAGCAAGTTGTAAATGTGTGTTACTATTACTGGCAGTGTCTGGCAAAGCTTACATCTGGAGCTAAATCAAGTTTCTCCATCTGTTGGGTTTGCCTCTCTACTCAACATTAATTTTTCAATTGTTTGCAAGAACAATTTAATAACTGTTGAGAAAATGGAAATGATAGACACAGAGGGAGCAGGGAATGTAAGAAAAGCCAGCTTTTGTGCTCAAAATACTGAGAGCACATTCTTTCCATTTACAAACAGCTCATTCCTGTGTGTGAGTGGTGTTTCCTCAAAACTCTAAACCATCTCCACGTCTGACTCCATCTTATCCAATATGTACAGGACTCTGTAATTGCCTTGCTGTTTCATAAGGAACTTACAATGAATTAGCCCCATGAGCTCCACTTGACTCTGTTTACCACAAACAGAAATAGCCATGCAAAGTAAAATGTCAAAGTTGCAGATCCCCATGAGTCACTCACTGAACTCACAGAGAACAGCAGAACAAAATTTCAGAGAAAAGCATTCAGATGGCTTATACTTGGAAAACACTTTGGCAACAAAGATGCCTGAAAAGAGCTTGCAACTACCTCTTGGTAAGACTTCATAAAATAGCACTGTGAGCTAGTTCACTGTGACAAAGTCAAACTCATGTACTCTGCTTTTCCTAATCAAGTATGACAATCTCTTTCACTCCTACAGATATCAGGGCTTAAAATAGTAGTAGTATTCAACACACTCCACTTAGAAAGGCACAATAAGCCTCAGGATGAGCCAAAAGACTCCAAAAGATATACATTCTCTCTCCTTACCTGATATTAACCAACGCATGGGTCACCTTGCTAGCTGCTTCTTTCCATTGGCCTGCATTGGTAGAAAGCCTCAGGACTGTAAAGAAGGGGAAAAACAAAAATCTGTCAGACTCCTACTATAAAACAGAAATATGAGGAGTGGAGGCATCTACAAATAGCACTATTAGAATAATCTGCCAACATTCTTTTCAAAATGTCCTCATCCTAGAGAAAAATATTAAGGCATATTACCGACTATTTTTATCACAGAATTTTTGTCCACTTTCTATCAAATATTCTATTCCTTCTCTGCCGTGGGTCCCGCATCCTCCACTTCCCTTTACTGAGGTTCCATACTTAGTTTTTATATTCTTTTATACATATATATTTTAAGATTTATTTATTTATGCATACAGAACTGGGGTACAGGCCAGAGGTGCAGTGGCTGGTGAGAGGATTCACCAAAGACAGAGTAGGGAGTAGAACAGGCAGATTGATGAAGTACACTGCTGAGGAGAGCAGAAGGCAGGGGAGAAGAGGCCTGCTGCACCATGTGGGTCACCTCCCTGGCTGGGGATTGAACTCATGCTGAAGCAGCTGTGGCTAGCTTTGTAGTGTTAATGCTTTAACCTGGTGCACCACCAGGGAGGTAGTTTTTGTATTCTTTTAAAATCTGTATCGGAAACTCTGGCTGAATGGTGCCAGAGTGAAGACAACAGGCTCACCTCCTCCTCAAACTAACAACTAAATACAACAGGACAAAGCAAACAACGTTGAATGATAAACAGAACACTACCACATACACTGGAAGCAAGAGTGTTGCAGGAAGGGGTAGGGCAGTAATTACACTGTTTGCCGGGGCAGTACATGAGCCCACATGAGAGAGGAGTCACTACTGTAGAGGGGTGCCTCTCTGTTGCTAACTAAGGAGCTCTCCTGGAGAACAAACCCACACCAAGACACTCTGGTGATGCTGCTCCACCATTGAAGAAGGATGTACACAGGCCTGGTCTGCAGGACACAAGGAGCTCTCCTGGAGAACTCAAAGAAACAGAGGATTGAGTGATGTTACTGGCTTGAGCCTGAGGCTTCCGATCTAGAAAAGCTGGAGTTCTAAACAGTAAGGACAGCCAGGTTAGATCACCCACATTGCCTCATAAAAGCAACTACTGCAGGCTCAAATACCTGGTTTATGTCCAACCTAGGGTCAAAACCAAGACAACAACTGAATGTTCTCACTAACCCAGCTTTATGTTTGAGGGGTCTAAAGACAATTATTAATATTTAAAAAAAAGGAAACTCCCTATTACAACCTACACAAACAAAAGTAAACAGAAGGACATGTCACAGTACTCAAGCAAAACAAACCAAAAAAAAAAAAAAAAAAACAAAGCCTGAGTAAAGTTTAAAGTTTAAATACAGCAAAACAATAGGCTATGTCTGAAGGACTGTTTAAGTATCAGTTATGCTTGCTGAACGAAGGAAAGCAATAGGTAATGTAAATAAGAACACAACAAAGGTAAAAAAATTGAGACTAGCACACCAGAATTTACCTAAAAACTAAGTATAAACAAATTAAAAAATACAGAAGTTCTCAGTGTTAGACAAAAGCAAGTAATGGAAAGAATTGGTGAGCTGGAAAACAGTAGTGGAGAATGTATAAACAGAACAAAGAGGAAAAAGAATAAAAATAAAGGAAAACTGTGTAAGAACTTTTTAGGATAAAAAAGAAACAGCATTCATGTCATGGGGGTCCTAGAAGAAGAGAAAGCTAAAGGCATAGAAAATTTATTTAAAGAAACACATGCTGAGAATCCATTCAATCTGAGCTACAAATTACACATTCTAATCTATGAGGTCCAAAGAGTTCCAAACAAAATAATACCATGCTAATACCCATTATAATAAAACTGCTAAAGTAAATGAAAAGGACAGAATATTGAAAGCATTGAGGGAAATAATAATAAAATATATAAGGGAATACCAATTAGACTGTCCTGGGAATTTTCAATAAAACTTGACAGGCAAGAAAGGAAGAGAGGAGATAAAGTAAAGGTGGGGGTATTGTATACAATCATCACAGTGGTGATCAGAATCCCAGATAGCATAGAGGCTGATGTACAGGGAGGCTAAGAGTGGCACTTGAAGTATCTGCATGGCCCTTCAACTTCCTGGATGGCAGCAGAGGACTCCTGCACCATGTAAGGCAGCCTGCAGCCACCTCACAGCCAAGGCCTTGGTTAGCAACAGCAAGATAGGCAGTGGAACAGGCAGGGAGCTGGTGAACAGAAAATCTCTGGGACAAGATCCCCTGGACAGCAATGGTTCTGGGCTAATGCAGGAGATTTATTCCATAGCAAGTATACAAAGTGATGTATACAAAACTGGTACCTGAGGATAAATATTGAAGAAATAAAAAGGCAAAGATCATGGTGGTTTGCTCCATTAACCAAAAGATATTTTAGCAGCAGTAAACAAATTCTGACAAAGAATCATCTGAGGAGTCTGATGAAGACATGGGTTTTGATTTTTCTGACTAAATCTCTTTTGTAATATGTTCAACAAAAAATTGAATTCTTAAAAATCTTGCAGTTATAAAAAATATTTGTCCCTCTAACATTCTTTAGAATACCAATGGCTGTCACAAATAAAGTCACAGCATTGCCTGGTAGGGTTTTAAATAAATGTATACACATATGATAAGTGAAACATCAAAGTATGGGGTATGGTGATTAAAGAGCCCTATAGTAGCAAAACATTTATATTTCATTGAAGAGGCACTATGCTACTTCAAGTAGATTACAACAGATATGTATAATTGGTATACCAAGAAACACAGCCAGTGGGCCTTCCTGGTAGAACAAGGGGTTAAGTCTCAGTCAGCACTATCGAGCTATGGGCAGCCACTGCAGGGTAAGTTTGACCCCTGGCCAGGGAGCTGACCAACACAGTGCAGCAGACCTCTCCTGTCTCACCCATGGCTCCCCTCAGGAGTGTATTTCAGTTGATCTCTTGTTGTGTTCCCCACTCTGTCTTTGGTGAATCCTCTCATCAATCCCCCCACACCTTTGGCCTACACTCCAGCTCTTGTATGCATAAATAAGTAAGTCTTAAAAAAAAAAAACCAAAACACAAAGAAACACAGCCAAAAAGCAATTGACAAACTAAAATGAAATATTAAAAAAATATTCAAATTGGGGCCCTCCCTGGTGGCACAATGGGTAAAGATGCAGCACTGCAAGCTAGCACAGCTGCTTCAGTGCGAGTTCGATTCCCTGCCCCAGAGGTGACCCACATGGCGCAGCAGATCTCTCCTGACCCGCCCACTGCTCCCCTAAATAGTGCACTTCTTCTATCTACCTGTTTTTCCCACTGCTCTGTCTCTAGTGAACCCTCTCACCACCCCTGCACCTCTGGCTTGTACCCCAGCTCTGTACGCATTAACAAATAAATAAATCTTAAAAAGAAAATTCAAATTGTCCAAAAAAAGGGACCTGGGGGACAGGAAAGACAAAATAAATGCTAGAACTAAAAGAAGCTATATCAATTATTTCATTAAATGTATACAGCTTAAGTACCAAATAAGAAATGTAAGAGTTCAAACTGGATAACAAACAACTAAACCCAACTATAAATGCTATACAGCACAGCCACTTTAAGTATAAATATATAGATAAGTTATCAGGAAAGAGTAGAAGAAGGCAGACATGTAGACAGTACTCACAGAAAGTGGCTATTAGTATTGGACAAAACAAACTTCAGAAAAGGAATACACCAAAGAGAAGTAAGGAATTTACCCTGTAATAAAAGGGTTAATTCACCAAGATATGATAATCCTAAATGTGTATACATCTAAAAGCATAGTCATAAAATGTATGAACTGAAAAAAATGAAAGAACTGCAAGAAGAAATAGAGAAACCTACAATTATAGCTGAAGGTTTCTGGTTTTTTGTTTGTTTTTTTGTTTTTTTTTTTTTACATTTTAAAGGGAAAGATTTGTTAGGAAAAGAAAAGAAGATGCTTGTACAGACACAAGTAGGCAGAAGAGCTGCTGCTGCTAATGATGATGACTTTTCAAAGGTAAAAGATTTGTGAAAAGAAACACCTGCATAGTCACAGGTGGGCAGGAGAGCTGAGTTAGAGATCTGATTTGATTTGTTTTCTTATGTTATATATATTTTTACATTATCTTCATTCTGTACATTTTTTCATCTCAGTTGTAATCCCGTGGACTTACCACCACCACTTCACCTGTGTGCCATCACCATAGTCCTATATGCTCTTCAGACCCCAGTTTTGATCCTGTTTCCTTCTCCTCCCCCATAGAATGTCTCTGGTTTATAGTTGTTAGCTGGTGTTCTTTTATACTTTATTACAATTATACACATACAATTTTTTCCCCTGATCCCTACACTCCTGCTTCCTGCTATGAGTGAAGCCATCTGATATTTTTCTTTCTCTTTCTGGGTTATTTTCACTAAGCATGATCCCTTCCAGGCCCATTCATCTTGTTGTATAAGGCACGAGTTTATCTATTATGATTGCTGAGTAATATTCCATTGTGTATATATACCACATCTTCTTGATCCAGTCATCTATTTTTGGGCATTTGGGTTGATTCCACATCTTCCCTATTGTAAATAGAGCAACAATAAACTGCTCTAAGGGTGCAGTGCAAATTGGCACAACCACTATGGAAAGCTGTGTGAAGATTTCTCAAACTGCTAAAAACGGAGCTACCATATGATCTAGCAATTCCCATATATACCCAAAGGACAAAAAAACAGTTGGAGATTTTAACAGTCTTCTCTGTCCCTTTAAAGAACAAGTAGGCAGGACTTCTCTGGTGGTGCAAGGGGTTAAAGCACAGCATTGTGAAGCTATTTGTAGGCACTGCAGCATATGTTTGATCCCCAGCCAGGGAGTGGCCCACAGGTGGAGCTCACCCACATGGTGCAGCAGACCTATCCTGTCTTGCTCACTCTTCCCCTCAGCAGTGTATGTCAGGTCAACCTGCCTGGTCTGCTCCCCACTCTGTCTCTGGGGAATCCTCTCAGCCTCCGCACCTCTGGCCTGTACCCTAGTTCTTGTATGCATAAATAAATTAAAAATAAAACAAGCAAAAAGAAAAAGCTGAGAGCAGGACATTATCAAAAAATGTGACCAAACTGACATATGGAAAACTCTACTCAAAGAACAGAATACAAGTACATAAGGAACATTTACCAAGATAAACCATAGTCTGGGTTATAAAACATCTCAATATATTCCAAAAGACTGAAATCAGACTATAAAAATATTCCTGGAGCAAAAACTAAACTAGAAATTATTAACAGAATGATATCCAGAAAAATCTCCAAATATTTGGGACTTAAAAACAACATTTTCCTAAATAACCCAAAGGTCAAAGAAGAAACCGCAAGGGAAATGAGAAAATACTCTGGATCTGAATGTCAATGAAAACTCAACAAACGCAAATTTGTAAGGTGAAGAAAAAGTAGTACTTGGAAGAAAATCTATGAGACTAAATATTTAAATTATACAAAAAGAAATCAATGACCTAAATTTCCATTTTTTAAAAAGATTTATTTACTTATGCATATAGAACTGGGGTACAGGCCAGAGGTTCAGGGGCAGTAAGAGGATTGATTCACCAGAGACAGAGCAGGTAACAGAACAGGCAAAATGACGAAGTACACTGCTGAGGGGAGCAGCTGGCGGATCATTTCTGGGGCTGGTGATCCAACTCACAATGAAGTGGCTGTTGCTAACTCACAGTGCTATGCTTTAACCCATTGCGCCACCAGGGAGGGCACTAAGTTTCCATTTTAAACTGGTAAAAAAGAGCAAATTAAACTTATCACATGTAACAGGATAGACATAAAGATAAGAGGAGAAGAGAAGACAACTCCTTGGTGGCGTAGGGGTTAAGTCTCGGAGCTATCACCACTGCAGCCTGAATTCAATCCGAGCCAGAGAGCTGACCCCATGGCACAGCAGACCTCTTGGATCTTGCCAGCTGCTCCCCTTCAGCATTGTATTTCAGTAAATCCGCCAGTTCTGCTCCTCACTCTGTCTCTGGTGAATCCTTTCAACCCTGCACATCTGGTTTACAACTCAGTTCTACATTAAAAAAAAAAAATCTTACAATAAAGGCATGCTTTTTCTTTTACATTTATTTTTATTTATTTATTCATGCAAGAATTGGGGTGTAGGCCAGAGGTGGCAGTGGTGGGGTGGGGGAGGAGAGAGGGTCGAGAATTCAACAGACAGAGTGGAGCTCAGAATAGCAGAAATAGTCTGCTGAGGGGATCAGACAAAAGTAGTCAGCTGTGCCATGTGGGTTAGCTCCTTGGCTAAGGATGGAACTAATGCTGCAGTGACTGGTTATAACTTGATAGTCCTGAGACTTAACCCCCTGTACTACCAGGGAGACCCCAAAGGAATAATCCTTTTAAAATATATGCATTAAAAAAAGCATAAGAGGAAAAAATTCATTAAAACCACAAGCTGGTTCTTTGAGGAAAAAAAAGGTCAATAATCTTGGTAAACATGTAGACTAACCAAAGGAAAAAATGACACAAATTACTAATAACAGAAATAAAAGAAAGGAAATCAGTAAAGATTCTATAGACATTAAAAGTAAATATTACAAACAATCCTATACCCATTAAACTACTTAAATAATATAAAGCAAATTCTTTAAAAGACACAAACTTGAAAGAGTCACTCAAGTAGACATAGATAATCTAAGTAGTTTTATAACTTAATTCCCGGGTTAAAAAAAAAACCTTCCAAGAAAGTAAACTGCAGGCCTAGCTGGCTTTACTGACAAGTGTCTTTAAATATTGACATTTAAAGAGAAATAATACTACTTCTAAAGAATTCTTCCAGAAAACAGAATGAGTTAGCATTCTCCAACAATTTTTTTTTCCAACAATTTTTTTAAGGTCACTATTACCTCTTATTAGAACCAGAAAAAATGAAACTGGACCACTATTTCACATTGTACACAAAAATGATTTCGAAATGGATTAAAGTCTGGAATAAGAGACCTGAAATTCTAAAATATGTTAAATATGTTTTGTTTGTTAAAAAAAAAACAACCCAGAAACCAAAAGAAGCTCCCTGAGATAAAGACTTGTCTGGAGTTTTGGCTCTAAAGGGAGTCAAGGAATACAAAAGCAACACAAACAATGAAAACTGTCAAATTAAAAAATCTTCTCCATGGGGGAAGAAACTACCACTACAACAAAAAGATAATCTACTGAATGGGAGAAGATATTGTTAACCACAGGCCCACAATCAGATTAATATCCAACGATATAAAGAGCTTTACAACTCCACAAGCCTCTTCTCAAAGAACACACCACACAGTGGACAAACACTGGAGCTGAGGGGGTCGGAGGGTCTTGGAATGGGAAGGGTTAGTGGTGGCAACTTTCGTGGAGGCTTTGGCATGGGTATTGGCTGTGGTCAGGCTAGGCCCCCAGCACAGAGCTAGCTATTAGAGGTAAGCTGTCACTAATGTGGACTCCCTGATCAGGGCATGAAGATCAAATCTCTAGAGGAGGTCTATTCTTCCTTGTCCATCAAGGAATTTGAGATCATTGATTTTTTCCTGTGGCCATCCTAGGATGAAGTTTCAGAGACTATGTCTATATAGAAATAGGCCATACCGGTTGGTGAACCAGGCATTTGTCATCATTGGTGATAATGACAAATATGTTGATCTGGATGTTAAGTGCTCCCAAGAGGCAGGCCACTGCCATCCAAGGGACCATCATTCTGACTGAGTTCTTCATCTTTCCCATGAGATGAAGCTATTGGAGGGATAAAATTGGCAGGCCCTATACCATACCTTCCCTTGCTAGGTGACAGACCACTGCTCTGTGCTGATGTGCCTCTCATCCCTGTGCCCAAAAGTACTGGCAATCTTGGCCTCTGTATCCAAAAAGCTGCTGATGATAGACAGTACCAATGACTGTTCCGCCTTGTAACTAGGGGCTGCACTACCACCTGGCCAAATTTGCCAAGAACATTTTCAATGCCATCTCCAAGACCTATGCTATCTTACCCTGACCTCTGCAAAGAGACTGTGTTCACTAAGTGTCCCTAGCAGGAATTTACTGACCATCTTGTGAAGACCCCAACCAGAGTCTCAATGCAAAGGACCCAGGTTCCAGGTGTGGCCACCACATAATTGTTATACTAGAGAAAAAAAGTGGATTAAGTCTATTAAAAAACAACTGCTTCAGGCATTCCTGGTGGCACAACGGGTTAAAGCACAGCACTATGCAGTGACTGTCCATAGTCCCTGCAGCATAAGTTCAACCCTCAGCCGGGGGATCCACATGGCATAGCAGACCTATCTTTGTCTTGTCCGCTGCTCCCCTCAGCAGTGTATTTCAGCAGATCTGCCTGTTCTGCTCCCCACTCTGTCTATGGTGAATCCTCTCACCACCCCTGCACCTCTGGCCTGTATCCCAGTTCCGTATGCATAAATAAATAAATCTTTAAAATATATATATATATATACCCCACTCCAGTTCTCTTTCCTAATTGAAAGATTATTTTTCTTTAATTGTACATCAAAAGACTGAGGGTAGCTTAACACCCTCAGAAAATTCTACATTCTCAAAACAAGAATGATATTAAAGCAGGGTGGATATAAAACCCCAGGGCACACAGAGCATATTTGGTCAATAGAAAGTCTGTAGGACGGTACTCATGGGAGACTTCTGGCCCCTTAAAAAAAAAGAAAGACATGGTTTTGATCTGATAACTGTAATTTACCATTCTGAGAGGAGCTAACATGACACAAAAACTATATTGAGCAAGAAAGAGCAGAGAAACAGAAAAAATACCTGGACCCTAGTGAACATTGTTAAACAACTGATCACACCATTTGAGAATTGGTACTCTTTGGAACTCTTGTAATGTGAAATGATTTTCTAATTGTTTAAGATAGTTTTATAAGTTAAAGTTTCCTAATACTTGCAACTGAAAACAGAGAACTAATCAAAAAACATAATCCTACTGCGTAAGTTGTCCTAACAAAGTTATATATATAGTTCTCTTAAAAGTTTTCCTCTACTGCTCTTAAAAGCCTATTAGAGGGATTCCCTTGGTGGCGCAACAGGTTAAAGTGCAGCACTATGAAGCTGTCCACAGCTACGACAGCACAAGTTGGACCCCCCAGCCAGGGAGGTGACCCACCTGGCATGGCAGACCTCTCCTGACCCACCTCCTGCTCCCTTCAGCAATATGTTTCATATATTTGCCTGTTCTGCTCCCCACTCTATCTCTGGTGAATCTCCTCATCCCCCACATCTCTGGACTGTACCCCAGTTTTGTATGCATTAAAAAGAAAAGTCTAGGCCCTCCCTGGTGGCGCAGCGGGTTAAAGCACAGCCTTGAGAATCTAAAGCCGCTTCCCCATGAGTTCGATTCCCGCCTGCCCTGGAGGTGACCACATGGGTGGCAGACCTCTCCTGACCCGTCCACTGCTCCCCTCAGCAGTGTACTTCCTTGATCTGCCTGTTCTGTTCCCTGCTCTGTCTCTGGTGAAGCCTCTCACCACCCCTGAGCCTCTGGCCTGTACCCCAGTTCTGTATGCACAAATAAATAAATCTTAAAAAAAAAAACTATTAGAAAAGGTTTTCCTCTTCCTAAACAAATATTCTTTTTTTATCATTTATTTCTACTCTTCTTGTAGAGTACTTGTTCTAAATCCCCTCCACTTTTCTCAGGATACAGGAGTTCCAAGCAGGAGATAAGCATTTTCATAGTCTCTACAGAAGGAATGAAGCAAACTATCAATAATGACAGAAAACATATCAGTGGTTGCCAGGGATGGAGGAGGTATGATAGAGGTAGTAAGGGGTACACAAGAGGAAAATTCTAAAGGGATACAAAGAAATTTGGGGGAGGTGATGAATATGTTCATTACCTTGATTATAGTGATAGCTTCATATATATACACACACATCAAAACTTATCAAAATCTGTATACATTAAATACATATAGTTATTATATATCAACTGTATCTCAAAAAGGCTTAATGAAGCTAAAGTTTTATAATAGCTAACTTTACTGAGTTTCTTTCTGTTCCTGTGCAGTGTAAAGGACTCTTTCTTGACCTTTCAAACTCCAGATATGAGTGACTACTACTTACACAAATTTACAGAGATATCTGACCTCTTTTAGAAACTAAGTTAACTCACTAAAGCTGAAGAGTTAAATTTCAAGGATTCAATAGCCAAAAAGTTTCACAAAAAGAATTTTATCTAATACCCATTTTGTCTCATAAATAATGCTAAAAATACATAGGTATATTAAATCTCCTTAAAATCTTGTACCTTCTCAAATCACACAATGTTCCTCTGGGATCCAAGCTCTTCTATTTGCCACTGTCAATTCCCACCCACTCTTTCACTCCCTTCTCAACAGCAGTCACTAAATCCACAAGCCTCCCTACTCAGGCAACTAGGGCTAAAGGTTGCCAGCCCTTACCACTAAATTTTCTGCTGATGTAAATTCCAAGTTCTTACAGGCAAATACATCCACATATACCTTCCTTCTGCCTGAAAGAGAACAGTACTATGTTTCATTGCCAAGAAGGGCACCAAGTACCTAGAGATTCTTCTATAGTCTTTTTCTCCCACATGCCAAAAATCAGACAGCTGATGAGGAAAGAGTAAATAGAAAAAACCTGCTTACCCATGGAGTAGAGGTTGTCAAAGCTCTGATGCATGCGAATAATCTCATAGTAGAGTTCATCGTAGCTGCTGGGAGTGGGCAGGAATGTATCACCATATGTGATAAACATATTAAATAGGTTCACAATCTAAAAAAGAAACAAAAGCCCTATATAGACATCATGCTATAAAACCAGAAGGGTATTTTCAGTGGTATGCTGTAGCCTTTCTCACTGACTTGCATGAGATAACTGTTAAATTTTCAGGAATTTAATGGGCAGGCTGTTAACCATTAGTAAAACTTAACCTACAACTAATAAATAAGTCATCAGTAAAACATAACTTACAACTAAATCAATAAGTGATATTAAAATGGACTCAAAACTTATCATTTTCTAATTATTTTATTTTATTATTATCCGGGTGTTTGAGATTAATTTACACTTCAAACCTGTGTGGTAGGAAAATCATAAAGCTGTATGTTACTGCACATCTCTTCCCAACACGACACTCAGTGATACTACCCTAATTATCTTAACCTTGGTCATAATGGCTTTAGTTCTACCATGGAAATCAGTAAACACTAGGTTTTTCCCCCATAAACATTAAGTATTTATAAACATATACTTCTTGAAGAAGACAGTCAAGAGCATAATGCCTTTCTTCTAACCCAAATAACCAGTCAGATGAGCAAGCACGGCAATGTTCCTCCAGTAACCAAGTGCAGTTGTGAAGGAACCACTAATCTGACTGGGATACCTCTAGAGGTTTTGCTACTTAGCCACATTAAGAGACTGTAGTAATGCAATACAGTCTTTCAACTGGGACCACGGTTCACTATTTATACACAGAGATCTGATCTATACATGTCCTGCCAGATAATATGCTCTCAAGAAAGAGAGTCCCAGATTTGCTAAGACATAGATAAAAACAAGGAGGACCCAAAAAGACTCTAACCCAAAAACAAAGTAAAGCTCTGATTCTCCCTATGACTCAGTTTCCAGACCACCAAGTCCTATTTCAAACTGACATAGCTCTGTCTTAAGAGAAGTTTTCAGATAAAGAAACATTTTGTTGTTACTCACCATAAGGGCTAACGTAAAAATGTTGTGTTTGGCCAAAAGTACAGTCTCATTTGACATAAGGAACTTCAGCAAATTTATCAAGGCTTAAAAAAAAAGAAAAAGACAATAAGCTATTTAAAGGGTAATCAATAAAGTTCAGTGAAAGCAGACTAGCTCCACAAAAACCCAAATAAGGGTAGAAAGAGGAAGCAGTGACCAACCCAAGTACGTTTGCTTACCTACCCAAGGAATGATTTTCTTCTTAAAAAGATTTATTTATTTGTGCATACAGAACTGGGGTACAGGCCAGAGGTGCAGGGGCGGTGAGAGGCTTCACCCGAGACAGAGTAGGGAGCAGAACAGGCAGATCGACGAAGTATACTGCTGAGGGGAGCAGCGGGAGGGTCAGGAGAGGTCTGCCGCGCCATGTGGGTCACCTCCAGGGTGGGCAGGGATCGAACTCATGCAGAAGTTGCTTTCGCTTCTTAGTGCTGTGCTTTAACCCACTGTGCCATCAGGGAGGGCCCAGGAACAATTTTTTTTAAATCTACTTCTTTTTGCTATTTCTTAAATAGCAACTAAGAGCAATTTAGAATAGTGAAGTTATGGAGACAACTTAAATACCCTAAGGCAGACAAGTGGATAAAGAATATGTGCCATATATACACAACAGAATACTACACTCAGTTATAAAAGAAAAAAAAAAAAAAGATGAAATCTTTCCATTTGCGACAACAGGCATGGTGTTGGAAAGGTTTATACTCTGTAGAATCAAAGCTACCAGAAGGTTAGGGAAAGGGGCCCAATGGACCCTGGTAGAGGGACAGAGGTTCCCAATGGTAGGTGTGATGTGGTAATACACATACAAAAAGCTGTAAACCTAAACCTCTGAATCATGTGCACTGCTATAAACCAACAAAGTAAAGGAAAAAAAAGAGCAAAAAAGACAGAAATTCATAAAATGGAAATCTTAATATTCTAAGTTTACTCCCACATGATTTCCCCATATTTGCTTAATTTACAAGTAAAAATGAGGACCCATCTCACCCTAAGCTACAAGCACTGCGTGTCAACAAGCTTTAAGTATTTATTTGTTTCAATCATTGTTAAGAGGGATATAGTTCAATTTAACTGGTCATAAGATGTGGAAGCTGTTACAGCAGAATCTACAGTTGTTTCAGTGCTAGACTGGGAAAGAGCTCATAAAGAGGGGAAAAAATAGGCCCTTACTGCCTTTACTATTCAAATAAAAATGCAGCTTGATCTATCTTCTCTGAACCAGGAAAACATTTACCAAAAAGATCCCCTTTCTGTCTGGCAATCCTCACTAAAGCATCCTAGTTTAGCCATGCAAGTGCCAGGTTTACAATGCAACTTTAAAGACATTTTTACAAGTAAATGTGAAGTATTAAAAAAAAATCATCAGTTGATTTTTAACTCTGTTATCCAGAATCACTAAATGAATCCTGTTTCTGTGCATATTTTTAACTGCTGCTCCTATATCTAGCTGCCCCACTCAAGGGGAATCTATAATCAGTGGTCCTTCTTTCTTCTTCCACTTTCACATACATAAAAGACTTGACCTCTCCTTTTTAA
The DNA here is from genome assembly GCF_000260355.1 of Condylura cristata. NCBI lineage: Eukaryota > Metazoa > Chordata > Mammalia > Eulipotyphla > Talpidae > Condylura > Condylura cristata. Next base: position 17,159,298 of record NW_004567112.1, on the reverse strand, counting down.
ACATCAAATCTGCTTCTTGCCAGCAGAGAAGTCCATTCTCCCATGCTGGCTGAGCTTTGTGTTAAGTTCAGGAGAGATGTGAGCTTTGATTTGAAACAGCAGGGAATGATGAGTGACACTCTCCAGACACTTGCTACCTACCACAAAACACCCCTCCCTCTCAACCCTCTGAAACGCAGGTATAGTAAAGAAACAGTAGGAAAGAAAAAGTGTAAGACCCTGTCTACAATCTGTTCCTAAAGCCTGAATATTCCCCACTAATAGCAAAAGAAAAATCTTGCTAGGGATGAAGAATACAGGCATCCTCATTTACTAACTCTGCATCCCTGCCCCAACAACTTAAGTTCTCTGAGGTTTCAAAGTGGAAAGCTTTCATATATGTCCAATAGAGGACATAATAGACAAAACTAAATTAATTAATTAGCTAATTAATCAATTAAAGTGTCTTCATGGGAGCCTATTCAAGATCACACAACCAATTTATTGCCTACCAGGGGCACAGAGAAAGAAAAGAACTAGCTAAAATCCATATAAAAATAATTAACCCCAGTCAAACCATGCTCCTTAAGGAAGATCATCTTGCTGAGTTATTTAAAGGCTGCCCACTTCAGCCCCTAACCCCAGAGCTTAAACAAGCCTGGTAGTGGATAAATTACCTGACAATCAGACTCTATAAACTCACAGGGGACAAGAGAAGAGGATGGGTAACACAAGTGGCACTCTGCAAACATAATGACTGGAAAGAGACAAAGTAGCTTTTGCAGACATCGGATCAACTAGGGCTTTTGTCCCCAGCACCCACAGCACAAAGATGCAGCTTCAGCATTGGACATGTGGTAATTAAGGGACAGGAAGCCTGGTGAAAAGAAAGTGGAAGCAATGATTTATTGCTTCTCTGCTAGACTACAGCTAGTCTTGATCTCTGGGATTCAGAGTCAAGGATGACAAAGTGATAAATATGAGGGGAGGAAGAGAGCAAAGAGGGCAAGAGGTGACCTGTGTCCCAACTGCAACCAACATTGACAGCGCAAATGGCACTGAAAAGAGCCCAGCGCTACAATGCTCTGTGACTCAGTACAGAGGGACCTGCATTCTGCTCCTGATTCAGGTCAGACACAGCCCCATCCCAAAGAAGTCAGAATTTTTTTTTTTTACCTGGGAATTAACAGGCAGCTAAAACGAACAAAGCAACCTTAAAATTAGCTCCCACAAGCTTCTGGCAATCAGGCACCATGACCCCCTTCAAGATGTAATGCCCCAAGTATCCCACAGCTAATGCTTTTCTCTTCTCTTCCCTGATGCTGCACTCACTCTATCAGCTGTTCAGTGTCTTACACACCACTGCAAACATAGTCTCTTCTATATTCCAACCTGACGTGATAGGAGTTCTAAACCTGTGAGGCTTTGACTTTGCTGGTGATAGATTTTTGGAATTCCCTCATTTTTGGATAAGAGAACTACCCCCTGCTAGTGACTAACCTGGGACTTGATCTCTTGTTTAGTGTTCTTGCTACTATGCCATTCAGATAGATTAAACAAAGGTGACAGATGGAGTTAAAGGGAGGGAAGCTGACAAATAAATGGTGTGCTGAGACTTGTGACTGTTGTTACCAACACTTCTCTCTTCTCTGAGTTATAACTTTCACTACCTCCTGGCAGCTCATGTTATTTTCATGTGTTTAGGACCGTTTTTCTTTCAGTCCTCACTACTTACTATAACATATAACAGATAGTTATTTCCTTATTACTGCCTTTCTCCTACTCACTCTCAATATAAAGAGTCCCAATCGCTTCTCTCAATACAAACTGCCTCAGCAGGTCCCTACCTGCTCTCATCTCCTCTTTACCTCTCACATCACACATAACACTTTCACCTACTCCGCTTCTGCATGCTCTCTACTATCTCAAAAAAAAAATCACTATTTTTTAAAAAAACTATTCAGCTATTCAAACTAAAACTATCTCTCTGCTGTGGTAACATGTATCTGAGGTTATGAGCCTACATCCCAAAATCATGTACAATGTTTTAAACCAGTGTTAATTCGATACAACATGATCTTAAAAAACAGAAAAAAAAATTTAACATGGCTGTTCCTATTTTCCTCATGTAAAATTACATAGTGAACATGGACATGGTTGGATCTGGGTCTGAAAAAGAGACATGATCCCCTTTCTTTATGCAAAAATCAGGACCAAAACAAAGAAACAATAAACAGTCTTGTTCATAAGCTATTATAGTATAGTGGTATGCACAGAGTTTAGACAGCAAGCCAATGAAGAGACCAGCCTCCTGTCAGGGGCAGCTTCAAGGACAACAGAGGACAGTTACTTAGGATCTCAGTGCCAACACACAAGTAGCAGAGAGCTCATGCTGGCTGGCTCTTGTTTCACCCCCTCCACACATACGCATTTTTAGCAAATTGCCCTTGAACCACTTGTCCACTTGGTGCCATCTGGGCACATGACCAGTGAAACTGTTTCAAGGACAGTCACAAAAGTAGCAGTACACAGAGGGAAGTGTTAACTAAAAGATAAATGCTGGTTGTATAAACATAGTATTGTTAATTAGTCATATGTCTATAAGAGTTTGGTATCTAGTACATATTGCAGTCATTGTACAGATAAGAGGGACAGGGTGTACATTTCCTGTTGCTTTTTTCTGTTGTTTCAATATAACACTTTATCATGTTTCTAATGTTTAAATAACAGCTTTAAAAGAAGAGAAGGATAGGAACCAATAAAAGTTCTTTCTGACCAAAGACTAAGCATTGGTCAAAAGGATTTCCAAAGGGTCTTTGTTATAGAAACTCAAGACTGTCAACAGTTTTGCAAAGTGGGTGAGCAACTATCCTCACAGTCACAAAACAGAATGGCCCAACTTCCTGCGGAGTATCTTTTCAGACAAAGTCATGGATGATGGTTTAGGCTGTTCTGGTCCTAACAGATAATTCTCACTGGCTCCCATCCTCCACAGCCCTGGGAGCAAGCTAGCCCCAAAATACCAACACCAGAAAGACATATCATAGGTTTCTAACATAACTTCCTATTGAGTGACAACCACAATTAATAACTGTGCCAGAACCTCAGAATATCTCAGATCATCCTCTTTTCTACAGCTTTCTTCCTGAAATCTTAAAAAGAGAGACTTAGCCATAGAATTCACCTCCCCCAAACTGCATTCATCTCTTTTCAAAGGAAAAAAAAAAACATAATGGTTAAAAGGCAAGGGAGGTAACATTAGGTACCCAGCATTATGCAAAACACTTAAAGTATTATTACTCTCGCTGAGTTCTCTCTCCTATCAGTGAAATAGATATTCTCTATTAGATATTTACAATTAACAAAATTCAAATTCAGAAAGATCAAATAAGTCACCAAAAGCCACACAGTTAGTTGGAGCTAAAGTGCCTTATGAGCAATATAATAAGCAGTCACTGAGTCAAAGCTGAGGCCTGTGAAACTGTACACTGATTTCTCCTAAAAATTTCAATTTAAAAAACATTAAGCTATGTAGGATCTATACTTGCTCCCAAAACCATAACTTAATGTCAGAACTCCATTTATCAGTCCCTTAAAGTCAAATTGACCAAGCAAAAAATTCTTAAAATTCAAGTCCACCTCATTTGTACTCATCTTGGAATTTCACATCACTCACCGGGAACGCTTTAATGCTCTCAAAAAAGCAAGAGAGTGAAAGCAAGGTTTCATAGCAACATTACTCACAATAGCCAAAAGCAGCAATGCCGTAATAGAAGAAAGCAATACAAATGTCCATCAACAAATGAATAAACAAAATATGGTTACACATAAAACTGAATTCAGTTCAAAAAAGGAAGGAAATTCTGATACACGCTACAACATGGATGAACCTTAAAACCTTTATACTAACTGAAAGGAGACAGTCAAAAAAAGACAAATAAAAACAAAACCAAAAAAAAAAAAAATAAAGGACAAATAGGGCCTCCTTGGTCCAAGGGACTAAAGCACAGCACTATGAAGCTATCTGCAGATACTGTAACACGAGTTTGATCCCCAGTCAAGGAAGCGACCGACACAAAACAGCAGACCTCTCCTGTTTTGCCCTCTGCTCCCCTCAGCAGTGTTTTTCAACCAACTCTTCTGCTCCCTACTCTGTCTCTCATGAATCCTCTCACCCCCCCACATCTCTGGCCTGTACCCCAGTTCTTGTATGCAAAAATAAATCTTTAAAAAAATTAAAAAAGGATGAGAACTCCCCAGTGGTGCAACCGGTTGAAGCGTAGCATTATGAAACTCTCTGAAGCTTGAGTTTGATCCCCGGCCAGGGAGGTAACCTGCATGGCGTGGCAGACCTCTCCTGACCCACCTGCTGCTCCCCTCAGCAGTATGTTTCATATATCTGCCTGTTCTGCTCCCCACTCTATCTCAGGTGAATCCTCTTATCCCCCACTTCTCTGGCCTGTACCCCAGTTCTTATATGCATAAATAAATCTTTTTTAAAAAGGATGAATACCATATGATTGAATTATATGACGTATAGTGGTTAAAGGGGTTAAATTCTTGGGGACAGAAAGAATGGTGATTGCTAGGAGGTAAGGGGAGGGAAAATGCAATCTGAATACTTAGTTTCAAATTGGAAAGATGAAAACTATTCTGGAAGTGGATGCTAGTGATAGTTACACAACAATGTGACTGTACTTATTCCATTATATGCTAAAAAATGGCAAAAAGGGGCCCTCCTTGGTGGCGCAACGGTTAGGGCACAGCACTGCAAGCTAGCCATAGCCGCAGCCACTTCAGTGAGAGTTCAATCACCAGCAGCCCCCAGAGGTGACCCACATGGCGCAGCATTCCTCTCCTGTCTCGCCTGCTGCTCCCCTCAGCAATCCACTTCATCAATCTGCCTGTTCTGCTCCCCACTCTGTCTCTGATAAAACCTCTCACCGCCCCTGCCAATCTGCCTGTTCTGCTCCCCACTCTGTCTCTGATAAAACCTCTCACCGCCCCTGCACCTCTTGGCCTGTACCCTAGTTCTATATGCATAAATAAATAAATCTTTTTAAAAATGGCAAAAAGGTAAAATTTATATTATGTGTATTTTACCACACTTAAAACAAAAGATGAATGCTTTTCTTTCCACTGACACTGACATGAACCCCACAAACATTCCATCCCAATTTTCTAACTGACTAGCTGACATTTACTTCAAAGTACCCTGTAGTGATACTAAGGTGCTTCCTCTTAGATGGAGGAAAAGAAATGCACAGAGGCAGAAAAAAATTGATCTTTCAAGTGAGAAGAGTTCAGTGTCACCCACCTGAGAACCTTGCCACCTTATATACCATCTCCACCTCCCCAGCTGTACAAAAAATATTGTTTGCAGAGCTATTTCAAGCATTAATTTACCCTATTGCAATAAGACTTTCCCAGATTTTTTCCTATTCTGCTTTGAATTCAAGGGGCGAGGGGGTGGGGGGGAGGTAGCAGCAAACTATGTAAGAAAGTAGAATAATGGATATGGGAACTTCTCCAACTTAAAACCTGTTCCCCACATTGAGGTAACCAGGTGCAGACAGGAACAAGCCAACCATGGGGAAGACACAATTAAGTGGTAGCTCAGACAGCTCAGATGCCTGCCTCAGAGAAGCAGAGGGGAGGCTTAATTACAAAATCAAGTGAATGACATTTAAATAAGATTAAAAACAGGAAGGAGACAGGGAGCCTCCAGAGCACAAATAAATGTCTCCAAAGAATCAGGTCAGGGAGAGCTATCTATTTGAACTGCTTTTACATGCCATGAAGAGAAAGAAATAGAAAGCAAAGACAAGACTCTTTCAGACCCCATTTTGTGACCTGGCATGGAGCTAGAATAAGTCGCCACAGATACAATCAAAAACTGCTCATTAGGGAAAATGGATAATTTCACAGTTACTGATAGAAGCATCTCACTTGCTTAGGAAAAAGGGAGACAAACTCAAAAGCATGGGCTAGAAATAGCACTGGTACTATTGCCTAGCTAATGCCTCCAAAACCCCAGGGCATTATAAACTCTAGTCAGTTCTAGCATCTCACCATAATCAGGTGAGACTGCCAGCAACCAGCAGGCTAATTGTCAGTCTATAAGGTGGCACAGGAAGAACTCAAATGCCAATACCTACAAATGGAATAACTTAAAAATACACTAGTTGGCTTCTCAGAATACAGACATCTATCTGGCTGCAACCCAAGCACCTTACTGACACAGAGGCTAATGAATCAAACAAACAAAAAAAGAATTGACTTTGGTTATGTGCTTATGACCCTCTCTAGAACAACAAAGCACAAAAGATACCATATCTCTTTTGGGGGCTGGGAGAAGATGGTGGCAGAGAAAGCACCAGGAATCTTTCTTGCCACCTAGACAACAACAACTGCAATGGCAAAATCTGCTTAATACAACTATATGCAACTTATGGACTATGTTGAAGGTTTGCAACTTCCAGGGGAAGAATTGAAGGAGTAAACTGTGGTTAATTTTAGATAAATTTACAGCTTAGCCTGTGGCAGTTCACCTGTCTCTCCTGCCACACCAGCCAGTAGCAAGCACTGTGAATTTATTCTGCAATGAGCGATTACATATTCCACAAGCCCATAGTGCTGGTGGAAGCTACTGAGGAATGGTGCTCTCATCAATTATTGCTGTTTTTGATCATAGTGGTGCAGACAAGGAGGTGGGCAGCCATTGTTGCTGCACCTCCCCTAATTGTTGCAAATCCCTCCCCCTCCAAAAAAGTAACTTCTGGGATATGAAAAGGACCTGCACACTTTCCTCCCCATCTACATCCTGACCTTCATTTTTCTGATTTTTCTCTTTAAGAAGCCAGGCATTAAGTAGCAGGACACTCAAAAACAACTATAAATACAGGGAAAATGACTTGGTATGCCAAAGAAGGCTCAGAAGACACCAATAAAGAACTGTTTACATCTCAGGTTTATTTTCAGCACAAAGACAGTTTATAATAATAAAAATAACAAGTGCACAAAAACTAAACAAAAAATAATAATAAAAAGCAAACCCTGAGGAAGGGAAAGAATCTTATTTCCAGAATCACCACATTAGTTGATTCAAATGTCCAATATTTAACAAAAAAAAAAAAATCATAAGGCATACAAAGAAACACGAACATATGGTCCATTTAGAAGAAAAAAATAGTAAATCAATAAAAACTGTCCATGAAAAAAGACTTAATGCCAGATATATTTTGAAAAGACTCTAAAGGAACAACCTAAAAAATGCTCAAAGAACCAAAGATATTAAAAAAGACAAGAGAACAATGAACAACAAAATGGAACTATTAACAGCTAGAAACCCTAAAAAGAGGAAAAAGATATTCTGGTGCTAAGAAGTATAAAAACTGACACTGAAAATTCACAAGGGACACTCATAGGTAGATACGAACAAAGAAGAAGAAATCCATGAACTTCAATTGAAAATAGGACAATTACTAAGGCTGAAAACCAAAAAGAAACAGATTGAAGAAAAGTAAGCAGAACCTAAAAGACCTATGGGACACCATCAAATGGACTAACACATATGTTGTGGGATCTGTTGAAAATAAGAAAAAGAGTAAAAAGAGTATTTGGAGAAATAATAGCTGAAAACTTCCAAAATTTTACGGAAGGCAGGAATAGACATCCAAGATATTTTGAAAAGCTTCAAGAAAAACTTAAAGAATCTAATACTAAAATATATTGTAACTTTTAAAAGTCAAATACAGAGAGAATCTCCAAAGCAATAAGAGAAACATGAATCATTACATGTAAGGGATTCTCACAAAAAAAAAAAAAAAAATCACTTTTTTTTTTAAAGATTTATTTATGCATGCATACATGCATACAGAACTGGGATACAGGCTAGAGATTCAGGGGCAGTGAGAGGATTCACCAGAGACAAAGTGGGGAGCAGAACAGTCAGATCAATGAAGTACACTGCTGAGGGGAGCAGTGGGAGATACAGGAGAGGTCTGCTGCACCATGTGGATCATCTCCAGGGCTGGGTTGGGTTGGGGATCTAACTGGCACCAAAGCAAAACAGCTATTGCAGTTTTGCGCTTTAACCCTTTGTGCCACCAGGGAGGGCCCATCACATTTCTTAATGGAAATTTTAGATGCCAGAAGACAATAGGTCTATATGTATTTAAAGCAACAAAATATAAAACCTTCAACCAAGAAGTCTCTATCTGGAAAAAGTGTCCTTGAAAATTAAGAGAGAAATCAAGATATTCCACATAAACAGGAGTTGAAGGAGTTCATCACCACTAGACCTGCCCAAAGGTATCCTACAAGGGAAATGAAAAGACACTAGACAGTAACTAAAAGCCATACAGAAAATAAAGATTTCAATAAAAGTAAAAACATGGAAAAATTATAAAAGCTAGTTTCATTATAACATGTTTTACTGTATCTTTTAAGAGATGAATGTATTTAAAGAAAATAAAGATAATAATTCACATAAAAACTTGCATTTTATGGCCCTCCCTCATGGCACAAGGGGTTAAGATTAAGACACTATGAAGCTGTCTGAAGCCACTGCAGCATGATTTGATTCCCAGTCAGGGAGGTGACCCACATGGCAAGGTGGACTTCTCCTGTCTTGCCCACTGCTCACTTCAGCAGTATAATTCAGTGAATCTGCCTGTTCTGCTCCCCACTCTGTCTCTGGTGAATCCTTGCACCCCATGCACCTCTAGCCTATACCCCAGTCCTTGTATGAAAAAAAATTAATAAATCTTTAAAAAGAAACTTGGATATTATTGTAACTTGGGTTATAACTCTAAGTCTTGTTTTCTACATAATTTAGGAAACTGCTCTGTTTAAAAGAAATGTAAATTTACACTTGGGGTCTTACAATGTGTAAAGATACAATTTTGTGAAATCAATAAAAGAAAGGTATGGGACTCAATCTGTACAGAAGTGTTTTTGTATGTTATTGAAGTTAAGCTGCTATAAATTCAAACTAAAGTTATAACTTCAGGATGTTAAATGTAATTGCCATGGTAACCATAAAAAATAACTAGAATGAACACAAAAGGAAGTAAGAGAAAAATGTATGCATTTCACTACAAAAAAAATCAATGATACAATAGACAAAAAGGCAGGAAATGAGGGACAAAAGCTAACTTATCAGGTACATAGGAAAAAAATAAGAGGGGATATATGCTCTCTTCCTTAATAAATACTTTTAACATAAGTAGATTAAACACACCAAGCAAAAAACATAGACTGTCAAAGCAGAAATAAATTCCTGATTCAACTACATGCTATCTACAAGATAGTCACCTGAGAGTCAAAGACACAAAAGATTAAAAGTAAAAGAATAAGGGGCCTCCCTGGTGGCACAAGGGTTAAAGCACAGCATTATGAAGCTATCTGCAGCCACTGTAGCACAAGTTGGGTCCCTGGCAAGGGAGCTGACCCACATGGCAGACCTCTCATGTCTCACCCAATGTTCCCCAAAGTGTATTTCAGTCAATCTGCATATTCTGTTCCCCCACTCTATCTCTGGTGAACTCTCTCACCCCCTGCACCTTTGGCCTATACCCCAGCTCTTGTATGCATAAATAAATAAATCTTAAAAAAAAAAAAAAAGGTAAAAGAATAGAAAAGGACATTCCCTGTAAATAATAACCTAGAGAGCCCTCCCTGGTGGCACAATGGGTTAAAGCACTGCACTATGAAGCTATCACAGACACTGCAGCACAAGTTCCATCCCCAGCCAGAGGGGTGACCTGCATGGTGTGGCAGACCTCTCCCGTCCTGCCCACTGCTCCCCTTAACAGTGTATTTCAGTATGTATGTCTCTCTGCTACCCACTGTCTCTGGTGAATCCTCTCACCTCCCACACTTCTGGCCTGTATCCCAGTTCTTGAATGCATAAATAAATAAATCTCTTAAAAAATAATAACCTAAAGAGAACAAGAGAGGATATATAAAACAAAATACTTTAAATTTTTAAAAGTTCAAGAGACAAAGAATATTACATTATCAATAAATGGCTCAATCTGAAATTTATGCTACAATGAGTGTTACCTCAGTAAAAAATAAATAAAAGGTTCAATAAAGCAAGAAGATATAAAAATTATAAATATTTATACACCTAATGACAGACCATCAAAGCATATAAAGCAAAAACAGACAGAATTGAAGGAAGAAATAAACAGTTCTACTTTAAGAGATGGAGATGTCAGTAGTCCACTCACAATGAGGATAGAAAATCAAACAGAAAATCAGTAAAGAAACAAAGGACTTAAACAACAGAATAAACCAATTAAATCTAGAAGACACATACAGTATGCTCCACCAAACAACGGCATACACATTCTTCTCAAGTGCACATGGTACGTTTTCCAGTGCAGAATATATGTTAAGCCACTAAGTCTCAACAGATTTTTAGAAATCATGTAAAGTATCTTCTCTAATCACAACAGGAAATCATTAGCGAAATTAGAAAATAGGTACAGATAGACAAAAACAAAAACAATATACTAAAACTTAAGGGATGCAGTGAAAACAATGCTAAGGAGGGAATTAATAGCTATAAATACAGTGAAAAACAAAAGTGATCTCAGATCAACACCCTAATTTTTCAACTTGAATTATAAAAAGAACAAACAAGCCTACAACTAGCAGAAGGAAATAACAAAGGCTTGAGCAGAGAGAAATGAAACAGAGACTAGAAAAACAGTGAAACCAAAAGTTGATTCCTTGACATAATAAAATGGACAAACCTTTAACAGATGCTCTAAGGGAAAAAAAAAATCTCAAATTACTAAAATCAGAAATGAAAAATAGGGACATCAATACCAATTTTATAGAAATAAAAGGAGTATAGGCAGGTACTATCAACAATTATATACCAAAAATTTGGATGAATCAGATGGGATGGGCAAATTACTAGAACCGTATAATCTATCAATACTAAATCATAAAGAAATAGAAAACCTGTGAAGATACAAAACTAGTAAATAGACTGAATCAGTAATCAATAAACTCCCAACAAAGAAAAAAACAACCTGATAACTTCACAGAAAGATAATGCCAAACATTTGAAAAACAATTACAAATGCCTCTCAAGCTTTTCTAAAAAATTAAAGAAGAGGGAATACTTCAAAACTCATTTTTTTAAAAAGATTTAATTATGCATGTAAGAACTGGAATACAGGACAAAGGTGTAGGGGGTGAGAGGATTCAGAGTGGGGAGCAGAACAGACAGATGCACTGAAATCCACTGCTGAGGGGAGCAGCAGGCAAGACAGAGAGGTCTGTTGCACCATGTGGGTCAGCTCCCTTGTCGGGGATCAAACTCATGCTGCAGTGGCTGTTGATAGTTTCACAGTGCTGCAACTTAACCCCTTGCGCTCAGAGTGGCCCTCACAACTCATTCTATGAGGCTCCTATAACCTTAATACAAAAGTTGGGCAGACATAGAAAAAACTAAAGACCAGTATTGCTTATAAATAATGATGTTAAAATACTTAATACAAAGCTAGCAAACACAATTCTGTGGCATATTAAAAGAATTATACATCATGATCAAATGGGATTTATTCTGGGATGCAAAAATGGAAAATATTTTTAAACATTTGTGCTGGGAAAACTGAATTTTGACTTACAAAGGAATGATGCTGGACCTTATCTAACACCATAAACAAAAGTTATCTCAAAATGACCCAGGACATAAATGTAGGACCTAAATTAATAAAGCTCTTAAAAGAAACTATAGGACAAAACTTCATGATACAGAATTTGGCAATGATGTCTCAGATATAACACTAAACGCACAGGTAATAAAAGAAAAAATATATACAAACTGGACCTCATAAAAATTTGAAATTTTGTATATCAAGAGACACTAATCCAGGGAGTAAAAGGGCAACCCACAGAATGGGAGAAAACATTGGAAAATCAAATATCTGATGGAGTTGGAAGGCATTACATTCAGTGAAATCAGCCAGAAAGAAAAAGAAAAATATCATCAGATTGTTCTCTTACAGGAGGAATGTAGGGGAACCAAATAAGGGACTTAGGGAAAAAAATAATGATAGTATATTAAAAAACAAAACTAATGTGCAACTATTAATCAGAGACACTGCAGGGGAGGGAGAGGGATCAAAACAGAAGAGGGAAGAACACAGGGACTCTAGTGATGGTGCACGTGCATGGTAATTTGGCTGTAGGAATTTTACAGAATATACACCAGAAAGGAGAAAGCATACACTGTACAAAAAGGCAGAATGATGTAATATATTAATTAATTAAATGTAAAAAAATGTGGAAACAACCCAAGTGTTCAGTGATGGATAAATGTGTTATATACACACATGGAATGTAATCTAGCCTTAACAAAAGAAATTCAGCAATATGCTACAAAATGAATGAAAATTGGGGCCTTCCTGGTGGTGTAGGGGTTGTCTCAGAGCTATTACACTATTACCAATGTGGCCTGAGTTCAATACCTCAGCAGGGAACTGACCCACATGGTGCAGCAGACCTCTCCTAGCTTGCTTTCTGCTACCCTCAGCAGTGTATTTCAGTAGATCTGGCTGTTCTGCTTCCCATTCTGTTTCTGGTGAATCCTTTCACCCCTCCATCTCTGGCCTACATCCCAGTTCTTGTATGCATTAATTAAAAAAAAAAAACAAAATATTTTTATGTTGGCGAGGATGTGGAGAAAAAGGAACTCTCCTACACTGCTGGTGGGAATGCAAACTAGTACAACCACTATGGAAAACTGTTTTGAGGTTCCTCAAACTGCTGAACATGGAGCTTCCCTACGATCCAGCAATCCCACTCCTAAGTATCTACCCCAAAGACACAAGAACACTGATTGAAAAAGATACCTGCACCACCATGTTTATTGCTGCTTTATTTACAATTGGAAAAACATGGAAGCAGCCCAAATGCCCAAAAGTAGATGACTGGATAAAAAAGATGTGGTACATATATACAATGGAATATTACTCAGCAACCAAAAAACAGAAACACATGTCTTTTGCAGCAACTTGGATGGAGCTGGAAAAGATCATGCTTAGTGAGATAAGCCAGAAAGAGAAAGAAAAATACCAGATGGTTTCACTCATAGCAGGAATATAATGGACCAGGCGAGAAAATAACAAAAATAATGAACAACCATATACCAGAGACATTTTGTAGGGGTGGAGTGGGGAATGGGATCAAAAACGGGGGGGGGGGGGGGGAAGGGAGGGAAATGCATGGGACTATGGTGGTGGCACATGGGTGATTTGGTGATGGGAAACCCGCGGGGACTACAATTGAAATGGAAAAAAAGAAATGTGCAAAATGATGTAAAAATAAACTTTTGTAATAAATAAAAAAAAACTATTTTTTAAAGTATACTGTGTAAAATAATAATAAAATGTAAAGACATTGTGTAAAGTATAATAAATGAGATACCAAAAAGAAAAACAATGTATGATTCTACTTAAATAAGGTACTTAGTCAAAATTAGAAAGACAAAGTAGAATAGTAGTTGCCAGAGGATGGGGAGAAGGGCAGTGGGAAGTCGTTGTTTAATAAGTATAGCATTTCTGTTTTACAAGATGATTTAGAGGGACAGATAGTAGAGATAGCTGTATAACAATGAGAATATATGTAATACCTCTGAATCATACAATTAAAAAATGGGCAAGGTGGTAAATTTTACACTATGTGTATTTCACCACAAGAAAAAGTCATCAGACTGCACTGTCTAAAGACTCTACATCCCTCTACAGGAACCGGAAAAAAGAAAAATTATTTCTTTAAATGGAAATCAGGCTCTGCCTCAGTATTTTACTTGCTGTTGAAGTAAATCGACTAAAAGGGAAAATTAGATTCTCAGCTATATCAGATTCCCCAGATTCTTGGGGACACTGCAATCCTCACAGTTACCACCCACCACTTCTTTATTATGAAAATTAGCTTTTATAAGAAAGTTCCCATATGGAACTTAGACTGTGGGAAATGCAGGTTCCCCTACATTTCTACATATACCACCTGCTAATTTCTTTCCCAGATTGCCCAAATAAGTGCCAAAATCACCCGCTAAGAAATCTAATAGTCAATGATATCATGTTTCAGACCATTCAATGTTGAATCAAAAACTCTGTTTTCTGCCAGAATAAGAAAGACCAACAACAGACCTGTCCTGTTCACTCAAGATTTAGGGCAAAATGATTCCATATGTCACCAAACAATATGTTCCTTTAGAACTAACACTGAAGACCAACAAAAGCAGTTATTTTTTCCTTTGTGTCATTTAGTTGCTAAGATGCAGATGGGCCTAAGAGTTGACAATCCACTGGGCAGAAGTGACTTCATGTGCAAAGAAGAGAAAGAGGAGGAATTTCTCATCCTGTAAGGAGATTTTAGATGGGAGTCATTTTCTCCCTCAAACAGGTTAATAAGCCAAGTCTGTGACAGGATGAGAGAAATATTCTCTCATAGTGTAAGTTTTGGATTTAGCCCAATGTAGTGATTTGAAGGTAGAACTTCCTGGCATTTTTTTTTTCCAGTCCTGGGTTATTTTTCACTTGACTCCTCTATAGAATCATTCATAACAAAATTATGAAAACAGAAAAATATCTTTTAATGCCTCTATACTAGAAGATTCTAACTTTGAGAAGAAATGATAATCCAGAGAAGAAAGAAACCTCTATTTTTCTTAAAAAGAAACTTAATTAGGTATATCAATCCTAAAATACAAATATTTAATCAGAGAAAATTTGGAAAGAAAGCAATTTAAAAAACAAAATAGCATAGTAGCTGCCAAAATTCTTTCCATCTATTTTAGTTATTTACTGCTATGTTCTTTCTCACCTGCATACCATCTTCAGAACTAAAAGCAATATTATAGAGTTATATAAAATGTCACCACCATTGGAAGCTAAGGAAAGAGTACAATCTAAGCTGTTTTGTAACTTCCTGTAGGTCTATAATTTTATCAAAGTAAGAAGTTTTAAAGGAAGCTAAACTAAAATGAGGAATTAAAAGTACAAATGATTATTTTCAAAACCAGAAGAGGCTGAAAAATTGTCAACATTATTGTCTATCTATAAAAAAAACTGCAGAAAAAACTATAGCACCGGTCAATCTTCCTCTTGAAATACTTTAGTCTGGTATGACAACACCTACAGTATAACAAGTTTCCAAAGAAAGGTTCTCTCTCCTTTTTTTTTTAAGATTTATTTATTTAGGTATTTAGTTATTTATGGCCCTCCCTGGTGGTGCAACGGGTTAGGACGCAGCACTGCAAGCTAGCCACAGCCACAGCCATAGCCACTTCAGTGACAGTTCGATCACTCTTGAGGTTATCCACATAGCATGGCAGACCTCTCCTGACCTGCCTGCTGCTCCCCTCAGCAGTGTGCTTCCTCAATCTGCCTATTCTGCTCCCCTCTCACCACCCCTGCACCTCTGGGGTACAGGCAAGAGGTGCAGAAGCTAAGAGGATTGACCAGAGATAGAGTGGAGAATAGAATAAGTGAAGGTACTGAAATACACTGCTGAGGGGAGCAGTGGGCAGTACAGGAGAGGTCTGCTGCGCCATGTGAGTCACCTCCCTGGCAGGTAATGGAACTCAGGCTGCAGTGGCTGTGGATAGCTTCATAGTGCTGCGTGCGACTTAACCCCTGTGCCACCATGGAGGCCGCTCCAACAAAAAGTTCTCAATCCGGCCCTCCCTGGTGGCGCAGCGGGTTAAAGCACAGCACTGAGAATCTAAAGCCGCTTCCTCATGAGTTCGATTCCCGCCTGTCCCGGAGGTGACCACATGGCGCGGCAGACCTCTCCTGGCCCGCCCGCTGCTCCCCTCAGCAGTGTACTTCGTCGATCTGCCTGTTCTGTTCCCCACTCTGTCTCTGGTGAGGCCTCTCGCCACCCCTGAGCTTCTGGCCTGTACCCCAGTTCTGTATGTACAAATAAATAAATCTTTAAAAAAAAAAAAAAAAAAAAGTTCTCAATCCCCAGCTTCAAGGTACACCTAATCGAGAAGTCATGGGCTTCTGCCAGTGATGAAAGAGCCAGATGGATTCAGAAAACTGTGACACTAGATTTTCCATTTTCCCCACTAGGTATCTGAAAGGTCAGGCTACATACAATTTCTCTCTTTTTCACAAAACTGTGAATGCTTTGGATGCTATTTAGCACAGTGAAGCTGAACAGATTGTTTTAGGGGCTTTGGGGGCCTTTTTCTCTGCAGGAAAGCAAATGTTGTCTACTGATCTGCATCTGAGCATAGAAGTCAGGACTCTCAGTTCTAACCATGACTTTGTTTAGTATCTGGTTCCATGATCCTTAGCAAGTCACTTACCCTTCTATACTTCTGCTCCCTTCCACAGGAAAGGGAGCAAATGGTGATTAAAATAGTGACTTATCACCCAGGGATGTGGCAAAGTGAAAGGGTAAAAAGGACTGTGACCCAAGATAAGTGACAAATATTAAATACCAGTATAAATTTGCCTTTAAATTGGCCCATATTTTCAGACTATGGCAAGCTACACTGTTCACATGCAGGCTGCCTCCCCAATTCCCCATCTGCCTGCAGTGGAAGTAAAATAAGCAGAACCCCATGATGTTCTGTTCAAGTATTTCCCTCTTTAACAACTACAGGCTTCTCTTTAAAGATTCTGCTTATTCTTTGGTTACTGGCACAGAAATCATGAAAGTTTCTATTTTTGTATGGTTAAAAGGAATTCATGTATCTGTAAGCAAAGAAGGAAAAGACAAAAGAAGAGAGAAATTACCCACCACTCCCTTTCACATCAACAACTCAAATAGAAAGATGGTACAAAAAAAAAAAAAAAAAAGAAAGATGGTACAGTCAGCTCAACAGAAACATGACAATAAACATTCTATTATTACTGCTGTTGTATTGAGGCCCAAACACAACACTGCTTTAGAGAATGTTGACTCATCATTAGTGGAAATTCAATATATCCCTTTATCTATATTCATTCAAATGTTTTCTCAGTCCCTATAAAAGGCTAAGCAGAATGCTAGGAATAAAGCAATGATTAACATACACAGGCCTTGGTCTCTAAGAGTTTTTTTAAAGAGGAAATACAGGTATTTAAACAAATCAATTTATGGACACATGCAAAACAATGTGATTACCTGAAATAGAAGCCCAAGGGCTCATAGGAAAACACATAATAAAGCAACAGTGCAGCATGATCAGTAAATAAAGAAAAAATATTTAACTGAGTACTAAAATGTTCTCTGAAAACAGACTTGTGAAGTCATGGACTCTAAATTTAAGGGACTCTTTTTTTTAAAGATTTATTTATTTATGCATACAGAACCGGCGTACAGACCAGAGGTGCAGGGGTGGTAAGAGGCTTCACCAGAGACAGAGTGGGGAGTAGAACAGGAAAATCTAAGAAGTACACTACTGAGGGAGCAGCAGGTGGGTCAGGAGAGGTCTGCCGCACCATGTGGGTCACCTCCAGGGTGGGATCGAACTCACGTTGAAGTAGCTTTAGCTTTTCAGTGATGTGCTTTAACTCACTGCGCCACTAGGGACGGCAATTTAAGGGATTCTTAACAGAGATCATGGATGGGTTTCAGAAGCTCTATGAAGCTTTGCAAATGTGTTTTTCTGGACACAAACACCACATATTTCACTATATTCTCAAGGGTAAGAAATTATTTCACTAGGATCTTATTCTAAAGTCCAGTTTTCTATCTCTATCAGAGGAAAAATTTAAGACCTAATCTTTTACTGAAAATAAGAGATCTGAATAGCACTATAGGTCACAGAAGAACTTCTGAACTTGGCAAAAAATAAAAACACTGATTGCTAAAAAGAGGGCAATGAGGAGGCAGGACGTCTTTCTTTCCATATTCTAGCTGAAGTTAGCTTAAATATATTTTCCCATGTACTCGGATACCATGGTGACAAGCATCATATAAATAGACAGAGGCAGCAAGGAGTAGGTCAGGGCTTGTATCTACAAAACAAACAGTAGGAAAGACCTATCAGGCAGAATTAAGCCCCTAACCAAACAATTGACTGTTCCCTATTCATAAGACCAAGCTTGGAAATTTGGAAGGAAACCTCTGGCTACCTTCCCCATAACAAAGACTACTCTAATCAAAAAGCATAGAAATGAAATTCACCAATGAAGTGCAGTAATACTAAACATTCACATTCCAAAAGACAAAAGGCATCTAGACCCTAATCAATTGCTTCCTAGACACCAGGGGCTTTTCTGTGTGTCCAATTTAACAGCACTCAACTTACCAAACTTACTTCTAAATAAGTCAGTTAAAAGATACAGGACATGTGTGAACAAGCATCTATCTACACAGATAGGCATATTTGCCTGATGAGTTTCACACACCTCCCTCAAATCTGTAATTCTAGAAGGCAATGAAAGAGTGAAAATGCAGGCATACCAACATATGAGAGGTAGTACCAGCCAAGGAGTAGGTGGATCTACCATCACCACATTCATATTCACTGACTGCAATATTATACATTATGGGCTCTGATGCATCAGATACAGTGTAGTATTTTGCAGCTTTCCTTAACACCTGCTGCTTTGAATCTCACTGTACACTCCATGTACAAACACATGGAGCCAGAGTTTCAGAAGGGCCCATCCAATCTATATAGAAAATGAACTAACCTCACTTGGCAGAGAACAGTAATACAACTGCTATGATTAGCAGAAAGCACGAAACACCTTTTTGCAACCCATCTCAGGTCAGCCCTAATATAGCACATAATTACAAAAAAATATGATGGGAGGTACTCAAAGATATAAAGTCAACTGATCAACATAAGCTAAAGAATGACTTCCTATCTCACAATTTCCTAGCCCAAATGGGCAAATGCTAAGAGCCAGAAAAGAAAAATACAACAGACATTTTAAATCTCTTTACAAAATAATTGCCTCTTTAAACAAAAAATGGTGGAAGAAGGTATTCTCAGGTATTCAATATATAAAATATGTATGACAATAACAGCACAAAGGACAGGAGGGACAGTGTATATGATAAAGGGGTCAATTCATTAAAGGTCAGGATATATAAGGCGGAAATAGGAGAGTGATGGGATGTACCTGGCCCCAAGGAGACAGACCAGAGTAAACTTAGAGGGCAATGTGGAAGAGGCGAAGGAAGAGAACAGAAAGGAAGAAGACAGATGAGGAGAATGAGAAAAAAGCCAGAAAGACCCCAGGGGACAGAAACAGGATGGATAGGATGGTAAAGAAAGAAAATATAAAACCAGATGAGAATAAAAAATAGGCAGTAATAACTATTACCACCAACTCTTTAGTACTACAAAGTGTGACTTCATCCCAACTATAGGCATAAACCATTCATACTTTAACAATAGCTCCATAAAAAGAGGAGGGAGCATGCTAACAGCCAGATGAAGCTATATAACATGGAAGACAGGTGGGCTCAGAAGAACATTTAGAAAGAGACATCAGACACACAGGGAGTGACAGAGTTAAAAGAGACACATATAGAAGGACCCTCTTGATTTGGACTTGCATCAGAGACTTGGAGGGGTGTGGAGGAAACACATCATCGAGGCACTTGAAAGAGACATGTGGGGAGGTCCTCCCTGGTGGCACAAGGGGGTCAGCCCCTCAAGCACTGTCAGGCTATTGGCAGCCACTGCAGCTTGAGTTAGATCCCCAGCCAGGGAACTGACCCACATGACACAGCAGATCTCGCCTATCTCACCAGCTGCTCCCTTTATTATTTCAGTACCTCTGCCTATTTAGCTCCTCACTCTCTCTCTCACTCACTCACTCTCTCTTTTTACCTCCTGCACCACTTGCCTACACCCCAGTTCTTGTAAACATAAATAAAAATAAATCTTTTTTAAAAAGAGAGGGGCCCTCCCTGGTGGTGCAGCAGGATAAAGCACAGCACTGAGAAGCTAAAGCCACTTCAGCATGAGTTCAGTCCCCGCCCCGGAGGTGACCACATGGTGCGACAGACCTCTCCTGTCTCACCCGCTGCTCCCCTCACAGTGTACTTCATCGGTCAGCCTGTTCTGCTCCCCACTCTGTCTCTAGTAAATCCTCTCACCACCCCACATCTCTGGCCTGTACCCCAGTTCTGTATGCATAAATAAATAAAAATCTCTTAAAAATTTTAAAAAGAGAGAGAAACAAAGATATGGAGAGGTTGACAATGCCAACCATTATCCTGATTTGTACTTTAGTTTTGCTACTTTGGTGTTTCTCCACTGGTCCCAGACAACTGGCCTTTTGGCCCTCTTCCATGGTTCCCTGGCAGAAAGTACCTTAGACTTATGGCAAGCTTTTGGGCTTCAAAGGCCTTACTTCTGGCCAACCCATTTGGTGGGGGATTTACCCCCAAGAGGATGGGTAGTTTTAGGTGTTTTACAAGGAAACTATTATCTTTTTTTTCCTCTCTACACACATTAATTCTATCAAAGCTCTTTTACACTAAGTATACTTTGTTTTTGTACAAACAGGTAGTTTGAACCCCTTTAAAGCATGCAAGTTTGGGGATCCAAATATACCCCTTCTGCCCACTAGCAGTTCTTATAGGTATTACAATTGTACCAGTATCTATAGACTAGCATTACTTTTGTTTTTCCCCTTTAATCTTAAGCTTTTAGAGTGTATAAATTATAACAACTATCCATAAACAAAGAAAACTAATCTTGTATATTAAAAAATAATCATTCCTACCTAAGAAACTCTACTAACTTGAGTCATTTCAATCTCTTTTATCTTTAGTTCTGACATTCCCTCAATCTTAAACTCACCCAATCTTCTCTCCTAAAATACCAAAATGTCATTATTGCCATTTAGTGTTATTCTCCTACTTGCCAAAGGCAGTAACTGCAAAGAACTCGCTAATCCATTAATTAAAGATCTCTACTTCCCATTATGGAGGACTAAATTTAGAAAGCCAAATTGGGTTGGGAGGAAACCATGTGTCACAACAAGCGAGATGAATTCCATGGAAGGGGGCTGGGTTACTGGCCTGTTTCTCATAAAGCCTCTGACACTAACACACCCTCTCCCTTCAGAGAACATAGAGAAGCTCTCCCATGGGTGGGGCAACTATTCATCACTAAAATCTTCTGGAAAAGACTTTATTGTACCATCAGGTCACAAAAGCTCCAGGACCTATCAGCAAGTGAATGCCTTAGGGAACATGTCTCCTCTGCTTTCCTGAAACCTCCAATTAGTTGCACAAAAGAAAGGGGTGGCAAGCCAGCATTAATTGTACCCTTAGAGAAGAGCCACTTTCCGCCTGCAGGGGTGGCAGTGACTTTACTGGGCTACCAAATGGATAGAAAGACAAAAGTAAACACTGTAATTTGCTGTTTTTGTATCTGGCACAGGGGGAGTGGTAAAATCGACACTGTCTGTAAACAGTAATAATGCCAGATGTAACACAAAGAACAGGATTCCCCCATCTCTCCACCCCCTTCCCACCCCCTCTCCCTATGACATTCCTCTAGAGATTACTCATCTTAAGGAAATACACAGAAGCTTCCTTATAGTCCATATGCTGCTACCAAATGGAACCTAGGGAGATCCAAGTTTGTACTGACTCCTCCTACATCACTTTTACTCAAAGAAAGAATCACTGGGAACTTCAGAAATATTCAACTGTTTCTATCAGCTGAAAAAAAAAAAAGGAAAAGAAACAAGAAGAAAGTAGGAAATAGATTATGTGACATGCACAGGTCTGGATGAGAAGACTGAAAGACAACAGTATAAATGAAAATAAAAGCATCTTAAACTAAAGGTGTTTTTTTTATTTGTTTTTAATTCATCTTGTGTCTAGATCTAGAGTCTCATAAAAAGTATAGGAAAAGCGGATAAATTCAAAAGAGACAATTACCTGACCAGAGTTCCCGCCAGGTGTAATGTAGGCGTATTCTACACTTCTTCTGATAGCAAAGAAGCTTATGTACGACCTGAATGCAGCGTCTGTAATAGAGTAAAACCAGAGTAAGCCTAAGAAAATGTGCAATTCATCACAGACACCCTTTCCTTGAAGAAGTTTTGGAAAGTCACTCAAGTGGCTAAATATGAATCTGTCCACGTGCAAAATGACAGGAACTTCAACCTGCAGCTGGTGGATACATACATAACTCAACTCTTTCCCCTTTTCTCCCCCTCCAATGTGTGTACTGACTGTTCTTCATATCACTAGAAAAAGGGAGCTGTAACTACATATAGTCAATTAGGCTCCACTGATAACATTCCCTTGAAAATCTTTCCTTAGAGAAAAGATGCACCAGTAGAGCAGAATAAAGACTACTCCACTCAAGTTGCAAATGTCAGATGTAAAAACAGAAAATTAAAAACCTTAAGTCTTTTGACTTACTTAAATTTGTTTTTAACTTAAATCAAAATTTTAGGGCTCTCCCTGGTGTCCCAAGGGGTTAAAGCACAGCACTATGAAGCTTCCATAGCCACTGCAGCATGAGTCCCACTCCTGACCAGGGAGCAGACCCACATGGCGTATGTTTCAGTTTATCTGCCTGTTCTGCTCCCCACTCTGTCTCTGGTGAATACTCTCACATACACACCATCACCTCTGATGAACTATATCCCAGTTCTTGTATGCATAAATAAATCTTTTTTAAAAATTTAATAAAATTTAATTTGTAATTAAATTAACTTCAACTATTTGCAAAAAAAACTTAACTTAGAAATTCTGTTGTTCAGTTACACTAACCCCCTATCACATCCTTGATAGCCTCACATAGCCAGTGGCTACCAAATTGGACCGTGCCAATATATAGAACTATTTTATCAGAAAAATTCTGTTGGACAGTACTACTCGAGATAACTGAAATATTCAGCATTATTTACATCCCAACAATATCTGTTATTGAGAGTACTTCCAAATAAGCAGTTAGTATGTTGAGGTTGAGATAAAAATATTTCTGAACATAAACCTCACAAAAACTGTTTTCACCTCTAAGTGGGAGAAGGTTTGGAAAGCTAAAAAAACACAAATTAAAGTACACAACAAAATACCAATGAAATTTACTTTCTAAAAATAAAAATCTTGTTTAAAAGAAAAGTTTAGTGATTAAAATTAAAAGTCAAATAACACAAGAAAGTACACTGACACTATGACACCAGAGGGTCACTATGCTTAATGTATAAAAGTTCATACACATTGATAAGGAAAACTAGCAATAGCTCTAATAAAAAGGAATAGCAAAGGAAACAGTCATATCCCCCCCAAAAAAGGAAATATGGAAAATTAACATTTTTCTCCAATGTTCAGCTTCACTTAAATAAGGCACATTAAAACAAGATTGTTTTTGAAAATCAAATTAATATAGATTTTAATACTGACAAAAGTGCAGCAAAACAGCCATTCACACATTATCAGAGAAAGTAAAGTGGTATGGAGCCCTTTTACGTAATTTGAAAATCTCTACTCAGAGTCTTAATAGACCTCAGCCTTCCCCGCTGGTGCATCCCTGGTGCCATTCTTCCTTCCCCAAGGCCTGGCTAAGGCCTCACCACACTTTGGCAGTAGAAAGGCTCAGTGCCAAGGCTGCTGGTGATAACGTTCTAATAGGCCTCCAGTCCATTTTTCAGAAGGGTATGACAGACCATGCACCCCCATCAGGTGTGTAACCTTCATAAACAAAAATGGCAGCTTTGTCAACATGAGGATTTACCCACGTGGGCTGGTGTTGCTGGGCCTTCACAGCCACAAGGTAAAGAACTTGAAAGTCTTCTGAACACAAAAGAATTGAGTGAACATTACTGGGCAGGTGAGGTGATTACCACCCATAGTTAAAGACCACAGACAGTGGCGGAATGACATACGATGAAGATTCATCTTATCAGAATGTTAAAATTCTACACTTGATGCAATTTGGCAATATTCTCATCCTTAGTGAGGATGTTTATTTGGCAGAGAGTGATTTGGTATATATCCAGACTTTCATGGCCAGAGGCAAAGAAGATTATAATGGCAACGATGTTCTGATTCTCAAGAGGCTTACTTTATAAAAAAGGCAAACTGAAAACAAAGATGGTCACTATGGTAGCAACTGACCAAACAGTGATGGATGGATGTAACAAATACACTTGGAAAATATATGGCAATGTCTTAGACAATCTGAAAGGGACTGTGATCAGGTTCTATCGTGAGACTGTGATGAGGTTCTATCATACTGAAGAGGCACTCCCAGGAAAAGGGGAGTCTGACCACATGATGAAGGATTTCAATGCTGTTCCAACCTCCAAATCTTTGTAAGATTCCACACGGAAATTTCTCAGACTGTTTCTTTAACCTCTCAATGAAACTACTGTAACAGGAATGGAAAATGTTCTACACAAGGGAACTGTGTCAATTTGACTGAAGCCGGGTTGTTTTATAAAGAAATACTCGGGCTGTGGAATTCTCAAAGGACACCTCTTCATAACTGGAACTGTGGGTATTGTGCACTATTGGAAGAAAGCTACTAAGATCAATATCCTCTAACCATGTGTGTGCAAACAGCCTTCCCGACCCTCATATACTCTTTAATTTGAAAGAGAAAATGGAAAATGTATAATTGATAATATGGGGTGTTTTTTTTTTTTTGAAAGTCTACTGATGAATGACTAGAGAGCCCAGTGAAAGACGCTAAATGCACTAGTAAATAAATTGTGATTTCTGTTACTTTTTTTATGTGTGGGCCTTTTTTGTATGTTTTGGTAAACTTTTGACTTGGTTGTTTGGAGGAATGAACATCATTGTTTCATTGTGGAAGAAGTTCTTGATGCTGTTTCTTTCCCAGAAAAAACTGACTTACATATTAAAATTTGGTGCTTGTTAGAAAGTGCTTAAGGGTCCTCCCTGGTGACATTAAGGGGTTAAAGCACAGCACTATGAAGCTACCCAACAGCCACTGCAGCAAGAGTTAAATCCCTGGCCAGTGAGGTGGCCTATGTGGTGCAAAAGACCTCTTCTGTCTCGCTGCTCCCCTCAGCAGTGTATTTCAGTAGAGCTGACTATTCTGCTCCCAACTCTGTCTCTGTTAAATCCTCTCATCCCTCCCGCCTCACCCACAAATACACCCCTCTAGTCTGAAATGCAGAGTTCTTGTATGCATAAAAAAAATCTTTAATCAAGAAAAACTTTAAAAATGAGTAACAATACTTTAATTAAAATTACAAAACAGAAGGAAAAATAGTCTCAATGTTTATATCCTTTGACCCATTAACGTCAGGATGCAAAAAACTATTTTATAAAACCATAGTATGGTGATGGCACATCGGTGAAGTGATGGCAGGAAGTCCATGGGGATTACAATCAAGATGAAAAAATGCACAAAATGAAGAATGAGGTAGAAAAATAAATAAAAATTTTAAAAATTTATACAAAATCATACAAACTTACTTTTTTGGGAAAGATTTATTTATTTATGCACACAAGAACTGGGGTGAGGTGCAGGGGGTGAGAGATTCACCAGAGTGGGGAACAGAACAAAGGGATCTACTAAAATACACTGCTGAGGGGAGAAGTGGGCAAGACAGGAGAGGTCTGCTGCGCCATGTGGGTTAGTTCCCTGGCCAGTGATCACACTTGTGGTACAGTGGCTGTGGATAGTTTCATAATGCTATGCTTTAATCCCTTGTGCCACAAGGGAGGCCCCATAAACTTACTTATAATAAAAGAAATTTAGAAACAACTATGAAAAGAATATGCAATGCTGAGAAAACAGCAAAACAATCACTACATGTATGTTATCGACTACTGTCCCTCCAAAATTCATATGTTGAGGCCCTAACCCCCAGTGTGATTGTATTTGGTCTGTAAGAAGATAATTAAAATTAAATGAGATCAAAAGGATGGGGCACTGATCCTTTAAAACTAGCTTCCTTTTAAAAGAGAGGAAGAGATAACAAGAGGGCCCCAACAAGGCACAAAAGGCTTTATAAGTACACAGGGGGAAGGTGGCTCTCTGAAAGTCAAGGAGAGAAGCTTCTGGAGAAAACAAACCTACTGGTACCTCGATCTAAGACTTTTAGCTTTCAGGATCATGAGAAAACAAATTTCTGTTGCTTAAGCCACATAATCTGGCATCTTCTTATTGCAGCCCAAGCAGACCCCATGAAGCTCTTAAAAAGTACATTCATGAAGAATTTTTCACAAGACAAAAAGATATTTATGCAATAGTGGTAAGTGGAAAAAACAGCAGGCAAAATTATATACTATAAAATATATGAAAATGGTCATAAATACATTAAAATGCATAGAAAACATTTCATTTTGATGTTAACAATGGTTGCCATTTTGGGATGCTAAGATATATTTTGTTTTGTTTTTTTCCTATTCTCTCCAAATTTCCTAAACTATATTTTAACAGGTAAGAAAAACACCATGAAATAAATTAATTTTTAAAATTTTAATATTCTCTAGATATGGACGTGAAGGAACTCTTTGGAGAACAGAAATTTTTGTATCTTCACTGGACTAGTGGTTACAAGGATATATATATTCATTTAGCAAGATTCATCTAACTGCTCATCCCTTTGAATCAGGGTCTAGAAACAATGGGCAGATTATAAGAGAATAATATGGAAGGAACTAGTACATTAATCTGTTAACTGGGGAGCTGAAATACTCAAGGGTGTTATACTGTCATTTCTTAAATCAAGTTAATGGCTTCTCCATTTTTGTCAAAGGAGGCAAAGTACATGCATAAACAAAATCTTTGGTTGTGGTTAAGGAAGCAGAGGAATTGGAGCCCTCACAAATTGCTGATGAAAATGTAAATGAGGGCCTTCCCTGGTGGTGCAGTGGGTTAAAGCGCAGCACTGAGAAGCAAACAGAGTGGGTATTGGAACAGGTGTAGCTACTGAAATACACTGCTGGGGGGAGCAATGAGAGGTCTGCTGTGCCATGTAGGCTAGCTCCCTGGCCAGGGATCTAACTCATGCTGCTGTGGCTGGTGACAGCTTGATAGCACTGAGACTTGAACTCAGCATGAGTTCGATCTCCACCCCGGGAGATGACCCATATGGCGCAGCAGATCTGTCCTGACCCTTCTACTGTTCCCCTCAGCAGTATTCTTCGTCAGTTCTGCCTGTTCTGCTCCCCACTCTGTCTCTGGTGAATCCTCTTCACACCCAACACCTCTGGCCTGTACCCCAGTTCTGTATGCATAAACAAATATTTTTTTAATTATACTTTAAAAAAAAAAGTAAAATGGTAAACCATTCCAGAAAACAGTTTTTAAGTACACAAAATGTTAAATATACAGTTACATATGGGCTACCAATTCAACTAGTAATAGAGTAAGACAAAACATACATCCATACAAAAACACACATATGAGTGTTCACAGCAGCACTGTATAATCCAATGGAACAAGCCAACCAAAAACCAAAACAAACCAACAGATAGATGAACAGAAAAACAAGTGTCCTGAGGGCTGCCCTAGTGGGGCAGGGATTCAAGTCTCAGTGCTATCAAGCTGTCACCAGCCACAGCAGCATGAGTTAGATCCCTGGCCAGGGAGCTAGCCTACATGGCACAGCAGACCTCTCATTGCTCCCCCCAGCAGTGTATTTCAGTAGCTACACCTGTTCCGACACCCACTCTGTCTCTGGTGAATTCCCTCACTTCTCTCCCCACTCACCTCTGGCTTGTGGCCCAGTTCTTGTATGTATAAATAAATTTTTAAAAGTCTTTTAAAAAACAAGGTGTGCTATATACATACAATGGAATGTTATTCATCCTGAAAAGGAAGGCAATTCTGACACATGAATGAACCTTGAAAACATTATGCTCAGTAGAAGAAATCAGTTACAAAGGTCACATATTACATGATTTCATTTATTTTTTAAAAAAATGTCCAGAATAGGCCCTCCCTGGTGGCGCAGCAGGTTAAAGCACTGCACTGAGAAGCTAAAGCCACTTCTGCATGAGTTTGTTTCCCGCCTGCCCTGGAGGTGACCACATGGTGCGGCAGACCTCTCCTGCTGCTCCCTTCAGCAGTGTACTTCGTAGATCTGCCTGTTCTGCTCCCTACTCTGTCTCTGGTGAAGTCTCTCACCGCCCCTGAGCCTCTGGCCTGTACCCCAGTTCTGTATAAATAAATAAACAAATCTTTTAAAAAAAAATGTCCAGAATAGACAAATATAGAGAGGCAGATAATAAGTCAGTTGGGGGAAGTAAGGGGAGGTATAGGAAGGAACTAATGGATATATCTATATGAAAGGTCAAAATGTTCTGAAATTAGATTATAGTTATGGTTGAACAAACCCACAAATATATAAAAAATACAATTGTACAATTTTAATACATGAATTAAACAACATTATAAACAATATATCAATAAAGCTTTTTTGTTTAAGATTCTTTATGTATGCATACAAGAACTGGGGTACAGGCTAGACGTGCAGGGGATGAAAGGATTTACCAGATTCAGAGCAGGAATCAAAACAGGCAGATGTACTGAAATACACTGCTGAGGGGAGCAGTGGGCAGATTAGGAGAGGTCTGCTGTGCCGTGGGAACACCTCCCTGGCTGGGGACTGAATTGGTACTGCAGCAGCCGCGGTTAGCTTCATAGTGCTGTTCTTTAACCAATGAGCCCCAGGGAGGGCCCTCAATAAGCTTTTTCTAAAAATTTTGCAGTGGCCTTCCCTGGTGGCACAGCGAGTTAAAGCACTGCACTAAGAAGCTTAAGCCAATTCTGCATGAGCTCGATCCCCGCCTGCCCCGGAGGAGTCCACATAGCGAGGCAGACCTCTCCTGACCCGCCCGCTGCTCCCCTCAGCAGTGTACTTCATTGATCTGCCTGTTCTGCTCCCCACTCTGTCTCTGGTGAATCCTCTCACCCCCCCACATCTCTGACCTGTACCCCAGTTCTGTATGAATAAATAAATCTTTAAAAAAAAATAACTTTGCAGCTTAGATTTTCCAAATTGTGAGGAAAAGCAAGTTACAGTTCTAGCAGCCATATTTAATATAATACATTCAGTATAGCTAGGTGTGCTTGAATTCCTGTTTAAACCATTAAAGGTCCACTTTAATGTTCAGCCTGTATAATGTGAATAAATTGGTGTTTTTCATTTGAGGGACTTAGCTTTTACATATCCTATTTTAATTTTAAATTTGCAAATTCAATGTTCAATTAACAACAAGTCATTGGAATGACCAGTGTTTAACAATATCTGAATTACCTAAAATGCAATGGATTAACTACTTCAAGTTCTAAGCGCTTCACTTTGTTATATCCTTGATGTTTTGATGGCATTAAAACTCAGATCATGGCCCTCCCTGATGGTGCAGCAGGTTAAAGCACTGCACTAAGAAGCTAAAGCCACTTCCGCATGAGATCTATCCCTGCCTGCCCCGGAGGTGACCACATGGATGTGACCACATGGTGCGGCAGACCTCTCCTGACCTGCCCTCTGCTCCCCTCAGCAGTGTACTTCATCGATCTGCCTGTTCTGCTCCCCGCTCTATCTCTGGTGAATCCTCTCACTGCCTATGCACCTCTGGCCTGTACCCCAGTTTTGTATGAATAAATAAATAAATCTTTAAAAAAAAAAAACTCAGATCACTAAGCTTGGTAAGTCAGAGGTCCAAGGTTTCGACTGTACCTCTCTGCAGCCTAAGGCTCATCACATAAACCAAAAGGTTCAAAAGAAATGATCAGATTTATCTTTTCTCTCACTCAAAAAATATTGATGGTACAAAACTAAATATCTATTATTTCTTATTAGAACTACATTGTTAGGCCTCCCTAGTGGCCTAAGAGTTAGGTCTCAGTGCTGTCACTACTACAACCTAAGTTCAATCCCAAGCCAGGAGCTCACCCACATAGCACAATAGACCTCCCCTGTCTTGCCTGCTGCTCTCCTTAGCAGTATATTTCAGTAAATCCACCTGTTCTGCTCCCACTTTGTCTCTAGTTAGGCCTCTCACCCCTCACATTATGTCTCACAACATACACAAAATAAAAGATGGCCTTCCCCATCTCGGTGGTACACAAAGTTAAGTCTTAGCACTATGAAGTTATCCCCAGTCACTGTAGCACAAGTTCAATCCTCAGCCAAGGAGCTGACCCCCATGGCACAGCAGACATCTCCTATCTCGTCAACTGCTCCCCTCAGCAGTGTATTTTAGGCAATCTGCCTGTCCTGCTCCCCACTCTGGTGAATACTTTTACTCCTGCATCTCTGGCTTACACTCTGCTCTTGTAGGCATAAATAAATCTTAAAAAAAAAAAAAAACATGACACTGTCAAGTTTCTGGAAACTAGACTTAGATAACTTGCTAGTTTCAGGAAAATGGGAGAGACTCTTTCTCCTGTTCTGACATGAAATAATAAGGCAGATAAATAAAGAAGACAAAGTAAGGTTAAAGGCACAGCAACAAATGGCTCCTCTCCACTTAATATCCTCGCATGTTCTCCACTGGTAAGTAATACTTCTAAAGGGAAAACTGAGTCTCTCAGGTTTCATAGCTTTAATCTGAAAAAAGAATATCCTGAGGTCCTACTCACTCCAGCAAGCACCATATCAATCTGTGGGGTGTCAACTTGACAATTCATGAAATTGAACAAAAATAGGAATAACTAATTTCATGGATGTCTTTAATAGAAGGAATAAAGCAGAAAAAATGCTACTAACATCAGTCTTTGGAGTAAGAGCTAAAGACATCAGCTAAAGGAATTAAAGTATCGGACAACATAACAAAGACACAAATGAAGTGAACTAAATGTATAAATTAAAGTACTACAATAATGTGTCTCTGGAAGTTTTCAAAATATTTCCAATAATGAGCTTGCATGAATACATTACTAGACCATTCTACATGTCTCATTAATCACAGCTCTCTCTGTTCTTCCAAATCCTTCTAATTATCTAAATGATCTTGTAGAAGCTTTCAGATAAGGTATTTTGAGAAGACTACATAAACAGGTCTCTCTTAAAATATTTCAGTATTGGGACCTCCCTGGTGGTGCAAAAGGTTAAGGCACAGTGCTGTGAAGCTGCAGCATGAGTTTGATCCCTGATCAGGGAGCTGACCCACATGGCACAGCAGACCTCTCCTGTCTCGCCTGCTGCTCCTCTCAGCAGTATACTTTGTTGATCTGCCTTTTCTGCTCCCCACTCTGTCTCTGGTGAAATCTTCTCACCACCCCTGTATCTCTGGCCTGAACCCCAGTGCTTGTGTGCATAAATAAATAAATCTTAAAAAAGAAAAAAATTTTCAATATTGTTAGGAGTGATATCACAAATATTTTACCCATGTGCCTGAGTCCCTAAGAAATCCTTGCCTGGTTCAACTAAAAAGTAAACTTTATAAGTCATACAGAAATATAAACTAACATATAAATATTAAAAATTTTTAAATAATTCATTTTATTCTCTAAATAAACGATGTCAAAACTGCTTACTGCACCTCTCTGGTGGCACAGAAGTTAAAGTTTCATGAGAGTTGACCCCCATGGCGCAGGAGACCATTCTTGTCTCACCTGCTGCTCCCCTAAACAGAGTATTACAGTTGATATACCTATTCTGCTCCCCACTCTGTCTTTGGTGAATCCTCTCACCTATGCACCTTTGGCCTACACCTCAGTTCTTGTGCGCATAAAAAAAATAAAATTTTTTAAAAAACTGTTTACCAAGTATGATAAATTGCAGTTGAAATAATCCTAATAGTTTCCAAGTCACTGTTGATTTTTAGAAATTGGATGAGCACCTACCTAATGTAACTGTCACAAGTTACAAGCTGTCCTTGTTTGAGCCATGAATTAACTTAGGAATCTACAAACTCTTCCATTATCTTCCCCATGACACTGTAGTCATCAGGTTCTTGTGCTGAAAGCTTTGTTGCACTCAGCAACATGACCACCTGTGCACAGTACATTCCTAAACACCAGCTCTTCTCAAGTAACCTGTATCTGGATAGTAACCTGTATCTGTATCTGTATCTTTACCTATAGCATTCATACACAGATATGAAGAGTGTCATCTCTGACCCAAATTTTGACTTTAAGTCTTTCCACATTCCACATTTCTTCATACTTCACCAAGAGGATTATAAACTTATCTGAAATGGTGGAAATTCACTTTGCTTTCAATTTCTCAATTGAAAAGCTGCTGAAGAGCAGTATATAGTAAGAATTAAGACAGCAAGCTGGCCTGATGCCCAGCTATAAATTCACCTAAAAAGGTCTTGATACTCCAAATGCCAAAAACTAGAAAGAGTTCAAAGTGGGAGGAAGAAAATCTGGAAATATGCCCATGGGTAGTAATGAAGAAAGTGAATTCAGCCTGAGGATGGGACCTTCTGGCCAGCCTGGCAACTCATGCCTCATATTTTCCATCTTCCCTAACCTCAGGATATTCAATTAGGGAGCAGGTAGAAAAAGTAACTCAGAAAGCAAGGCTAATAAACTCTTCTGAGGTTAAAGTTAGGAACCAGTGGCAGGAGGAAAATAAAATATTTAGTGTACTCCACGTTTTCTGGCTAGGAATATACGAGTTTAGGTGGTCAGCTACATACCTACAACTCTATGTACTGAACATACAACCCTATCCCCACCTTCAACTGTTCCCCATTATCCATTTAATCTCAAGTAACCCTTTTTGATTTCCAAACTTCTTCCATGCACCCAACACTCTAATCATCCAAAACTTCTTTCTAATGTCTGAACAAGCCATACTTCAAGCCTCTGAAGATGTGGGTCCCTTGTTTGGAACACCCCTCCTAACTCCTACTGTTCTTTTATAACTGAGGTCAAATGTACCTGATATTTATCACTCTGCTTTCTTCTTTGATGCTCCAGTCAACATTAGTCAATCATTATAGATTTCTCACTTATCACACTAAGAAGTTAGTTTGACCTTGACCCTCCAGGGTCAAACAAATTTGAGTTTGAATCTTGGTTATGTAACAAACTAGGTGTGCAAGATCCTACAAGATGGCCCCCAGCTGTGTCACCTTCTAGCATTCACTTCTTGTGTAGTCTCTTCCTGCACTGCATTGGGACTGGTCTGTGACACTAACAGAAATGGTATGTTGGGCCCTCCCTGGTAGGGCAGCGAGTAGGAGCTCAAAACTGCAAAGCTGGCCATGGCGCTTCAGTGTGAGTGGGATCCCTGGCCCCAGAGCTGACCCACATGGCGCAGAAGACCTCTCCTGACCCACATGCTGTGCCCTTTAGCAATGTACTTCATCAATCTGCCTATTCTGCTCCCCACTCTGTCTCTGGTGAATTCTCTCATGACCCCTGTACCTCTCAGTCCCCGCACCTCTGGCCTGAACCCTAGTTCTATATGCATATAAATAAAATAAAATAAATTTTTAAAAGAATATTCTGCAATTAAAAAAAAAAGAAATAGTATGTAATATGATATTAGATTTACCTAAGATATACAAATAAGAAAATCTGGATTCAAGGTAATGGTACTTCTAACAGAGTAACCTTGGGAAAAGCACTTATCCAAAGCCTCAGTTTTCTTAGCCTCAGTTTCTCAAAAGATGAGAAACTGAGACTATAATAATATACTACAGAATAAATAGCATATCCTAAACTAGAACATATGATGATCAACTTAGAAAGAAACTGTGGCAAAATAGCTTTTTAAAAATCTTTAAAAAAACATCTGCACCCTAAGGTTGAGGTTCAGAGAATGCATCCAAAACAGGCAGAAGGCCCTCCCTGGTGGTGCAACCCTATGAAGTGCAGCACTAGCAGCATGAGTTTGATCCCTGGCCAGAGAGGTGACCCATATGGCATGGCTGACCTCTCCTGTCCTGCCAGCTGCTCTGCTCAGCAGTGTATTTCAGTACATCTGCCTGTTCTGCTCCCGACTCTGTCTCTGGTGAATCCTCTCAGCCCCTGCACCTCTGGCCTGTACCTCAGTTCTTGTATGCATGAATAAATAAATCTTTTTTTTTTTAATTAAAAATAGGCCCTCCCTGGTGGCGCAGCGGGTTAAAGCACTGCACTGAGAATCTAAAGCCGCTTCCGCATGAGTTCGATACCCGCCTGCCCCGGAGGTGACCACATGGCGTGGCAGACCTCTCCTGACCCGCCCGCTGCTCCCCTCAGCAGTGTA
>NW_004567112.1:17116690-17125082 GCF_000260355.1 Condylura cristata | reverse complement strand
TTTTCGTGGTCTTTAAACTGAAATTAGTATCAGATTTATTTCTACATACCCAAAAAAGATAAGGGAGAATGCAAGTGCAACCTATGTAACTAAAAGTAAAACAAATATCTCATTTCAGATTTAGGAGACCAAGGCTCTGCAGGCTAAAAATTTGGAGGTTGAAGCCTCCCTGGTGGCACGATGGGTTAAAGCACAGCATTATGAAGCCTTCTACAGCCAATGTAGATCCCTAGAGACTGTTTGATCCCTAGCCAGGAGCTGACCCACATGGCACAGCAGATTTCTCCTGTCTCACCCCCTGCTCCCCTCAGTGGTGTACTTCGTGGATCTGCCTCTTCTGCTCCCCATTCTGTCTCTGGTGAATCCTCTCATCCCCTGCATCTTTGGCCTGTACCCCAGTTCTTGTATGCATAAATAAATATTTTAAAAGGCCCACCCTGGTGGCGCAGCGGGTTAAAGCACAGCACTAAGAAGCTAAAGCCACTTCCGCATGAGTTCGATTCCCACCTGCCCCGGAGGTGGCCATATGGCGCGGCAGACCTCTCCTGACCCGCCCGCTGCTCCCCTCAGCAGTGTACTTTGTGGATCTGCCTGTTCTGCTCCCCGCTCTGTCTCTGGTGAAGCCTCTTGCCGCCCCTACACCTCTGGCCTGTACCCCAGTTCTGTATACATAAATAAATAAATCTTAAAAAAAAAGTTAAAAAAAGTTAAAAGTTGGAGGTCTACTCTATTCCAAATAAAGTGCTTTCTACCTCCCTACATCCAGGCTTTACACTGAGTTGTACACCAAAATGTTCTCCCACCACCCCCCACTCTAAAATGGAGGTGCTGATTCTATTGTCAGACTCACTTCAATGTTTTTTAAGGGGTAAAGATAGTGTACATATTTGGATCCCACTGATGTAGCACAGCTGTTTTCACATATTTAAGACAAGAATGTAGAAAACAGCAAAGAAAAAAAGGCCTTGAGACTTAGGTTTTATTAAATTATGATGACTTTCTTTGCCTCTAATTGTCTATCATAAATCTTCACAACCAGTGCAATCAGATCTTCTCAGGTAGCAGGAATCTCCCAGTCAGGACACTATATATATAATCTACCTAACCTTGCTAGGCGATCTCTAACTAACCACTAGAAAAATACAGGCTAAGAATGGACTAGAAGCCCTATCTTTCTGGATTTTCACTACCTTCTGACTACTTTGATACCAAAGCCCAGAGACGATTAAGCAGCCTGATACTATTCCATATTTGTTGATGATAACCGCCCATGATTACTGTTTCAGTATACCAGTCCTGCTATTCTTGCAGTGTGCAAAAGAGTAGAAGCTATGATGTGAGAAAAATCCAAACTGTGGTTTGCATTTATTTCTCCCTTCTGGAAAGATTTATAAATCTAGGCCATAAAATATTCCCTAACAGGGCCCTCCCTGGTGGCGCAGCGGGTTAAAGCACTGCACTGAGAAACTAAAGCCGCTTCCGCATGAGTTCGATTCCCGCCTGCCCCGGAGGTGACCACATGGCGTGGCAGACCTCTCCTGACCCGCCCGCTGCTCCCCTCAGCAGTGTACTTCATCGATCTGCCTGTTCTGCTTCCCGCTCTGTCTCTGGTGAATCCTCTCACCCTCCGCATCTCTGGCCTGTACCCCAGTTCTGTATGAATAAATAAATAAATCTTTAAAAAAAAAAAAAAAATATTCCCTAACATTTCTCCACATACCAATGTGTTTTTTCTGAAGTTTACATAGAAAATTTTTTTAAAGAATTATTTTATTTATTTATGTAATAGGAACTGGAGTATATGCAAGAGGTATGAGGGGTGAGAGGATTCACCAGAGACAGAGTGGGGAACAGAATAGGTGGACTGACTGAAATACACCGCTGCGCGGAGCAGCGGGGAGACACCATGTGAGTCAAGTCTCCCTGGCTGGGAATCAAATTCATGCCATAGTGACTGGCGATAGCTTGATGGCACTGAGACTTTAACCCCAGTGCCACCAGGGAAGCCCTACATTGAAGTTTTATGACTATAAGTGTCTTATCAATTCTATAAATAGATTTGGGTGCATTAAATGATGCAAATGGTACTTACACATAAAGGTCCATAGGAAATTCCTTCATCATGTGTGTTACAATAAACTCTACCATCAAGTCTGAAAGGAGAAAAATAGTATCAATCAGAATGAAATTCATTACTTCGAATTAGAATAAACTTTCTATCTATCCTTTGCACTCATGGTGAATGGCATCCACTAACATCTGTATTCACATGTACTTAAAATGATTTTATATAAGATACTTCTTGCAACACTTTTAATCGCCTGCCACTTGTAAAGTAACAAGAAAATTTGTTCACTCTTCTACTTCAGAAGGACACCTTGAACTGCCAATAAATTCAGATACGAGAGATTTCACTGTACAGATATTTCAAACCGTGGCACTAATACAAAATGCCAAAGGGAAATCAAATTCTGAGAACTGAGTGATGAGGCAAGCAGACAAGAAATTATGGATCACACTTGTGTAACCAGAGACTCAGCTCTAAAGTTATGTCAATCTGTTTCATCTCAGTAGCATGCTCAATTTGACAGGTATTGACTGAAATGGTCTGTGGGACTTTGGGTCAATAGAGGCTTATTATATACTCTAAATTACTGTTTCTAAAATCAGGTAGATTTAGGAACCAGAGCTGCATATCCAAGTGAAATGGGTTTAAGAGTTCAGATCATTCCCCTAAGGAGAATGCACAGAATTCTGGGGAGACAAAATTACCCCTATTCATCAGCTATGTTAGCCTCATCTTAGCTTAACTTACTCTAAGAAAGTTTTATATGTCTGAACCTTGAACTTCCACCCTCCTGGCCAGCTGACATTTTAATTTAAACAAAAAAGGAGAGAAGAAATTTATAATCTTGATCAGAAGTAAAATATTCTACAAATTAAATCACATATCAAGCTTAGACTCAGCCTTGAACAACAGCACATTTTTATTGTGCATTCTATTCACTGGGGTTATTTTAACAAACTTGACAGTAAATGTGGCTTCTTAGGTCAGGGAAGAAATACAACAAATAACTCTGTCTGAGAAGAAGCACTTCAACCAGATTCTACCTCTCCTACTAATCATAAATATCTTTCCCTGGCTCAAAAAAAATGCCAATTTTAATGGTACTCACCCAACACTGCACAGACTAAAGGACGGCAGGGAAGATTCTTATCTGCTGCCTTCTTCCTATGTCTCATAGGCTTGATACACAAAAAGAAACAAACTTAGTATACACCTGAACAGATACCCAAAGGTTTGACATTATATTTTTCATGCACCACTGCAGAGAGGTTGGTTTTTCTTTCTGTCTGTCTAGTGGTGGGGTGGAGTGGGGCAGGGAGTTATAACTGCTACTCAGTTCAGTGAAGGCCTGTGATAAAAACACAATGGCACTGGAGCATATTACAATGGAAACATTGCTGTTTTCACTTTGATTTTATTTATACAAGAGGCTTTATTAACAACAAAGGTGGTAAAATGGTACTTTTTGTATAATAAAAGAGTAAGGAAAAGTAACTATGTAATGGCAGTAGCAGTTACAGAAAAAATAAAAGTAAGTTTCAAATACGAAACTGTCATTTTTTTTTTTTAACATACCAGGTTTAGGGTACTCACTGAACCTTCTTATTCTCTTTCCCTTACCCCTCAGATGAATAAATCAAAGCCATATATATAGCCTTAGCTAGTCAAAGCTCACACTACAGGTTTAGCACCATCTCCCTCTTGAAATCTACTCTACTGATACATTATAATATTACTGCCATAGATGTATACGGTTGTGTATCTTCATGACACACACACACAAAAACCCAGCAACAGGCTCCAGACCTCAACAGAGCCCTCACGATGAGTTTTTATCCACATTTGTTATAACAGGGTCCCTTTTATCCTTTCCATCTTGCCTTCATACACATTTTCTCTAAGAACAACAAGAAGCAAAAGTGATACATACCATTCTATGTAAGTTTACTCGAAAATTCATGTTGTCATCATGTAAAAACGCATTGGCATATTGATCCTAACAAAAATCAAAACACAGAAAAAAAGTAAGAAATAAGAGCTATGCAGAAGAAACTTGTTTTCTGATCTAACACACTTCCTGCAAATGTTTGGACTTTTAGACCAACTCTTAGGGATGACTTGGAGAGCTTGTGGGATGAGTCTAATTTCTCAGTGTGTCACTAACTGGCTAAAAATCTCTAAGCAAATCACAAACAACAAAAAAATTAAAGAGCGCAGGAACTTGAGGCAAATGCTGAGAGAAATCTGTTTTCTTAGTCTCTCTTCCTTCCCATCTGGCCCAAGGAGCCTCCTCTGTTTGTGACAGCTTGAAGGTTTTCATGGGGGCTGCAGGATTCATGTTTAGACTCAGCAGGAGAATGTACAATTAAGGCCTGTCCTCCACTGGGAATGGACTTGGGCACAGCGGGAGAAAATTGCTACCCAGGACAGCAAGTAGTAGGTAAGACTCCGTCTACCCGGCTTCGCTGAAGTCTGATAGAAAATCAAAAGCCTCTTACTGTGAATCAGTAATAACATCCCTTGGCACTTTCCCAGCACCTTTTCTGAAGATCTGACATGACTACAGACTCCAATTACTAGGAACTGTTACAATCGTGAAAAACAACTCTTAAAGATTTTCTTAGAAAAAATTTTGAGAAGCAATTACACCAGGTCCACTGCTAATAAGCAGCTCTCCTATAACCAGCTACCCTAACCCGGAGAAAAGTAGGTCATCTTTTCACAGAGAACATAAAAGGAGAAGACAGAAAGATCCCTCCACTACTCTACCTAGACCACCTTTACTATTTCTCTTTAAAAAGATCAGAATAAGGAACACTGAAAGGGGATTGAAGCTAAAATTTTAGCTCTAAATGACTCAAATTCTACCATACCTGTGGATACCACCAAGACCCTGGATGAGTTCAGGCCAATTAATCCAACCAAAAGTGCCTCCTTACAAAGTTAAAGCATATCTTTGGTCTCTTGTTCTCCTCCAAACTGTTACCAGCCCAACTTTATTCACTTTCCAATTCCCCTCTGTCTTTTGTCTTTACATCCCCCCATAGGAAACCTGAACTCCCTTTTTCATTTTGCTGAATGCAAAAGACCTAACAAGAGCTGCTTCAAAGGGGCTGAATTATTCTTCCTAAAGAGGCTTAAGTCCCTTATTTAAAACTCTTAAGAGCTAGAATATTCCAGTTCTCAGTTACAGTAGTTATCATACCACAATTCAAGATTAATTCATTCAATAAATACTAATAATGCTCTAGTCTGTGCCAGACACTGAGAATATGCTGATATAGGGACCTATTATTGGGGCTTACATTCAAGTGGGAGGAAAGGACAATTCAAGGGGAAGTTTTTCTGTCCCAAGCTTTGGGACCCTAGAAGACAGGAGACAGGAACTTTTTTTTTTTAAAGATTTATTTATTTATTCATACAGAACTGGGGTACAGGCCAGAGATGTGGAGGGTGAGAGGATTCACCAGAGACAGAGTGGGAGCAGAAGAGGCAGATCGACGAAGTACACTGCTGAGGGGCGCAGCGGGCGGGTTAGGAGAGGTCTGCCGGGTTAGGAGAGGTCTGCCGCGCCCTGTGGTCACCTCCGGGGCAGGCGGGGATTGAACTCATGCGGAAGTGGCTTAAGCCCCTTAGTGCTGTGCTTTAACCTGCTGCGCCACCAGGGAGGGCCCAAGAGACAGGAACTTTTTATGTGATTAGCTAATAGAAGAGGGTTAATGATACCTACCTCTGCAATACAAGTAAGGATAATCAGACAGAGTTTGCCGCTGTGAAGCCGGTGCTCATCTGTAAAGAAAAAATTAACACTTCACATCCAGAGCAAGTTTCTATGGAGAAAAAAAAAAAACATTTACAATTTCTCTCCACACTAAAGACATGAATGAAATTTAAGGTACTACTAGAATGACTATTGTTTTTCCTGGTTATATGTAACAGACACAGTGGAAGGAACTCTCCCTGGTTCTGGTGATCAGACGGACAGCTGACCACATTTCCGAGAGATATCTAATCATGGTAGTGGACCTGACAGTCATGAGCTATATCAAGGCCTACCCTTTGCTTCTGTATCAGTCCTTTGGTTCTGAAGAATCAGGTTCAACCCCACCCTGACCCCCACCCTTGGCCACGTAATTACCAACTTATACTCATC
This sequence comes from Condylura cristata, assembly GCF_000260355.1. Taxonomy (NCBI): domain Eukaryota; kingdom Metazoa; phylum Chordata; class Mammalia; order Eulipotyphla; family Talpidae; genus Condylura; species Condylura cristata. Next base: position 17,118,861 of record NW_004567112.1, on the reverse strand, counting down.
TACCGCAAAATCTAGAAAGGGTTTATAACTGTTCATAAAAACTAGCAATATATAACAACAGGGGTAGCTCATGCTTCTCCTTGCACTGTGTCTATTACACATAAGCAGGAAACTGAAGTCTTGGTCATTTTCTTCCCATCAAAGTTACTTATTTTACAAATATTTTTTAGTACCTTCTATGCAGCAGGTACACGAGATACAGCACTGAACTAAATAAAGGTGTTTAGTTTTTTCAAACATACATTCTAGTTATTAAAAAGAAGGCAACCGTGCTATCAGGATGCTAAGCCCACAAATGACCAAGAGTTACTAACTACATCAATGCCAATTACCAGAACCATCTAAGTTTATTTACTTTCCAGGATCTTTGTAGGTAAGAGGGTAAAATAGAAGTAAGAAGGTAGTCATGGCCCTCCCTGGTAGCGCAATGGGTTAGGAAGCAGCACTGCCTGAGAGCCGCAGCCAGTCAGCGCCGATTCAATCCCAGGCCCTGGAGGTGGCGTGACAGAACCACGCGGCTCCCCTCACAGTGTACTTCATCCATCTGCCTGTTCTGCTCCCCATTCTTACTCTGGTGAATCCTCTCACCACCCCTGTACCTCTGGCTTGTACCCCAGTTCTGTGTGCATAAATAAATCTTTAAAAAAAGAAAAAAATTGTTAAAAAAAAAAAAGAAGGTAGACATACCAGCATATCCAAAACAGACAAATGGCTTACCACATTTCAAATGAGCTTGGACACAGGACACAGGTTACAGCCCATTCAGAAGAAGCTCTACTAACAGGTTAGTGATACAGGAGTGAGCTAACAGTACTCACCATGACATTAGTCTATTACTTCCTATCAACTAATACCTAACAACTAGAGGATATAATAGAGGTTGTGGTCCAGAAATACATGGCCTATCCTTAGAGATAGACAGTGCAAAAAGTCATAATGATGATCCCTGTCTGACATTCCCTATAATTCAGATCAGGTCCCCTAGGTAGCCAGAGAGAAATGTCCCTATCTATACAAAATTGAATTCATGAAACTTTTCTACCCATCCCTGGCCACTCTCTTTCTAATCTTCTAGCACTATCCTTCCTTTCCCCAGAAGATGACAACCAACTCCCAGAGAAAAACCTGCAACTTTCTCTCCACTTAAAAAAATAGTGGGGGCCTCCCTGGTGGCACAAAGATTTAAATCTCAGTACTATCAAGGTATTGCCAGTCACTGCAGCATGAGTTCGATCCCCAGCCAGAGAACTAATTCACATAGTGCAGTAGGCCTCTCCTGTTTCACCTGCTACTCCCCTCAGCAGTGTAATTTCAGTCGATTTGCCTATTCTACTCCCTACTCTATCTCTGGTGAATCCTCTCACCCCTCTGCACCTCTGGCCTACATCCCAGTTCTGGTATACATAAATAATAAAAAGTGTCCTAAATATAAAAATAAAGCAAGTTTCTTTATAAACATCTTTTTTAAATTTAGAAAAGCACAAGACAATAAAAAGCTCAGGGTCTCCCTGGTGGCCTAGAGGTCAAGTTTCAGCACTATCAATCACTACTATGGCCTGAGTTCAATCCCAGCCAGGGAGCTGACCTACATATGGCACAGCAGACCTCTCCTGTCTCACCCACTGCTCCCCTCAGTAGGGTATTCCAGTAGATCTGCCTGTCCTGCTCCCCACTCTGTCTCTGATGAATCCTCTCACTGCCTCTGCACCTCTTGCCTGTACCCCAGTTCTGTATGCATAAACAAATAAATCTTTAAAAAAAAGAAAAAAAGAAGAAAGCACAACACTATGAAGCTATCACAAGTTCAATCCCCAGGCAAGAGGTGACCCCCATGGCATGGCAGACCTCTCCTGATTTGCCCACTGCTCCCCTCAGCAGTGTATTTCAGTCAAACTGCCTGTTCTGCTCCTTACTCTGTCTCTGGTGAATCCTCTCACATAAACACCCCCATGCCTCTGGCCATACCCCAGTCCTGTATTGCCGCGCCAGCACGACAGCAGAGATGGTCTGAGCGAAGGACCCAACATGTATGTATAAATAAATGTCTTTAATAAAAAAAAAAAAAAAGAGGGCCCTGAGGCCCTCCCTGGTGGCGCAGCAGGTTAAAGCACAGCACTGAGAAGCTAAAGCCACTTCCGCATGAGTTCGATACCCGCCTGCCCCGGAGGTGA
>NW_004567112.1:17100133-17116365 GCF_000260355.1 Condylura cristata | reverse complement strand
GGCAGATATCTCCTGACCCGCCCGCTGCTCCCCTCAGCAGTATACTTTGTAGATCTGCCTGTTCTGCTCCCCACTCTATCTCTGTGAATCCTCTCTGTGAATCCTCTGTGAATGTGAGATATCTCACATGGCGTGGCAGATATCTCCTGACCCGCCCGCTGCTCCCCTCAGCAGTATACTTTGTAGATCTGCCTGTTTCTGCTCCCCACTCTGTCCCTGGTGAATCCTCTCGCCTTCCGCATCTCTGGCCTGTACCCCAGTTCTGTATGAATAAATAAATCAATCTTAAAAAAAAAAAAAAAAACTACCTATATGACACTTATACAAACTAAAGAGTAGTTTCAAATTTACTATGGAATAATCAAATTCATAGACAGCAAACAGAAGAGGTGCTGTGGGCAACAGGGTATTTTAATGGGTACAGCATTTTAGCTTTGTAGGATGAAGAGTTCTGGAGATGAGGGTGGTGATGGTCACACACCGCTGTGACTGTGCTTAATGCCACTGAATTGGACACTTAAAAACAGTTAAAACTCCAAAGTTTATGTTATATATGTTTTACCACCATTTTAAAAAGAACAGAAATAAATATTGTGAACAATCATACCCATCCAATATAAAGAATAAAGCTGAGTTTAAAAAGAAACTGAGGCCCTCCCTGGTGGTGCAGCGGGTTAAAGCACAGCACTGAGAATCTAATGCCGCTTCCGCATGAGTTTGATTCCCGCCTGCCCCGGAGGAGACCACATGGCGTGGCAGATATCTCCTGACCCGCCCGCTGCTCCCCTCAGCAGTATACTTTGTAGATCTGCCTGTTCTGCTCCCCACTCTATCTCTGTGAATCCTCTCACCACCCCTGAGCCTCTGGCCTGTACCCCAGTTCTGTATGTACAAATAAAATAAATCTTAAAAAAAAAAGAAACTGAAATATAATTGTATGGAATTTGCTGGGCTCTCCTCTCGTTCCTCCTCACTCCTAGACAAATCACTCTACTACCCTACCATCAGTTAAAAGAACATAGGAAAAAAAAACATAAACAAAATAAGAATAGGAAGCCAGACAAAATGAACTCAAACTTTTCCAATATCCATTTCTCTCCCACTTTCACTCTTCATCTCTGGGGTGGCTATTGACACTTCTATTTTAAGTGTTAAGAACACAATTCCTCTGAATTTCACCTCTTCCTACTGTACTCTGTATCACAGTCCTCTAATTCTCACCATGAGTTGCTGCTTTCAGTTCTTTCCTCAAAAGGGAATTCCCTGAAGTGTGCTAATCCCCCCACTTCCCACACAAGAGTTTGCATATACTTACCAAAATCTGCTAAGACGACTTGCTAGTTTTTGTAGAGACCATTTTTTTTCTGTTCTATTTTGAAATATTCCCCCTCCAGCTCCAGGTTTTCCCAACACCACCTAATTGCCATCTGGTGGTGAGAAATCAGTTTTCCAGTAATCAGGACCATCACCCTACCCAGAAGGCCCCAATGATTCCTCTTGTCAAATCTTCAAAATACTAATGCTGCTCCTTAATTCTTGTTCAGTAGCTGCCTGACATATCTGAACCCCCAAAGTTGCATGCCTTACCTTTGGTATCTTGCATGACGATTGAGCTATACTTTAAGAAGGTTATCAGCAAATTACTGGTCTGTACATCCGCATCCAGTGGGAGTTCCACAGAACTTATAACTGAAATAGAATGGATGAAATGCACTTAGCCTGTAACATTCCATCAAACACTTCCACCTAAATAAGCAATTTGCCAGCAGGCAAGGAAGTCACTAAATAGGCTTCTACAACAGTGGGAGGACAAAGTGCTCACCATAAAATCTCTATTTTTCCTAGTCCTTCCCACTCATAAGTTGGAAGCTCTTACCTAGGAGATCATTTTCCAAGAACAGCATTTTTCTCCCAACATTCTAAAAAGGGTATTCTGATTCTAACTAGAGCTCCCAATAACCAAAAGGATTCAGGGCCCTTATTTTTATATTATTTTTTAAATTGAAGTAACATTGGTTTATAACATTATACAGGTTTCAGGTAGCTAGGTTTATATTCTGGCATCATATATACCATATAATGACTGCTACCAAAAATCTATCTCCCACCACACAAATTGACTCCTTTTCACCCAATTTCCATCCAACTTCTCCCTTGCCTTTTGGTAACCACTATTTTGTTTTTATAATCAGGGCTTGTGTTTATTTTATCTTGCATATTCATTCTGCTTTATTTTTTAAAAATCATCCAATAGATTTATCTTTCTTTTTTTTTTTTTTTAAAGATTTATTTATTTATTTGTGCATACAGAACTGGGGTACAGGCCAGAGGCTCAGGGGCGGTGAGAGGCTTCACCAGAGACAGAGTGGGGAGCAGAACAGGCAGATTGACGAAGTACACTGCTGAGGGAAGCAGCGGGCGGGTCAGGAGAGGTCTGGCTCGCCATGTGGTCTCCTCCGGGGCAGGCGGGGATCGAACTCATGCGGAAGTGGCTTATGCTCCTTAGTGCAGTGCTTTAACCCGCTGCGCCACCAGGGAGGGCCCAGGTTTTTGAGGTTTTTTTTAAGATTTATTTATTTATGTATACAGAACTGGGGTATAAGCCAGAGGCAAAGGGGTGGTGAGAGGATTCACCAGAGGCAAAGTGGGGAGCAGAACAGGCAGATTGATAAAGTACACTGCTGAGAGGAGCAGAGGAAGAGACAGGAGAGGTCTGCTGTGCCATGTAGGTCACCTCCCCAGTTGAGGATCAAATTGTGCTGAAGTAGCTGTGGCTAGCTTCATAGTGCTATGCTTTAACCCACCAGGGAGGGCCAAGGACCCTTCTTAAAGACATTCTGCTTTGCACTTAAGGGAAAGATCTACAGTACACAAAAATGAGCCTTGCTTTGATGAGTCTCTGCTTAAAATAAATGACACTGTGTTCCTAATAAGGAAAAATCTTTCTTAACTTTCAGAATAAGTCATTATGCTGGAAATAACCAAGATGGAAGGGGAAAAAGTTAAGGCAGAACTACATTCAAACTCTACTCATTACTTAATTCCTCACATTCACCCCCTAAAAGGAATATCAGACAGACAACAAGTGAACATTATTAGTTGGGACAACCTGGGAACTCAGTATATATACCCAGCTATTTGCAGCTTCCAAAAGAAACTATTCCTCACTCCCCACTTCCCACTCTCTGAGCACAGTCCAAGTGAACAATGAGAAGCCAGGCCAGTAGTGATCCACACAGAATAATGGTAGATTTCCCAAGTTTCTAAGACTTTGGACTGAGATATCTTGTTGAGTGCTGTCTAAAACATAATACATAAGCAAAAGGAGGCTCACGATTGCCCAGACAAACTAGAGATTCTACGGACTTCTGCTGTATTTTCACCGATAAAACTCAGCTGAGTTTGGGATATTATTCATAACATGTACTCATAACTATAATGAATCCCTCTGGAGTTATTATGATGTATGCAGAGAACATTTATTAACAATGGGAAACATTTGCATATTATGGATCCATAATACACAGCAAGCACAGCAAAAAGCCTTATGAGAAGAAATTAACATGCCCAACCCTTGGCTTTTTCCCACAGCTCAGTCCCCAAGAACTAATAAAAGACGAATATATTTTTATGTTGAAATACTAAAAGTTCTTAACTCATTTTATGGGTTAATGACCTGAAACTGTCATTTCAAACTACAGCTTGTTTTGAAACTCCAAGCCCATAATCACTCCTTTGTCCAATAGAAAGAGGCATCTAACTGGTAAGTGGGACTTTTTTCCCACTCATATACAGCAATAACTAGAAAACTGTCTTATATAATATGTAAAAAAAATAGAAGTATATGTATTTTTAGTTTACCAAAAAGCCCTCTCATGCCAAGGCTGAATTGTCAAATGTCAAGTCTGAGCTGAGAACAAATGGTACCGCTAAACTGCTAGCTTTTCAAAATAATGGTTCCAGTGACATACCTTTAAATATAACTGGGCTACAGAGCAACACTACAATTAAAAACCAAAATCTAAAAACAAGGTCATAATACCAAGAACCCCTTACAGAAAGGAAGTGAGTTAGATAGAGGAAAAAGAACAAAGAAAAAGTGATAAAATTCCTCAGAAATTAAAATCTCCCATGCTCACTTCTGCAGTACATATACAAATTAAAATTCCCTTCCTAAGTAAGTGTTAGTCCTTGATCTTTGACTTCATAATCCTCCCAGCACCCTTGTCAAGGAAGATAGTCATTTCAAAGTGGGCTGGCTCCATCTTCCCACTAGGAGAAAAAAATGCTCACTGGTTGTAAGTAAGTGAGCACAAATCCTGCCATTGCATAATCAAATGTGTGGGTGGAAAGTGTTCACAATGAACAATTTGAAAGGCAGTTCTCTAAAGCATCTAAACCCCAACATCACATGGAACTCCGAACACATACACACACATATATGTCTCTGATATCCATGGTAACCTGGCAGCTTCACTGTTAAAGAGGAAGAACAGTATTTCCATTGGATTACTTAATAACCTGAATAAGCAAAGGCAAGTAGGCAAACCTACCACTAGCTTCTTCTCATTAAGATATTTTGGAAGTGGACTTTCAATTTTAAGCAGATCCAGTCTGCTACTGTAATTATGAAATGAGAGGTGCATCCCAGCCTTGCTCCGCACCAGTAGTGCTTGCACCGCCTTGGGATGCCAGTGCTGCAGCTGCTATATGAATTTAAAGGCAAAAAAGGTAGATCAAAGGATATTTTGCAGATAGTAGGAAAAGACAAAAAAAAGGGGTCCAAGTTAGACTTCCTGTACTTCTTTACCCAAAATGAGGTCAACATTTAAGGTAAAGCATCAATTCTCAAGACAAAAAGTATATTGAGCAAAATTCACAATTTCTTTTCTGTTATCTTTTTCTTATGTTCCAGCCATAAGATTTATAAGCCATAAGATTTTTTAGGAGAGAAGTCTTAAATACCCACCAAACTTCCCGCTAGAATGCACTCGAAGTTTGTCATTTTCTATGGTTAGCAGTCATATAGCAGTGAGCAAATTCCAGGTTCACGTTCTCATTTATCCGAGAAATATTTACTTAACAATGAATATGCCCATCACTTTGTTGGCACATAGTGGTGAAAAAAAATCAGACACGGTCCCAGGTCTTGGTTCTTAGTCTCAACTCACTAACCTTAAGCACAATGCCTATTTCTCTGGCTTCAATTCCCTCATTTGACAGATGATAACATAAAGTAAACTTACTATTTTTCATTTATTTCAGTGCGATATACATAAAATATCTCATCAGGACCTCTCATCAGGATCTCATCAGGACCCTGAGACTTGGGCAGTGCAGGTATCACTGAAACCCCTTTCAGATCTCCTGGAATGCACTGAAGAGGATACGCTTAAGTACGTAGCTTCTCACAGAGAAAGCTATCTTTTCCAAGCTTTTTCTGAGTGTCTGAAGTCCTAAAGGACAGACAACTTCTTAAATGAAAGAACTAACAACTGTGTTGTTTGTCAACACAGTTCTGTTCAAGATAATATTAGTGAAGATGGGCTTACCATCAGAAGAAGGTGGTGTGGTCCCAAGAGGGGTGACTGGGGTTGTTGGAGCAGGACTGACAGGAGTTGTTACCAAGCCCATTTCTGGATGACTCTGAAAGAGGACACAGGTGGGTTAAAAAAGAGAGAAAACTGGGCCCTCCCTGGTGGCACAACAGGATAAAATGCAGCAACATGAAGCTAGCCACACCACTTCAGCATGAGTTCAATACCCGGCCAGAGAGCTGACATGGCGTGGCAGACCTCTCCAGTCTCCCCCACTGCTGCTTCCCTCAGCAGTGTATTTCAATGGATATGCCTGTTCTTCTTGTCCCACCACCACTCTGTCTCTGGTGAATCATCTCACCCCCACACCTCTGGCCTGTAACCCAGTTCTGTATGCATAAATAAATCTTAAAAAAAGAGAAAGAAAATCCAGACCTGAATGTCTCCTGCTTAATATACTTTCTGGTATTCCTGGCTTCATAACGAGACCAAAAGCTCACTGAAGGACTGCTTTGATATTTAGTTCCCAGGAGTACTGATTACTGTTGATGCTTGCTAAGTTCTAATAAGGAGCTCTGAGGGCTACTTTCCTTTAAGCAACTAATTTCTGCAGAGCCATACAAATGAAAAGGTAGGATAAACAAATGCACAGGATTAGTATACAAAAAAAAAATCTTTGTCATCCTGTCTGAACCTAGGAAGGAACTACTCTCATCAGATCAACCTAAAACACAACTATGGACTATCCTAATGACCACACAATTTACTAATAAATGCCGGTGAGCCCAGGTGCTAACAGCTACTATTAAAAAAGCATCACAGTTGGTAGCCTTCCTAGCACAACAAACAAGAGTAAGATAAAGAGGCATCAGGAGGCATCTGCTGGGATCCAAGTAGATGACTCTTTTGTTTCTGACCTTCCTTAGCCATCTCAGACACATCAGCTCTTGAGAATTAAGCTGAGTAGCAGCTACTTCCTTCTTTTCCCCAACAGCTTTACTAGCCTCTTACCTTCCTTTAAATCAGTTATACAATGTGGAAAGCAAAAATAGGAACAGAGAATAGTGCACATTGTCGTTTATATGTTATCAATCATGAAAAATGATAAGTGTTCTCCTAGGAGACCTTAAACCAGCACACTGTGTTTTAAGCACAATCATATTTTTGTTCATACTCAATCAGTGGATTCCATAGACTTTCTACCCTTTGAGGGAAAAGCATACAAAAACTTTCCTTGGAGTCTCCCTGGTGGTGCTAAAGGTTAAGTCTCAGCATTATGAAACTAGGCAGCTACTGCAGCATGAGTTTGGTTCTTGGCCAAGGAGGTGACCCACATGACACAGCAGACCTCTCCTATCCTATCTGCTGCTCTCCGCAGTAGTGTATTTTAGTGGGTCTGCCTGTTCTGCTCCCCACTCTCTCTGGTGAATCCTCTCAAACCCCCCCCCACAAACACACCTCTGGCCTGCACCCCAGTTCTTGAATGCATTAAATCTTTTTTTAAAAAAGAAAGCTTTCCTTTAAAAGAACCCTGAATAACACATTTTATTCTGACTTTAAGATAAAAATGCTTTATACATTTTTTAAGACAGCTTTCATGAACAACACTTGAGTTCTTGGCCTAAAATAGTTGCCTCTGTGCCAGTTCCTGAGGATATATCCCTGAGGCAAACGACCCAGCACTCAATGCTCTGTGACATCCCACTTTCAGCATCTGTAGACCACATTTTCTGTTAACAGCTAGCCTTAAGCAGCGCAGGGTATTTTTTACTTTTCTTCTCTAGAAATTGCTAATATAATAAGATAAGTTACTTGGCCTATTTCCTCTCTGTTTGCATTTCCAAGATGGTTTAGAAAGCAGAAAGAAATCCTGATATAAAAATCCATATAGTGGGCCTTCCCTGGTGGTTAGGGGGTTAAAGCACAGCACTAAGAAGCTAAAGCTACTTCAGCATGAGATCAATCACCAACTGGAGGTGATCCACATGATGCTGCAGACCTCTCCTGACCCACCTGCTGCTCCCCTCAGCAGCATACTTCATCAGCCTGTCTGTTCTGCTCCCCACTCTGTCTCTGGTGAATCTTCTCACTGCCCCTGTACCTCTGGCCTGTACCCCAATCTGTGTGCGTAATAAATCTTTTTTTAAAAATCCATATGGCAGGTAATACCAAGGGATTTCCAGTGAGCAAAATAAAGTCACCTCAATTCATTTGGGGTAACAGATTAGAAAACTGGTAGAACCATTAGCTTTGCATGTTATCTGCCCACTCCAGTACCACATGGGAGCACACATATTTGAGGAGTTCATGAAGGAATGGCAACTGATGTAACCTGATGCTACCACCACTCACCAAAGCAAGCAGGGCTTAAACAGGCTTTTCAATGGTTAAGTTTGCATGAAATTTAGAGAGAAAAGGATTGGAGTTTTAATATAACTAACCTGGGCTAATACTGTGATGAAGTTACGATTTAAATGAACAGCTTCATAAAGTGCCAGAAGGATGGCCTCATTGGTTCTGAGGAAAAAAGAAGACAAACGGGAGATGCACTTACAATGGAGAGTTAAAACAGCCAAAATTTTGCCCCACCTCTTCATTATCAACCCTTTGAGTTTCTAATGCTCTTTATTTCCTTTTTGGGTTTATGTAATAGGTTTATAGGCAACTTAACTTTTATTCCTGAGTATCAGTTCTTCTCTATTTCGTTCACTATTTCCCACCACCCCCCCCCCTTCACTTTTCCATCCTAATCCTATCTAACAGGAGCAAATACAGAGTCCTCTTTCTTTTCATTCCAGAGACCAGTGGGAACAATCCTTCAGCGTCTTAGGGCTCAATACATGGGACCAAAGTAGAGTTCCCTACAGGTCCATTATTGTTTAAACTCAAGAAATACTTAATAAGTCACCAAAAAAGGCTTGAATCTGTAAAAGGTAGAAAGAGGTAACATTTCCTACTCTCACATCTGGAGAGCCCACTATAAAATTCAAGTCATGCACAAGAATGTCAGACACTTACTGTACTGAGATTTTCTCATGGGCATCTGCTATGAACATACTGCCGACCTGTGGGAGGAAAGGGGAACTGCAGACAATGCCGGAAATGGTGACAAGGGCTCTGGGCCTAAGAACCCTTTCACGGGTGAAAAGCCAAGCTGCTTACAGCTTGAGGGAACCTGGAACTCTAGTCCACCAATCACACTCACCAAAAGTAGCCAATTTTGAAGATCTTAAAAGAATTAGACGCTACAAATGAGCTAATAACACCACTAAATTGTCTTTCCTTAAATGGACTTAAAAAACATTCCAAGTACTTCTGTCTAGCTTTCCTCTTCAATATATAAGTTTAGTATTCACTGACAGACCATAAGTAAATGTTAGCCTGGACATCCTCCTTACTCTGCATCTTTTCTGAAAGTTGCTTATTTGAAGTCAGAAACTAACTTATAAGTATAAAACAGAAAGCAGTTTTCATCCAACATAGTGTTGTCTTTAGACCAAATATTTGGATCTCATGCCCAAACGGTCTCTACATGAGACCCATTGTCCATCTTTCAGGCCACAGAATCACTGGTTTGTATTCTAGAAAGATCAACCAAATAAGTAAATGAAACAGGCTGTCTCAAATATGTGAGGCACAGAGAAAGATGCCCATCCCTCTAAATATCCCTTTTCCACCTACTAACTGATACCCTAAAACTTCATTTATTTGGTACAAATTTTTTCTTCTTGGCTAAAATTTGAAAAGTTGAATTTCCAACCAAAGTTAAATAGTTAAAAGGAGAGCTCTGGTTTCTCTGAGATTAAGTTTTTCAAGTTAATCAGTTTTTAAAGGCTATAAAAAGGTACATATTAAACCAGACTTTACCTCCTAACAAGTTGCTTCTTTTTGAGGACCAGAATAGGAAAGTTTTAATCTGAATTCAACCTCCAGTGTTACTTGGCTGCCTGCTGTGGACATTTAACCCTTTGTAATTGGCCCTGGAGTTGAGGGATTGGTGCAGTGGGGCTAAGCTACTCATGTAGAAGCTTAGGGTCTGGGCTATCAAGTACATTCTTTAGGAAGGTGATTTGTCTAGTTTACAAGGTTCCAGAACATGGTTTCTCAGCCTTGGCAGCATGGGTGTGGAAATCATTTAGAGATACAGTTCTCAAAAAAATCTGCTCTGAGCAGTTTCTCACCCTTCATCAAGGCATCACCTCAGACAGCTGGACTTGAGTCTAGATTTGTCATCTATTTCTAAGAAGAAGAGGAAAAACAAGTAGGACTTACCATATTTGTTAAAGCAGAGAAAAACCCACTCTGGTGTTCTTCTTCTTTGTCTTTATACTGTCTGAATAAAAATAACTAAATTCAACTTTACTATTAAGTATGTCTTTGTCCTCACAATTCAAGTTAGTCAAGACAGGGCATTCATAGAATTCACTAGCTCTGGAAAACAAAAGCATTATAACAATCTAGCCACTGTCATTTCCCCTGCAAGCTAAGAGACACCCATCTGCTCTTGTGTGTGTACCAAAATGCCTGGCTACTTTGGGAGAGACTTAGAAAGCCAACTACAAAAGTGTGAAACTGCTCCAACATATGGCTGATCCATGCATTTCTTAAACAGACTATTACTTTAAAAGTGTGGCAGTGAAATTACTTTAAGGCTTTAAGAGTGAAAATCTTATTTGTTTTTCAAGGAAGAGGAGCGAAATCTGTGAACTAAACTATTTGTAGCAATGGAACAGATTTGAAATTCCAACACCCAATTGTGTGAGGAAAGTCTGTAGAGGAGCAAGGAAGATCCTGCCTGGCCCTTGCCAGGATTAGGGACATTGTGGTTTCTTCCATTCACTAAATACTAGATTCTTCCCATCCATAGCAAGAGGAAAAGCAAGGATACTCCCTGGTGGTGCAATGAGTTAAAGTGAAGCATTATGAAGCTGCCGCAGCTGCTTCAACACAAGTTCAATCCCCTCCCAGGGAGGTGACACACATGGTGCAGCAGACCTCTCCTGTCTTGGCACTGCTCCCCTCAGCAGTGTATTCAATCTTCCTATTCTGCTCCCCACTCTATCTCTGATGAATCCTCTCAATGCCCCTGCACACCTCTGGCCCGTACCCCAGTTTTGTATACATAAATAAATTTTTAAAAGAGGAAAAGCCAGCATCACTGAAGAGAGCCTCCAGAAAGACATGAACTCTGGAAAGTTGCAGTTGATTTCTGATGAAAAAGGAGCATCTGTAGGGCCCTCCCTGGTGACACAACGGGTTAGTACACAACACTGCAAGCTGGCCACAGCTGCTTCAGTCCAAGTTTGATCCCAGGCCCTGGAGGTGACCCACATGGCACAGCAGACGTCTCCTGACCCACCCACTGCTCCCCTCAGCAGTGTACTTCATCAGTCAGCTTGTTCTGCTCCCCACGCTGTCTCTGGCAAAGTTTCTCACCACCCCTGCACCTCTGGCCTGAACCCCAGTTCTGTATGTATAAATAAGTAAATCTTTAAAAAAGAAACTATCAACTACCTGGCCAGGTAGGTGACCCACAGCGTGGCAGACCTCTCCTGACCCCGCCCACTGCCCCCTTGGTAGTATATCTCAGCCTGTTCTGCTCCCCACTCTATCTATGGTGAAATCTCTCACTGCCCCACCGGACCTCGGGCCTATACCCAAGTTCTCTTATATGTAAATAAATCTTTTTCTAAAAAAAAAAAAGAAAAAGAAGCATCTGTTGAACAAGAGCTAATTCATTATGTTTTTTCTGTTTTCTAAGTGCACAATAAAGCAGTGCTTCACAACCATTTTACATAGAAAATATTTGCATAATATACTGGGCAAAATGGAAGAGTCTACTTGTAACTCGAAAACTAGTTAAAATGCCTAGCAATAAAATACCAAGATTGCAAAAGAATATGCCTACTACTTAAATAATATTTAACCTAGTAGCTACTTCCCCACTGGTGTTAGAAACAACCCTTGCTAAAGTCATCAAGCCAAACCAGAGCAATACATCTGCCAGCAGCTGTACTAATAGGATAGGTGAGGGAAGTTTACCTAGGAACTCTACACACCTGTTCCTGCTCAACCAATTAAAATGAAAATTAGATCCTTGCCATTTGAAACCGTGAACTTACCTATTATACTCAGATAAAGCCTGAGCAATCACAAGTCCCATTCCCTAGAAAAGAAAAAGATACCACAGGTAAACTGAGTGTAGTGAAGCTTTGAGTAGGGCAGGGAAAACACTGATTACATCCCTATGACCCAAACCCAAGAAGCTCTACCTGAAAAGTTGGCAACAAGGACAGAAATTCTGGGAGACAGTGTCAAAGCATCAAAACAACAATGCTGTTTTCTGTTGAAATATTTTTTGATATAACTCTTACTTCATATTTCCAGATATAATTAAAATAAAGTAACAAGGGATAAAACAGACCAACTAGATCACTGGCAATTCACTGGGATCATTTTCACCTCAAAAGACAAGACTAGGCCCTCCTTGGTGGTGCAGCAGGTTAAAGCATAACACTATGAAGCTATTTGCAGCCACAGACACGAGTTCAGTCCCTGGCAGGGAGGTGACCCACATGGCATGGCAGACCTCTCCTGATTCATCCACTGCTCCTCTCAGCAGTGTATTTCAGTAGATCCTCCTGTTCTACTCCCCACTCTGTCTCTGGTGAATCCTCTCAACACCCTCCCACCTCTGGCCTTAACCCAGTTGTTGAATGCATAAATAAATCTTAAAAAAAAAAAAAAAAGAAAGACATGAATGTGTTAGAATGATCAAATAAAAAGCTCTCATATGTCCCTAAAACAGCCTCAGTAAAAGTGGCAGTGAGTCCCATGCTAATGAAGATGTATATAGACAAATCACTCTCTTTCAGGCCACAGGAAAAGAGGATTATAACTGAAGACTTGTCGAATAAAGGTTAAAGTGATTATCAACTTTTCCTCAAGAACCTACTAAGCGTAACACCAAAATCAATTAAGGTCACAAGGATGAACTACATGTGATTTTTTTAATAAGAGAAATTAGTAGAGTGATGATGGCAAGATTAAGAGAGAATAAAGCCATATACCTGGTCCTCTTCTTCCTTCCTGTATTCAGAGATCAGATTCTATTTCCCAAACTTTCAAAGGTATATGTGGTAGGTATATATCATCTACCATGTTTCAGCTGCTACAAATCAGGCTATAAATACCATCTGATTAGTGCTACAAAAAGGTACTTTCCATCATTTGGTCATTGAAGGCTTCTCTCTCACCCCTTTTTTTAAATTTCAGCTTTGTTGAAGTATACTTGTCTTAAAAAATTATAATATATTTAAAGTGTACATGGTGGTGATTTAATATACTAATTCTTATTCTTGCAGATGTAATTTATTAACTATAGAATAACCAATCTCAACATACTATAACATAAAATATAGCCAGCCACCTTCTCTGGATGAGGAGTCACTCAAATATTCCTTCCGTTATGAAAAGATAGACGATAAGGCAATTGTACTGATGCTCTAAAAAGAAACACTGATTGATTCCCTCTTTATAGCTAGATGAAATGCATACAATAGCTCTCCGCTCTCTGTTCTAAATATTCACTGAAAGTAAGGCCACCAAATGCAAACAATTAAAACAATACACAAGGATCCAGATACTCACATTAAGGGTGGCCTCATCATCTACAATAGACAGCTTCACAATATATGGATTTACAGACTGTTAAGCAAGAAGAGAGATTTAAGGTAAGTATGGCCTAAGAATACATTAATTATAACAAAGTGTTAACAAAAATTCTTCTTTAAGGTTCTGGATAATTTTGCTACTAATACTCAGGCAAAACCCACTTTGCCAGCTGATTCCAGTAAATCTCTCTGCACGTGGGCATTCCCCAAGCATGTGCATGCATACATGAACACACACACACACACACACACACACCCCAGTTTTGTTCTACCTAAGCTAAGTCAGGGTCAGGCCTATGTCTGTCACTTTCCCCATCTTTCCCTTATTTGTTTCTAAAGAGTGAACACAAAACTCAGTTTGTCCTAGCCTACCAATAATTTGCTGAGTCCACAAGAGACAGTTGTCTTTTGGGCAACATAAAAGCATTTTTGCCATCGGGAACCACAAATTTATTAATTGCTAACATACACTCTCATCCCAAAGGCTCCCTAACCACACCATTCCACAAACTATATGCAAGGGCTGAGTCACCCACCCGTAAAACAAAGCCACGTTGGGGGTGGAAAGTGGCAGCTGCTTAACAGCCAGAGAGGCCATTTATGGATCCAATTCCCAAATAACACTGCAGGGGAACTGAAAAAAAAGGATGTTAATTACCCAAACTACAATCTGGTCAGGACACTGGGATTTAACGATTGTCCCATCACTTACAGTACTGGAAGATTTCTTGAGTTTTTCCAGACCCAATCTCAGCTGGGCAGCATATGGAAATGGACATATATTTAAACTCATTAAGCAACTGGGCTATCTCCGACCAGTAGGATGAGAACCAATGACCTGCTCACCTTGAAAACATCACCCATGGGATGTGAACGAATATCTGATGTAGATCAGGCACCAATTCTAACTCAAGGGAAGCAAGGAACATTTGTTTTCAGATTGGTAGTTTTTACAGCAACCAAGAAAACTCAATACTGAGAAAGTTGGAAACTCAACTGAAAGGTTAACCCCCCACACAGACCTTATTTAATCAAGTTTCGGAGTGCATCTTTTGAATACCAATTGGGAATAGAGAGACAGCCTTGCTTTCTTAGCAGTCCAAATGTTTATAACATTTCTACAACACAATTCTAAGGAGATACCTACAACCCAATCAATTTGTCACTTGTCCTAACAGAAGACAACTCACAACACATCCTTCTATAACCAAGAGGAAAACTTTGTTGATGATACAGACTTCAAACAAGATCCAAAGCTGTGCTTTAGCAGCAGCTAAGGAAAAAAGCAAAGTAGCTAAAAGCAAGGATTTAAGTTCTAACTCCACTGCTTACTGTGATGAGTTGGGCACACTGATTAACCTAGGCTCAATTTCTCCATCTGTAAAATGAAGATACTATTTTCTTCTTTGGAGTTGCTATGAGACTTAAATGAAGTAAGACATAAAATTCTTAGCAGAGTGCCTGACAAAATGGTAAAAGTTCAATAATAAGTAGTGGTATTTACCAGAGTCAGAGGAAGCTCTTTGTGGGGCAGAAAGGAGAAAGAAAAACACAACTTGCAACTGGACACAAAAAAACAATTTTGTAACTCCTGGGGAATGTCATGGTCAGGGCTACAACTGGGAACTAGTTCATCTCCGGAATCTTGGCCAACCTAGACAGGCAGGATCTCAAGGATATGAAGCAGTCTACTCTACCAAACACTGATTTTCCTTAATGTGTGTATGTGTTATTGGTCATGTTTTAAAGCTGGAAGCAAACTATTTTTCATCTGAAGACAGAATTACAAGTCAGTGAGTCTTGACAGGATCATTCTAATAGTGTCCTATCCAGCCTTTATTTGATTTAAAACCATAATTGGAGCCTTTTTATTGCTCTCCCCTAGACCTTTTTATTCTTTGTCTCCCTGGATCTCTTTAGCTGAAAGGGTTAAACAGAATGCATTATTTGAAGTGAGGAAGAACTATTTACTATAACATTTTCCCCATCATTTCCATTCCTTAAGTTCAAAACCTCACTTGCCTTCACTGAGTTTAGTTGGGCACCTAGCCTCTCTAGTGCCCTCTGCACCTTTCTAGAAAGGTTACAACCTATCCTGCTGGTGTTAGGATTGACTGTGGTGGCAGCTGGAAAACTATTCTCACTAGCACATACCCTCTCAAAGTAGTTTGCATAGAACTTCAACAGGTTTTCATTTTCCTATCGTCATACAAAATTCCTCATATTCCTGTCAGAAAACTTCCTGTTCCATGTCACCAGGTTTCCTTAATGGTTTCTAGTGAATGATTTATAGCAAAAACTGCAAAGTCCAAATAAATTATGCCCACAAGCTTGTCCTTGCCTTCTATATTAATTCTTCTGGGGCTTCTCACAGACTGGAGGTGCATACTTCACTCCAGAAATATGATTTTCTCCAGGTCCTTAGCAATGTCCAATTTTTCAGGTTGACATGTCAAAGAGCCCTGCCTGAGCCAGGGTTCAGGTCACATTTAAAGAAGCCATGCTTCAGAGTGGCCTGCACCCAGCAGAATGTTCCAAACATATTCATTACTGATGATGGCACTTTCCTATCACATATAACTCAACTCTCTTTAACCATCTTCAGCATTTTTTCCTCAGCTATTTTTCTTGCTGTTGTAATAAGACTCCAGAGAGCTATTACACATGACAGAGATGAAAACAACTGCCATGCCAACCTCTCCAGATAACCAGCTAAACAGGTCTTGATTATAAACTACATATTTATTAGTAGTTCTATTTACCAGTTCTTCCAAAACAATGAAAGCAGTCAGTTTTTGGGATTTACAACACATTACCAGTGTTCCATATATACTCCTTAAGTACTTCTTTCTCAAATCCTTCCCTTCTTTCATAAATTTCCTTAAGAATAAGCTACAGGGGGCCCTCCCTGGTGGCGCAGCGGGTTAAAGCACAGCACT
Source organism: Condylura cristata (assembly GCF_000260355.1). Lineage (NCBI taxonomy): Eukaryota > Metazoa > Chordata > Mammalia > Eulipotyphla > Talpidae > Condylura > Condylura cristata. Next base: position 17,100,216 of record NW_004567112.1, on the reverse strand, counting down.
AAGAAACTAAAGCCACTTCCGCATGAGTTCGATCCCCGCCTGCCCCGGAGGTGACCACATGGCGAGGCAGACCTCTCCTGACC
>NW_004567112.1:17085642-17099853 GCF_000260355.1 Condylura cristata | reverse complement strand
TCCATCTGCCTGTTCTGCTCCCCACTTTGTCTCTGGTGAATCCTCTCATCCCTACACCTCTGGCCTGTACCCCAGTTTTTGTGTGCATAAATAAATAGATCTTTTTAAAAATGAAATTAAAACCCTCCCTCCATGTGGCCCACCTCTCACAGCACTGTCACCTATGAGTGAAAAAGCCAGGCTGCCCAATGCAGCTCCTCATCTTTAGGTTCAAGGGCTCCCTGTTCTTCCAAAACAACTCTCAGTGAGGTCCCTGGTCTCCCCCAAGCTAGCTCCTTTCTTTTCTGACTAATGAAGAGAATCACAACAACCCAAGTATAAATCTCTGAGTTCTGTTCTTCATTTTAAAAATCTATAAATCTGGGCCCTCCCTGGTGGCCCAGCGGGTTAAAGCACAGCACTCAGAAGCTAAAGCCACTTCAGCATGAGTTCGATCCCCACCCTGGAAGAGACCCATATGGCACAACCTGCCCACTGCTCCCCTCAGCAGTGTACTTTGTCAGTCAGCCTGTTCTGCTCCCCACTCTGTCTCTGGTGAATCCTCTCACCGCCCCTGCACCTCTGGCCTGTACCCCAGTTCTGTATACATACATAAATAAATCTTTAAAAAAAAAGTTCCTAGGTGAATCTAACAAGACAGGTTTAGAAACTACTGCATTAAGGGACATTTACTCATTTTATTAGAAGTTATAGCACAAGATTCCTTTAAATAGCTACATCCTCTGCCTGACCCATTAAATATATGATTTGTAGAATTTGGTTTATCTAAGATAACCTATATTATTATTTACTAGAAACCTGTCTTCTACACTAAGCAAAGTCCTCTACGAGTGGCTACACTGAAAAGATTATATAGTAAGTTAACAAATGTCTATTAAGGAACCACCTTACCTCATATTTTCTATAGTTCACCAGCAAAGCTAGGAGGACAACAGCGTCATACCCATGCTCCCTACGACTTGGGGGGTGGGAGAGTATCTGTAACAAGAACCAAAAATGTGAGACTGCTAACTCCTAATTCCTGGGAATGCAGACAGAGAAAATTATGGAGGTGGTTTACCCAAATGTGAAAGCAGTGACTAGGGAATTGGCCTACCTGTAAAATTGCTTCAAATATACTGTTGATCATTACATACTCCAGGATAGTGTTCTGGCTGATGTTATCTGTCACCTGAATACAATGAAAGGCTTTTAAAGTCTACACAGAGGCACTCTGATAGCTCATGTATATCTCCTCCCCTAGCATATAAAAGAAACAGAAATGTTAAAATATTCTACTAGCTACTAAACCTTCCATTACCACTCCTGAAGCCAGCACCAGTCTTACAGACACCAGAAGGGTAGAAAATCAGGAAGCTAAAACTTTCTAAATCATTGAATTTCTCATATCCTCACAAAAGCATTTGTTCAACAGCTTCTTAGGTTTCATTCCTCCGGTACAAAGAAAGCACTTTATAAATTCAGAAGCCCTGGAGTGGAAGCCCTGGAAGTACTACTTGATGTAGAGAAACACCCTGCCCTCTTCCTATAGAACGGTATAGGACAGCTTCCACTTACATAATAAAAGTCAGAAATAAGTAAAAAAAATTCAGTATCACAAAACTGTTTTCAAACAAGACCAGAAGAGAAGGAACAAATCTAAAAATCAAAAAAAGAGAGTAGTTCTCCACGAATGGCACTTAAGTGATAAATATCACAGATCCTACAGGTTAAAATGCCAACAGCTGCTCCAGGGAACAACTTCCAGGAAGTGAAGACCATATAACAACTTTCTTCCTCTATACATTGAATACCTCGGTAAAAAATTTTCTTTTACTGCCTAACTTTGGCCAGAAATATTCAAATAATTTTGTCCTTGCTGTCAATTAATATCCTTGACAAAGAAACCAATAGCTGGGTCACTTACAGTCACTAAGCAAAGGAGAAGTTTCAGGCATAAACTCTTCAGACTTTCAGAACCTTCTGCACAAAGCAATGAATCCAAACTCTCCATCAGGTTCTGAGAAAGAGAACCATTAAGTATTAAACCATTTCAAATAATTCCATTGTGTCTTTGTCGAGGGGTTATGTTACACAGGATAATGTGAGTAACACACAATAAAACACACACACAAAGAAACACCACCATTCCCTGAGGCCTAGGCCTTGCAAGATTAGAGAGAGAGACTACCTGGAGGCACAGGGGTTAGGTCTCAGCTTTATCAAGTTATCACCAGCCACTGCAGCACGAGCTTGATTCCCACCCAGGGAGCTGACCTACATGCGCAGCAGAACTCTCCTGTCTCACACACTGCTCCCCTCAGATCCACCTGTTCTGCTCCCCACTCTGCTCGGGTGAATCATCTTGCTCCCTGTACCTCTGTCCTGCACCCCAGTTCTTGTATGTCTAGTATGCATACATAAATAATAAATCTAAAAAAAAGATTAGGGAGAGAGAAGGCAGACATTAAAGTCTAGTTATTTTAGGGAAAATTCTTTAGAACAATAAAGAATTCACACTACCCAAACAAATGAATGTTTGCAGTCTATCATCCTCATATAAACCTTTAGGTTAGAATGAAATAATAATATTAGTTAAATTAAATTATGTACATAAGTTTAAAAATATACAGTAATTAAAATAAAATTTGATTAAATGAATTTAGCATAAACATATGGGTAAGTTCAAGGTTAGTAGTAATAACTGAATGACTGTCGATACATTTCATTAGTTTTTGATAAAGAGAATATATCACTTGATGCAGGTACACTGAACAGACAACAAAGAAGACAGAATCACCACAGTCTATTACTGGCCATATGCACTGTTCAGCAAAGCATGTTCGTGTCCATCTGGTCAATGCTGATAAATAGTATACTTGGAGCTTATCATTTGTACTAACAACCAATTGATAGATCCAAAGTAATCAAAAGATGAAACCTGGCCTCTCTTGGCCTTCCTTGGCACAAGGAATTAGTCTCAGTACTATGAAGCTACCAGCAGCCACTGTAGCTCAAGTGCCATCTATATCTCTCCAGTCTCTCCCACTGCTCCCAGTGTATTTCATTGGGTCTGCCTATTCTGTTCCCCATTCTGTTTCTGGTGAATCCTCTCATCTCCCCAATCTACTTCTTGCTTGCACCCCAGCTCCTATATGAAAAAAATAAATAAATCTTTAAAAATAAAAGAAAAAGAAACCCTTAGAAGCTACAACAGAAGTAGGAAGAAAAGCAGTATTTTACATTAATGAAGGAGGAGAAACAATGAAGAATAAGGATATAACATGCTGGAAGAGCAAATGAAGATTCAAATAAGCTATTCAGTTCAATTCAACGAATATATAGGCTCACTATATGATAATAATTGTGCCTTCAAAAGCATTTAAGAAAAAAATATGGCAATGACTTTTAGTGGTCACCAATTCTCTCTTATTTTTAGCCCATTTAGAGTATAAAATAAGTACAGTTTTCATTCAATAGCTACTATGACAGAAAAACACATGAAGGAAGGAAATTAGCAAAGAAGTCACCTATTGCAGAATGCCTCAGGGTGGGTCATATATTGGTGACAGATGAGGCTGCTGAAGTAAACAGGGAACAGATCTTTGAAGTCTTATATCGTTAACTAGGGGATTTGATCTTTATCCTGTTAGTGACAGTAAACTAATGAGAGGTTTTAAAGGCAAAAAAGATTTGAGTATAAGTGTAGGGTAGGTACAGGTGACGTATTTAAAGATGGTGCCTAGAGGAAAGGTGACAAATGAAGACTAATCTATTAATTTTCTGAAAATAGTTGCCCATTTTTTATTTACCTTTGTATCCCTAGTGCCTGGCATATAGGAACCAAACAAATGTTTATCAAAAAAATGAATGAAGGCATCACTGCAACAGTTCTGGTGAGAGATAACAGGGATACAGACAGTCAGGGGGGAAAAAGAAAGGTCTGAGAATTATGAGCTGAGATAAAATGAACTGAGCTTGGTGACCATAGATATGAAACATGAGGGAAAGGAAAGAATCAAGGAGGACTCCTGGGTTTCCAGATTAAGGAACTATGAAGACAGGTGTCCCCATTCTTACAGAGAATGAATAAAGAAGAAAAAGGAGTTTCAGCTTATCTTAAGGCTGTGTGGTGGTGCTGAGAAAATAAAGAAGTCTCACACCTCTCCCAAGAAAAATAAATGTAAGAAAAAAGGATAGGCTGGCTGTCCTGACATATAAGGTGGATGAGAGTGGTAAAATCATTGCCTTCATTAGAAGTGCCCATCAGAGGAATGTGGTGTTAGCATTTTTATGGCCAGCCACTCTGACAAACGTTGTGGTAAATGTTGTCTGACCTATTGTTTAAACAAACCAGAAGACAAGTAATTGCATAGGGGTTAATAGAAGAAATCAACTAACAACAAAAAAATCTGATAAAATCAAAGTCACTGTGTTAAATAAGCAAGCTCAACTGTTTAAAACTAAAGTTACCTTGTATTATTAATTTGTTACTTCATAAGCATATGAAAAAACAATGATCACATGGTATATATTATAAAATACACTGCTAGCCTTTATTCTGCAGAGAAAGTATGCCTCAATTCAAATTTGAATTTCAAATATTCCTTTACTCAGATAAACCAAATCTGTAAAATAAAAACCAAATTCAAGGCCCCATTCAATCATGTGTATCTATGTGTCTAAATCCTTTATTATGTCTGTCTGCACATGGAATCCTTAAGCTGCCGTCAGAAGCCAACCAGCATACACACAGTTGCTGTTTATACCTCACCTTCATACACAGCTCCGCCTTGTCAAAACCCATGAGCATGTTAATAATGTCAAACCCAGACGTAGACTTATTTTTCTGATGGACTCCTCGAATGAGAGCACACAAGGTCTGCAGAAAAGAAAAGAATTCTTTCTAGAAAAGCAGTCTCAAAATGAGAAGGGCACTGGACCTATAAACTCATTGCAACTTCAGAAACTCCTTCTTTCTTACATTCGAGTGTTCTATTATTCTGAGACAGTCTAAGTCTTAATCTGTGCCAAATCCAGAAATTATAAACAAATAACAACTGAAACTATCATTATCCTTTGTTTGTTTTGGTCATCCTCTTAAAAAAGTGCACTGCAGACAAAGACTAGAAAGTAATATTTAAAAAAATAAATAAATCTTGAGTTTGAAACATGAGACTGGTGGAAGTTTTCCTTTATTTATATATGTTTTAAGATTCAGAGTTTATCATTTCTAATAATTATTTTAACATAACTACAAAATCCCAAAAGGCTTCATGCCAATTTATTTCCATTAAACTAAACAGTTTATAACACATGCCCCCAGTGTAAACCACCACAATTAATGGAAGTGTAATTTCCAACTTTCAATGCATCCCTGCAACTTTGGAGGTCAAAATGTGGAACTCAGTATAACAAAGGTTAACAAGGCTCCAGGATAAGCATGGTTCTTCTTTCTGGGGCATCAGCTCAAGAAGTAATTTCTCTATACTACAGATGAGAAAACTAGGGCTCATGAAGTAATCTGCAAATCGAATAAATTAGAAATGTAATCCTTTATGCTGTCATGGATTCTCCAATCACTAACCTCAGGTACTCAGCTCAATTTAGGCTACACAACGGCTACTAGATGATAAACTTTGGAATTTTGTTTATCATTCATTAAAAAAACTGATTTCTATAGTTCTATTTGCTAGACACTGTTTATACACAAGAAACAAAGTATTGAATGAAACTTTCAAGGCTTTTGCCTTCAAAAGCCTATCAGACATCCCCACATTGTACAGAACATAAACAGTAATTCATGAAACTGTCACTGAAAGAATCTTCACCTTGATCATGCCACTTGGCATTAACAATACTGATTCTTAAATGTTTTAGTTACAGACCTTTTTGAACAAACATAAAAAATGTACATATACACAGATATTACATATAATTTTAGGGAGTAAAAAACCCTCCAAAGTCTCAAATTAAAAACTCCTGATTGAATAAGAAAATACAATAGTACTATCTTCTGATTTATTTTATAGATGATGCATCCTTGCCTCAGTTTCTACTCTATCTCTTCCTTTCCTCAAGTAATAATAAGTATTCTACCAAGCAATCTGCCTTGACATTAGATCAAGTCCTACAAATGGACAAGACTGTTATTATAAGCATTACTTTGTTTAACCAGGAAGATGGCTATGCCATATGAAATTACTTTAAAAAAAAAAAAAACAAAGAAAAAGAAAACCATCATGCGGGGCTTCCCTGGTGGCCCAAGGAATTAACTCTCAGCACTATCAAGCTATCAGCACCCACTACAACAGGAGTTCAATACCCGGTCAGGGAACTGACCCACATGGGACAGTCCCCTCACTGCCCCCCTCAGCAGTGTGTTTCAGTGGATCTGCCTATTCTGCTCCCTACTCTCTGGTGAATCCTCTCACTCCCCGTACCTCTGGCCTGTACTCCAGTTCTTATATGCATAAATAAATAAAAATAAATCTTTAAACAACAAAAAGAAAGAAAACCCTCATACCTAGGGAAATTCTAGGTTCCTCACATTCCCACAGATGTATTATAATTCCTTCCTCCTATTAAACAAGACTTTCCAGTCTCCCAGCCTTGTACCTGCAATGCATTAACAACTCGAATTGGATGTTCCTCTCCCAGAGCCTGTATGCAGTGTTGAAATAAGCAATTGATATTGTCCTTGATCTTCATTAACTCCTCCCCATCAAGAGATTCCAGCTTGCCTTCTAGATATTCTAAATTCACCTGCCAAACAAACAATAAGGACCTGAGTGCAGTTTTAGTGACACTTCGAACAGATAAGGAGGCAAATTCAGCTGCCAGGAAAATTCATTGATAGCAACAACTCTTACCTTCATGAGGAAGAGCTCTTCCCAAAATCGAGGACTGTACTTACTAGGGTCCTCTGTCTGAAACCAGAAGATAAGCAGGTTCAACATCCCCAGCTAACACCAAAGCATTAAGAATACATTTGAAAAGTACACATAATCACATATAATCAATCTTACCTTTCAAAATTAACTTTGAAAATACTTGGTCATGGGCCCTCTCTGGTGGCACAATGGGTTAAAGTGCAGCACTGTGAAGCTATCCGCAGCCACTGAAGCACGAGTTCGGTCCCTGGTCAGGGAAGTAACCCACATGGCCTGGCAGACCTCTACTGACCATCCACTGCTCCCCTCAGTAGTGTATTTCAGTAGATCCTCTTGTTCTGCTTCCCACTCTGTCTCTGGTGAATCCTCTCAACCCTGCCCCCCCACACACACACACACATCCCTCTGGCCTGTACCTCAGTTCTTGTATGCATAAATAAATCAATCTTTAAAAAAAAAAAAAAAAAAAAACTTGGTCATTTTAAACTGCTATAATGGGAAAGAGTACAATAGTTTTGGGTTTTCCTTCCCCCAAGTGGAAGACATTCTGCATGGACATAGATTCTCTGCACTGAGAGCTAAATGACAGTGCACAGAATTTCAGTGTCATTTTGTTATTGATACATGAAAATCAGGAGACTAATAAAACTAGCATTTCCCATCCTCACTGCTCACTCAAGCAGGTGTGGGGGGCAAAGGGGCTCACCAGAGACGGACTGGGGAGCAGAACAGGCAGATGTACGGAAATACACTTCTGAGGGGATCAGGAGGCGGTCAGGAGAGGTCGGCTGGACCAGAGGGTTAGCTCACTGGCTGGGGATCAAACTTCTACTGCAGTGGCTGTCGATAGCTTAATAGTGCTGTGTCTTTAACCCCTTGTGCCACCAGAGAGGCCCCAAAAGATAAATCTTTTTTTAAAAAATTCATTTTTCCCCTTTTTACCCAGCTCATGGCAAATTATAAAAATAATATAATAATGATCTATGTTCATTAACACATGATCATAATTCCTATCAGGGAAAAAGTTTATTCTCATCCTCATTTCTATATCTCACCCTCTGAAGAACCGGCAGAGGTAACATTATTCTCATTTTGGAACAAGAAACTAAGGAGTCAAGCTGAGAACTCAGGGCTTCAGGCCTTACCATAAAGATCTCATCATACATCAGCACTACTTTCTCCTTGAGGGGTTTTTTGGAGGCTGAGGACTTCCGGAGCAAACCCCCTCGTTTCTCTACCTGTGCCATGGTGAGAGAATCTGTGAAAAGAAAGTTCACAATCAGTGCTAGAAATGTTTTTCAAGCATTCTGGAGAGTCTCTCTAAACACCGCTCAATGAGGGCTCTCTCCTATGGTGCAACGAGTTTAAAGTTCAACACAATGAAGCTGTCCACAGCAACCACAGCATGAGTTCGCTCCCCAGCCAGGGAGCTAACTCACATGGCATGGCAGGCCTCTCCTGACCTGCCTGCTGCTCCCCTCAGCAGTGTATTTCAGTCAACCTGCCTATTCTGCTCCCCATTCTGTCTCTAGTAAATCTTCTCACCACCACCACCCCATCTCTGGCCTGTACCTCAGTATGCATAAACAAATAAATCTTAAAAAAAAAAAAATACCTCTCAATGGGAAATTTTTTAGGAAGAAAAAAATGATAAATAACTGTGCTACAGAATTTGTGTCTCCAACACCTCCTCCCCATCAGGTAATGTCAAGGTTTAAATCATTAGTTGGCCTACAGCACAACACATTTTACATCCTTAAAACATGCCAGTGGAATGGCTTGAAGAAAATCCAAACCAAGCAGGAAAGTATAACTAGCTCCATCTATAATGGGCCTGGCTATATATTTAAGGTTGATGGAAGAAAGGCCACAAAGCACACACTGCCCATAGACTGATGGTGAAGTTAAATTCCACGTATTGATCGAGCTTAGGCCCATTAAGGCAGGAAGTGTGCTGCAGACTGATGTGCTCCATTGATTTCCCCAAAGAAAGTAGAGTCCTCGTCACAGCAAAGTACTTGGCCTTCACTGCCTCATAAATCACACTGCACTTGACTGTCTTCAAAAATTCCTCCAGAAAGAGACCCAAGGCAGAAAACAACAGTTAAAATGGCCAAAAATTAAATTTGATTTCAAAATAACTGAATATAACAATATATTCCTTTCAAACTTATATATATTTCTAACACTACTAAAGATCAAACTTGTGTATTTTTCAATTATCAAAGTAGTTCCATGAATCATGCCCAAAATTTTCCATCTTGCTTCAAAGAATTCGCATTTTTTTGAAGTATGAACTAGAAATGCCACAAGTCTCCCCTATGGATTTATACTTATTACCTTGTTTTTCTACAGTCTTTCTATTATTGACAAAATTCCTCTTTCTATATTCTAGTCCCTAGTTGTGAAACCTAATCTCATGCATTGGCAAGTATGAGAGGTTGCAAGGAGCCTGATTTTACTTCCAGAAATATCTAAAACAACAGAATAAAATTAATTTTGTTCAAAGACTTTTGGAAAACTTTATTTCTAATCAAAATTTTGTTTAAAGAATAGATGCATCCAGTAAACCAAAAGATTAATTTCAAACACTGACTGTCTTGAATATGTATAGCCAAAAAGGAGATTTTGGTTATTTGAGTAAATAACCAAAACAGAAAATTTCCCAACTAGAGATTAAGCATCTTTAGTCCAGGAACTACATCTTACATTTTGTCTATAAGCATGTGACTCATGATAATTGCTCAGTGCATGTTCATCACTGAATGATTCTGAAATATAGGAAAGGGGTGGTGTTAAAAAAAAAAAAAAACCCAAAAGTAGATGACTGGATTAAAAAGATGTGGTACATATACACAATGCAATATTATTCAGCAACCAAAAAAAAAAAAAAGAAACACATGTCTTTTGCAGCAACTTGGATGGAGCTGGAAAAGATCATGCTTAGTGAGATAAGCCAGAAAGAGAAAGAAAAATACCAGATGGTTTCGCTCATAGCAGGAGTATAATGGACCAGGCGAGAAAATAATAAGAATAATGTACAGCCATATACCAGAGACATTTTGTGGGGGTAGAGTGGGGAATGGGATCAAAAACAGCCGGGGGGGAAGAGCTCGGGACTATGGTGATCGCACACCAGTGATTTGGTGATGGGAAACCCATGGGGATTACAATTGAGATGAAAAAAAAAAGTACAAAATGATGTAAAAATAAACTGTTATATTAATTTAAAAATAAATAAATAAATAAATATGATGGACAAAAAATAAATAAACTATTGTATTATTAAAAAAGAAGAAAAAAAGCCCTATTTAAATAAAGATAGGCCTATCTCCATTGAGGCCTCACTAAGCCATCAAATTCTATGACAGCTCAGAGAAAACTGAAGGAAAAATTATCAACAAAGAGGATTCTTTTGGGCAATTTACACTATATTGATCATAGCTTTCCCTCAAAGCATGAAATATACCTTTAGTTCAAAACATTGCTGTGTCTTTTAAACAGACTGTCAAGAGGAAGATGTCCTTATCAAGGGAAAATAAATTGGAAATCAAGAGGACCCTATCAAAATAAATCAAAAATAATGCAATTCTAAGCTTAGCACATATAGATCTTCTGTTTGCTCAGCTTCAACCAGTTGATTAGGGGAATAGCAGGAACCAGGTTCCTGGGTGGGAAAGCATGTTTACAAACGTCCTCCTCTGAGGATTTATAATTGGATTACAGCTAATCAATGCCCAACCCAAATCTAATAAACTCACTTTCTCTATTTCAGAATCAATACTTTCTAATAAGCAAAAAGGAATAGGCTAGTAGTAGAAAACAATTCCAATCCAAAGTGCCAAATTTCCTAAGAAATTAAATTCTTTTCATCATTCTACTTCCACTCAGAGCAGGGGAGGAATTCAACCATTGGCATCAACTCATTACTCTCTGTCATCACCTCAAGCAACTGGAATTTACCACTCAAGCTATCTGAGATCTGACCAGATACCAAATTCAGGGTCTCCTCCTGCCAACACCTCTATGCATGGAACACAGCAAAACAAGTGTTTCTAGGGTGGTGGACTCTAAGAAATATAGAGCTCTTACAAAAGCTTTTTTTGTTTTTTTTTTCTTTGAAGAGGGAGTGTCTCAGAAATTAAGCTTGCTCTCCTAAATTTGAAAGCAAAATATTTGAATGACAGAATAGTAAATTGCAGTACATCCATAATGTGAATGTAACATGTTTACATTTTCTTAATCCTTTCTTTCATTTCACAGTTCTACTGGCAGAATGATCACTAGCTGAGGGGCAGTTAGGCATAATGAAGAAAAGAAAGCAGCATTTTATGACTGTGCCATGATCTCTGCTGACAAGGTTTTTTAATTTTTATGGTAAGAAAGCAAATACAGATCACAGTAACCCCACAGAAAAGTTATTCATCATAGATTTTAACAGAGTTTCTCAGAAATGAGACACAGTAGACAAAGTATAAAAAAGAATCAGGTAACTTTTCAACAGTAATTTCATCTACTATCAAACTTCGGAATGGTTCCAAACTGCCCCCCAACTGAATGGTAAATCAATGAAGTCTTTTATTCCTAAAGCTCAGGACCTGCTGGTCCCATGACTTGCAGCACAACTTCTCTCTGAAAGGTCCAAGTCATACAACTTTTCAAAAACTGTATCTTAACCCTATACTCCTTAAATGCACATCACTTCACAATCCGAAAGGATGAAGTAGCCAAATATCGAGACTTTTAAAACCTAAAGCAAAAAACTCTTTCATGTCTAATATACAAGGAATTTTAGTTATACTTAGCCATTAATTGAATGTACTGCTTTCTTGAACACAATATATGCAAATTCCAGTATTAGAAAATTCACTTAACAGAAATGGACTCCAATTTCCAAGTTAACTACAATTAATTTGTAAAAACTCTGGGTATTGTACACTGAAAACTATAAACCACTATCAAAAGAAAATAAAAACACAAAGAATTGGAAAGACATTCTGTGTTCATGTATCAGAGACCGATATTATCAAAATGGTAATTCCACCTAAAGCAATAAACAGATTTAATACAATCTCTAGTAAGATCTCAATGGCATTCTTCACAGATACAGAATCCAAAAACAAAAATCCTAAAATTGACATAAAACCACAAAAGACCTTGAATAGCCAGGACAATCCTGAGGAAGGTAGCACTCCTGCATGCCTATGATTATGCAGGCATTTCTTTTCAAAAAGCTTTTTCCTTTGCAAAGCAGTTGTAGCAGCTGCTGTCCTGCCTACCTACAGCAAGCACCACTTTTCTTTCTCCTTTTCCTAATTAACCTGTACATTTAAAATATATTTTTAAATATTTATTTATTTATGCATACAAGAACTGGGGTACAAGCCAGAGGTGCAGAGGGAGAGAGGATTTACCAGAGACAGAATGGGGAACAGAGATTAACTGAAATACACTGCTGAGGGGAACAACAGGCAGGTCAGGAAAGGTGTGCCACGCCATATGGGTCACCTCCCTGGCCAGGAATCAAACTTATGCTGTAGTGGCTTCAGAGCACTTTCTAATGCTGTACTTTAACCCATTGGAGGGCCCAACTTTTAAAATATTTTTTTTAATCCTGAGGAAAAAAATAACAAAATGGCCTCAAACTATACTACAAAACAACAGTAATCAAAACAGTAAAGTTTTGATCTAGTGATTAAATCTAGTGATTAAAAACAGGCACACTGATCAACAGGATATAACTTAGAGGCAAGAAAAAGGCCACACATACACAATTAGTTTATGACAAAAGAGGCAAGAGCATATAATGGAGAAGGAAAAGCTCTTCAATAAATGGCACTGAGAAAACTGGACAGCCACATGTAAAAAAATGAAGCTATATCTTATACCAAATTTAAAATCAACTGTAAATGGATTAAAGTCTTGCATATAAGATCTGAACCCATAAAACACAAAGAAGCATAGGCAAAAAGATCTCTGACATCAGTATAGTGATGTCTTTATGGGTTCCCAGAGAAACAAAACAAATAGAAACAAATGGAGCTATCAATACAGCAAACTAAAGAGTTTCTGCAAAGCAAAATAAATTATTGTTAAAACAAAAGGGCAGCCTACTGAATGAGAGAAGGTATGTACAAACCATATATCATCCAAAATATATAAGCATTTAATACAATCCAAAAAAGATACAGCCAGATTTAAAAAAGGACAAAGATCAAAATAGACTTTTCACCCAAGAAGGCTATCCAAATAGCCAACAAACACATGAAAAGATACTCTAAATAGTTTTATCATTAGGGAAATCAAAATCAAAATTAAACAAGGGGCCTTCCTGAGGTGTAGGAGTTAAAGACAGCACTATCAAGCTATGGCCAGCCACTGCCTCATGAGGCCAGGGAGCTGACTCACATGGCACAGAAGACCTCTTCTATCTCCCTTGCTGCTCCCCTCAGCAGTACATCTGGGTAATTCAGTACATCTGCCTGTTCTGCTACCCACTCTTTCTCCAGTGAATCCTCTCTCTTTCTGTCACACACACATATACAACACCTCTGGCCTATTCCAGTTCTTATGTGCATAAATAAATAAATCTTGTTTTTTTTGTTTTTTTTTTTTATTTTATTTATTACAAAGTTTATTTTTACATCATTTTGCACATTTTTTTTTCCATCTCGATTGTAATCCCCGAGGGTTTCCCATCACCAAATCACCCCTGTGCCACCACCATAGTCCCGTGCATTTCCCTCCCTTCCCCCCCCCCCATTTTTGATCCCATTCCCCACTCCACCCCCACAGAATGTCTCTGGTATATGGTTGTTCATTATTTTTGTTATAAATAAATCTTGTTTTAAAATTACAAGATTTCACCTCACACGGGTTAGAATGATTATTATAAAAATGTCAAGAATAACATTCAAAAACATTTCAACCAGTATATTAAAGAAAGGACAAAAAACGGAAGGAGCAAGCAGGAAAATTCATAAAAACTTATGTGTGCCCACAAGGAATGTGCCCCTCCCAAAGAGAAGCTGTCTATATCAGGGCAGTCTCTCCACCAGCACCTAGCACCAGTACTCTGCCCATCTATGCAGGTGTTTCTTTCCAACCACTCTTACCCTTTGCAGGGCAGCAGCCCCCTGCCTGTCTGTGACCTGAACCATACTGGGACTTCTCTGCACTGACCTCCCTCAGTTTAGGCCGCTCTCCTAAGGCTGCCTACCTGCAACCATGCAGGTATCTCTCTCTGCAAACCTATCCCTTCAGGAGCAGGGCAGGAAGCTTGTAACTATGTAAGTATCTTTTCCTCTTCTGTCTCTTTCTAATAAACTTACTCTTTAAA
>NW_004567112.1:17045651-17085542 GCF_000260355.1 Condylura cristata | reverse complement strand
GTCCAGATCAGGGCTGGAGCCCTCAGATTGGTTCCTCACACTACTTCTAGGCAATGACCGGTCTCTGTGACTCACACAAGTTTCAGTTATTTTAGCTTCAGTTATTCATCAGCTGTTTTCAGGAGAAAAATGACATGGAAGGAAGAAAATCATTTAAATCCTTTAGTTTCTTTCCTAGCTACTTTGAGAAAAGAAAAGAAGTAGATACTTTATTTTGCAGATATAAAAAATATATATAAAAATTTATATGTACATTTCATTTTGTCCAAAAGCACCTGCATAGATTTTAATGTTTTACACGAAATATTAACTGAGGACAGTTTGCGAGAACAAGTGAGTAATATAAGTAAAAAGATGGATATTCTAAGAGAGAATCTAAAAGAAATACTAGAATTTAAAAATATATATAAAAATTTGTGTGTCCATTACCTGAAAGGAAAAAGCATATGCATAGATCAAGTATTCGTTTATTCAATATTTACTGAGCACAATTTGGTGCTAGTCTCTGAGATACAGCAGTGAACAAAACAGTCAAGATCCCTGCTTTCACAGAGCTTTCATCTCAGTAGAGGGGTGAATAACAAAAAAAATGAAGAAGAGACAGTGCTAAGTATCTTGAAGATAATAGCCTAAGGGGACTACTTTGGATTGAGAAATTAAAGTAAGCTTCTGTGAGAAGTGATACTCTGGGCTGAGATCAGAGCAGGAAGAAAGCAACCATGTGGAATCTTGGGAAAAGTATTCCAAATAAAGGGAATGGCAGGTGTAAAGGTACCAAGATTTGAACACACTTGGCACGTTCAAGTAACAGAAATATGAGTGCACAGAGTATAGATATTCCCTTTTTGAAATGCTTTTATAAAGTTTATTGAAATGACTACCATATGTTTCTGAGAGTTCTTATTATCAAGAGAACTCAAATGTCTATCACCAATAGAAAGGGAAAATTATAATGTATTCATACAATTCATTTCTACACAGAAGTTTAAAAAGATTATTGAAACCATATTGCTAAATTGCAGGTGTTTAATGAAAAATGTCTGAAAGACAAATACAAACTAATAATTTTACTTATATGAAATTTTTTAAAAGATTTATTTATTAATGTATACAGAATTGGGGTACAAGCCAGAGGTACAGGGGCGGTGAGACAATTCACCAGAGACAGAGAGGGGAGCAGAACAGGCAGATCGGCGATGTACATTGCTGAGGGGAACAGCAGGCAGATCAGGAGAGGTCTGCCACACCATGTGGGTCACCTCCGGGGCTGGGGATCAAATTTGCACTGAAGCGGCTGCAGCTCACTTGCAGTGATGAGTCCTAACCCACTGCACCACCAGGGAGGGCCCTTATATGAAATTTTTAAAAGGGAAAACTAGCCTATGGCTAGTTTGATTCCCATTGGTGGGGAAGGACAAGGAAGAATTCTGAGGTGCCAGGAATGTGCTCTGCATTGGTCTGATAAAGGTAAGTATATAGAAATGTATGCAGGAATAAAAAGATAAAGTTGTATACCTCACATTATGTAAAATAACCCTCAACCTACAAAACAAAGTGTGTATTTATATGTATATATGAAAATTTAACAGCACCTCTGCTGAACACTAGAACAGATGTGGGTAAAGATCAATCTAAAGTAACAATCAAAGAGTTTACTTAGAATTTACTATGTACCAGGTACTGTTCTATGTGCGTCGTATACATAACTTACTTTATTCTTACAACAAACCTACGATACAAGAACTTTAAAGTAAGAAAATTAAAGCAAAAAGTGGTTTGGTTTGGTTTTTAAAGTTGCCCAAGCAGTATGATGTTATAGTACCTGCTCTTAATCACTGTGCAGAGTGGTTAATAGTGATCTCAATAGGCAGAGAAATGAGCAGAAACAAAATCTATACACAAAGCAGAAGATGGCCTTTGTTTGGACAAACTCTAGGACATCTGGATATCTTGAATATCATCATTCTTGTTTGCCAGTGGATTGACAAGTAGAAGATAACTGTTTGCATAAGCAGTAGCATAACAATGTTAATAATAGAAAAAAAAAGTGACAAAGAGAGGGACAGACAGATAAATGAAATGACAAAAACTTGAAAGGAAAAATTGGAGGAGAGTCATAGTGTTTAGTCAAGTTGATAGATATGTCCAACACAGTAACTAAAAAAAAAAAAAAAAAAAAAAACTTAAATGCACTGGAATCAATTACAGAATTTAATTGAATATTATTTCAGCTGAGTCCAGTGAGTACTCTGAGATTAGTCACCCCCTAAATCTGATAATGAGGAGAAAGATACTGTAAAGCAAGAGAGACAGAGGAAACAGCAAGTCAAGTATACCTACACAGGGCTCAGCTTAGGAGAGACTATGCTTTCCCACTGTGAAGCTATAATTTCTTGTTTCACAATCTCCTGGGGTATCTCCTGAAAACTTAACTGTGTAACCCACCCCCCACACACACAAACAGATTTTTCAAGATATAAAGTCTAGGAGTCTACATTTTTAATAGTCATCCAGGTCAAGTTCTCAACAGGGGCAATTTTGCCTCACACAGGACATTTATCATTGCCCTACTGGACATTTTTGGTTGTCACAACTAGAAAAAGAGGATATTACTGGCATCTACTGGGTAAAGGCCAGGGATGCTACTAAACATCCTACAACTCACAGGAGAATCCCCACAACAAATAATTATCTGGCTCAATATATCACTTATGCCAAGGCTATGAAACTCTATACCCAAGTAATTCTGATGCTCACTGAAGTTTTAAAAATATTCATCCAAGCCTTAAATATGTCTTTCAAAGGAAAAGAGATCTGGACAGATGACAATTTTGAGAGGATAAATAAAACTTCTCCAGTCTCTAGAAAAGGCACTAGAATAATCCCCACCAAACCCCATATTATTCTCTTCATATTAAAACTCACCGTTGTTTCTCCTTCCCCTAGGATCTTAGCCAGATTGCCTGTCTACAAAAGAACACTACAAAACAAATGGATTACAGTAATCCACAACTCCTCATGAAAGAAATAAAAATCCTATCTGCCCAGGAGTTGCAACTGAGTCAAACATCACCACTGTCTGGCCACAAGCCATTCATCATTAATATTCAAGAAGAGGCAATACATTTATAAAACCAGAAACAGTATCATGCACCAATTGTCCTGAAAATTCTCTAATTCCTCTAGGTGCAAATGTTGATTATTTTTTTAAAGATTTATTTATTTATGCATACAAGAACTGGGATATAAGCCAGAGGTGCGGGGATTCACTAGAGACAGAGTAGGGAACAGAACAGGAAGATGAACTGAAATACACTGCTGAGGGGAGCAGCAGGTGAGACAGGAGAGGTCTGCTGTGCCATGTGGGTCAGCTCCCTGGCCAGGGATCGAACTTATGCTGCAATGGCTGCGGATAGCTAGTGCTGTGCTTTGACCCCTTGTGCCACCAGGGAGACCCAAGAGTTAATATTTATTTTTTTAAACCTTTAATCAGAAGTTACCAGTTGCCTTTTGGAAGATATAACATACTCCCTGGAGGTAAATACTAGAATTATAAGAGAATGCAGGGTATTTCAAACTCCAAACTCTAACCATTCTTTTCTCACAATATCTCCTAATAAGTCTATTCCTTTCTGAAGACCCAGAGGGTTTAGCTCACTGGTCCATTTGGTTCTGTGTCACAGTTTGTCTCAACAGCATGGGACACAGGTTCCCCCAACCCACCCCGCAGACTAGCTCTAATATAATCCTCTACTCCTTTTCATTTCAGTGGACTTTTACTGCTAGATATGCCAGCTCTTTTTATCTCCGAGAGGACAGCATCTGACTCAAGATGCTATATAATAAAATATCATAATACTGACTACACACTATGTATTTCACATGGTTTAAGTGCCTTAAATATGCTCTATATAAGCTTACAATAATCCCAGGGGAAACAGATGCTAGTACCTTAATTTTACTTAGCCCAGTGTAACACAGCTCCTAAGTCATGTCACTACCAGTCTTTCTAACTGGTAGCCCTGTCCTTCTCCCTAACAGAGTCCAGTTAGTGCAAAAAAGAAATCAGCTGTTAATATTAAAAATCCACTTCAGAAAAAGAAGAGTATCAGATGGTTTCACTTATAGGAAGAATATAGGGAAACAAAGCAAGGGTAAGGGATCAAGGAAAAAAATAATATCTATTTTTTTAAATCAATACAAAAAACTAAACAAAATAAATAGAAAAAAAAGCAGACAGCTATAATTCAGAGGCACTCTTCTGGGGAGGTAGTAGAGAGAAGATACAAAAAACCAGCAGGAAGAGCACAAGGGACTGATTTCATCCGTGCACAGGTAAAATTGGTGTTGGAAGTTCCATGGGACTACATCTGATGTAAAGCATATGCAAATAAAGAAATTAAAAAAAAAAAAATCCAGCTTCAGTTAAAGTTCTATGTGAAATCCAAACTGATAATGTCAACCAACTTATCCAAGAAAAGTCAGTCAACTGGGGACATCATCTGACAAACACTATCCCTAGTTTCTAGGTTCTAGGACAGACCTGTCTGCTTCAGTGAGCACATGAATCACTACAAGGCAGCATCTATCTCTAGTGTGCACTAGAGAGTACTAACCCTGGTGGGTACATAGTCTCTACCTGAAAGTGGAAGTAACTTGAGGGATTTTCCCCAGACTACACAGTAAACAACAAAACCGGGCCCTCCCTGGTGGCTCAACAGATTAGGGTACAACACTGCAAGCTGGCCACAGCCGCTTCAGTGCCTCTTTAAGCCCAGGCCCCACCCCGGAGCTGACCCACATGGCACAGCAGACCTCTCCTGTCTCATCCACTGCTCCCTTCACAGTGTACTTTGTCATTCTGCCTCTTCTGACCCCATTGTCTCTGCTGAATCCTCTCACCACACTTGCATCTCTGGCCTATACCCAGTTTTGTATGCATAAATAAAATAAATCTTTAATAAAAAAAAAAAAGCAGGACCTCCCTGGTGGCGCAGCGGGTTAAAGCACAGCACAAAGAAGCTTAAGCCACTTCCACATGAGTTCGATCCCCACCTGCCCAGAGGAGATCCACATGGTGTGGCAGACCTCTCCTGACCCGCCCGCTGCTCTCCTCATCAGTGTACTTCGTAGATCTGCCTGTTCTGCTCCCCACTCTGTCTCTGGTGAAGCCTCTTGCCGCCCGAGCCTCTGGCCTGTACCCCAGTTCTATATGAACAAATAAATAAATCTTTTAAAAAAAAAAAAAAAAACAGGTATTTCCCAGGCTTCACTATGGGTATCAAAGTAGTCTATACCTACTAAAACTGAACTAGCTTCAAAGAAGATAGTCTAAGTCTGCCTACTTACACAAAAGAATAATATGGATGAAGAGGTTTCAGTAACTATGAACTAACTTGGGTTCCTTTCAAATTCTGCTTCTCCTTATACAAGAAGAAAACGCACTTGTACCTTCAGAAGGGACAACTCCAAAGTGACAGGATTTCAGGAAACTGACTGAAAAAATCACTTTTTTTCTGACATCTCCCAGAATGAGAAGTTATTGTGAGATCTTCTTCTCAATGAGGAGACTCTTGTAAATTAATATTGTCTGTCTCCTGCTTGAACCCAGAATGTGTGCAAGCAGCACAAGTCACTCATCTGTCCTTCATTTCCTTTCCTGTGGAACCATACAACCCTCCTGAGTATCACCTAAGTTTATTAAGACAGGCTCTCATAATCTTCTTAAAGAAAGCCCAAAAGGTAACTGCAACATTGCAAAATAAATCGATTTTCTGCTAGTTTAATAACTTATAGAGACCTTGTAATAACATGGGAAAATGTAAGACAGAGAAAGGACCAATATTTTTAAGTTATGGTTCCTGCCTTGAGATGTTCAATGTTAAATTAAAAGAAGTGTATATCCTGATACTTCCTTAGAAACAAGCAAAATAAACATTGTTTTAGGATTTTTTTCATATATCCCTTCATTTACTTAGAACTTCGGTCAGAAGAGATATTAAGCTTACCAGGTTTCCTTACTTCCAAGTGCTATTAACATTTCTACACACACACACCTCACATATACTGGTGTCAGCATACCAGACTATCTCCCCCTAAACCTCTTTCCATAACTACTCTAATTCCTCATAAAATATGCTCTTTTTCTAATCCATGAAAAACCCATTCACCCAATCTCTCAAGTTAGAAATCTCAGCCTACTCTTTCTCTCCAGTCATTAGTCCTGTTACATACACCTCAGAAATATTTCTAAAACCCATTCTCTTCCTCTTCATTCCCAAACCCAAACTTTATTTAGAGGCTCAGTCAACTGCAACAACTAATTAGTCTCACTGTCTCACTTTCATTCCTTTAATCTGCACTTTTAATGTCCTGATTTTAAGTATTTTTTTCCTTTTAGATATTATGTCATAACACTAGCAGAAAGATTTAATTTGAACAACTCTGTTCTTAAAAAAGCAAGCAAAGCATGTGAATAAACACTGAGATGTTCACCTAAAAAATAAAAAATCTGCACTCTGCCACTACCTAACCTAAAAAGCTCCAGTGGCCCCCTACTCTCCTTTCAGTCTCATCTCCTGGCAACTTTCCCACCACATCTCCAATTATGGACAAACCTGACACTTCAAATCATGTTATTTTCTTTCTCACATTTTCCCAATGCCTTTGTGCATGCTATTCTCTCCAACTGGAATGCCCTTAAGTGTGCAAGCTCCTTCCTATTCATCCCTTCAAACTCAAACTTAAGTATCTCCTCCTGTGAAGACTTCCCTTATTTTCCCATTACACTGTACACATTCCTTTTATGGATTGTTACACATAGCACTCCTTTTTTTTTCACATGACTAAGTCTCTCTGGTCCTTGAGGAAAGATACTCATTTCTAACTCCACTGCCAGTTACATGGTAAGTACTCAATAAATGCATGTTGAATAAATAAGTCACACTCATCGATCCTAGATCAATCTGTTAATTGGCTATTTTCTTGACATTTTATGGATTTCTGAATGTGGCTATTTGAAATTGTAACTTTCATGTCAAATGTGTCGCATTTTCAAGGAGTTGCACTATTATTACTTAAATGCTGAACAAGTGATTGAAATATTAATGTCTAACCTGGAAGGTGGGCCCTCCCTGGAGGTGCAAGGGATTAAAGCACAGCACTATGGGGCTATCAGCAGACACTGCAACACCAGTACAATCCTGGGCCAGGGACCTGACCACATGGTGAAGCAGATTTCTATCTTGCCCACTGCTCCCCAAGAAATGTATATTGGTCAGTCTGCTTGTTCTGCTCCCCACTCTGTCTCTGTCTCTGGTGGGTTCTCTGGGTCAGCCCACCCCCATCCTTGGCCTGTGCCCCAGTTCCTGTGTGCACAAATAAACAAAATTTTTAAAAAGAAAAACTTGAAAGGTTCTCCCATTTATGAATGGAATTTTTTTTACGATCCTAATAACAGGGCCCAGCTTTCCCTAGACTAATTAATCAAAGTAACTAAAAAGTCTTCACCTAAGAAGTACCGTGAACCCAAACGCAACCAACGGCATACCCAAAATAATTGTAATGAAATTGTACTAAATTAAAAGGGGGCGGGGCAAAACTATATTTACCTCTACTCACAAAGCCACTGAGAGCTCAGAATAACAAAGAAGTAAGCTCAAAACTTTTTCTGGAGAGGAGGAATTGGGGTGAGTCTGATAACGATGAAACATTATCTGGGCCCAGCCCACGTTTCTACTTTCCAGTACCCCAGAGACTGTACTGCTCAGTTTCTGACAGTACTGCTTCCCCAAGACACCACTTTTTACTTTTTTCTTCCCGACACCCTGAGAAAACACGGTAGCTTCATTGATTTTCACGTGAAAGGCACCCAAAGCCCATGCATTAGAGACTGAAAAGAGGGACAGGGGCGGACCCTTCCGGAACACCTGCTGGCTGTGGCCAGACTGGCCTGCCCCCCAGCCCTACTCTGAGGTCTGCCTGGCCCACGCCCTAACCCCACGGCTAGGCGGGACAGAGGGCACCCGGGGGCGTGGACGACCTAGGAGCGGCAGCTCTCGAGCCCGCAGGAAGAGCCGGGTCAGAACCCAGCAAGAGCCAAAGGTTAATACTGTGGTAGCCAGGAGGCCCCAACTGGGATCCGGAGCGGAAGGGACACAACCAGCACCGGCAATCAAAGAGCGACCCACTTCTCGCCCGGCTCCGCCGCCCCAGGCCCAGCCTCCTCGAGGCACTCAGCCCCAGCCCGCTCCCGCTGTAGTCCCCCTCTCTTCCCCCCACTCCACCCTTCCCCAGCCCCGTCACCCCCGCCGTCCCTCGGCGAGCGCAGGCCCCGCCCCCAGGAGCCGCCTCAGGGCCGAGGCCTAGTATGGCAGGGCCTGCTGAGCTGGGCCAGGTTCGGGGACCCGCCCCGGCCGGCACCGCTTACCGAGCCCCGGGCTCCTCCTCCACCACCCGCGCAGCGCCGGGGCCCGCTCGCTCCCGCCGCCACCGACGCCGCACAGTACCGGGCTGACGGACGCGCTCCCGACCTCCCCCGACCCTGCCCGCGGCCCTCCGTGCTCCGCCGGGTCCTAAAGCCCGCCGGGTCTTAGTTCGTGCACGCCCGCTTCCTGAGGCTGACTCAGACCACGACTCCCAGAAAGCAGCGCAAAGAATACAATTCCCGAAATGCACCGCGAGAAGGAGCCTCGCGCAGGAAACCTCTTCTGCGAGTCTGATGGATGCCGGTGGCCCCGCAGGTTTCTCAAGCTATAACGCAGTCTTTGAACTCAATAATTCTACTTCTAGGAATAAATGTTTCCTGTAGAAACAGTAGAAAAGTTTGGAGAAATGTTGTTCCAAGGTCTTTATTACAACTTTGTGACGGATTGGAAATAAATTCATTAATTTAAATATATATTATGTGCAAAGCAGTATGAAAAGCTATGTTAACTTCGGTTGTAACCTCTCTGAGTCTCGGTATCCTCTCATGCAAAATGGAAGATTAAAAAACATATGCTGAGCAGGTGTATATTGAAGTAAAGTTCTCATTTACAGATGAGGAATTAAGTTTCTGAGTGATTATACAGCCTCATGTTCTAGCGTTAGTAAGAAGCGAAAGAAAGTTTTAATACAAGTTTATCAAGGAGGACTTACCCCAGAAGCTAAAATTCTTTTTGGAAGATCTTTTTCTTTATCTGCTTACACGGTAAACTTTTTTATGGTTAAAAACTTGAGCCCTAGTGCAATACAAAAATGAGCGAGAAGGCACAAGAGGAAGGCATCTAGAAATGAACCTTACTAGTTCCTGAACACCAGTAAAAAGCCTCCAGCCCAGACAAAAGAATGCTTTTCCCGTACCTGGCTTCTTCTTAACAAACCTTTGCTGAGCTTACAGTTGAAATCCCATCTCTACTTTACCCACTTATTTAATGGCTGTGTGATCTCAGTCGCTCTCTCAGTGCTTCATTTTCCTTATCTGCAAAAAAGGGCTGGGTAGGTGACTCACACATTAAGTACTATTGAAAATACTGGCCATTATTATTTTCTGCTAGATTATTATTTATCGTCATAAAATAGAGGTTTTGTGTTTTGTTCGGGCATGTCTACTCAGAGATAAACACCTAGTGGGTGCTCAATACACATTTCATGAACCAACAAATGAGTAGGCAGGGGTGACAGTGAGGTGGGGAGGAAAAGGATGCTCCTCTCCGAGGAGCGCTCAGTCCGGGGCTCGCCGGCACTGCCATCCAGACTCCAGAGACCCGCCTCTGGGCACCTCCCTCGCTCCCTGAGGCGGGGGCCCCGGGTCCGGCGAAGCTGAGACCCGCGCGTGCTCTGCGGGATCCTCCCGGGCGAGGCTCGCGGAGGCCCCTCCCCGGCACCGCGCGGACGCCCGGCAGCGCGGAGCTCTGGGGCGGGGCGGAACCGACCCAGCCTCCGCCCACCTCATCGACGGGGGACGGAAGTCTCGGTGCATCTCTCAACCAGCGCCGGGGAACCCGGCCTGAGAGCGGAGCTGAGCCCCACGGGGCGGCCGGCTCTGGGCGAGGTCCCTCGCCGGCGGCACCATGAAGCTTGTGGGGTCTCTGCGCCTGCTCTCGAACCTGAGCAACTTCAGCGGCGCGGCCCGGCTCCGGGAATTGCTGGCTGGGGACCCAGCCCTCCGAGTCCGCTGCAGCCCGGACGGCCGCCACCTACTGCTGCTGCGACCCCCGGGGGCGCCGGCCCCGCAGCTGCTGGTCGCGGTGCGTGGAGCCGACACGGAGCTAGAGCGTTCCTGGCCGGCTGGCCACCCCTCACCGCTAGATGCCTTCTTCCTTCCGTGGCCCGTGCGCCCCGCACTAGTCCTGGTGTGGGAGAGTGGCCTAGCCGAGGTGTGGGGCACTAGCGTGGGGCCTGACTGGCGACTGCTGCAGAGCGCAGAGCTGTGTCCGGGCGGTGGAGCCCGCGTGGTGGCAGTGGCGGCGCCCCGAGGCCGGCTGGTATGGTGTGAGGAGCGGCAGGCTGGTGCTGAGGGCCGGCTGGGGCAGCCCACCGCAGCTTTCAGCCACTGCGTGTGCGTCAGGATCCTGGAGCCCAGCCGGGAGGCCGGAGCCAACCTGGGCCTCACACACATTCTGCTGCACAACTGCCCTCCTTTCCAGCTGCTAGCCTCCCGCAAGGATCTCTTCCTGGTGCCCCCTGCCACCACCTGGCCAGGAGTGGCCCACATTCTACTCATCTGGAGCCCAGGCAAGGGCAAGGTGACAGTGGCTGCTCCTTGTCTAGGCCTCTCCCACAGTAAGAGCCTGAATCCCAAACGAGGGGACACTTGGGACTTCCGGACCCTACTTCGAGGTCTTCCTGGGCTACTGTCCCCCAGGAAGCCATTAACTGTACATACCTGGGCCCCAACCGCACAAGGCCTTCTGTTGCTTGACTTCAGGGGCAACATGAGACTGGTGCAGTCCCATGGTGGTGTTCGGCTTGTAGGCACCCTGCCGGAGGTACCTGTAGGCCCGGCAGGATCTGCAGCACTGGGAATATTTCATGGCACGCTAGCCTGTGTGTTGGGCTCCACATTGGAACTGCTGGACTTGGGCAGCGGGCAGCTGCTGGAGAGGAAGGTCCTAAATACAGACCGAGTACATTTGCTGGAGCCTCCATTCCCTGGCATGGAGACTGAGAAAGAGCTGGAGCCCCGAGGATGTCTGCCTTTGCTTTCAGCCTTAGGTCTCTTTGGAGTAGTCTGGGAAGCCCCACTGGGCCTTGAATTACCTTCAGCTGAAGACCTGGTGTTTGAGGAGGCCTGCAAGTACTATCAGCGCCGGAGCCTGTGGGGTGCTCAGCTCACCCCAGATGAACTAAGACACAACAGCACATTCCGGGCGCCTCAGGCTTTGGCCTCCATCCTTCAGGGCCACGTGTCCCCATCTACACTATTGACCACACTGAGAGCTGAACTTCGGGATTACCGGGGCTTAGAGCAGCTCAAAGCCCAACTGGTGGCTGGGGATGAGGAAGAGGCTGGCTGGACAGAGCTGGCAGAGCATGAAGTGGCGCGTCTGCTGAGGACCGAATTGATGGGAGACCAGCTGGCTCAGCTCAATGCCATTTTCCAAGTCCTTCCTACAGCAGCCTGGGGCGCCATCCTCAGGGCCTTGCAGCTACAGCCAGATGGAAATGGCAGGCTGAAATCCCATGCTCCCCCTGATGTGTGGAAGAAGGTACTAGGGGGTGCAGCAGCTGGAAAGGAGCTCCCCAGTGGGATACTGCCCCTTTTTGAACTTCTGTGCCAGTGCCTCTGCCAGCTGGAGCCACAATGGTTGCCACCCTTTGTAGAGCTGGCACAGCAGCAGGGTGGGCCCGGCTGGGGAGCAGGAGGCCCAGGACTGCCCCTGTATCGCCGAGCCTTAGCAGTACTAGGTGAAGAGGGGACCAGGCCTGAGGCACTGGAGCTTGAAATACTCTTGGGCAGTGGGCGGCCCAAAGCAGTGCTCCAAGCCGTGAGGCAGCTGGTGCAAAAGGAGCAGTGGGAGCGTGCTTTAGAGGCTGGCCTGGCTCTCGGCCCCTCAAGCCCCCTCCTTCGAAGTGAGATCTTCAAACTACTGTTAGCTGAATTTGCCCGGCACCGCCGTCTTGATGCTCACCTCCCCCTTCTTTGCCGCCTATGCCCGCCAGACCTACCTCCAGCTGAACTTCTGCTTCTACTTCGGACACATCTCCCAGATGAGTTGGGACCCCCCACCCCCTTCCCTGAATCTGGAGCCGAGCCCCCTCTCACTGTGGGCTTGCTGAAAGCCCTGCTGGAGCAGACTGCAACTCAAGGAAAGCCCTCTGGCCCAGTTCTAAGCCTATATGAGGATTCCCTATGGGACCTAGGCCTTCCACCCCTCACCCCACCTCGGGGTCCGGTGACTAGCCTCCAGGTATCAGATCACCCAGGTCTGGAGGCCTGGGCACCATCAGGACAGGGCCACTGTATGACTGACTCATGCTGAAAATCATTTCTAAGTTATAGTGATCAGAAAAGTGTACCTAGACAGTGGAGAGGCCCATAAGGGGCTGTATGTGCAATATTCTTCTCCTGGAGCAATTTTTAAACATATATATATATATGCTAAATATTGTGATACAATCAATATATTTGCTCCTAAAGCACAGGAATTTCCTGAGTGTTAGGAGTATCTTGTTATTCCTAAGAGACCCATAAGATCACACCTGCATTGAATACTAATGAGATGACTTAGAATAAGGCCCCTAGATCCACCTCTGGATGGGGCTCTTCACCAGAAATGCCAAGTAATGGAGGGTTGGAATGTTCATTCTCTTCAGTCTGCCTGCTTCCCAGTTGTATAGACTTTATAATAAACCAGCAAAAGTAAGTAAAGTATTTCCCTGCATTCTGTGAGCTACTCTAGCAAATTATCAAATCTAAGGGGGGGGGGGGACCATCTGACCTTCCAACTTACACCAGTCAGTCAGAAGTACCAATGACCGGCGTTAGAAGTCCAGGCAGTTCTGGGACTGATTCAGGGCTAACTCCAGATAGTGTCAGAATTGACTTGTTTGGAAGACACACAGTTTTTGCCCACAGAAATTTGGCTGTTGGTGTTAGAGAACATTCTAAAATATATATAGATTGTAGGTGTTTTTTTTTTAATAGATGAATTTTTCAGAGTAATGTGAGTTAAAGAAAGGATGGTTGAATCTAGATCTGTTGGCTAATATGGCTATTTCCAGAAATAAAAACAGTTAACAGTTATGATTATTCAGTGTGCCAAGTACCTTGCTAGTCTTTATTATACTCCCTCATTTTATGCTTCTAATAACCCCTCAAGGAAAGTATTAATATTATTCACATTTTACAGGTAAGGAAATAGAGATTTAGAAAGATTACTTAACTGAGGTCAGCTAGATAGTAGCAGCCCTAAGGCCCACACTACCTCACTACAGCCCAGGAGCTGCTGCATACCAAGGCAGGAATGTACTCCTCATGCCTGTCTCCATGCTAGCTCTCTCCAACCTGTTATGAGGAGACCGTCTGTAGAGCCTCTCTGTTCCTTTCCCCAGAACTCTTCTGTAAACCAAGTTGGGCCCTGGGCCCATGCCTGTCTCCCCAGGATTTCTAGAATAGCCCCTGGTGTAGGAGATTGCCACAGAACAGGACAGCTACCTGCAGAGCTCTCCAGCTCAGTAAAAAGAGTTACTGAAGCTGGCTGCAGCAGCCTCATTCTTGCTGACTCCCTAAGGCAAGAAACAAGATTGTCTTGTTTATGCTCCTCTGGATTTAGTCAACAGAACTACCTCTGAAGAGAGTTTGTCCCTATGCTACCTCTACCCAAATGACCCCTCAGCCTGGTTTTGGGAATATGATAAAACCTTGGGTGCTGATACTCAGCATCATCTTGAGTCCCCAACTACCCTTTGTCCTCAGCTGGGATCTGCAGCTTGTTGGATCTTGCTCAGCCTCATCCTCATCCTCCGCTTAAGGTGCTCCTTTAGGCTCATGTGGGAGAAGGGGTAGGCCCTTACTTTTCTCTAAGGGTAAAATGAAATGAGAGTAACCTTCAAGCTTGACTGGGGCAGATCCACAATACTAGCTTTATAGTAATTTCAATTATTACAGATGTAAATACTTATGGGGGGTAGGGGCGTGGGGAGGGAATAGGCTCTGTGCTTTTGGAATTCTCTGACTTTCGTCCCTCTTCCCAAAGGCCAGACTCATTGTTGAGTTGATCCAGACCTGCTATTGAGGGAAATAAGTCAGTTGGACCTGAAGGAAGAACCATGCTACCTCAGTGGAGGGTGGGAAGCCATTCAGCACAGCCAGAGCCAGCTTGAGAGTAGAAGGGGTGGGATAAAGGATGGACTTAACTGGGATGCCTCAGGACCTACTGATCCCCAAAACAGAAGACATAGGGTGAGAAGTCCTGGGTTGGGTGAGGCTCTAGGGCAGAGATGGGTAGCCGGGGCTAGTGGGGATTGTGAGGTGAATTCAGGGACTGGAGGATTGATTCCCACTTTGATTATGGCTGCCAGGAAACTCGTCCTTTGGAGGTATTCCATACTGTGCTATATACACCATAATTTGGTTCACACTGACCTGGTTTATCAGGAACAGGGAAAGAGTCAGTGTGGAGAGAGCAGTTCTAGACTTCCAGCCTGGGTAGGCGGACCCCAAGCGGAAATGCATGGCCTTACTGCTCTGGAAAGACCACAAGGAAATTCCTGAGTTGCTTCCTAGGGCCCCCGCCTCAGTCTCTTAGGCACAGGCTCCCCCTGGTGGTTTGTTTGTCAGGCCAACTCCACCCATTACTACAAAAAGCAAACATGCACAGGCTTTATTTACCCTGTTTCTTGAAGGACTGGGGAATCCTCTGGGAGTGGTAAAGTTTCTCTTAAGGAGGAGAAGAAGGCAGGGTAGAATTCAGGAAGCAAAATTAATGGGGAGGGTAATAGATGATGTCACCCAGAACAGTATCACCCAGAAGAAAACTGCCTCAGCTTCCAACCTGGATAATTTAGCCCAACTAGGGTGTTGTCTCTAGGCCAAGGCTAAGAACAGTGACATAGACAGGTTGCTGACTGTCCATTTAGTCCTTGGACCAGGGCTGGTAGAAATTTCCTAGGTCTCTGAAATTTGCAATCCTTCCCCAGTCTAATGACTTAGTAACATTGGGTCTCTTCATAATGATCAACTAACTGCAAAGCCTTAGAAAGGCAAAATGGCATGCAATTTTGTCTTTAAGAAAACCTTAATAGGGGAGGAAAGTCAGTGAGATGTAAGGAGTCCCAGGGATTGAATGGGTAGACAAAAAGCTGAGACAAGAGTCTCAGAAACTTGTAGCAAAGCTTGCACGTGCAGGGCTCTCTGTTCAGTGAGAATCGAAAGAGTGGGAAAATGGGCCCTCACTAGTGGCACAGTGGGTTAAATCACAGCACTATGAAGCTATCCACAGCCACTGCAGCATGAGTTAAATCCCTGGCCAGGGAGCTGACCCACATGGCACAGCAGACCTCTCCTGTGTCACCTGCTGCTCCCCTCAGCAGTGTATTTCATTCTGCCTATTCTGCTCCCCACTCTGTCTCTGGTGAGTCCTCTCACCCCCTGCACCTCTGGCCTGCACCCCAGATCTTATATGCATAATTAAATAAATCTTTAAAAAAAACACTTCTCCCATCCTTTGGGAACAGTTCCACTTTGTTCATGATCACATGGAGTTTCACTTTCAAAAAACTACGTAACAATGATAATCAGTTCATTAACACTTGGGAGCTTGAGGAAGAAAAAAGGTGGTGGGCAAAAATGAGGACCATGTGCCTTGCCTGCCTCCCTTGCCCTGTGGAGGCAGAAAGTCTCCTTCAAATCCTGACATGAATTGGACAACAATGCTCTGTATTGTTCCATAGAAAAAGCCTGGATTCTGCTAAGGCCAATCCTTTCCCTGAAACCATTCATATGCCTGTCTCAGATAGAGTCTTAGGGCCCATGCTGGAAACAAGGTCTTTCCCCTCATAAAGAGAAATCTTGAAGTAGGGACAGATTTCTTCTCTCAGGCTAGACTCTTCCAGAAAGGGCCTATGTCTCCCCCATCAAATTGGAGGCATCCTCTGGCAGATTGAATTGTGGCCTCAAAAACAGATGTTTACTCTGAACCTCAAAATTTGAAATAAAGGTCTTTGCAGAAGTAACTAGGCTGAGGGTCTCAAAAGAAGATCATCTTGAACTAAAGTGTGTACTAAATCCAAGAATGCATTTTTTTAACACTTTTTTAATTTATTATACATACAAGAACTGGGACATTGGCCAGAGATGTCAGGGGTAAGAGGATTTACCAGAGACAGAGTGGGGAGCAGACCAGACAGATGTACTGAAATACACTGCTGAGGGGAGCAGTGGGTAGAAAAGAGAAGAGGCCTGCTGAGCCATATAGGTCACCTCCCTGGCTGGGGATCCAACTCATGTTGCAGTGGCTGGGGATAACTTCATAGTGCTGAGACTTTAACCCCTGTGCCACCATGAAGAACCAAGAATGACTGTTCTTGTAAGACAGAAAAGGAAAAGAAAGACACAGGAGAAGGCCACATGAAGTCAGAATCAGCAAGCACAGTGATGGCCAATAGTCCAGAAAGGCTGTTTCTATTGTTTTAAGCCAACAAGTTTGTGTATTTGTTACAGCAGTCCTAGAAAACTAATTTACTCCAAGAAGGAGCTCAGACCTCCTCATCAGACTGTAGATCCCTTAGGATGGGATATGTCCTGGGTGAAGGCTGTCTTTTCTTGGCTAGACTCTGGATGGCAGTCACATGCTGAGGGCCCCAGGGGTGTTCCCTCAACAGGCTAAGGCTGAGGTTGAGCCTTAGGCAGTAATTTGCACGTGCCAGCAGAGCTTACTGCATTTGGTCAGAATCATCTACAACTTTCTTCCCAGGGTGTGAAGCTCTTGATTCAGCTGGTCCCTCTTCTTAGTGAGCTGAGAAGCAAGGTCCCCAATATTCTACAGGACCTTCTTTGGAGCTTTGGTTGCTAGGAGAGGAGCCAAGAACAACAAACAGGACTCAAGCCCTGGTGTTGACAGTGGAAAGAAGACCTAGCTTGACCTTAGCCCAGGGAAGTGTTTGCTCTGCCAGACCAAGCTGGGACCACAATTCTGGCAACCCCTTGGGTAACTTCTGCCCTCTCCAACACATATACACACTGAAGAGCATTTCACACCTCATGGCACCTCCCTGTCAGTCACCATCTGATCCTCCTCCCCTCTGAAGTCAACAGGGCAAGGGTTATGATGCCCCTATGACAGACCAGAAAGCAAAGCTGCAACAGAAAAACTGAATGCTTGGCTACAAATAAGAGCTGAGACTTGCAAAGGAGAGAGGCCTGCAGGTTTTCAACCCTTCCCGCTCTCCCAGGAAACTGGAATCCCTCTTAGCTCCAGGATAGCACTCAGTCGTGAGTGGGCTACCCTAGCTGCAGAATTTTAACTTTGGACTTCCGAGGACAGATGTGTGAACAAAAGACCAAGACCATTGAAATGTATCAAGCAAAGGAGGTACATATAAAATTATAGCATCCTGGGCCCTCCCTGGTGGTGCAATGGATTAAAAGCACAGCACTATGAAGCTGTCCACAACCACTGCAAAATGAGTTTGTTCCCTAACTAGGGGGGTGACCCACATGGCACAGCAGATCTTCTCCTGTCCCACCCATTGCTCCCCTCAGCAGTGTATCTCAGTACATCTGCCTATTTTGCTCCTTACTCTGTCTCTGGTGATTCCTCTTGCCCCACAGCTCTGGCCTGTACCCCAGTTTTTATATGCATAAATAAATAATTTTTTTTAATATAACATCCTTCTATTTTAACTAGGCCCAACTCTCAAGAGTCTGGAGTACCTGTGAACTGTTAGAAGTATACCTGGAGGGTCACTAGACTCACAGGACTTAAGCCTGCCTTCACTACCTATTGGCTGTGTGACCTTGGGTAAATGTCATAACCCCTGTGAGCCTCAATTTCCTCAGGTATAAACAGGGCAGATAATAGTATTAGCCTTATAGGATAGTTTTGAGACTAAAAGAGAAGATGAACATGGCAAAATTTACTTGTTAGTTGAAAATCCTACATATATAACTTTGAGGGCACTAATAGGAACTGTAGAAATCTCTAAGGGCATTCTTGCTAATTCTGTTTTACAGGAAGAAACTGAGGTTCAGAGGTTAAAATTGAGAGGTTACGATTGCGAAAAACTCACAAAGTAAGTAGAGCAGAATTATACCGTACACAGGGGTTAGGTCAAAAATCAAAAGTAGTCCAAATATGAAAATGCCTTAACTCAGCCATAAAATAAAGTAGAGCCAACCACTCAATAAGCCCAGCTCAGCCATTTTGGAGCCAATTGCTGTTTTAATGGTTGAGCACCAGAATTGCAAGTTGCCTTGCTTTAAGGGTCCATGTTGTGTGAAAAATACTTGGATCACTGAACTCACACTTAGTGTAACAGAGGTGGCTTCTCCCTTCTTACACTCTCAGCCGTTTAAAATGTAATGGCTCTCTGCTGGGTGCATATAGCTGTGTTCATTCTAAGTTAAATGTGCTGATGACATGGTGCATTTGACATGACCCTTGATGTTGAAGAAAGTTTCAAACCTAATAGCTGTGCCTGCCTCCCAAGATTTGTTTTTCCAAAGGAAGGGTCCTGACTATATCTCCTGAGCCTGTTTTTGGCCCTCTACCCATAGCTATCCCCAAGCCCTTTCCGTTTACTCTTAGCTTGTTCAAGGAGTCTCTCAGGGCTTTTGGTTATAATATTGTGATTTTACTAGGAAAGATGTATATTTGGTCTTCTTCCAATTCTTCCAATTCTTTATTCCCATTTCTGGCCAGACCTCCTAAAACCCTTGGAATTTCCTAAGTGATAAGAAAGGTGAAAAGTTATCTTAAAAGTCATAACAATCCCCTTTCAACCACACTGGACCTTGTTAATGAGATGACTTTTGGAGAGCACCTAAGGATAGGTACTGATTACCTGAGGGACCAGCCATGGTTAGAGGATTGGAATTTTCAGTCCTATCCCCATTACCTCCTGGCAAAATGACTGGAGGTAGAATCAATCACCAATGATTTATTTTTTAAGAAGATTTATTTATGCATGCATGCAAGAATGGGGGGTGTAAGCCAGAGGTGCAGGGAGTTGGGGAGGAGGGCTGAGAGAATTCACCAGAGATAGAGTGGGGAGGAAAACAGGCAGATCCACTGAAATACACTGCTGAGGGGAGAGTGAGATAGGAGAGGTCTGCTGCACCATGTGGGTCAGCTACCTGGCCGGGAATGGAACTCATGCTGCAGTGCCTGTAGATGCCTTCAAAGTGCTTGCTGCACTTTAACCCCTTTCGCCACCAGGGAGGCCACATGACCAACGATTTAACAGATCACACCGTTGTAATGAAACCTCCATAAAAACCCAAAAGGGGCCCTCCCTGATGCAGCAGGTTGGACAGCACTGCAAAGCTGGCCGTGGGCCTCTCAAGTACAAGTTCAATCCCCTGCCCTGGAGGTGATCCACATGGAGTGGCAGATCTCTCCTGACATACCCGCTGCTCCTCTCAGCAGTGTACTTCATTGATCTCTGCCTGTTCTGCTCCCCACTCTGTCTCTGTCTCTCAAGGCCCCTATACCTCTGGCCTGCACCCCAGTTCTGTATGCATAAATAAATAAAATCTAAAAAAGTAAAAAAGAAAGTGTGATAATGGCTAGTGGCAAAAAGGAAAATTTTTAGAAAAGAAAAAGGTGGGTGGGGGCTTGGAGTGCTTACAGGGTGGTGAGCCAGGAGGGTGGCACACTCCAAGCTTCTGTGTATGGAACACTTCAGGACCTTGCCCCACATCTATTTATATGGCTACTCATTCATATTTTTTAATATCCTTTGTGGTAAACTGCTAATCTAGTAAATAAACTGGTTTCCTGAGTTTCTGTGAGCCATTCTGACAGATTAATTGAACAGAGGAGGGAATGGCAGGAGCCTCTAATTATAGCTAGTCAGAAGCCAGGTAGAAGTCAGGGCTTGCAATTGGTGTGCAAAGTGGGTTGGGGGAGGGCAGTCTTGTAGGATGAACCCTTATGAAATCTGATACTATCCTCCAAGTAGACTATCACATTTGAGTTGAACAGTAGGACAACTAACTGATGTTGGAGAACTGCTTGGTGTATTAGAAAAAGACACAACAGGTGCCATGGAGAATGATCCACATGATGATCCCTAACAAATGCCCAAATTCTGGGGGAGACAGGATAATACCACACAGAGGCCCACTTCCAGCTATTTCCTTCTCACCCAACAGGCTGGATTGGATTTTTCTGCTGGACTTCCATCTATAGATGGTGTCTGTATCTGTGTCCTGAGAAGTAGAGGGAGCAGGGTCAGATATCAGGGGTAAGGAAAAGTCTGATAAAAGGAGTACCCCCCAAAAAAATAATCCCTAGGGAGAAGAACAAGGAAATGAGGTGGGGTGGGCTGGGGTGTCCTGCTGTATCTAGGACTGTGATGCCTAGAATCAGACACTCCCCTGGGTGTGACCACAGGCACTTTGGGAGGTTGGGATTCTACACTGGGGGTGGGACCTGAGCCAGGGCCCAGAGGGAAATTCCCAGGGGTGGAATAAGCCTTATATTCTCTCAGTGCCTGGAGGATGGACTTAAGGAAGGAGCAAAGGTTGCACATGTTATTTCTTTGCTGAAGGAAATCAGAGGTGGCTCCCAGCCTGAGTAACCACCTTTCTGACAAGAGAAGTGGGCACCAGCAAGGGAAAGGGCAACTTTCAGAACATTGGTCACACCAGAAGGAGTAGGCCAGGATTGAGGAGGGGCAGGTGGTGCCGGGAACTGAACTGACGGACCTAATAACCATACACAGGCAGCAGTTCCACAGGCTGAGGCCAGACAGGAAGAGCCCCCAACCAAAAATGAAGGCCAACACCAGGCAACCCTCAAATTTCAAAACCTGAGAGGGACCTGGAGGGAATGTGGTTGTAGACTTCAGCCAGACATTCGGGCAGCTACTCTCTCTTCCGACCTCCAGTATGTGCAGGGCAGAGAGGGTGGTCACAGGGAAGGCCTCTGGAGACCAGGCCTACCACAGAGCTGCCCTTATCTTCTTGTACATGTTCCACTGTTGTCCTTGTTTTTTATGCTCTCAGGAAGTCTAGGTCCAGGTAAGGGAGGAAGCAGAGTGGCAAGGCCAATTGGACTCAATTAATAGACACCAATTGGGCAAAGGGGGACAATTTCTGTTCCTGTCTTTTACATGACCCAAAAAGCATCCTGATAGATTGTGGGTGCTCTGATGGGGTGCCCCAGAGCCTCTGCCTTATGGTTACATTGGCTTACTTAATTTGTAATTCCCTAGTTCCTAACTCTATCCCATTTTCTTGCTGCAACCCTCCCACTTGTCCCACTACCCTAATCCTTGGGCTTTGGAGCATCCCCTGGGGCAACCTGCTAGCAGCAAGTGGCTGGGGGTAGGGAGGCAGAGGGGCTATTTCTGGCCTGACAGGTGGCTGGAGATAGAGAAGTCCTAGCTCCTGATCTCTCCGGGTTGCTAGGCATGTCACCAACAGAAAATCTTATTGAAAGTTCCTGTGCCAGGAATTAAAAAAAAAAGTTATTTTATTTATTTATGCATACAAGGACTGCGGTGTAGGCCAGAGGTGCAAGGGGTGAGAGGATTCACCAGAGATAGAGTGGGGAGCAGAACAGGTGGATCGACCAAAAATGGATCGACCAAAAACAATGCTAACGGGAGCAGCAGGCAAGACAGGAGAGGTCTGTGTGCTATGTGGCCAGGGATCAAACTCATACAACTTCAGCTACAGTGGCTGTGGATAGCTTCATAGTGCTTTGCTTTAACCTTTTGCGCCACTGGGAGGTCCAGAATTATACACTTTAAATGGGTGAACTGGAGCCCTCCCAGGTGGCACAGTGGGTTAAAACACAAATTCGGGCCCTCCCTGGTGGCGCAGCGGGTTAAAGCGCAGCACTGAGAATCTGAAGCCACTTCCGCATGAGTTCGATTCCCGCCTGCTGCCTGTCCCGGAGGAGACCACAAGGCGAGCCAGACCTCTCCTGGCCCGCCCGCTGCTTCCCTCAGCAGTGTACTTCGTCGATCTGCCTGTTCTGCTCCCCACTCTGTCTCTGGTGAAGCCTCTCACCGCCCCTGAGCCTCTGGCCTGTACCCCAGTTCTGTATGAATAAATAAATAAATCTTTAAAAAAAAAAAAAAAACACAAATTCGATTCCCGGCCAGGGAGGTGACCCACATGACACAGCAGACCTCTCCTGACTCGCCCACTGATTCCCTCAGCAGTGTAACTTCATCAACCTGCCTGTTCTGTTCCCCTCTCTGTCTCTGGTGAATCATTTGGTGAATCATCTGTCTCTCGTGAATCACCACCCCTGCACCTCTGGCCTGTACCCCAGTTCTGTATGCATAAATATTTTTAAAAATAAGTAAGTGGGTGAACTGTTTGTATCTAAATTACATCTCAATAAAGCTGTTTTAAGAAAAATAAGACAAAAATATGCTATTTCAATATACATTTATTTGATTACTATATTTCTGTTTTAGTCTTACGGCATCCTCCTTTGAAATTGTCCTTTACCTATTTATTAAGGAGGCTTGTTTTCAAAACCTATTTTGAATGAGTTACTTATTAAAGAAGGTAACTCATTATATTTGCTGATAATATATTTCCTGGTGTATTTATACACACATATATAAAAGTTGTAAATTTAGTCTGTATATAGTCAAATTGGTCAGTCTTTTTTTTATATTTATTTATGTATATGCCATGTTGCCTTGCTCACTGTTCAGTTTCCACACTCACTAAATGTTGTCTATTGGTTGCATGAATGAATGAATGGACAGAGTAGTTTAAATATCAAGTACTAACAAAGTATTCAATGTTTATTCAACTTGTCTTCTGCTTATAGTAAAAGTCCTCAGCATTGTGCATCAAAAGTAGGGACATGACTTTACAGAGATCATACCTAAATATATAAATCTATAGGGATAAAAATTCAGATGTGCTCTTTTTTTTTTTAAAGATTTACTTATGCATAGAAGAACTGGGGTGACGACCAGAGGTATGGGGAGAAAGGGAAGTGATGATTCACCAGAGGGAACAGTGGCGATCAGAACAGGCAGACTGACTGAAATACAATGCTGAGGGAAGCAATGGCTGAAATAGCAGAGATCTGCTGCGCCATGTGGGTCATCTTGCTTGAAGGGGATGGAATTTGTGTTGCAGAGGCTGTGGAGAGCTTCACAGTGCTGTACTTTAACCCTTGAGCCACCAGGGAGGGCCCCATAGACAGCAAAAACCTATAAACAACCTGATGTCCCGTGACCAGAGAATGAAGAACATGCAATGGAATACTATATCACCTTCAAAATTAATGAACTAAAGCAATATGTCACTATATGAATCTTAGTAATACAATTTTAAGTAAAAATCATAAGTCCCCCCAAAATTACATATAACAATGTTCCTTTGTAAGGTAAAAATATGACTAAAATTCAAAAAATAAAAATTTAAGAACTTATATAGCAAAGGTAAATACATTTTAAAAATTGAAAGAATGATGGATTCCTTGAGAGAAGAATGAGATAGAGATAGACCATAGATTTCAGTTATTGCCAAGCTCCTAGCTTTCATATTGACTTCTTATGGTAGTATAAGTAAAAAAAAATGTGTGTGCCATGCATGGAACATTTATAAGAATGCTTCATGAACCAAGATTATGAATTTAATTCTGTGCACTCTTAAAGGCAAGGGAAAGAAATCATGAATAGCTCCTTCAGGCAGGCTTACTTGTTTGGGGGTGGTGGAGAAAAGATTTTTCTATCCCTCCCTTCTCTGTTTGCAAAGACTGCTTCTCTCCCCCTGCATTTTGAAAGGACCAGTTTATTAGGAAAGGGAGAAAAGAGGCCTGCATAGACACAGACAGGCAGAGAGCTGCTATGGAGATGCATTTGAAAAGAAAACGTTTTTTAAAAACGTTCGTTTAAAAACGTCTGTGCCCGCATAGACACAGGTGAATAGTTTTGAGACAAGAACTACCCCAAGACTGCCTGTAGTTTTTCTTCCTTAGAGTTGAGCTGGTGGCACACACGTGGGGTCGGAGGGAGGGGAATAATGCAGGGTTTAGTTACGTCAGGAAAAGTCCCAGAATGTATGAGGAAATGTTCTCTTCTGAGGCTGCAAGAAGAATCTGGAGGAATGGTTCAGCTTCCATTCCCATTCAGCTTCCCCCACTTGACAGGCTAAGACTGCAGGGTGTGTAGTCTCCCACACATTTCCTGTTCAGCTTCATCAAAGACCTCAAGAGGGGTGGGGAGGATACTCAGCACTCAGCAAAGGGTTAGAAGAGAATCGTTCTGTGGCCTCAATTGTAAGCATGGTGGGTACCAGGGAGCTTGGGTGAGTAGAGGCAAAAGAAGTTATCTTTGAAATTAAGTCAAGGATTATGGGGCTGCTGTCTCCAAAATTTTAACACACCCCTTTCCTTTCTACCTAGCCCAAAACATACCTAGGCAATTCTCAGAGAGCCTCCTGCCCCTCATCCTGTGCCTTTTCCTTCTTCATTGGGCTGTAGCTCCTAATTCTGTACCTTCACCTCTACTTCTTCCCCAAGATAACTAAATTTGTGAAAAAGGGAGTGAGTGGAGATCTAGGAGAGCAACTTAGGACTTTTCACCATAGTGAGAGGGGTTTGAGGTCACATGGAACTGGACATACTTTAGGCTGCAGTCTAACCAGTTAGAGATAATGCTGAACTAGTCTGGGACAGCAAACAGGGAAGGAGCTCAGGTCAGCCAAGCAGAAGCTTTGCGGTTCAGAGCTTGTGTGGGGTACAAGACTAAACTGAAACAAGCATCCTGGGTGTTCATCTGCACCTAGAAATATAGAGCATGAGGATATGAAAACCTCTCTCCCTTCCCTGACCTCAACAATTCCTCCCAACCAAGAGCCTTCCCCAGAGGGGCTGCTGGGACAAACAGGGAGGAACCAGATCTGGGGCTCCAGAGGAAGTCGCTGGTCATTATGTTTCCTGAGCTCAAAAAATGGATTCCCGTCACTCAGGCCCACTCCCTTCATCCAGGCAGGACAGAGACTAGGCCTGGCAATCTACTTCTTCCGTTGGTACCTGCCTCTTCTAAAACACAAAAGATGTGAACCACAAAAGTCCAATTCAGTCACACCATTAGCCAGCATCCCACAACCCAACACAATCTCACCTGACGACGTCATTCAATAACATACCCCCACTGAGGCACACCCCTACTCACATCCAGCAAGCAAGCCTTCTCTTTGCTCAACATTGTATCACCAGGAGCTAGACTAGGGCCTGGTACTTGGAAAGGGCTCAGTGAATACTAGTTGACTGAATGAATCCACCAAGACATATATAAACATGTTTACAAGTCCAAGTATGTATTTATACATGTATGCACCCATACATACCCCCCCACAAAGCCTCTCCCAGCTCAAAAGTCATATATACATATACGCATACAATAAAGAAGACCAGATGTATACCCACTGCCAGACTCACTGCCGTGTTACCACTCAGCACTCCCAGGGTGACTTGGTGGTAGTAGCTAGCTGTTGTCTCCTTCAGTGAAGTCTGCAGTGTGTCAGTGTGTGTATACATGTGCAAATGCAGATTTTGGAGCTTTGAATTCTTGAGATTCTGGAGCAATGAAAAGGGGCTGGGCTGGCAGCAGAATTAGGACAAAGTAATTTCATGAATAAGATGGGAAGTGACATGTAGTTCCCTTCAGTGGGGAGATGAGGGTTACAGGTACAGGTCTGAAATCTTACTTCTCATCTGGAGACCTGGGTAGAATGGTTTGAAGCCTCAGCTGTGAGGGAAGTTAGGTAGAAGGCTATGTAGGTGCTCAGACCCAATTTCCAATCACAGCAAGGCTTGTGATCTTGCCAATCTTCTCTAATGGAGTGAGGGTCAGGAACCTGGGGTAGTAATTACTATGTAGAAAGGAATCTGAAAAGCAGGATTCCTCATTTTTCTGTGGAGCTTAAGGTACCCTCCTCTCTCCATGATCCTATCAAATCACAATTTGCTGTTCTTTTACTTGCAGGTCCGGGCATCTTCTACCATAGAGCTCAGCTGGGCTGGTAGTCTGGGGGACTGGGTAGGGGTGTAAAACTCACTGACAAAAGCAGCAGTCCCCCAGGCATTCAAAAAGCTCCAAACTTCTCCAATCCATCCTAGGTGGGGACCTCTTCCCCACCTCCCTCAACAGGGTAAGACAGAGCTGTCAGTTCCGGAACCCTACCTCAGGAAGACCACCTGTCTTCAGTGTATGACTCAGAGTCAGTGGTATAACTCTTTGGGGTAAGGAACAGCAGTGTTAAGGGGAGGGCAGGCTGGGAAAATAAACATTTGAGGGAGGTAGTTGAGCTTCGGCCACCTGAGGCACACCAGAGTGCTGAAGAGAGATGGGAGTGAAAGGGAGTCTAATTCACACCTCTTCTCCAATGACTGGTTTGGAGGACTACAGGAAGGAGGGGGAAACGTTCCTTGGACAGAATCATTATTAGGCATCAATGACCAGCCAGGACACTCTCAAACCAAAAAGTCTCTTTATTGATTGGTACCATACATGACTCAAATGGCAAAGAAAAAAAAAAGGCATTACAGTTGGGGGTGGACATCCATCTTTCCCACCCCTTCCCTCAGCGCCCGACACAATCCTCTTCTAACAGTGGCAGCTGGAGTGGAGGAAACGGCGCAGAGGAACCCCAGAATCCAGAAGGAAGGGTGGGGAGAGGTGGTGCTAACACTTCTGGAACTGGCCACAGGAAAAGGCAGTGAAGCCAGAGCTGGGCCCAGATACATGGGATCCTGCTCTTGGCATCACCCTGGGCTTGGTGCCTCTGTGGGTCCAACTGAAGTGGAGCTGAGGATCCTGGCTGTCACTCCTTCCCTTCTAGGAGGAAGGGGAGGGAAGGGATATGGGGAGATGAAGACTAATTCAGCTGGAGGACAGAGGCCTTATTGCTCCCTGGTGGGTTTCGCTGGGGCATCCTCAGGGGCTCCTTCCCCACCACTGAGGAAAAGGGGGGACAGATGTGCAGTTTGAGTGGCTGGAGGAAGAGTACTGGAGAGAGTGAATGAAACCCTCCCCCACCCCATGCCTGCCCAACCTAAACAAACAAATAAAAAAACAAAACAAAACAAAACAAAACACAGTGACAAACAATGGCTGTTCCCTTCCTTCCACACTCCCTAAGGGAGGGGCTTTCCCCTCCCCCTATCCAGGACAGCTGCTCTAGGAGAGAATATACACACCGTGGAGGGAGGGCGTGAGGGGTGTCTAGGGCTGGGACAAGAGGGAGTCACAAGCACTAAGAGGGCAGGTGAGTTCCAGAGAACAGGGAGACAGAGACAGGGGGGCTGTCATCAAGGGGAGGTCATCAATTGCCCTCTACCCCCACGGGATGCCACCCCCAACTCGTCTCCCCAAAGGAAAAGGAAAGAGATGGCAAAGTGTCTCCTTGGTCTGAAGTTCTCAAACTGTATGAAACTGTATGCATACCCCCTGCCCTCCCTCACTCCCCTCCACCTGGGTCCTAAGACCCTCCCCCCATCTGCCAATTAGGGAGGTAGCTGGACTTTTAATAAGGGGCAAAGGGGGGACATGGTTTTTTTAAACTTACATTTTTAATAATATTATTTTTTTTAAAAACTTGGAGCTGGAATAGGTGGCAGAAGGGAGGAGCCCAGAGCTGTACCCCTCTACAACCAGCCACCTACAGGGAAGGTTTGAGGGAGGGGCACTCAACCAAGCCCCATACCAAGTCCCTAAGGGCTGTGGGTATAGACAACCCCAGGCTTGAAGGGGGTGGACTCAGGAGGATGGGGAACCCAGAACCTGGGAAGATGGAGGCAAATGCCCTGGGGAGTGGTCAGGACACTTCTCAGAGGACCAGGGTCCACATGAGCATCCACATGAGTAACCCCTCCCCCCAAAGGCTCTGCAGAGGCCAGGCCCAGCTCAGGGCCACTGGGGGGGCAAATCTTGGCACCTGCCCCCAGAGAGTCCAGTTCCTCCCTGAAGTGGGTAGATGGGAGGCTACCCACTATAGATAGATAGATGCTCAGTCTCTTCATTCTGTCTTCTGCTCCCTGGGGCTGCGAGGGGTGGGGCAGGCAGGCAGAGTGCTGGGTGGCCGTGGTGAGGCCTCTATTGGGAGGCCTGTGACGTGGGATTCTCTGATTTGCTCTCTTGGCTGGATGGAGGCTTGCTGTTCCAGGGGCTGTTGGCGCCCAGGGCAGGGGAGTTGTTAAAGCTGTCCTCGTCGTCAATGCCGTTGGCCGCGTCAAACTGGGTGTTCTCCAGCCGGGTGATGAGCCTCTCGTCCTCGTCCCCGAACTCCCCGCCCATCAGGGTGGGCTCCCCCACCACCATCACATCCTGAGAGTGGCGGAGGTCCCCAAACATAATCGGGGCAGGGGCTCGCCCAGCCCAGGGCGGCAGATACCCCCAGAGTCCCGATACCCACCCAGGTAACTCAACACCCCCAACCCCTCCTTATACCCAAATTAAAAAATCCCAAATCCTCTGACACTCTTAGCCCCTGGAATTCTTCCCACTGAAGGACTGCAGTCTTTAACCCATGCTCTAGATTCTGGGAGAAGTCCATCTAGTCCCCTAGCTCTCTCTAGTCCTATCTCCCCTAAATTTTAGGGGGCTCCCAAACTTTTGTCCACATGTAGAGAAAAGAAGCAATTAAAAACACCAAGGGGACAAGTGTGTGCAAGTGCATATGCATGTAGTCTAGACTGGCACACATTCAAGTCTGTGTGTTCCTCTGTCAGTGTGAGTGCATGTCTCTGACAGGCTGGTGTCTACGAGCTGTCTGTCCTGTCCATCTGTATGCTCTCATGGCTATCTCTGTCACTTACATGTCCTACCTTGTCACGTGTCTGAATCTGTGATTACAGCCATGCACGTGACTGACAAGGACTCTCATCAGTGACAGGCGTCAGCCCATGCTGCAGAGTACACTGGGAAAATCTCTTTGCTTCTATGCCTGCTAGTGAGCTCAGGCTAGGACAGGGTCAAGGGTCAGGGGGCAGCAGTGGGGCAGCCCAGAAGAGAGAAGAAAGCCGAGATGCTTACAGGTACCTGGCTGGAGAGGGCGAAGGTGCTGGCTGGGCTTTTCTTCTTGCTGTTGCTGTTGTTGGTGTTGCCACCCCCCGAGCTCATGGTGCTGCCCCCTGACATCTTCCGTTTCCGCCGTTTGCTGGGCTGCTGCCGTGCAGGCTCCGCTATGCCAGGGAAAGGAGACTCAGGTGGGGGCAGAGCCCTGGGACCCTTGTTCCCCCCATCCTGTCTCCTAAGGAGCCTGAGCCTACCCTGATCCCAACCTTTCAGACCTAAGAGCGAGGAAGGACTTCTCACAGGAGAGAGACTGCATCAGATGGCTGTAAGAGCAAGTGAAAGGCACTCACCAGGGGGCGCTACCATGCGCTGCCACTTCTGAAAAAGGCAGGTCTTGAGGCAGTCACGGGGGCTGAGGCTGTAGGTCTTGTGGCGGGACATGAGCTCCTGCATGGGCTCAAGTATCACACAGAGCTAGGAGTAGACCAGGAGGTGGCTTGTCAGGAGAGGTGTGGAGCTTAGACCAATGGAATGGGGTGGAAACTGAGTGGTTGAAGACTCACTCGGAGGTAGTTGAGAGTGGAATTGGACAGCCCACATCTGGTGATGTTTTTGGAGAGCTGATCCAACATCTGGGGGTCCTGGGCCTGGAAGGGGAGAAAGGTAAGAATACTAGCACCTGGCCCTTCCTGGTGGCGCAGCGGGTTAAAGCATAGCACTGAGAATCTAAAGCCGCTTCCGCACCAGTTCGATTCCCGCCTGCCCCGGAGGTGACCACATGGCGCGGCAGACCTCTCCTGACCCGCCCGCTGCTCCCCTCAGCAGTGTACTTCGTCGATCTGCCTGTTCTGCTCCCCACTCTGTCTCTGGTGAAGCCTCTCGCCGCCCCTGAGCCTCTGGCCTGTACCCCAGTTCTGTATGCACAAATAAATAAATCTTTAAAAAAAAAAAAAAAAGAATACTAGCACCTGGGTTGAATCTGCTCACCTGTCCTATTAGCCAAGCGTCATGGCACTTTTTTTTTAAAGGCTTATTTTTATTTATTTATGAATACAAGAACTGGGGTATAGGCGAGAGGTAA
Source organism: Condylura cristata (assembly GCF_000260355.1). Classification (NCBI taxonomy): domain Eukaryota; kingdom Metazoa; phylum Chordata; class Mammalia; order Eulipotyphla; family Talpidae; genus Condylura; species Condylura cristata. The sequence continues at coordinate 17,055,313 of NW_004567112.1, read as the reverse complement.
GGGGTTGAGAAGACTCACAGAGAGAGTGGGAAGAGCAGGCAGATCTACTAAAACACACTGCTGAGGGAAGCAGTGGTCAGGTCAGGTAGAGGTCAGCTGTGCCATGTGGGTCACCTCCCTGGGGATCAAGCTCATGCCGCAGTGGCTGGTGACAGCTTGATAGCACTGAGACTTGAACCCATGCACCACTAGGGAGGCACACATCATGACATTCTTGAGAGAAGATAGGCTATTATGAGACCCGTCTTGATGGAGAAATGCTCATCCTCTAAGGTCTCAGGAAAGGCAGACTTTATCCCACCCTTCCCACTAGCTCATCACTCTAGGTCTTGGATCCTGCCCACAACTCACATGCATGGCAAGGATACTGCGTGGGATGAGCTCCCGGTGCTGCCGGATGCTGAAGTGCCACGTCTTTATCCGCATCATGTCATCAAACATGAATTCCAGGTACAACCGGCCCTCCACACACACCTGAAGACAAGCTTGTTAACAATTCTGTCCCAATTTATCTGAAAGTGGTCCTGCTGCAATTCTCCTATGTACTCTTAACTCTCCCATCACACACACTGTCACCTGCACAAAAATCTGGGTGCATAACTGACAAGAGTAGCCCCTCACATACCTGTCTGTCTCTCTCTCACATACATACACACCAGAAATGCTTACTAGATTGCTAGCCTCTCATGTAGGTAGTGGCAGTTTCGTCTGCTATAAGCTCCATGAGGGCAAGCTCCTGTTCACTGATTACCTCGGGTCCCGGAAAACTCTAAACGTTTGTGGATGTGAAAGCATGCCTGCCCTCCCTTCTCACTTTGCCACTTCCCATTATGCTTCCGAGGGAACAGCTGAGTACATGTTGGGAGCAAGAAGGGGAAGCAAATCCAGGTGCTTCAGCATTTCACTTCCAGTTGGGTTGCTGACCTGGGTGAACATGGGTTTGCCATGCTGCGTCACCATGCTGCCCTGGTCACAGTCGAGAGACACAAAGTTGCTGTGGAATGCCTCCTTGGGGTGCTTAAGCACATAGTACAGCTCCGTAGCACCCCCCTCAAAGATGCTGCGAAAGTAGCGTGGGATCAGGGTCCGGCCAATGGCTGCAGAGATCAGACAAACTCTTCAGATCAGAAGGACTCAAAAGGGTTCAGGCAGATGTCAGCCCTACCAAGAGATTCCCTGGGACAGACACCAACTCCCAGATCTTAGAAGGACACAGTAGGTATACACCCTCACAGCAGAACTGACAGGACCCCCAGAGGTCACTCACTATATCTCTTTGGTCCATCCTCCAGGCAGAAAGTAATGGTTAACATGGCATCATCCTCAAAGAACTCAGTTGTGAAAGCATCCCACCAGAGATTGTCACATTCCTGGGGAGTACAAGGGAGGTTACAAACATGCCTGAAGACATCCTACAGGGGTGCCCAGATGGACCCTACCGAGCCCCTTGGCCTGGCCATACCTCTGTCCAGTTTTGAAGCCGTTTGTTAAGCTCAAATATTCTGTAGTCAGTTTGGTTGCCATATGGTGTATGCCTCCTGGGGGAAGTAAGAGAGCTAGGTCAGTAGAAGCAGAGCCCCAACACCCTCCACCCCAAGCTTCTGCCTCCACTTATATAATGGAAAGCACCTTCCTCCCCCCTGGACTCCACTTACCCAATCCCAGGCTCCAAGTATGTAGGCGGGTACATGGGAGTCGGGCTGTGTAAGGAAAGAGGCTATGAGAAAGGTGGTAGAAGACAGGAATTATGAGAGGGTATCACCCCCTCCTTTTTTCCTTTTTCAGGCAGGATCCCATCCCATCTGGAGAAGGGATGGGAAGTAGACAAGAGACTCACCCCACATCCCGATCTAGCATGGTGCCGGGATGGAAGGGAGGGAAGGCGTTGCCGTTCGGGGGCTCCTTCGGTGAGTACAGCTTGAATGACTTTGAGGAACAACCTAGAAAGGAAAGGAAGAAGGGTCCCTTGAGGCCCTTTGGGAGCTTTGCTAATAGCCAGCTAGACTGTGTGGGCTCCTATCTTACAGAGCCCAGGGAGTGAGCGGAGCAGGGGAGAACGACGACCTAGGAAGCATCTAGCTCCGTTTCTATATCTGGCTCCAATCTTGTATTACCGAGAAACTAAAAGTACTCAGTCCTAATGCCTAGGATCCCATTTCTTTTTGTGGCTGAGCCCTGCATGATAGAAGAGGAAGTGAAGTAGGGGGAAAATGTCAATACTACAGAATAAATATCCAAACATCAGAACTTAATTTTGATAAACTCCTTTTCACCCACATCATTTTGTATAATCATCACCACCTTGTGAAGTGGCAGTGTCAGTAGTAACATTCCCATTTTTGTGTCCAGGTAGGGCAAATGAAAGTTCAAGGGGATTTGTCAAATTCATAGGACTAGTTAACTGGCAGAGCTAGGACTTGAGCCCAGATCTTCTGATTCCTATGTCCTCCAATTTCTAGCTCTCTGTTTTGCAATCTGGAAACCAAGGTAGAGGAGAAGAAAAAGGGGGCTTTTGCCAAGTCCCTGCCCCTCCTTCACTCCCAAAGGCCAAGGAGGACAGGGGATAGAAAGATAAAGGGGGGTGGGTGCCGCCCACCAGATAACCAGTTGGGCCTGTAGCTCCCCCAACAACGGCCACCCCTTTATCAGCCTAATCCCCTCCCCCACACCCACCAGGAATAAAGTATTGTCTCCAAATCAGAAACCGCAAGCCCCCAACCTTGAACTCTTTTTTGAGGCCTGCTGTGAGTAAGGGAGGCACACAGGTCTCCACTGCATCCCCTCTACTTACAAGTGGAAAATAGGAAGCCTAAGAAGGTGCCCGGGGTCCAGGGGGATCAGTTTAAGAGGCAAGTGGGAAACCAGAGAGGTCTCCGCCTGTGTGTCGACACACATGCGGATGTATGCCTTCTCCCACCTACTCTGCAGTGTAGTCACACTGCTCCGTGACTGGAAGAAGAGCTACATTCCCTACCAGAAGGGGAAACCGAGTCACAGCTCCAAAGGTATTGACCCCAGTTATATTTCCTTCTTCAGCCCCCCCAAACTTGACTGTATTTGGGAATAATGGTTTGGCTATATCTGAGCCCCCTCCCCAATTTACATACAAAATCTATTTTGTTCCTTGAGAGGAAGAGACAAAGGAAGACCCTGTGCCAACATGTGTCATTTAACTCTCTCCCCAGGGCCCATTCCTCACAGTTTGGGCAAAAGGAAGGTCCCAGAGGGGCCTATACTACACAGTCCCTGAAGGTGCCAAGAGTCAGCCTGTGTGTGCCTGCACACACGTGTGTCTCATCCTGCCTAGCAGGCTTCCACCCTCAGCTCGCCCAAACATGCCTGCCAAGGGTTGGAACCCAGCAGCCCCAGGCAGGATCAGAGTGCCCACAACAGGCCCTCACCCTGTGCATGAGCTCTCAGACATCCACATGCTCTCAGTGCAGCACCGACAGACTTGACACACCTGTCTGGACTGAATGAGCAGCCTGTGTCCTCCATAAAGAGACAGTCCCACCCAGTCCCCAAGCCTGCCCACTCCCTAGACAGGCAGGCCACAGTCACACAGGAGGCCGAAGCTCACACAGTCCACCAGATGCCAGGTCTAACCAACAAACCCAAGAGTCTAGACTATCAGACCTGGCCCCTATCCTCAGGAGAACAACCCTTTCCTCAAAAATCTCACTGCCCCCACCCCTGCTGCCCTGCCCACCTCCCCCTTTCAGAGTTGTTGGAAGAGTTTTTCAGTTCAAGACCTTAAAAAGAAAGGATGCTGGACACCTGGGTTCCACTCTGAAAGAAAGTTTTGAGCTTTAATTTCTCTCAGCAAACACAGCCTGGGGCTGTTCTGAGGAGCTAAAGTTCAAAGCTCTGGGACCTCTACTTACATCTCCAGTGAATGGACACAAATACACAGAGCATCTCTCCAGAGCCACAGCAACTCCCAGAAGCCCCAGCCCAAGGGCTTGGGAGTGAGAAGAGAAGGGGAGGGAACATCACCCAGACCATCTGTCCCTGCTGCTGCAGGTCCCCAGCAGCAGGGGTGGAGGGAGCAAGGTGGGGGTGGGGGTTAAAAGATGTGTCATCCAGCCCGGGAGGTGGACGTAGGCCCCCTCCCACCTCAGCAATCTGGGAGTCCTAGAGGAAGAGCCCACAACTAGTAAAGTTTCTCAGGAAGGAAGCTGCACCTGGGGTGGAGGGGCGCACCTCCAGCTGGGCATTTCCATGGTAACCAGCCTGACCTGAGGGCAAGGCCCCTCCCTGTGGGGGAAGACCACAGGTCTGCAGGCCAGAGCTCCCTGGCCTCCAGCTAGGGCACCTCTCCGCAGCCATCATACCAGGCCGGAATCAGGCCCAACACCTTCCACCCACCCCCAACAGACTTGCAGGGTGCTCAGACTTACCTGGGAGAACTGAGGGGACCAGGAGAGGTGTGGGGAGCAGCTGGATGCCCAGAGGGGCCCTGGCGGGGTTGAGGACTGAGGGGGGGCCAACTTCAGCCGCTCATGTCCCAAGTGGGACAGGCAGGCCTGGCTGAAAGCCCCACTCTGCCGGCCGCACAAAGACTCGCACGCACAGCCTGCGCCCGCCCCGCGGCCACCACAGTCCCGGGGGAAAGTTACAATGGCCACTGGGCCGGGGGCCTGGGGCCAGGGGGCCGGCCTGGGGGGCGGGGGGCCGCGGGGAGTCCGGAGCCTTCTTTGTTTGCAAGGTTTCCCTCAACAATGGCTGCTCCGCTCTTTCCTCTCTCCTCCTCCTCCTCGGTTCTCCCCGTCACCGCCTCTTGCTGCCTCTGCCTCCAAGCAGCCCGCCCGCCCTCCCCAGGCCGCCGGGCTCCTCTGCTGGGCACCAGGAGAGGCAGGCCCGGCACTCACACTCACTCACACACGCGCGCGCGCGCACACACAGACACACGCAGCGGCCGCCGGCTCCCTTCCTTTTCTCCCTTTCTCTCCCTCCCCGCTCGCTCTCTCCGAGCCTCTCTCAGAATGAGGCCCCAGGGCGGGCGGAGGGTGGAGCTGCCCCCACCGGCCCCGCCCCCTCCCTGCGAGGGAAGAGGAAGAGGGAGAGAGGGAGGGAGGGAGAGAGGCAGGCAGGCTGGGAGGGCTGCTGAGAAAAACAAAAGAGAGACAGAGACTGGGAGACACAGGGGGCTGAGAGATGGGGACACAACAGATCCGGTTGGTAGCTGCCGGGAGAGAGGGGAGGCCTGTGGGGGCCAGGACATGGGAGTGCCCCCAGCCCCAGGTGTGGTGCTCAAGGGTAAACGGGGAACCAAAATCACAGACAGGGATGCAGGAAGAGGCTCTCCTCTGGAGACTCCCCGAATCTTCCAACCACCTCCCAAACCTACCCCAAATCTCCTCTCCCCTGTGGATTGTCAGGGTGAAGGCCAGCCTAGGCAGTCACCCTGGGCTCAGCCCGGGTAAAAATCCCAGAGAAGCTGGGGGGAGGTTCCAGGGGGTTATCTTAGACAGAGACACTGTTCAGTCTGCAAACACACTGAAGGTGGGGGTGGGGGGGCGCGCTCCAGGCTCCCAGTCCCCAGTTCAGTTAAGTTCTAAGTCCTGTCTTAGACAGGTCCACGCAGAAGCTCCTTTCCCCACCACCACCATTGGAGAGACACGTGGGTGACGGGCAAAGAGGGGCTGTCAGAGCTAGGGAAGGGTTTTGCCCATTCAAGGGCTTTCTGAAGAGGTCTAGTTGCTGCTTAGTCCTCCCCCAGCCCAGGAAAAAAGGTATGTGGTTACTGGGGTTGTGCCCATATTACAGTCCTACTTGGACAGGCAGGAACAGGAAAGGCAACACAGAAACACACTGGTGGGGGGGGGGGTGAGAGAAGGGGAAGAGACAGCAGATCTACTTTGCAACTTGAGTCTGCTCCCTGTTCTCTGCCCCCCATCATATTTACACAGTCCACAACAGAATTTCTGTGGCATACATACCAGTGACTGTGTAATAATATCACACCTTGTTCTGTGACCGTCCTCCACACATAAATAACATCTCACTTTTACAGAAATCAGTACCCGACACACACTTCAACCTGTGACATACCTTAATCCCTAAATAAACACAAATTTAGTACATACACACACACACAATCTGTATCAGACCCTGAATTCCTTCTATACTGGGACCTGTTACATGCACGAACCCTGATCCCGATATACACACTGAAATAGCATATATCCCCTGAACCTGTGATATACACACCCTGGCCAGTTGTTACCCAGAGTCTTACCCATAAACCACCCTGCCTGAAAAGAACAGCATTCTCCATGACAGTTTGGTCATGTGATATACCCCAGCTTTCACAAACACATAGAAATCGATGACATTCAGCCTGCAACATACCGCCTACCACTAGGACTTGAGCAGTTCCCAATGACCCCCTAATTTTTCAGCCCAACTTTAGAATTAACTACTCTCCTCCCCAACTGCGGGCAATTCCAGTCATTTGTGCCTTTAAACTTTCCAAAGTGCATCCATAGGCAATATTTGAGGAGATCCATACAATGCACAGGGTCAAATATTACCCTAACTTGAGCACATCTCAGTGACACAGGGTCTGAAGCTGGAACCCTAGACAACCCAGACCTGGGGCACTACAGCCAATCCTATTCCCTTCCTCCTCTGAGGAAAGGATACTTCAGCCCCAGCAACAGTCTATTTGGGGAGGAGGGATGGGTGTGCGCTCAGGCTTCTGCCTCTAGCACAGAGCTCACTCAGAGCCTTGCACCCAGTCTCTTCAAATTTTGGGTAGAAGTGTTTAAATACCAAGAGGCATCAAAACTCTGACATAGCATTCAAAATGGCCTGGCTCCTAGATACCTTTCTCTGGCAAAAATACACCTCTCAGTTCTGACTTTATTTCCACAATTGCTCAGGGACTGCAGTCCAGTTAAGGAGAACAAGTCTGAGTTAGAAGACCCTTAAGTTGGGGGTGTGGGGGAGAGCAGGGAGCAGCAAAAAATGACAAAGGTGATGAGGGAAAGAAAGGGGAAGTACCCCTCCCGATGGTGGGAACACTGAAGGGCAGCAGCCTGCCACAGCCCACTGGATAAGGTAACCAGGATTGCCCCCTGCCTGGGCCCCTGGGGCTCCCTGACCCAGGCCTCCAGTGTGCCTGCCCCCCTTCCTTTGTCTGTGCCCGGCCTCCCGTTGGCCTGGCGCTCTGCCATCCTCCTCTCCTGGCTCCCAGCCGCCACCACTGCTGCCTCTTCCCCTCCCCCTACTCCTCCCTGCCTTAACCCTTCTGAGCCACATGCTGCCCCAGACAGGCCCTGGCCCCCTCAGCAACCTGCCCAGGGTGATACCCTTTAGCAGAGGTCCTCCCTGCTCCAGACCAAAGCCCCAGAAGTTATTCCCCACCAGAGGAGCACTATGGAGCTAGGTGTGCATTTATGTGTGTATCTTGTGGTGTTTCCTTCCGCGTGTGCATGTGTATGGGTCTGCGTGTGCTCTAGCTTCCCTCAGTCACATGTGTGGGGCATGTGCTGTCTCTGCTGGGCTGGGGGAGGAGGAGGAGCCGGGAGACAGCAGAGCACAAAGGAGAGACTCAGACAGGCAAGCAGGCAGCAGGCAGGCAGCCTGCCAGGGTGCCTGGGGCCCCCACCCCAGGGTTGCTCAAGGTTGGGGGGGGGTGTCTTTGGGCCTCAACTGTACATGCTGCCAGGAGACCCTTGTGTTCAGCCATGTGCTCCCACCCATCTACATAAGCTTCCTCACTCCAATGCCTACCATTCCCCACCCCCAAGCCACTGTCAAGCCCCTCCTCATGTGGTTCTCCTTGAAGTCTAACCTCTATCCATGTCTGTGCTATCAATCCACAAATTCTTCACATTCACAAAGAAAAATGACTCCCCACATTTAGCTATCTTTTGACCCCTCATTGCCAACCAGGCCACCAGACACACAAAAGGAACATACCTCTGGGGTGTTGATTAAAGTTGCACCCCCCCACACACACACACAGCCCTAGACGTGTGTGTGCCCTTTTCCTGTCCCCAAGCTGCCCCTACAGTGACTTCCTCTCTTCTCCACTGGCCCAGGCTCCCTGGTGCAAACTCTCATCTACTGCCAGCCTGACAACCCCTCCAAACCCACTATTCCTACCCACGATTCGTAGGAACTAAGAATCAAAATATAAGACTCAGTTCTCTAGCTTATTCGGAACCTTAGTTTCTGCTCTGCTCCCAGTAATGGAGGATCAGGGCATTGGGGTGGACGCAGCCCCGGCATGGGGCAGTTATGAAGGAGAAACTACACACACAAGCGTGCACACCAGGAGGAGGATGGGACCAGGCAGGATTCCAGCTTGGCAAGTTCTTTCCCCTCCTTTTCTTCCCCACCCTGCAGTGGGAGCCAGGAGTTCCCACACCCGGATATTCCAGGATCCCCAGCCTCACTCTGGGCCCCTTGCCCCTTAAACATCAGTCTCAGCAGGCTCTGTAAGTGTGTGCCCAGCCCAGCTTGGCCTGGGTCACATGATTTTCAAGGAAGCTGGTGGTGGCTTCCCCTGGGGATTTTGTGCCCACGTGAAGGGGGCGGAGGTCCAGTTGCGGGGCATGGGTCTCCAGAGAACAGGTTATCTAGAACAGGGCAAAAGTTTCAAACCAGACTAGATTCAGGGACACTCACTTTCAGAAGAAAAGGAACTGCAGTCTGGAACAGGAAGGGGTTCTACAGACAACTGCGGGATCCAGGGCCCTGGGCACAGGGATGTGCATGCCTCTGAAGAGGACCTTCGAGGCACCTGGCCCTCTCTCCTCCTAGCAATGAGGTAGAACTTTCCTGTGCCCCAGAAAAGAACTCTCAGACCCAGCCTGTCACTGGCAAGAGCTGATACCTGTTTGGGAGAGGCAAGGCTCAGAGCTTAAGTTTTCACTGAGGGTCAAACCTTGATCCCCTCAACTAAACTCTCACAAATCACTTATTTTCCAAGTTGCCACATCCCCCCTCCCACTGGGGTGGAGATGCCAAACCCAAGGGCCCAATTATCTGTGCCCCCCCACACACACCCAGGAGTATCTCCAGTCCCTCAGGAGAGCCAACCTTCCCTGGCAACAAGCAGAGAAATTTGGAGGGGGGCAAGATGGGCCTCAGTCAATCCCTCCCCCCAAAAACAAGGTCCTCAGAAACAACTCGGAGGGAGGTGTCACAGGCTATATGAGAGGGAACGGGCAGCAGACAAGGGGGGGGCAACCCAAACCATCCAATCACAACTCTATGATGACCTGAGGGGGGGGTCAAAAGTCCAGAGTCACTTCTGATTGGCTAACACCCTGGAATTCTGGGAATTTCTGCCCCCCCAACCTTTCCCCAACTAGCCTCCCCCCAAAACATACGCTAACCCCAGCACAACCCCCCCTCGCGGCCTCTGGGCTGCTGCGCATTTACACAGTTGGGGAAAACCCTCAGACTGAGGCCCCGCATGTCTCCTACAGCCACCGACCTCCGCCAGGCCATCGACGACGCCCTCCCCCCGCCAAGTACTAGCCAAACAAGGGGTGAGGGATCTGCGGGGAGCGCTAGGGAGGGAGGGGCCGGTGCCGCGCTCTACTCACCAGGACAGGCACAGCCCACTGACATCTTCACATCGCCCGCCGCTGGGGGCCCAGCCGAGTCACGGTGCCCGCCCCGCGCGGGGACAGGCCGGGCAT
>NW_004567112.1:17029488-17045551 GCF_000260355.1 Condylura cristata | reverse complement strand
GGCCCGGCCCGGCCTCGGCCCGGTGCGGGCGGCCCCTGGCTGCAGCAAGGGGCCTGTCAGGCGCGGAGCAGACAGGAAGGAAGCCAGGCAGGCAGGCGAGCTGCCTCTGCGTGTGTGCGCACGGGTGTGCGTCCCCGGAGTGGGTGTCCGTGTGTGCGCGTGTGCGTGTGCGTGTCTGTGCGCTCCCGCCCCCTCCCCGCCGCCAGCGCCGCCGCGCGCCCCTGCTTCCCCCGCTCTCCCGCTCCTCGCGCTGGCTCCGCGGCGCCCGCTCTCCAGCTCCTGCCGGGCTGGGCCGGGCTTTATTAATATGCTAATTGCCTGCTAGTGGGAGGGGAGAGCCGTGTCAAAGTGACCCGGGCGAGCGCGTCGCGAGCGGCGACGTGCGTGCGCCGCGCGGCGGGCGGGTGGCGAGGGGCCGGCGGCGATCAGGGGAAGGCCAGCGTGTGACGCAGCTTTTAAAAAAGGAGACGGAGGCAGAGACCCCGGAGGGAGGGCGAGGGGGAAAGCGAGGAGGGCGAGCCGCACGCTCGGGGTCCGTTCTCCCCGCGCCGCCGAGTTAGCCGCGTAGATTAGCTGGAGCGGGAGCCCGGACTCGGGGAGGCGGAGCTAGGGTGGGTTGTGAGGTGTAGCTCTCTCCACCCCAGGCCGCGCTCCGGGAGAGAAAGGGACCGCCGACCCCCTTCACCTTGTTTTCTTTGCCGATGGCGCAGGTTTAGGAAGCCCCTTGTTATGGATTCCCTTCCCAACTGGGGTGGGGAAAAGAAGTACTATCCTAATTCTTGTGGAACCCCTTAACTCACCCCTCCCTAAATTAATCACTCTCCCCTTGCCTGCTAAACCTGTTGGGACTAGAGCTAAAAGGGTTAATTAAGTGGGGTCCCCGCCCTCCATCGCCTAAGGGTCTGGGATCTGCATTTTGCTGGGGGGAGGGAGCAGCGGAATGAGGGCCTGCTTGGACTGGGGAGGGGGTATCCGCAGGCCATCTTTCCCCCTTGCAGGCTCTGACTCATCGGTCAAGACACTTCACTCCTCCCTTCCCCCTTTTTCCTCCAGTCTGACCCTCCCGCCACCCACCCAGCCTCTCCTTTGAGGGCTTCGGGAGACCAGGGAAAAGGGGGAGAAGGGGAGAACAGGAAGCAGACCACTTAAATGCCCACTACATATAAGGGCTCAGGTCGGGGAGGGCGCGGAAGGGGTATGAGAGGTGGGAGACGATCTGGATGGTCACTGTAAGGAACTCTACGACCTCCGAGAGGAGACTCCCAACCTTCTGGCACTCCTCAAGGACGCCCCAACCCAGGCCTGAGAAGGGGGGCAGGGGCCCTCTCTATCCCTTCCCAAAAGCCCTGCCTTAGCAGCTCATAAACAGGAAATACCTATTAGCAGGGACAAGGAAGGGGAGTGGAGCCGTCTGGAAGAGAGCTGCCCCCTCCCTTCTGGGGGGTCCCCAGCTTCTAGCATCTCTTCCTTAGACTTGTGGGTAGGCTCCAGGGGTAGAGGCTGGGGACCAGGGCTGTTGCCCCCAGTCAAGAGCCAGTCCAGACCAATGACTAGGGGGTCCTTCTTCCTTTTGTTACTTAGGATGGCTTTGGTTGGGAAGGTTCCCTCATGCTGCCTCACAGTCTGCACAGCTGGCTTGACTAGTTGGGGGGAGGATTACAGATGCAGAGACTGAAGTGTTTATGAGACCCCTTTTCTCCATCTTAACTTGTAATGCGGGAGCACAAAATAATGGGAAAATGCAGAGTCTGAAGGTTGCAGAAAAGGTCCTGCATAGGATGGGGACTCACTTCCAAGTGCTTAAGGGTGTGGGGGAGGGGAATTTGTACACAGCCACCCATTGCTCCTGCATTCCAAATCTTTCCCTGGAGCTCGCCACTCCCAGAGAGGGGACAGAGGACTGTATAGCCATCCAACATTTACACTAGTATTTCCTAGACAGCACCACTTGCCAGTGTGCACCTCTTCCTCACAATCCCCAAGACAGTGAGTAGCCTTAGAGGGTGTAAATAAGCAATAGGCCTGGCACTTAGGATACCTAACTTTGCCTTTAACTAACCTGATGACCTGAGACCACCCACTTCCCCTTATTAGCTTGAGCTTTACCCTCTGTAACTGGTACCTGCATTTCGGTGCAGATCTCAGAGGAGACTGGACATGCTGGGTTACCTGACCCAGTGCCACCATAGTTACTGATTATGCATTAGCCCCTTTCTTTGAGGAGATCTGTTATTTCAAGAGTGTCAGGGATATGAGGGCGATCTGACTGTGACATCTGTCACCCCAGTGATCACCAGGGTTGATTCCGCTGATCTGGCTGACTAGGCTGGTGTCCCTGTTCCCTTCCTCCCTCACTGCACTCCGTGGAAGGGAAGGCCTTCCCTGAATAGGGACGCAGGTGTTTGGTGGAGGGTATATGAGTAGCTGCATATGAGTAGCTGCGTTCCCTTGCTAGAACCTCCAAACAAGCTCTCAAGAATGTCAACAGGGGCTGGATTGACTGGAGGATTAACTGCAGCAGAAAGGAGAGGGAATACCTGTCTTGACCCCTTTCACTCTAATGTCCATGAATCTAGCTTCTCCCAATCCTGTGACTACTCACCCCTAGGGCCACTCATTCCAAACAACTAGTTTGGTCAGATTCCCTGGTGACCTGGGTGGACAAAGGGATGATTACTACCCATCCTAGAGGGGCCTTTGCTGGCTCTGAATCTGAGGTTCCCTTCCTACATTACATTTGAAATGCGAGGTGGAGATAAGAAATGCAAAGTGGAAACAAGACCCAAAGGAAAATGAGCACTTGTCCAGCTACACTATAGGCCAGATACTGGTGCTAGGTGTGTAGGCTTTTCCTGAGGACCTTTGGAAGAAGATGCTATTTAATGAGAAAGCAAGAAAACTGAGATTCAGGGAAGTTAATAAATTTGAACTCATTTGTAATAAATACTTCTCCCTCTTCTTATCCTAAAATGCCTAGTTATTTTTCTTCTTCATACCTCAGGTCACCTCCTTGGGGAAGTTCTTCCTCTCACTCCCACCAAGCAGATCTAGTACCCAAGTTGCCTTTAGGAATTACCATTACAATACTGTGTTTTTTTTTTCTTTTTTAAAGATTTTATTTATGCATACAAGAACTGAGGTATAGGCCTGAGGTGTTGTGTTGGAGGGGAGCGGGTTGAAAGGATTCACCAGAGACAGAGTGGGGAGCAGAATAGGTGGATTGACTGAAGTACACTGCTGAGGGGTCTGCTGCGCCCTGGATGGGGATTGAACTCATGTCTCAGTGGCTGGCCATAGCTTAATAGCACTGTCTTTAACCCCTGTGCTACCAGGGAGGCTCCCACATACTGTTGAATGGATAATTAAGGTAAGTAGGTTTGGCTCCTTGAGGAACCAGGCTTGGGGAGATGAAGTAATTTGCCCCAAATTTACAGAGTTAACAAGTATTGATACAGTGCTCTTTCTCCTGCCTTCTTTTTTTATTTTCTCCTGCATTCTAAAATAGACCAGACCCAGGGAAGAAGAGATCATCTCAAGAACAGCTCTGGGAATTGTTTTGCAGGCAGAGAAGTCACAGATGCCTGGCAGGAAACAGGGGATAGGGCAGGGAAGCTGGGAGTTACTGCAAAGGTCCTTAATGACTGTGTCCAATGGCAGGCTGATCTGATTTGCGCAGGTGAATACAAACTCTCAGAACTATAGGTCTTTTTTTTTTCTTTTTGAGGTTTGGTAGATAAATTGGGGTGTAGGCCAGAGGTGTGGGTTGAGAGAATTCATCAGAGACAGAGTGAGAAGCATGTGACTCAACACCTGGGCCAGCACGGGGGTCCTATATTAACCATTTTAAAGTGAAAAATTCAGTGGCATTCCAGTTTTATTTATTTATTTGTGTGTAGAAGAACTGGGGAATAAGCCAGAGGGGTGTGTGTGTGTGTGTGTGTGTGTGTGTGTAAAAGAGAGGATTCACCAGAGACAGAGTAGAAGGCAGAGCTGTCAGATTTACTGAAATACACTGTTGAGGGGAGCAGCAGGTGAGACGGAGTTGGCTGCTATATCATATTCAGGTTAGCTCCCTGGCTGGGAATGAACTCAGGCCATAGTGTTGCAGGGCAGGGAGAGGGCACCCGAGAACCTCCTAACCTGCCTGCTCCAAATAAGTTCTGCCATCTGCCACATCAAGACAAAATACATAAGACTTTTAATGGGAAAGGAACTTTAATACAATTAGTGTGCAATATAGAAAAGACAAAGAATATGATTTCTAAGTCAAACACCCCAAATTACCCATCTCCTCTGTGGTAAAAGTCCAGCCAAACAAGATTGGCCCAAAGCAAGACCCAAAAGCCTACCACTAGTCCAAAGCACCTTTCAGCAAAGACCAATGAAAAGGATCAGAAACTGCCAGACAAGTCTGGGAAAAGAGCAAAATCAAAATAAAGATAAAAGCTGCTATTATTAACCTCTCCATGGGTCTCTCACTCATGTCTGTTTCACCCAGTCCAGGACCAAGAAACAAGAGCTGCTTCTTCACATGTCTCTCTGCTCCATGTGCCTCCCTCAGATCTCCTTTTGGCTCTCCATCCTGCTTCCTTCTGTCTTCTCACTTTCTTCTCCTCCCAGTTCAGCTCCACCCTCCTTTGGGTGGGGCAGGGAACCTGGAACCTACCCTTTTCCTGGGGACCATCCTGTTACAATAGATGTAATAGTACTAAAACTTAACCCTTAGGCCCCATGGCCCATACAATGGTAGCCCCAGTATTATTTATTTTTAATATTTATTTTTTACTTATTTATGTATACTGGCATATAGACCAAAGGTGTAGGGGAGGGGATACAGAGTGGAGAATGGAACAGGAGGATCTACTGAAAAACACTGCTGAGGGGAAGCAGCGAGTGAGACAGGAGAGGTCTGCTGCACCATATGTGGGTCAGTAACCTGGCCGGGGATCAAACTTGTGCCACAGTGGCTGTGGATAGTTTCATAATGCTGTGACTTAACCCCTGGCCCCACCAGGGAGAGCTGAAATTATTTTGACTTTTTGTTTACATGGAGATTGTCTCTCCACTAGAATGTGAGTTCCACTAGGGAGATTTTTTTATTTTTGATTTTTTTTGTTGGTGTGTTTTGTCACTGTGTTTTGTCAGTGTCAAAAACAATGCCTGGCATGTAGTAGGTACTTAATAAATAAGTCAGGATGCTGACTTTTTAATTCACAGTGAGAAATATATGTCAAGTGAACTATATATTTTGTCTCACTTTTTCAGCACTTCCAGTAAATGGGAGGATATGGAAAGTCAGTTATAATCAGAGGTGTCTTTGGTGAGCATGGAGTCAGGCTAGGATATTTCATTTAAGGTACCCAATGTTTGGGGACCTTTGGTGCTGAGATTTTCTTTCCAATCTTTTAATTCAGAATGCACCTCATGTGACCTTCCCAATGGTCAATTTGGTATTATCCACTGAAATTTCAAATGTATATATCCTTTCACTCAGCAATCTCATTTCAAGGAAACTATTCCATAGGAAATTTGCTCAAAGTGCAGAGATAGATGTACACTTGCACAAAAAAGTTCACTCTAACTTAATTTGTAATATGGCAATAACATAAATACTAATGACATATTTTATATTACAGAATTGGCATTCACTAGTCTCAGTAAAATTTGGTTAATGAATGAACTAACGTTGTTACATGAAAAAAAGCAAGTTGTAGAACCATACACAGGGAATGGTACTATTTTTTAAAAAAGAGATGTGTGACCCTATACGTTTTTTAAAAAAATGTATTTATTTATGCATACAGAACTCAGGTACAGATCAGAGGTGTGTTGGGGGGGGGGTGAGAAAATTCACCAGAGACATACATTGCTGAGGGGAGCAGCGGGCAGATCAGGAGAGGTCTGCCATGTCATGTGGGTCAGCTCCCTAGCCAGGGATGGAACTGGTGCTGTAGTGGCTGCCACAGCTTCATAGTGCTGTGCTTTTAATTCCTTAAAGCACCAAGGAGAGGCCCCCTATACATTTTTATGTGTATAGTAAAAGTATGGTGGAATACACACCAAAGGTGACAAGGATTAAATCTGGGGAATAGAAGTAGAACTTGCAGTCTAAGTGTATTTTTACTTTATAGAGTTTTGTAATATTTGAACTAATTTTTAAATTTTTGTAATAATTGTTTTTTTTTTTAGGTTTATTTATTTATGTATACAAGGCCAGAGGTGGTGTGTGTGTGTGTATTCAGCAGATCAGGCGGCTCTACTGAAATACCCTGCTGAGGGGAGCAGCAGCAGAGGGCTGGACAGAAAAGGTTGGTCTCTCCATGTAGGTCACCTCCCTGGCCCCCAGGCTGGGAATCGAACTCATGCTGCAGTGGCTGTGGACAGCTTTATAGTGCTGTACTTTAACCAGTGTTGCCAGCAGAGAGGTACCTGTTAACAATTTTTTTTTAAGATTTATTTATTTATGCATACAGAACTGGGGTACAGGCCAGAGGCGGTGAGAGACTTCACCAGAGTCAGAGTGGGGAGCAGAACAGGCAAATCGACTAAGTACAGTGCTGAAGGGAGCAGCAGGCGGGTCAGGAGAGGTCTGCCAATCCATGTGGGTCACCTTGCACTGAAGCGCGTCAGCTTGCTGTGCTGTGTAGTCCTAACCTGTTGCACCACCAGGGAGGGCCCTAACAACTGTTTTAATAGGAAAATATGAAGTAGCGTTTGAATGGCAAATGAAAAAATTAGTAGGGACTATAGTGACGGACTGTCGAAATAAAGAAAGATTACAATTTGCCCGGATGAGTAAAAGGGCTTTTTGGGATAAAATATGACATGCAAGTTGTATCCAGGCTGAAAAACAAACAGGTTGTTTTTGGGGGGACAACAAGGTGATCTGGCACAGCAAGTAAAACGTTGGGTAATGAAAAACCAACATGGGGTAAGACTGGGAGAATGCTTTGTTTTAAAATTAAACTCGAAATAGTGCTGCAGTGTGTGTGAGATTAGGTGAGGGTTAGCTCCTGGAGTGCGACTGCCACTAGGGTGTGCTGTTTCGAAGCACAGGCCTACTTGGATAAAGTGAAAGAAATATATCGCAGGTAGAACTTCATACAAAAAGGGTGTTCTGACACTTGAACAGATTGGGAAAATAAAAGATGTAAGCCTTACTACTTAGCGCTCCCCAGCTAAGTGCCCCCCTGCTACGCCAAACTAAGCGTTACAGTTTGCCTAAACTGTGTGCCTCTATGCTTAAAGGAACTACTACTCCCAGACTACCTTGCGAGGCAAGGGCGCGCTTTCCGGGTGCGAACAGGTCTCGTCGCTTGGCCTCCTATGATCCGTAGTTTTGCAATGTCTTTCGGGAATTGTAGTTACGCTCCCACAATCGGCTGGGCGAGGCGGCGCCAGCGACCAGAGCTGCGCTGGGTGTTCAGGGGCCAAGATGGCGGCGCGCCGGGGACGGAGAGACGGAGTCAAGCCGCCACCGAGTGGGGGTCCCTGCCCCGACCCTGGCGGTGGCGTCCGCGGCAGCGGTAGGGGAAGTCGGAGCCAAGCGCAGCATGGGACTGTTGGCGCTGTGAGCGGTGGGGAGCAGGTGAGAGGCTGGCTGGCGGCCCGCAGCTGGCAGCAAAGCGGCGTGTGCCGGGCGGTGACACGTGGACGCCACAGCAAAGGGAGGAAGCGCTCGGGAATTGATGCCGGCTGGCAGCGGGAGACGGGTTGGGCCATTAGGTTTGGGCCGTTTGCTTAAGGGGGAGCTGGACAGAGGCGAGTCTCTCTAGCTGTTCCTCGGTAACGCCGGAGGGGCAGAGCTGGGTGTCGGAAATATGGCCCGCCGTAGAGGAGTCCGGGATTCGGGCTTGGAGTCGAGGGTCGAAGACCCCCCTCTAAGAATTAGAGGCAGGGTACCCCTAACCCGGTGCTGCAGTGCTTCCTCGGAGCCACGTGGGGTGAGGGGAGAGATTTTCCCGGGAGAACTTGTCGGCTTCCCCTCCCCCTCAAGGCGGCCCCGGCACCCACGTGGGTTGGGCTGGGTGGGGGGGCGAGGGCCGCCGGTCCACGTGGGGGCGGGGAGGGTATGTCCACGTGGCTCCCGCCCCAGGCTGTCCGGCATCTCGTGCGGGCGCTGGAGCCGCACTGCCGGGAACTGGGTGTGTCCCGACCGGTCCCGCCATCTCCGGCCTGGGCTGCTGTTCCCTGGCCAGTACGGAAGGTAGGGGCTGCTGGAGTCAACTTTGCCCAGAGTCTTCGAGGTTTTTTTCCTCCTGGTTTGGTCCGCAAAGCCTCTCGATAGCAGAGGGTGAAGGACATTCCAGATGTGCGGAGAATCTTTTGGAAAGGGTAGAGGACTGAGGCTGAAGCGCTGTGGTGGCTTCTGTCTGACCGGCTTGGGGTGGGTTGTGAGTCACCGGCACTGGCATTTTGGTTGCCTGCAGTCCTGCCTCATTTGTGATTCAAGGGGCATGGAGAGTGTCAACGTATACACGGGACAAGTTTAATTAAGGAAAAGGGAATCTTCCCTTCCCTCACTGTTGCCTGAGATGGTCCTTGTTTGAGGCTCTCTGGAATTTTCGTTGGGGATTGGAAAAGTTGGAGGCGATTTGAGAACTATTCTAGACTAATGGAACATTTATTGGCTTGGAGTGAGTTCTATCAGATACTTTTTTGGCCTTCAGTTCTCCATATTTACAAAATGTATGTCTGAGTCTTAAAAGTTTGCACCCAGAATGGACATGGGCAGGGCATAGTTTGAACTGTTAGCTGTCTTAAGCAAATAACCTTGAAAGTATTTTGGTGGTGGTGGTGTGGAGTGAAGACAGCCTCCCGGTGGGAGTTGGTGGGCTGCCCACCTGCTAAGTAATGTGAGTTCCAACAGACCAATCCAAGCTTGTAGGCCCTTACCAGGAGGGAGTGGCACCTGGTACTTGGGAACTGCCTACCCCTTCTTCCCTTTTCTTTCAACTCATCTTGAGGGAGATGCAGGAAGGATGTGTGATCCAGCTCCAAACCAAGTTAGGTGGTCATTTGGGGTTATACTGGGTCTCATGGAGATATTCCCCTTCCCCACAAAAAGATGGGTATGTAGCTAGTCAGTCAACCATTGGCTTTTTTTTTTTTTTGAGCATTATTTTTTTATGCATAGAAGAGCTGGTGTGTAGGCCAGAGGTGGGGATGGGGAGCAGATTAACCAGAGACAGAGTGGGAAGCAAAACAGGCAGATTTACTGAAATATATTGCTGAGGGGGGCAGAGGGTTAGACTGGAGAGGTCTTCCTCCCCATGTGGGTCACTTTCCTGGCGGGGGTGTGGCAGAGGCTGTGGATAATTTCATAGTGCTGTGGCTTAGTCTTTTGCACCATGAGGGAGGCCCCTCAACGGTTACTGATTGAGATACCATTATGTTCAGGCACAGGGGATACTATGGTAAAACTTATACACATAGTACCTTATGTTTTTATCAGGATAGATAATAAATAATATGGAACAAAAGAACTTGGGGTTATAATCAGTAGTAATAATCAAGTTAGTTCCCTCACAGATCCTGCAAATTAGTACAGTTTTAAGATGAGATTGTACTGGGGGTAAGAACTTTTCAGTGGGAGAGAACATGGTTTATTGGAGAAATGAAGAGACCTGTATGGTTAATTGTATGGCTAATCTGTAGAGAGCCAGGCAGAGAGCGGTGAAAGGGAATACATATGAGCAGAAGAATCTGGTGAGGAAGATCAGGACTCCTGTAAAGCCTGTTCAGGATTTAAACCTGATGCTAAAATGCTATTGAAGGAATTTAGGGAGGGTCTCCAGAGTGATCAGATAAGTATTTTTAAAAGTTTTAGCTAGACCTCCTTGATGTCAGTGCTATCAAGCTATCACTAGCAACTGGCATGAGGCATGAGTTCAATCCCCAGCCAGAGAGCTAACCCATATGGCGCAGCAGACCTGTCTTGCCGGCTACTCTTCTCAGCAGTGTATTTTAGTAGATCTGCCTGTGTTCTGCTCCCCACTCTGTCTCCCACCTCCTATCCCCATACCTCTGGCCTACACCCCAGTTTTTGTATGCATAAACAAGTCTTAGAAAAACATTTTAGCTGATTTTAATCCTCGGGGATAAGATTGGATCTGGAAAAATCCATTTAGGAGGTTGAAGTTAGAAGTGCTGGCTAGATCACTTTAAGCCTGTTCTTAGCTCCTCCATGATCTTGGTACTCTTAGGGCTGTGCTGTTGGAGGTTGAGGGTAAGTGAGGTTAGGTGAAGAGAAGGGAGTCTCTGAGGTTCAAGTACCTGCTTGATGGAGGTGATGATGAGTGGTTTTTAGAGCTGTGCATTGTCTTGAGATTCTGGTCCAGTGGTT
This sequence comes from Condylura cristata, assembly GCF_000260355.1. Taxonomy (NCBI): domain Eukaryota; kingdom Metazoa; phylum Chordata; class Mammalia; order Eulipotyphla; family Talpidae; genus Condylura; species Condylura cristata. The sequence goes on along the minus strand of NW_004567112.1, from coordinate 17,035,206 downwards.
GAGCCAGGTAGGTGGAAGGCATGTTGAGATGCAGTCCTCTTGCGTATTACCCAGGATTTGCTGAGCCAGGTACTATTCAGCAGCTGCTGGATGTAATTATAGGATTGTGAAGGCTTGGGAGGAGTTAGTGCCTAAAACCTGCCACCTTTCACATTGTCAGTGGACCTAGAGTCCCCTAAAGTATCCCTATCTTGTGGTTCTTCTCTGTGGGCATCAGAACTCCTCAACTTGGTTAGGAGGGTGGGTGTGGGTGCATAGTCACACCTGTTACTTTTTTATTTCCCTCTTGGAAGTGGTACAGTTTCCCTTTGCTACAGAAGGGGGGAAGGGGAGGAGTTGCTTGTTGTTCCTGTTCTCAGGCCTTTGCATCTTCTGTCTCCTAGAGCAGAGATAGCTGTGGCTCTGGCCCTACCAGCCCCATTCCAGCCACTTCTGGCCCTGCCCACGCCCACACTTTTGACAGGCCTGGACTGGAGGCTCCCTGCCTGACAAGGCTGAAGACATTGCTAATTCTCAGGGGAGTGGTGGGGTGTTGCCTCTCCATCTACAGAATCAAACTTTCTCTTTTGCTCTCACCTGGTAGGGATAAGAGAACCACCATTGAGAGGTTGTATGGCACACTGTAGGCCTTAAAATAAAAGTGTGAAACAGTGAATATCAACTGAGTAAGACACTGGGCTGGGTATCATGAGTAACCAGGAAGTTCAAGTATTTTTAAATCCTTACAAGACCAAGAAGGATATAAGCTAATAGATACAAAGGGTTATTTGCCCCAAAAGAACTTGGAGTCCAGTGTTAGTAATGATGCAAGGAATGGGAAATGGTGGGTAAGGGCAGGATACCATAGTCAGAAAAGCTGGTGGTATAGAAACATAAATAATTAAAGGGTGTGAGAAGAGAGTAACATGGGTTGGAGAAGCTTGGGGTGTCTTTGAGAAGTAGGAGTTGAGCCAAGAAGAGAGGAGAGCTCTGAGCAGTATTTGGGGGGAGCTGAGGTGGTTGTACATGAAGTTGTTTGCTGTTGCTGACCTCCTTTTTTGTGCTGTGCCCCTTAGACTCTTTACCGTGCCTTCTGAACTGTCTTGATCAGTTTGCGTTTTTTACTCCCTAGTTTAATAATTTCCTGTGACTGTGGTTGTTTCTGGATAGAGTGCTTGAACACTGCCATCCCAGTTGGGGCTTTGGCTCATGGAAAGCCCAGGCACTCAAGACATGCAAAGGGTTGGTTATGAGGGGGCTCCTGCTAAGTTTGGGCCCATTGGTGAGGGCTTGGCCCTGGATTAGGAAGCATCAGTCAGCTACCCCAGAGGGTTGATCCCCCACCACCTTCACTGTACCCTTTTGAACTTTTTCCCTTTTACCGCAGGTGCTGCTGCATGAAGAGGGAGATGATTCTGGCTTTGTTAGTCTGTCTCGACTGGGACCCTGTCTGAAAGAGAAGGACTTGGAAACAGAGGGGCTGATCTTGCAAGATGAGACATTGCTGGAGACAATGCAGAGCTACATGGATGCCTCCCTCATCTCCCTCATTGAAGATTTTGGGAGCCTTGGAGAGGTGAACTGAGGCTGGACTTAGAGGTGTTCAGGCTTGGGAGGCTCAGACTCAGTGGCAGTACTCTCTTAGATCCCACACTCCTGGGTACCTGACCAGAGATCTGAAAGTATTGTTTTTGCCTTGAGAGTTGAGGTGTAGGCTGCCAGTTATAACCCATGTAAGGGTATCCTTAACGTACTGTCCAGAGGGTCTGATGCCTCAGCTCAATTCCATTCTAGTTAAAGACTTCTGCTAAGTATCCCACATCTTACCTGAGTGTGGTGGATTGTTAAACATAAACTTAGAATTCAGTATTGATACCAGACAGACAGATGATGTATGGTAACAAACGAGATTGTAACTCATGCCTCCTGCTACTCAAATCTCTCTCTGGCAGTTGAGCTGATCTGTGCTTGGGAGACTGATTTCTCTTGGCATGCAGTCCTTCTCAGTTGTCCAGTAGGTCATTAGGGATGTTGGTCACCCCTTCCTGTTCTTTCTGGAGCAGAGCATGTTATCTTTGGAAGACCAGAATGAAGTGTCGCTGCTCACGGCTCTGACGGAGATCTTGGACAATGCAGATTCTGAGAACCTGTCTCCATTTGACAGCATTCCTGACTCAGAGCTGCTTGTGTCACCTCGAGAGGGCACCTCTGTGAGTATAGGATCAGGGGCAGGGAATGTGCAGATGCTACAAAAGTTAGAATCACTTCTTTGGGCCTACTTATATAGTTCTGAAGCACAAACTCAATTCAGGTTTTTTTCCTCCCTTTTAGCTCCACAAGCTGCTTACCCTCTCCCGGACACCACCAGAACGCGACCTTATAACACCTGTTGACTCACTGGGGCCCGGCACAGGCAGTAGTAGAATGAATGGAGTAAGTCTATCCTAGGGAGCCTTAAGGAAATTCTAGGAGACTGGAGCATATGGGGACAGGTTTGAAAAATAGGTTGCTTGAGAAAACTTGCATGGTTTCTCTCTTACAGGTTGAGATGTCGCTTGCAGATCCCCCTTGGGACTTCTCTTCACCCTCCTTCTTGGAGAACTCTTCCCCCAAGCTTCCTAGCTGGAGACCACCAAGATCTAGACCCCGCTGGGGCAAGTCCCCTCCTCCCCAGCAACGTAGTGATGGTGAAGAAGAAGAGGAGGTGGCCAGTTTCAGTGGCCAGATGCTTGCTGGGGAGCTTGACAGCTCTGTGAGCAGCATTTTGGACTTTCCCATGCACCTGGCTTGCCCTGAGGAAGAAGATAAAACAGCAGCACAGATGGCAGTGCAGGCAGCTGGGGATGAGAGCATCTCCTCCCTGAGTGAGCTGGTGCGGGCCATGCACCCATACTGCCTGCCCAACCTCACCAACCTCACATCACTCCAGGATGAGCTTCAGGAAGAGCCAGATGATTTGACGCTGCCTGAGGATTGTGTGGTACTAGAGATTGTAGGCCAGGCAGCTACAGCTGGCAATGATCTGGAGATCCCAGTTGTGGTAAGACAGATCCCTCCTGGACCCCAGCCTGTGCTCCTGGATGACTCACTAGCGACCAGCCCAGCCTTGCAGTTGCTCATGCCTACACTAGAGTCAGAGACAGAGGCTGCTGTGCCCAGGGAAGCCCTAGGCCCTGGGAAAGATGGGTTGTCTCTGGAATCGGAAGGAAAGTTGAATACAGCTTGCTTGTTGGCGCCCAGCGAGGTCATGGAGCCAGGGCTGCCCAAAGGGCCTCAGAACTCACCAGATAATGCAGTGCTGAATTCTCAGAGAGCTCGAAAGGGCAGGAGGAAGAAAAGCAAGGAGCAGTCAGCGAACTGTGCAGAAGGCTATGTCAGGAGGCTGAGGTCATCCTCTCGTGGACAATCTAAAGTTGCTTTAGAGGTGAACTCTCAGGCTAGCAACTTGCCTCAGGAGGAACCTCAAAGAGAGGTTGGGCCTCCCCGCAGTAGAGGAAAACCCCGGGCATGGGCTCGAGCCTGGGCAGCTGCCTTGGAAGAGCCTGGCTCTGAGAACTTGGAGAACAGTACTAGACAGGCTAGTCCTGCTAAAGAAAGTCCTCTAGACCTCTATCCAAACCTAGCTGACAACATCCAAGTCAAGTCTGTTTCAGCACATCACTCACTGGGTGACTCTTCTCGTGCCAGCGTCATGCCGCTTGATTCTGCTGAAGCTGATCCCATTGCGGTTGACCCTATTCTTGATGACTCTATAGCTGTTGACCCTTTGTTGGTTGTTGACCTTGCTTCAGCCAAATCAAAGCTGGTTGACCCTCACCCAACAGACCCAGTCCTGGTTGACTCAGAAGCAGCAGATGCTGCAGCTGTTCACATCTCCGATGATTTGCCATCGGTGGACCCTATTCCAGCTACCCCCACACCAGTTGACTCTGTTCCTGATGACCCAGCTCCAGTTGACCCTGTGTTAGTGAAGTCTAGGCCAACCGATCCAAGACGTGGTGCAATGTCAGCTCTGAAGTCAGAGTCTGCAGACCTCTCAAAGGCTGAAGTCAAGGAGGTGTTGGGTCCTCTGAAGGTGGAAAGTGGTAGCAGTGCCTCGATTCAGGAATCCAGACCTCGACCTCTTAGCCTGTCTGAATATTGGCGGCGAAGGCAGCAGCGCCAAGTAGAGGCAGAAGAGAAGAGTTCCCATCCTCCAACTGGGAAGTGGCCCAGCCTCCCAGAGACCCCCAAAGGACTGGCAGACATCCCATGTCTTGTTATCCCACCAGCCCCAGCCAAGAAGACAGCTCCGCAGAGAAGTCCTGAGACGACTCCTGAACCTTGCAGCATGCCTTTGGGTCCCAGCCCTGCTTCTCCTAGTTCTGAGCCACCTGCAAGCAAATCTGTGGCTTCAACTCCCAGTGAGCAGGTGCCATCCCAAGAGATGCCACTTCCAGCAAGACTTCCACCTCCTACTGTACAGTCCATGTCCTACCCAATGTCCACTGCTCTGCCTTTCACGCCAGGTGGTGTGGGCGTGACCCCTATGCCGCCCCTTACCACAAATGGACAAGGAGTTCCCAGTCTGCCCCCACCTCCCTTGCAGCCTTCTAGTCTTCCAGTGTCTATGGGGCCAGTGCCACCTGACCCCTATACTCTCTATGCCCCTGTGCCACCTTGGCCTTGTTATTCTTCTGTGTCTCCTGGCTATCCTTGCCTGCCCCCTCCACCAGCAGTGCCCCTCGTGTCTGGTACTCCTGGCACATATGCTGTGCCTCCCACTTGCAATGTGCCTTGGGTACCCCCTCTTGCCCCAGTCCCACCTTACAGTTCCAGCTGTACCTATGGACCCTTAGGATGGGGCCCAGGGCCACAGCAGCCTCCATTTTGGCCTACTGCACCTCCACCTTCTTTGCCTGTAACTTCTGTTGGGGCTATTTCTCCACCCAAGTCTGAACCCAACGGCATGGCACCAAGCCCTTCTGAAAGTATACCTCCTGGGCTAGTAGCGCCTCCCCTCAGTCTTGAGTCTGCTAGCCAAAGTGTTCCACAGATCGAGCACCCAAAGGTGGTGGTCAAGCCAGAAACCACATCTCCCCATCTGAAACACAAGGTGTCCTCCCCACTGCAAAGTCCCCAGATCAAGCCTTCACCATGTCACTCTGCTGAGAATGTGACTGTTGAGGAGTCTGAGTCAGAGAGGCTAAAACCTGAAACCCAGGAGATAAGGCCCAGGGAGAAGCCCCAATCTCCTGTTGCCAAGGCTGTTTCCACACCCACACCAAGGCAGAGCACTGTCCCTAAGCTTCCTGCTGTCCACCCAGCCCGGCTAAGGAAACTGGCATTCCTGCCTACTCCACGTCCGCAGGGTGCTGACGACGTTGTACAGGCTTTCATCAGTGAGATTGGTAAGTGCCACAGAGTTCAGCTGATGTGAAGAACTTGGGGTAGGTGGGGAGTGTCTTCCATAGGGGAGGAGAAACCACCTTGATACGGTTGGCTTATTGTTGGATTTCTTGGGGGGGATTGATGAAATTCTGGGTTTGTTTGAATTCTGCCTGCTTGGTGTTATGGTCCTGGTTTACTTAGTGTACTGGGCAGGTGGAACATAAAGGGAGAAATGAGATGTTTTGGGCTTCTTGGGAATCTGTGATTTCAGTTGACAGGTTCTTTTTTTTTTTTTTTTTTTTTATTTATTTATGCATATAGAACTGGGGTATAGGCATAATATCACATAACATAGATTGTCATTCATGT
>NW_004567112.1:17007637-17029388 GCF_000260355.1 Condylura cristata | reverse complement strand
AGAACAGGCAGATTGATGAAGTACACTGCTGAGGGGAGCAGCGGGTGGGTCAGGAGAGGTCTGCCATGCGGTCATCTCCGGGGCAGGCAGGGATCGAACTCATGTGGAAGTGGCTTAAGTTTCTTAGTGCTGTGCTTTAACCTGCTGTGCCACCAGGGAGGGCCAGGTTCTGGTTTTTATCTTTTTATTTTTAAATTTCCAAAAGGACCGATTTATTATAAAAAGGGAAAGAAAAATTAATGTTTGCATAGACACAAGTGGGCAGAACTGCCTGGATCTGTTTTTTGTTTATTAGTTAATTTTTTAAAATACTTTATTTTTACATAGAAGAACTGGGGTACAGAAGTGTGGGAGGATGAGAGGATTCACCAGAGAATATGGAGCAGAATGGGCGGATCTACTGAATACACTGCTAAAAGGAGCAGGGGGTGAAACAGGAGAGGTCTGCTGTACCATGTGGGTCAGCTCCCTGGCCTGGGACTGAACTCAGGCCACAGCAGAGGACCTTTGTAGTGGTAGCACCAAAACTTAACCCCTAGGCTACCAGGAAGTCCCTGGATCTTTTTTTTTTTTTTAATTGATTTATTTATGCACACAAGAACTGGGGTACAGGCCAGAGATGTAGGGGGTGAGAGGATTCACCAGAGCAGAGTGGGGAACAGAACAGGCATATCTACTGAAATAGACTGCTGAGGAGAGCATGGGCGGGTCAGAAGATTTCCACCATGCTATGTGGGGTCACCTCTCTGGCCAGGTATCACACACATGCTGCAGTAGCTGGTGATAGCTTGATAGCGCTGAGACTTTATCACCCCTGTGCTACCAGAGAAGTCCTGGGCCTGGTTTTTAATTTTGTGTTGTATGCTTCCACAGGAATTGAGGCATCAGACCTGTCCAGTCTGCTGGAGCAGTTTGAGAAGTCAGAAGGTGAGGGAACCTGGGTAGCTTTGCTCCAACCTGTTAACCTATCCTGTGGGCCCAACCCTTAAACGTTGTTTAAACCAAGGCGGGGAGAGGATGGAGAAGGACAGTCTCAGCCACTAGAACAGCCCCTAATTGGATTGGGAAGACAAAACTCACCTGTGACTAAGCAAGGTGGGCTGGGTGGCACAGTATGTCAGGAACTGTGAAGGAGTAGATGGATGGACATGGAATTCTAAGTTGGTTGTGTTGACATGGAGACATTTTTCTAGAGAGAACTAACTCTCAAGCTAGACCTTAATTTGATCAAGAGAGTTTGTGTGTGGTGAATAAAGGCATGAATAGAGGAAGGATTGTGTGTGGTGTTTTTGGAAGGCAGTGGATTGTTTTCTTCATACAACACTTAACAATGGATCTAGGTGCTATGGAGGACAAGTGTCCTGTTCGGATCATATTACAGTGTAATTGAGGAGAAAAACCTTGTAGATTTGGTAAAATATAAGTACAGCACAGGAGTAGGCTAGGAAATAAGTTAGATGGATCGTATGGGAACTTGTATGTTAGCCTTAGAAGTTTGGACTCTTGTCTCAGATTCAGTGAAAAGTGTGGATGTTTCTGAGCAGAAAAGAGATTGTATGATTGTTACTGAAAACAGCATCTGGGTACTTGGAAGAGAATGGATCATTGGGGATCCAAGTGAATAGATAGGCAAAATGGATTTTCCTCCTTTGGATCTCGAAGCCAGTTCTGCTGTACCTCTTCAATCTGGAACATCTGGTTGGGCTTTAAACAAGTATGATTTCTTTGCAGCCAAAAAGGAGTGCCCTCCCCCGGCTCCTGCTGACAACCTGGCTGTAGGAAACTCAGGGTAAGTATGGAGACATGAGTGAGTTACCCTACAGCTGTTGGTCAGCAGCCGGCTGGTGCTCCAGGACCATCAACTGGATGCCTCTATCACAGGGAGGTTTAGTCAGCTCTAGACTCTTTCCCTCTTTCCCATTCCCTGCTTCGCCCATCACTACTGGGCACTGTCATGGGTGGTGAGGTAGGAGGACTTATACCATCCTCTAGCTGATTTCAGTATTCCAAATGTCCTGAAGTTGCTTTTTACCTTCGGCCAGAGTCATGCCTTTAGAGATTTCTTTCTTCCAAGCTTTTTTGGTGGCGGTGATGATGTACAATAAAGTGGGGTCAGGGCTCCATTGGTCAGGGCTCCATTGACTCTTCAGAGGATACAGGCACCCGGGAGCTGCTTGTTTCCCAGTCTCTCAGCCCTGAGTGACCTTTCTGCATTTTTCATATTCATGGTATCCCATCCTGTTCTGCCATGCATGTTTGCCCTCTACACTGATTGTGGGTTGATTTGAGCTGGGCAGACAAGGCTCCTGGCTTGAAGAAGTTGGGGAGTATTCAAGGTCGACCTACCTCTGGAATTGAGTGAGACCTAACCTACACTAAGTCCCCTTTTGTGCTCAAGAAGAATGATAAGGAGTCGTTCATGCATTTCAGTCCTCTCTGCACGCACCCCTCTCCCATTGCTCTGTGAGGAAAGCAGATAAACAAGATGTTGAGGTGGCAATGAACCAGGCTTTCCCTTTTCCCCTGCCAGCAGCGTTGACACTCCCCAGGAGAAGAGACCCCTAGACCGGTTACAAGCCCCAGAACTGGCCAACGTGGCAGGTGGGTTCAGGGTGGGGAAATTGCCTTTGATTAGTTTATGTAGCAAATGTTTGTAGTGCCTGTTCTGTATTTAAGTGGGCATAGATAATGGGGGTGTAGAGATCTGACCCTTGAGATTATCACAGTCCAGAGGCAGATGTGCAAAAAATGAGCATGTTAAGTATCAGAGGTTGTATATTAAAGAAGCCTGAGTGCTTTATAATGGGCCTGAAGAGGGGCAGCCTTCAGGTCAGGTAGGCTTAGCAGGTGGGCATTCTAGGTAAATGGAGCAGCTTGAGTGAACTTAAATAAAGCTAGTCTGATAGGTTTTGGGGAATTAAGAGGTTTGATTTGGCTGCAGTTCGTGGCTGAAGAGTGGTGGGTAGAAAGTTAAAGAAGAGATCAAGCTGGAATGGTAAGGAAGTCAAATTTGGGGAACTTTGAGCACCATGTTAAGCTGTGTTTGTATTTTATACTGTACACTGAAGAAACAGTTGAAAAAGCTTTATCAAATTGTTTTTTTGGGCCCCCTCTGACAGGATTGTAGAAGGAAGTAGATGGGTATAGAGCCCAAGGTAGGAGATCATCAGATGATGATTACATGAGTCCAGGCCATGTGCAGCCCAAAAGTGAGATGGTACTGGGTAGAGGGAGTGGGTATAAGAACGGGGTAGACCAGATAGCATTGGTCATCCACTAGGTTTGGGTAGTGAGAGGCTGATGGCTTTAGGAGGACGCCACCTAATTGGGTTTCCCCAAGGTAGGGAACTTAAGGTGGGCAAAGTGGGCTGTTGCCCATTGTTGGTATACTTGGTGAGATGAGGTGGGGGTCTCCGGAGCCTATATACATAGTGTTTGGAAGTATAGAATCGGATCTCATCCTGCTATCTCAATCCTCCCTCCCCTCACAGGGCTCACCCCTCCTGCTACCCCTCCCCACCAGTTATGGAAGCCCTTGGCTGCTGTCTCACTGCTGGCCAAAGCCAAATCTCCTAAGTCCACCGCCCAGGAGGGAACCCTGAAGCCTGAAGGAGTTACAGAGGCCAAACATCCAGCTGCAACCCGCCTCCAAGAAGGGGTCCATGGCCCCAGTCCAATCCATGTGGGCTCTGGGGACCATGACTATTGTGTCCGGAGCAGGACACCCCCCAAAAAGATGCCTGCCTTAGTCATTCCAGAGGTGGGCTCCCGATGGAACGTCAAACGCCATCAGGACATCACTATCAAACCTGTCTTGTCCCTGGGCCCAGCTGCCCCAGTGCTTTCACGCACAGCTGTCTCCCAGGAACCACTTGATTACAGGACTAGCAATGAACAGGCAGATCCCTCAACCCCTTGCCTTGCCCCATCTGCCTTGATGTCCCCTGAGGCCTCGCCCTGCCGGAATGACACTAGGACTCTCTCTGAGCCCTCAGCCAAGCAGCGGTCAGTGCGCTGTTACCGAAAAGCCTGCAGGTCAGCCAGCCCCTCAGGTGGGGCCTGGCAGGGCCGCCGTGGCCGCAGCAGCCGTTCTGTCAACTCTGGGTCCAACAGGACCAGCGAAGCATCTTCTTCCTCATCCTCATCGTCGTCTTCCTCATCCCGATCTCGGTCCAGGTCCCTCTCCCCCCCACACAAGAGGTGGCGAAGGTGAGCTCTGAGGGTTTGTTAGGTCCTCTCCGCTTCGGAAGTTCATGTACTCTTCTCTGGTTACTTTTGAGAACTTTTGCAATTTGAGTTTGGTATTTTCAGGCACCGAGACTTCCATTTCTGTCTGGCTTTTATCTTCTTTCCCTTTCCTAGATCCTTAAGACAACAGGCTTGAGAAGATAGTTTCTATTTCCTGTTGGAACTTGGGGTACCCCTGAGGTCTCAGGTTCCTTGAGACCTGTGTTGGGGAAACTACTAGGGTTTGATCTTGACCGTGTTGATTGCTTTGCATAGTGTGCCAGTCCTCATTTTTGTTAATTGTGCTGGGAAGATGGGACAGTGGGCTGTTAATGATGAACAGTCTTTTCATCTTGTTGAGGTAAGAATCTGGAGCGTTTGCTTAGGAGCTCACTGTGGCCGCTCCTGTTTTTTGGCAGTACCTTTTCTTAATAATAGACCCAAATTTTCCCACTTAGTAAAGAATTCTTGTTTTTTGTTTGCTTAAAGATTTATTTATTTGTGCATACAGTACTGGGGTACAGGCCAGAGGTGCAGGGGCAGTGAGAGGATTCACCAGAGACAGAGTGGGGAGCAGAACAGGCAGACCGATAAAGTACACTGCTGAGGGGAGCTGTGGGCACATCAGGAAAGGTCTGCTGCACCATGTGGGTCATGTCCGGGACTGGGAATCAAATTCACATAGAAGAAGCTGTGGCTCGTTTGCAGTGCTGCACTTTAACCCGTTGTACCACCAGGGAGAGCTGAAGAATTCTTGTTTTTTTGACAGTGAAGCGTATCTTCATTAATCACCCCTATTGTTTGTTTAGCACAGTCATGTCCACTTTATGCCATGGTCATAAGTATCCTTTGAGACATGTTAAGGGAGCCAGGAACCTGGAGACCCAGGCCTGGCCCCCCACTAGTTGTAAGATGCAGGGCCCAGCTCTTTCTCTTTCTGAGTCTCCATTTACTTTCCTTCCTTCTGATGTGGAAGATACTTTTTTCAGTTTTTTGATTGCATAATTGAAAATAATTATGATCTGTGCTCAAACATTCTTTAAGACATTCTAGATACATCTAAAGTTTGTGAGGACTTCAATTTGATTGTCTGTGAAGAGTTCTTCTAGACTTCCTCAGCTTTGTTTTTGGTCTTGAGCTTCCTGATGAGGGTGGGGGTGGTGGAGACCAAGGTGAGGTAAGTGGAAAACAGCTTCTTCACTCCTAGCATGATTGAATGTCCCTTCATTCTTCAGGTCTAGTTGCAGTTCCTCTGGGCGATCCCGAAGATGTTCTTCCTCTTCCTCCTCCTCCTCCACCTCTTCAGCTTCCTCCTCTTCATCATCCAGCTCCCGAAGTCGGTCTCGGTCTCCGTCCCCCTGTCGGAGAAGTGATAGGAGACGGCGGTAAGTATTGTGTTCAGGTAGTCAGTGCATCTGGGATGCAAGTGTCTGAGAGTCTGAGTCTTGAGTTGTCTAATGTCTTAGTGACTGATGACACCCTTTCTTGTCAGGTACAGCTCTTATCGTTCACATGATCATTACCAAAGGCAGAGAGTGCTGCAGAAGGAGCGTGCAATAGTGAGTAAAGGAATAGGATCCTGGGAAGAGAGGGGACTTGCCTCTGAGCAATAAACTCAGAGCTGTCTAAGGCTGATGCCTAGGCTTATGGTATGTTGATTTTTTCTTGACTTAAAATAGGAAGAGAGAAGAGTGGTCTTCATTGGAAAGATACCTGGACGCATGACTCGGTCAGAGCTGAAACAGAGGTTCTCTGTTTTTGGCGAGATTGAAGAGTGCACTATTCACTTCCGTGTCCAAGGGTAAGATTGAATCCTCAATTTAGAAGGGCCTTTTTGCTCAGGTGTGCTGGGCATTGTGGCACACCTTCACTGTTGCAAAGGGCTGGCCATTTGGGGAATGAACTACCTCAGTTTCTCTTTATACCCTGGCATGTGCCCAGATAGCCATGCTAGCTCCTGCCTCACCCTCCCCACCAGTGACAACTATGGCTTCGTTACTTACCGCTATGCTGAGGAAGCATTTGCAGCCATCGAGAGTGGTCACAAGCTGAGGCAAGCAGATGAACAGCCCTTTGATCTCTGCTTTGGGGGCCGCAGGCAGTTCTGCAAGAGAAGTTACTCTGATCTTGGTGAGTGGAGGTTATACCACTTCTCCCCAGAAGGGTTCCCAAACTGATGAGAGTGGGATGAAACTTGTCTTCATCTGACATAAGAACCTAGGGGGAGGGCTGAAAGAACTGGGCTCTCCTATCTGACTTAAAATCAGGACTGTTTTAGCTGCACCCATTATTGGGATGGGAGATGGCTGGGCATTGTGGTTGTGAGGAGATGTGAGGACCTTGTGGTTGGGAAGTGTGGTCAGAGACTTTGATTGTTTGTCTCTTTCTACCTTTATAGACTCCAACCGGGAAGACTTTGACCCTGCTCCTGTAAAGAGCAAATTTGATTCCCTTGACTTTGACACATTATTGAAACAGGCCCAGAAGAACCTCAGGAGGTAACCCTGGGCCCTTCTCCCCCTCTCCCTTTTCTTCGGAGGTGTGCAACCTCCTCCACCCCTCTCCCCCACTTGGGGAGAGAGCTGCTAGTGAGGAGATGACTGTTTTATAAAGAAATGGAAAAAAGTGAAATAAAAAAATGTGTTAAATCAGATTTTTTTAAAGGGGTATCTCTTTTTTTTATAACAGGCATTGAAATATTAATCTGTATTCCTATGTAACATGGATGGGGCTGCGGTGTTCGCCCAGTGTTTGGAATATCTAAGTCACTATGCAGACTAATAAAGATGAACTAGAAAGAATTCCAAAGTGCTGCTGTGCTTCTTTCTATGGTGCTAGGTGCCATGCACACTCACTTTTTCCTCTCGACACAGTCAACACAGTCAAGAACATGCATATTCATTGAGTCCCTAGGACCTCTCCTGTCACGGTGCAAAATCCTTCTGGATTTGAAACTTGATTCCTTAATTGTGTGTTATCAGTGAAGTCAGTAATCTTGGGCAGTGCTTCTCAAACTCTAAAAGGGCATTGAATCATCTAGAGCTCTTTAGAATGCAGAGGCTGACTTGTAGACCCGGGCCAGAGATTCTGAATTTCAAACAAGGAAAGGCTGGGATCCCAGGAAGAAATTCTATTATCAAGAACCTAGAGGAAGCTCACATCTGTTCTAAATAAAGATTTTCTAAACTGAGACTTGTGTGTGCATGTATTGTTTTAGTGTGAACTTAGCACATCGGTGCTTCAGTGTTTAAAGAATAAATGCATGTCGCTAGACCTCTTTGGGTAAGAAGGAGACAAAGGAGTTTATAGAGGGGAGTGCCTGTGTTGAGAAAGGCAAAGGATATTTATGTCCCCTATGAGGATGCTCTTTCTTCCTGAGGGACCAAGTAGTCAGGAAGTGGATAGTATTAAAGGGGTCACTGCCTGCTAATGTGAGCTGAACTATGACAGAATTTGGGATTGGCAGGTCTGGGCCTTGATACAAAGGGAGAGGCAACAGTTGAGTTTTCTAGTTCTCCATAGGCAAAGTTAACAGTGTGGTTGGATTCTACCCAGGAAATAGAAGGGTTATTTTAAGAATGTGGGTTGAAGATATGCTCCTGTGTCATTCAGGTTTCTCTTCATGGAACTTACCCAAAGCTGAAGTGAGGGAATGGGTTGTTTCACTGGGAAGAAGCACTGCACATGGAGAGACAGTTAGGGGGATCAAAACCCCACTGCCCACGGATGATAATCTGAGGGCCCTCTGTAGTGGATCCTGGAAGGTGTATGTTAAGATAGGGCCTCTCCGTGCAGAAGGTAGGGAAGATGAGTTCTGGGAAATCCACTGGCTACGCCAATGGGGGCGGACGGGAGAGATGGCCCTAGTCTGGAGAGGCCAAAGACAGTTTGCATCTGGCGGTTCACTCATCACCAAATTTCAGCCCGGACGCGGAAAGGCCTGAGTTTTCCCGCCACGACTGGGGGCGTGACCCCTAACGTCAGGGCTCCGCCTTCACAAAGTGGCGGACGGCGGGCTCCGCCCTCACCAACATGGCGACACTCCTGGGACCGGAAAGAGCTTATAGAAGAATTCGCTTTGACCCTCCCTGTTGGCGCGGTGGAGGCGGGGCTGCCCTATAGCGTGTGCCCGCCCCTTCCGCCGTGCGCGGTGGCGTCATGGGCGCGCCCCACCTCTCCGGGTTCCTGGGTTTCCTGAGTCGAGCGCGTCTGCGACGGTAGTGACGTGTGTTGCCCGAAGGATGGCGGACGCCGGCTTGCGCCGCGTGGTTCCCAGCGATCTGTACCCCCTCGTGCTCGGCTTTCTACGGGATAACCAGCTGTCGGAGGTGGCCAATAAGTTCGCCAAGGCAACGGGCGCTGTGAGTCCTGGGCTTGGGTTCACGGACTGGGCTGGAATGACTAAAGGGCTCGGGCCCTGGTATGCCCAGGTTTCTTGGTGGGTAGGTCTGTGGGGTCCGCCAGCCCAGTGTCTGCGGCGGCTTTGTGCGAGCTGTTGACTGTGACCTGAGAAAACTTGGAGTCGGCACTCCCTCTTAGCAGAGGTGGGTCGGGTCCCCTTGCTGATTTTGTTGAGTGGCACCGCAGCGGCGGTCGCGTGGGACCCTCGTGGCCACGGTCACGTGGCAGGCTGAGTGCTGCGCGGAGGGAGCGCCGAGTCCCACGCGAGGCTTGGGAGGCTCCTGGTTCCTTCCTTGGGCTTTACATTTGACCTTAACTCCCAAGTGTATTTATCGGGCACTTGAACATAAATAGCATTGCTTTAGAAATGAGGGCTGGAATTTTCATTCGTAAAGAAGGGTTAGGGACAGGTTTCCGCTTCCAGTTAATACCGAAGCGGGACTGAGCATTGTAGCCTACTAAGCCAGCATGATAGTGAGCTTGGATTTTTGACGAATCAAACAAGTTTCCTTTTGGGATGGGACAACTTGCTTGACCTAAGTCTTTTTCTGTTTATGCGGGGGTGCCACACACTTCATAGGATTTTGAGAGTTTCAGTAACATATCCATAGCCATAATCCGAGTCACTTGCCCAGGAAGCTGCAGTAAGTGAAAGCTGTTATAGTTATGATAGCATAGGGTGTTTCAAACACAGTGAAAGGAAGATAAGCAGGCATGTGAAAGGTTTGGAATCTACATCTCAAGAAGAGTAGACATGACTGTATGGGAAAACTACTTGAGAGAAGGTAGGACAGAATGGCGGTCTTTGGCAGTATTATATTACTCTTTGACTAAGAAGATAGGCTTGTCGCTTGTGACTGAATCGGGCTGCAAAAAGAGAGAATCAGATCAATCTCAGAAAGCTTGAGAATAGTTTGCCATGTGATCTGGTAGTTACTTTTCATAAAGTAACTGTTTTTGAATTAATTTGTAAGTATCTCCACAACGAACTGGGTGGAATGAAGCCTTTCAAAAAAAATTAAGATTTATTTCTTTATGCATACAAGAACTGGGGGTATAAGCAGGGGTGGGGGTGGTGAGAGGATTCACCAGACAGAGTGGAAAGAACAGGCAGATCTACTGAAATCCACTGTTGAGGGGAGCAGCCAGCGGCTGGTCAGGAGTGGATCAGGAAAGGTCTGCCATGCCATGGCCGGGTCAGCTCCCTGGCTCATAGTGCTGCACTTTAATCTGTTGCACCACCAGGGAGGGCCCTCAATTCTTTTTGTTACAAAAGCTAATCTTTGTGTGTGCCTTCACGGGCATCATCACTTATCTTCTCAACAACTTTATAAGATGTAGAATTAGAATTTCAGAGAGGAAAAAAGTTTTAGATTAATTTGCTCAGGATTACATAGTAATAACTGGCAGAGGTGAGTATTACAGCCACACTGAGTACACTATAATTAATGTCTGGCCATTTTGGGGCATCAGTCTCTAAGTGTGACTAATAGTTGAATGTGATTTTTAATTGAATATATGACCTAAGCTTTTTACCAGTCTTTGCTGGGAGCTGATTTCCAATGATTTAGTACCATAAATCACGTTGTATCAAACACTCTTGCATAAATGTCTAATGGAGGAGGATAACTAGTATATGATACTTTGCTAAAGCAAAAAAAAAACAAAAAACAAAAAAAACTTTTTTTTTTTAAGCATTAAAGTTTTTGGTAATAAGATTGATGGGGGAGGGGAAAGAGATAGAAAGTGCCCAGAAGTATAGGAATTATCCAAGTTTTTTTATAATTATCCAAGTTTTTTTTTTATAAAATTGGGAAATAATATTAAACAGTGTTTATCTCCTAATTTATGCAAAAAGGTTTTTTGAAAATGTAACAGTTATACCAAAGATGGCACAAATAAAGTGTATCATTTTTACTGACTGAGAATAGCAAAATCTGATATAACTTAGAACAGCCAGGATGAAGTTTTCTCACTCAGTTCCTTCTCTTTTCTTTTATAGACCCAGCAGGATGCCAATGCCTCTTCCCTCTTGGACATCTATAGCTTCTGGCTCAAGTAAGCCTACCCTGTACCACTATGGCTGTATTTTCCTCTCAGATGGATTGGGTTATATTTAGTTTGGGAACTTCTCATCTCATCTACCTCAGCAGGTCCACCAAGGCCCCAAAGCGGAAGTTACAAGCAAATGGACCTGTAGCTAAGAAGGCTAAGAAGACCTCATCCAGTGACAGCAGTGAGGACAGCAGCGAGGAAGATAACACTCAAGGACCTCCAGCTAAGAAAGTTGGTAAGGCCAGGCCGGGAATTGGGATTAGTGGCCCCAGGAAAAGGAGTTATAGCCTGTCTGTACCACGTGGGTGATTCTTACTCTGGGCCTGTGCTTTTGTTCAGCTGTACCTGCCAAGCGGGCCGGTGTGCCTCAGCATCCTGGAAAGGGTGCAGCCAAAGCATCTGAAAGCAGCAGTGAAGAATCCAGTGATGATGAGGAGGAGGACAAAAAGAAAAAGCCTGTTCAGGTTTGCAGCTTTGGGGAGGAAAGGGGGTTGCTTAAGGAACTGGAAAGAGGAAACCTAAAGTCTAATCTCATAGTGTATGACCAAGAGATGTGTTCGAAAGGTGATTGTAAGGAAGAAAGTCTGAACTTTTAGAGAGGCGATGGAAATGTGAAGTCTGGAAAGGATATGTGCAGTTGGAGTTGAGCTCTCAGTCTAGAGGAAATTCATCCCAATCTGCTTCCACAGAGGTGGTGAGTTTCTCTGGGAAAATGTCTAAGACTCCAAGAGAAGACTGATTTGTAGGTGTTAGGGACTTTCGCATGGAATGACAGAGACAGGATCAGTATCTTAAAAGGGTGAGCTTTTTTGTTTTAGGAGCTTATTGCTTTTTTCTATATTGGCTTTTCCTAGCTGTTGGGTCTCTGGATGCAATTAATTCTACTCTTTGTATGCTTTCTTACAGAAAGTAGCTAAGCCCCAAGCCAAGGTGGTCAAAGTTCCTCCGAAGAATAAGGCGGCTGAGAGTTCTGATTCTGACTCTGACTCAAGTTCAGAGGATGAGGCACCAAAGAACCAGAAGCCAAAGACGACACCTGTAACAGTTAAAGCTCAGGCAAAAGCCTCAGTCAAACCAGGTACTGTATCTGGTGCTGAGACGCCAGCGTGGGGTCCAGTGTGTCCACGCTGTCTAGGGAGGTGACCCACATGGCGCGGCAGACCTCTCCTGACTTACCCACTGCTCCCCTCAGCAGTGTATTTCAGTCAGCCTGCCCATTCTGCTCCCTACTCTGTCTGGTAAGTTCTCTCACCCCCCACATCTCTGGCCTGTACCCCAGTTCTTGTGTTCATAAGTCGATAAATAATTTAAAAAATCATAATTAAGGGCTACTAACTAGAGAAATAGTTTGCAGCAAGGGAAAGTCCTATAAATTTGGCATTTTTAGTTGCATTTCACAGAATTGTATGTCCCTACAATTCTGTGACCATTTACATATGTATTCTTTGTGCCTTTCACTACCACTTTTTCTTTTCTACTCCCTACACTTTCATCCCATTGAACAAATGAAGATTTTTTTCTGTAATTGTCTAGTCACGAAGGTTATATTATGATTTATAGGAGCTTCTCATAATGGAAGTTGGAATGAAAGACTTAAGAGAACATACTTAACATGATTGCAGTGTGTTGTTTCTTAAAAGATAGTTTTTGTATATTCTTAGAATTAGGAAGGAAAATTCTCATTTGCCATAGTAAACTAGTTCCCTTCATGCAGGTTCTAAAGGCAAGATAATTGATAGACCCCTATATTCTGCACTAGACAGAAGTATATAGGTAGAATCCTGTATTCTGGGAAGGCAGTTTTTATGGTCCTTTTTTTTTTATTATTGAAGGTTTATTTTATTTATGCATATAAGAGCTGGGGTGCTGGCATTTATGCATATAAGTGCGGGTTGCTGGGTGGGGAGGGTTGTGAGAGGGTTTAACCAGAGACAGAGTAGGCAGATAAACTGAAACACACTTCTTAGGGGATCAGTGTGTAAGACAGGAAAGGTCTGCTGTGCCACAATTGTCAGCTCCCTGGCCAGGGATCAAACTTGGTAATAGCAGCTGATAGTATCATAGTCCTGTGGTACAGCCCCTTTTGCTACCAGAGAGGCCCTCTTTAAAGTCCTTTAGTTCTTTGGTACGCTATACAGGAATTCTTTTTTCTTAGGTATTCCAGCTCGGACAGCACCCAAAGTAGCCAATGGCAAAGCAGCTAGCAGCAGCAGCAGCAGCAGCAGCAGCAGCAGCAGCAGTGATGACTCAGAGGAAGAGAAGGCAGCAGCCACTGCTAAGAAGGTTTGGGCCATAACTTCTACCAGGGAAAAAGTGATGGGGGTGGGAGGATGTCTCCTTTCCCCTGGCATGATTGGCTGGGTCAGCAGTTTCTTGTAGTTAGCTGATTTTCTTGGTGTGATGCAGGCTATGCCTAAAAAGCAGGCTGTCGTGAAGGCCCCAGTGAAAGCAGCTGCTGCCCCTACGCAAAAGAGTTCCAGCAGTGAGGACTCCTCCAGTGAAGAAGAGGAAGAAGAGCAGAAAAAACCTGTGAAGAAAAAGCCAGGTGACCACATGGGGAGTCAGCCTGCCTGCCTGTGTGACCAGCGCCTGGTTATAAGAGAAGCTCTGCACTTACCACGTGGACCGCTCAGTGGTCCACTATGACAGCAAATGTCTCCAGGGAAAAAAGCAAACTGCATTACCTTTTATAACTTAGATTGGGAAACAAGTCCACATTCTACTATATTGTTTTTTAGAAATGTGGAAGGGGAATTAAGCCCCATTTCTCAAAGGTGGGTGGTATCAAAAAAATTTGTTCATATTTTAAGAACATCATATTGTCCGTTGTCTCTTTTAAACAGGACCCTATAGTTCAGTCCCCCCGCCTTCTGGTCCCCCACCCAAGAAGTCCCTAGGAACCCAGGCTCCCAAGAAAGCTGCAGAGAAGAACCAGCCGGTGGAGAGTAGTGAGGACAGCAGTGATGAGTCTGGTGAGTTATCACCATTGGTAAGGGGGCCTGGGAGTGTGTGTGGAACAAGGAAGACAAATCCTGTTGCTGTTTTTTATCGAAACAAGACAGGGCTTCATATCTTCTTTTGAATTGCTCTTGGTTGGGTTGGGACTCTTTACCCAACCTAATGCCATAGGTTCTCTCCAGATTCAAGTTCTGAAGAAGAAAAGAAACCCCCAGCTAAGGCAGGCATGACAAAAGCAGCTGCTAAACCAGTTCCAGCAAAGAAGGCAACAGAGAGCTCTTCAGACAGCTCAGGCAAGGCATTCCGCGACCCTCCGGGCAATGGGATACTCGCTCCCTTGGGTAGGCTAATCCAGGGGATCCTCTCAGTCTGATTGGGTAGGTGTTCATTCTGTCCTTTCTGTCTAGATTCGGACAGTTCTGAGGATGAAGCTCCTGCCAAGCCAGTCAGTACCTCTAAGAGTCCTTCAAGTAAACCAGCTGCTACTCCCAAGCAGCTTGCAGC
The DNA here is from genome assembly GCF_000260355.1 of Condylura cristata. Taxonomy (NCBI): domain Eukaryota; kingdom Metazoa; phylum Chordata; class Mammalia; order Eulipotyphla; family Talpidae; genus Condylura; species Condylura cristata. Next base: position 17,015,243 of record NW_004567112.1, on the reverse strand, counting down.
TAAACCAGCCATAACTCCCAAGCAGCCTGCGGCCAGTGGCCAGAAGCCTCTGACTAGAAAGGCCGATAGCAGCTCCAGTGAGGAGGAGAGCAGTTCTAGTGAGGAGGAAGTAGAGACAAAGAAGACTGTGGCCACCCCTAAGGCTACCCCTAAGGTGGCAGCCAAAGCAACGCCATCTCTGCCCACCAAACAGGCCTCTCAGGGTGGTGAGGATAGCAGCTCTGACTCGGATAGCTCCAGCAGCGAGGAAGAGGAAGAAGAGAAGACATCTAAAACCCCAGCTAAAAAGAAGCCACAGAAGGCAGCAGGAACTATAACTCCATCCAAGCCAGCCTCCAAAAAGAAAGTAAAGGCTGGGAGCGACAGCAGTTCTTCCTCTGATGACTCCAGTGAAGAGGAGGAAGAGGAGAAGCCCAAAGGCAAGAGCACTCCACGACTACAAACCCCCAAAACCAATGGTACCTCTGTGCTGACTGCCCAGAATGGTAAAGCAGATAGGAACAGTGAGGAAGAGGAGGAAGAAAAGAAAAAGGCAACAGTGGCAGTCTCCAAGCCAGGTCTGTATCTGAAGAACCTACTTCTAGGGTTCCCCCTACATAATGATGGGCTGAGGGAGGCGACCCATGACTAGACTTCTAGTTGTAGACTTTGAATATGGAAGCTTGGGAGAAACAAACGGAACCTGAACTCTGAGTCTGCTTTTTTGTAGGTTCAGGAAAGAAGCGGAAGCAGAATGAGGCTGCCAAGGAAGCCAAGGAGGCGGATACTCCTCAAGCCAAGAAGATAAAGCTTCAGACCCCCAACACATTTCCCAAAAGGAAGAAAGTAAGTTGTCTAAATTTTCTCTCAGCTAACCTTTGAAAAGTGGAAAGGAAAATCTGGATCATCTTGACTGTTTGCGGCCTGGCTTGGCACATGTACACATATTTATAGTCATGGGGCTTTTCTGTTAAGTGGCCAAGCCTCCATCCTTAATTTCCTACTTCATTCTCTAGGGAGAAAAAAGGGCATCGTCCCCATTCCGGAGAATCAGGGAGGAGGAAATTGAGGTGGATGCCCGAGTAGCAGATAACTCCTTTGATGCCAAGGTAAAGAGAGTAAAGAAGGGGTGTTCATTCTGGAGGGGGTGCGGGTGGTAGAAGAAAAAGCAGCTTTTGGCTCAGGTTGGTGAAAAGTTCTCTGGGTTCAGGTTGCCTTGAGCAGGACGAAGAAAGATATAGGACCCTGGTGATATCTGTTAACAACCACTTCTCTCTACTTACCAGCGAGGTGCAGCCGGGGACTGGGGAGAGCGAGCCAATCAGGTTCTGAAGTTCACGAAAGGCAAATCCTTCCGTCATGAGAAAACCAAGAAGAAGCGGGGTAGCTACCGGGGAGGCTCCATCTCTGTCCAGGTCAATTCCATTAAGTTCGACAGCGAGTGACCTCTGAAATGGCCGACAAAGCAGGGATGAATATCAGAGACCACTTACTTTTCCCAGCTGACCTGGGAGCCCTTGGCTGTTAGAGCGGAGTGTTGAGGACAGCAATTTAGAATAGGTCCGAAGACATTGCATCATAACATCTCTGGTCTTTTTCTGTGTTCTGTAGTTTTGTACAGATTTGTTTTTGAGTGTTGAGTAACAAGGACAAGGCAAGGGGAATGGGAGTGTTATTTTTTTTTTAAGGAAATTCATTTTAGTTGTCACTCTCTCCCTGTTCACTGAGATATTTGTATATTTTATATTAAATCATTTCCTATTGATTTTTGTTGTGATTTTTAGAAGTGGGTTCCCACAGATAAAATCCTAGCTGTTGCTCAAGACATACTAAAGGTCATCTGTGAATTTGTCCAACTGGTGAATTATGCCTGTGTGAGTACACAGGTCCACACCTCATCCCTCCTACCTCCTGTTTAGGGGTGAAGAGTGGTTAATCCATGTGTCCATGAAGCATGCACTCTGTTGTTCATCCTTATTCATTGGTTCTAAGTCTGAGGTTTTCAGCCAGTATGGGTTTACCTACTTTTTTGGGTCACTGTTTTATTGTAGGCAAAATTCTGGTATGGTGTGAATGTCATGGGTCTGTTAGAATAGCTTATTTTTTGCAATTTTACCATGTGTATCTGCGACACATTTGGTTTTTTGTAATTTGAAAGCAAATTTTTCTATCGTTCAAAGATTTTGTAATGACTTAACACTTAACTAGTGTTGAGTACTAAATTGAGTATGGCTCCTTTTTTTTTTTTTTGGTACATTTTAGAGTACAAAATTGTGTTAATTTAATCTGAAAAGCACATATCACTTGATATTTCTGTGTCGATAGGAGCGATGACACAAAATTGGTCTCATTAATTCCTAAATGGCTGGGATTCAATGCTTAAAGAAGTTAAAGAAGAAAAACTTAATTAAAACCTCAATTTTCCATAGTTAGATTACAATAGTCTGGTGAATTTAGACGTAACCTGTGTCTGTACTAGTAGAGGTGGGAAGAACCTTTATGAAGTATATTATCAATAAAACTGGAGAGGGTCTGAGAGAGCATCCTAACAGGAAAATTGTGTTTTGTAATTGGTGTGTGGGAGCAATTGATGTGCCCTCTTTAGAGCCTTGACTGTCAGCCATAGTGGAGGTAACAAATGAGCAGAGACGGGACTCCTAGGCCAAGCAGATTGATGTAAAGCTGTAGAAGAGTTGGCAGTGCTCAGCCAGAGCAAAATGTGGAGGAAACAGTCAAGTGTGGAAGCAAGGCTATCCCTGTGGTGGGAGGATGTGCTCTGGCTTCATGGCTGAGGTATGTGGTCTTAAGATGAGTTTCCTTGATTTGAGTTCCATACTCTGAGTAACCTGATAATACCCGAGTTTTCCTTGTAACTGCCTCTGGGAAGAAAATGCGCTGTTCATGCTGACATAAATATTTAAGTCTGCATGGTAAAACTTAAACCTCTTACTACAAAATAATAAATTGCTGGTTTATAATGTGTCTTGGGATTTTTATTGTGAGCCTGAGCCCCTCCTACTTTGAAGGGGGTGGGGGCTAGTAGACAGTCTGACAGCCACAGGAGCTGGCAGCTACAGGAGAGGTGGGAAGGAATGTGCATGTGGTCGTTTAACACCTCTGGGTGACAAAAGGGGTAATGAGGCAAAGTAGGGCAGTGGAAAAGTAGTGATAGTAGCTTTTCCCCCAGAGTAGGGGGGGAAATGCCCCCGAGAGCTTTTGAGAGCAGTGGAGAGTCCCCAGAATCTCTATAAAAAAGAAACTAGCACCCTAGCAACCGTCTCCTCCCTATAACTCCCCTGCTGTCAGGAGTCGCTTGCAGTAAACTGAGGCTTGCTAATCTTCAGTCTGGTATGTCAGTTGTTTGAATGCAGGAGCCCATTTGATTACAATAGGACCATCTTGGGTGTCGGATAAAGGACTGGGGACGAGATCTGAACTCTTTATAGCCTTCTTGGAAGCAGCTTGCTGGCCTTTCTTGGCCTTAAATTTGCCAGGCAATAACCTAGCCTCTGTTTATTTTTTGTTGTAAAGATTTATTTATGCATACAAGAACTGGGGTACAACCAGAGGTGTGGGGTGTGAGAGGATTCACCAGAGACAGTGGGGAACAGAACAGACAGATCTACTGGAATAACACTAGTGAGGGCAGCAGCAGGCGAGACAAGAGGGGTCTGTCACGCCTTGTGGGTCACCTCCCTGGCCAGGGATTGAACTCATGCTGCAGTGGCTGTGGCTAGCTTTGTAGTTCGTGCTTTTACTTGTTGCGCCTTCAGGGAGGGCCTTCATGCTTTCATTTTAAATCATGCTTTTGAAATCCAGTAATGTGGGACATTACTGGTGGTACAAGGGGTTAAGTCTTAGCACTATGAAGTGCAGTTTGAATTTGATCTGGATTCCTCTACAAGCCATATTGTCTGCTACTGGGTTTCAAGTAACAGGTCACCTTTCACAGGTAACAAGGACAGGCTATAGGTCAGAAGAGCCTCCCCTAACCACTCTCCAGAATTAAGTGGTCTCAAATGAGGGCCTAGGGCCTATGTTTTAATCATCTCTGCGTCCTAAGTGTCTCACCGAAGGTCTTGTCTAGTCATGTGGGAGCACATGGCACAGCAGACCTCTCCTGTCTCACCCACTTCTCCCCACAGCAGTGTTCCACTCCCCAGACTGGTGAGTCCTCTCACCCCTATTCCCTGCACCTCTGATCTACATCCCAGCTCTTGTATGCATAAATAAATTTTAAAAGATAAAGTCCAGTAATGTACAGTGTAAATTAAATTTTTATCTCAGCCCTGTTTCCTAAGACTTTAATTCTTGTGCCTACTGACAGATAAATATGCCATCTTAGCCATTTTACTGTCCAATAATGTTATTGAAGTTGTATAACAAGTCTATAAGATGTGTCTGTGTTGCACAGCTGAAATTCTGCCCATCAAGCACTAATTTCCCATCACCCCAGCCATCTCTGTTTTCTGTGATACTTGGTAAATGGAGCAGTAGAGTATTTCTTCTATAATCCCCTAAAAGTTTATCCATATTGTAGTAGCATGTGACAGGGTTTCCTTTTTCAAAGCTGTGTAATAATCCTTAATTTATAACCCACATACACATTTAGTTAGTGTGTTCTAAGTATGGCCAGCCTTGTACCCTATTCAATTGGATTAATATTTAATGATTTGTAAATTGTTCTTGATCTATTAAGAGATTAACTGTGAATTGCAAATATTTGTTTTTTAGGTATTTTCATCTTAAAATTAAATAAAACACTGATTTTTTTTCCTCCTTAAAATAGATAAATAATTTGTAAGCTGTTTATTGTTTGCAGCTGTGGCTTTTTATTTTGCATTATATAACACTTCACAATTTTGTTGGCTTGCTTAATTTAATACGCATTTCTCCTTTGGCCTTGCAAAGCTGAATATGATATGTACATACATACATCATATGTGTGTATGTATGTGTGTGCACCTTCATGAAAGGAGAAATTTTCCAGTGGAGAAGATGCCCTTTAGGTGAATCAAGTGGAGGATGTTTAGGAGGTAGAGACAATATAACACTGCGTGTTTAATGGTAATGACTTTTCTTTTTTATAAATATAACAGTTTATTTTTACATAATTTTGTACATTTTTTTTTTCATCTCAATTGTAATCCCCATGGGGGTTTCCCATCACCGAGTCACCCATGTGCCGTCACCACAGCCCTGTCCACTTCTTCCCCCCTACCCTTCTGGCAATGACTTTCTGTACCCTAGTCAGGAATTAGTACTTTCTTTCATCTACCTGATCATGTTTGGGGATTAACAGTCCAAAACAATGCTTCTGTCAACAATTCAGGGCCCTCCCTGGTGGCACAGCGGTTAAAGCACAGCACTAAGAAGCTACTGCAACCTCTGCAGTACAAGTTTCATCCCTGGCCCTGGAGGTGACCCACATGGTATGGCAGACCTTTCCTGACCCACTCGTTGCTCCCCTCAGCAGTGTATTTCAGTACATCTACCTGTTCTGCTTCCACTCTGTCTTCGGTGAATCCTCTCACCCCCAGCACCTTGGCCTGTACCCCAGTTCTGTATGCATAAATAGATAAATCTTAAAAAAAAAAAAAAAAAAAAAAGAGTTCAGCTGCCAGGAAAGCAAGACCATTGATCATCTCATCCCTGCTCCCTGAACAACCTGCTTAAGTGGTCTGCAGCTTAGAGACCACTAGGTGGTGCTCTTGCCTACTGTGCAGGAACTAAGTAAGACTGAAGCCAAATTCTTAATCTGGTTCAAGAAATGTGTATATGAGGCTTTAGATTCAGAGGTGAGTAAGGCATAGGTCCTCATTTGAGTTCTCTTAATTCTGGAGAGTGGTGAGGGGAGGCCCTTCTGACCTATATCCTATCCTTGTTACCTATGAGAGGCAACCTTTTACTTGAACCCCAGTAGCAGATAATATGTCTTGTAGAGGAATTTGGATATTTGCCGTGGCACCCAACCTCTCAGCCTCATCCCTCTGGTCCTTCAGGGCACTGGTTTCCTGCAAGGGCAGCTAGCCACATGTCCCCATTAATGGAAATTTTAGATCTTTGTGCTGCAAAGCCCTGGGATGCTCCACTGTCTCCCCCACTCTTCCTGCATACTCCCCTCATAACTCAGGATTGAGAACAAATGCCAGGCTTATTCCTTGGAAGTGGGCTGGGGAATGGAAGGAGCAGGGAGTATTTCAGTAAATTAGTTTGCCATAATAGGAATTCATCCATTCATAAATCAGTACCACATGTGTGATTTCGTGCCATAATATATTATTCTGTGTGGGCGATGTTGAGGAACAGAAAATAGTTCTATACCTAATTCTAGTGTTCATTTTGCCCAGGCAGATGAGATTAATCTCAAAATAAATGATTAATCTCAAATAAATGATAAGTACATTGAAGGCAAGGTACAAAGAAGTAGGAGATCATTTAATGGCAGGTGCTTGTGACTCATGTGGTGTTGGGGCTTCCTCAAAGAATGACCATGTATTAATTTATCATCTAAATTGGGATGCTTTTGGTAGCAATTCAGCTTTTGACAAAGTGACAAACATACTGTATTAGGCAAACCAGGATATATTATCACTATAGTAATAGAAATCTTCACCAAGAAAGTAATATTTTAATTGAGGAAATGAAAGTGGGAGGTGAATATGGGAGTGCAGGATGAGCATGACTGATTTTTCCAGATGAAATAGACTATGTCTTTGGTGGGAGGGCATATAAAGGAGATCCCAAATCTGAAAAGAGACTTGTGTACCTCAAAGAGGAAGGAGTGCTATGTGAGGACGCTAGAGAAGCCAGCAGGGACCAGAGCATGGAAACCTTTAGAAAGTGTGTTTAAGATTTTAATCTTTCTTGTAAAAAAGATTTTATTTTTTATTTTATGCATATAAAAGCCTGCGTGTAGGGTAGAGGCACAGAGGAGGGGGTAAGAGGACTCACCAGAGACAGTGGGGAGCAGGACAGGCAGACTGATTGAAATACACTGCTGAGCGGAGCAGCAGGCGAGACAGAAGAGGTTTCCTTTGCCTTGTGGGTCACCTTCATGCTGTAGTGGCTGCAGATAGCTTGATATAGCTGAGATTTAACCCTTAGTGCCACCAGGGAGGCCCTGATAATAATCTTCAATCTGAAGTCAATGGTAAGCATTTAAAGAATATGTCAGTTTCCTCATTTTTTCAAACTACTATAACAAAATACTGTAAGTTGCTTAGACAACAAAGTTATTTCTCACAACTCTGGAGTTTGCTAAATCCAGGATCTAGAGGCTTATTTGGCTCCTATTGACCAATCTCTCCCTGACTTGCCGACAACTTCCTGCTGTGTCCTCAGCTGTTAATAGAGGCACTTATCCCATCATAGGGGCTCCATCCTCATGACTTAGTCCTAAATACGGATTCAAGGCCCCACCGCATACCATCACATTGGGAGTTAAGACTAAGCACAGCACTATGAAGCTATCCACAGCCACTGCAGCAGTTTGATCCCTGGCCAGGGAGGTGATCCACGTGGCAAAGCAGACCTCAGCCCCTATTCTCCTCAGCAGTGTTTTTCAGTGTATCTTTCCTGTTTCTCACTCTTTCTCTGGTGAATGTTCACACACACTCCCACCCCC
>NW_004567112.1:17000377-17007415 GCF_000260355.1 Condylura cristata | reverse complement strand
CGGGTCAGGAGAGGTCTGCCGCGCCATGTGGTCACCTCCGGGGCAGGCGGGGATTGAACTCATGCAGAAGTGGTTTAAGCTTCTTAGTGCTGTGCTTTAACCCGCTGTGCCACCAGGGAGGGCCCTATATATATATTTTAAATGCAAATAGAATGACACAGAAGTTATACTCTTAAGGATAAGAGTAGAGAAATTTATGTATATGTGCTGCAGGAGACATTAAGGAATATTCATAATGAACATTATTTATTTAATTAACAGAGTTGAAAGTGTCCTTCCCTAGAATGGATGCTAGTTTCATACAATGAGGTAGTGTATAGCAATATAAATTAAACATACCAGCTGACAAGCAATACTAAGTTGAAAGAAAAAGGTGGTATTTTGTAGAACCTGCTATGAATCAAATAGACTGCATCTTTTCTCTAATTGCCATGATGAAAATTCTGCATAATGGGTCCTCCCTGCTGGTGTACTGGGTTAAAGAGCAGCACTATAGGGCTGTCCACAACTACTGCAGCATGAGTTCGATCCCCAGCCAGGGAGCTGACCCAAGTGATGAAGCAGACCTCTTCTGTTTCATCTGTTGCTCACCTCAGCAGTGTATTTCTTTATTATTTTTTTTAAGGTTTATTTATGCTTACAGAACTGGGTTACAGGTCAGAGGGGCAGGGGCTGTGAGAGGATTCACCAGAGTCAGAGTGAGGAATAGAATAGAACAGCACACTGCTGAGGGGAGTAGCGGGCAGGTCAGGAGAGGTCTGCCAAGCTATATGGGTCAGCTCCCTGGCAGGGGATTGCACTTGAGTTGCAGTGGCTTCTGAGAGCTTCATAATGTGATACTTTAACCCGTTGTTCCACCAGGGAGAGCCCTCAGCAGTGTATTTCAATCAGTCAGCCTGTTCTGCTCCCTACTCTTGTCTCTGGTGACTCTTCTCACCCCTTACACCTCTGGCCTGTACTCCAGTTCTTACATGAATAAATAAATCTTAAAACAACAAAATCAGACAAAGTTAAACCATAGTGTTTAAGGATGCATATTAGATGTTAAAAATATAAAGGAAGAAGTGATTACTATAAAAATTAGAATACTGGTTACCTTCAGCATGAGGGAGTTATGACTAAGAAATGACATAAAGGGAGTTCCTAGGGTGTGGGCAATATATTATTGAATTAAACAGTGCTTTAGAATAATTCATTTAGCTGCACATTTGTGCTTGTATTTTACAATACCAAGTTTGCTTTTTTTTTTTTTTTTTAAGTGAGGGTTATGTTCTTACCTGTACAGGCAAAGTGGGGGAAGTAAACTGGAGGAAGAAAGGTGGGAGGATGTAACAAAGGGCATTCTGGGAACAATAAGATCAGAGGAAGGGATGGCGCAGTGTGCCCAGGCCCTTAGAGGGAGCCCACCCCTTCCATTTGCAAGTCCAAGCAAGACCTCCAGGCTTCTGGAGAGGTAACCTGAAAGTAGGAAGGCAGTCCCAAGTACATATAACTAACCAGGGAAACAAAGCCTGGGACGTTCTAGAAAGTTTAATTTCTCTGTTTCATTTCTTCTTTTAGGCAGCAAAGAACAGCAGGAAGGGTCAAATGTTCCTGTATTTGAATCTGAGCAATGCTAGTTGTGTGACACTTGATGGTGGTACTCTGTTAATTTCATCTTAGATATCTTATATGTAAATAATAATAATAACTAGCTTTTATTAAGTGTTTACAACAAGCCAGGCACTATAAACTTACCAAACATCTTATTTGCTCCTTATAACAACTCTGTGAATTAAGTATTATTATCCATACACCACAAATAAGAAAAATAAGGCAGAAAGACTTCTCTAAAACCACACGAGAGCTGGGATTTGAATCCAGGCAATTGCACTCCAGAATCTGTGCCCTTACCATTGTACTAAAGTTGCTTTAAAATGGAGATTATTTTCAGAATTACCTTTTTAAGTTATAGATATAAAGTACTGACACATAGTACTTAATTATTAAGGCCATTTCAAAAAGGAATTTGAGGTATCTCACAATTTGATGTATAGGAAAAGCCATTAAACTAAAAATAAATTTAAAATTATGTTGTAGAGAGAAAAGGAGGAAGTAGCCGTCATAAATTTAGGTTGATATAATTATTGACATTGAACATTCAATTAGTTCAGAACTTCCTGGCAGTTGAGGCAATGGGGAGCTATAATGGGCTTGGTGATTATTCCCAAAAGATAAGGAAGCATACAGAGACACAACTTTTTCTGTTGGTGTTAAATTCTAAAATATCATATAGATCTTTGTTACAGAGACTTAAGTAACACAGTATATTCATGACAATTTTGCAGAATTGCTGAAACAGTCTTTGTAACACTAGTCATCTGGCAGTAAAATCTGTAACATTGCAGTGTCCCTCAGCAAGTTTACTTGGAGGAGTTTAAAGGAATGAGACCAACTTCGTTGTCTTTAGAGACCTCAAGACAACTATGGAGCCAGAGCAGAGGTTGAGGGTCTTTAATTGGCAGGAAGCCTGAGGATTGGAGCAATGTGGAGTTGGACCCAGGTCTGGTGCCCCCATGTTTGGGGACATCTGAACTAGGGTGTCTCAGACACATCAACATATCCAAAACTTAGCTCATGTCTCAATTCACTTTGCCACAAAACTTCCACCTTCTCTAGTCTTCACCAACTGAGTAAAAGGTATCCTTTATTGCGTGAAATTCTGAAAGTCAATTATTCACAATGCCTTTATTTTTTTTTTCATTCATCTCAAGATCCAGTACAACCTGTTTGATTTCCCAATTTTTCAAATACTTTAATTTCTTTATATTTTCTTTTTTTTTTTTTAAAGATTATTTGTGCATACAGAACAGGGGTACAGGCCAGAGGCTCAGGGGCGGTGAGAGGCTTCACCAGAGACAGAGTGGGGAGCAGAACAGGCAGATCGACGAAGTACACTGCTGAGGGGAGCAGCGGGCGGGTCAAGAGAGGTCTGCCACGCCATGTGGTCACCTCCGGGCAGGCGGGAATCGAACTCATGCGGAAGCGGCTTTAGATTCTCAGTGTTGTGCTTTAACCTGCTGCGCCACCAGGGAGGGCCTAATTTCTTTATATTTTCTTTGCCACCACCCTCTTATCCCAGCTTATTCTTCACTCTCTTCACCATACTGCTCAAAAGAATCCCTGAGGGCCCTCCTTTGGTGGTGCATCAAGTTAAAAGCATATCACCGTGAAGTGCCAGAGCTGTAGCATGGGTTCAATCTCTAGCCCAGGAGCTGACCCACATGATGTGGCAGACCTCTCCTGTCTCACCTGCTGCTCCCCTCAGCAGTGTGTTTCAGTGGTCTGCCTGTTCTGTCCCCAAGTTTGTCTCTGGTGAGTCCTCTCACCTCCCTGCACCTCTGGTCTGTACCTCAGTTCTGTATGCATAAATAAATCTTAAAAAAAAAAAAAGTAATCCTTGAAAAGAATTCAAGTCTGAATCACTAAAAGTTCTGCAGTGGTATCATTCGTAGAATGAAGTCTAACACAGTTAAAGTCCCTGTCCGTATTAAGGCTATTAAGCAGTATGTACAAATACTGAAATACCTTAATATTGGTTGGGAAATAGTTGCTGATCTGTATCCTCTGAATATTTCTTTCCGCTCCCAAATCTTTGACCTTTTCTTAAGACCTCTCCTTACCTGTCCCATAATCCAACAAAGGGCTAATTCTTAGCAAAGAGGAGCCTTCAAGACTTTGCTCAAGAGTTGTTTTTTTTTTCACGTTCCTGCCCCTTATCAATCATCTCCCTTTTTACCTCCTTCCCATCTCCTGAAGTAGTCTGATAATTGGGTTTTATCATTTGCATTTTTTTAAAAAAAAGATTTGTTTATGCATACAAGAACTGGAATATAGGCCAGAGGTGTAGGGTGTGAGAGGACTCACCAGAGACAGAGTGGGGAGCAGAACAGGCAGATGTACTGAAACACACTGCTGAGGGAGCGACAGGTAAGACAGGAGAGGTCTGCTGTGCCATGTGGGTCAGTTCCCTGGCCACAGATCAAACTCACGCTGCAGTAGCTGCTGATAGCTTCATAGTGCTTAGAGTTAACCCCTTGCACCATCAGGGAGGACCTGCATACTTCTTATATGTGACTTATCTATCTCTAGCATTAATTTTATATTAAACTATATAAATGTCCTGCACTGTAGCTATTCTCCTGTAATTGATTTCACTTATGTGTGGTATATTTCCATTTCTTCATTAATTCACTTTTTAAAAAAGATGTATTTATGCATGCAAGAGGTGGGCTATAGGCCAGAGTTATGGGGATGAGAGGATTCACCAGAGAAATGGGAGCAGAATAAGTGGATCCACTGAAATACACTGCTGGGGGGAGCAGTGGGCGAAACAGGAGAGGTCTGCTGCGCCATGTGGGTCATCTTGCTGGCTGGGGAGCTGCAGTAGCTGTGGATTGCTTCATAGTGCTGAGACTTAACTCCTTGCACCACCAGAAAGGCATTAATTTCTTTGTTGGTTTTATGGTGTATGCTGTATAAATATTTTCTCTGATTGTTGTGTCTTACCTTACTTTTTTTGGGGTATATTTTGATGATCAGAAAGCTTAACTTTTCATTTAGACAGATGTACCAGATACCTTCTATTTGCCCCTTTTCCTGGTAGTTTTCTACCTAGGTTAACCTCTAGGACTTACATCAGTGGACTCTGTGCCCTTTGGCTTCTGGTTTTTTCTGGGGCATTCCTTTATAATACCAGAAGAAGGTTGACACTGAGAAGAGGTATTTATGTTTCCTAGCTCCCAGCTGCTTATATTCTTAAGTCAAGGGTCACTGCTTCCCTCCAGGCTATCTACTCAACAGACTTTCATTCAGGGATCCTGAATATGTTTTAGCCCAAGTTGGTAGTCGCTGCTACAAGCTCCCAGTCACTGTCCTTCTATATTTATTAAGATTTGTTTTATAGCCCAGAATATCGTCTACCTTAGCAGACATATACTTGAAAAGACTGTATTCTAGTGCTGGTGGTGGAGTGTTCTATAAATGTCACTTAAGATAAGTTGGCTGACAATGTTCAAGTTGTTATATCTTGAATTTTAATCTATTTTTAAGTACTTTAATTGATGTTAGATCATTTATACTTAAAATAACAAACATACTTTTCATGTAGTTATAATCCATTCAGTGGCATCGTGGAGTTGGATTATGTGAGGTTGTTAAATTTTCATTTATCTTGGTTATTTATCTAGTTGTGGGCTTGCTTTATTACATAGTAACTCTTTATCATTATGAAGAATTGTCACACTGATTTTCAAAGTGATTGCACATTTTACAGAATTACCAGCAATATTTGAAGGATTATCACATTTGTTATACCAAAATAAACATTTCAAATAGTTAAAATTTAAAAATAAAGCTAAATTTTTAAAAAATAATATTTGAATGGAAAATACCTGTCTAAGCATGATAACAAATCCATAAGCCAAGTGGAGCTAAAGAACAGATAAGTACATCACAGAAAATGTATAAGCCATCTTTCCAGGGGTTAAAAAAGAAAAAAAGATGGAAGGCATGTAAAAGAAAAATTGAAGAAAAGAAAAATAAAAACAATCCTTTAACTGACCCTTATGGCACAGCAGACCTCTCCTGTCTCAATAGCTGCTCCTCTCAGCAGTACATGTCAGTCAATCTGCCTGATCTGCTCCCCTACTATATAATAAATCCTCTCACTCCCTGCACCTCTAGTCTACACCCTAGCTCTTGTGTGCATAAATAAACAAACTGAATCTTTTTTAAAAATAATGAAGAAATTCAGCCTCACTAGTACATAAATAAATAAAAATTGGCCTGCTCTGGCGGCGCAGCAGGTTAAAGCACAGCACTGAAGCTGTCCACAGCCACTGCAGCACCACATTTGATCCCCAGCCAGGGAGGTGACCACATGGCACAACAGATTTCTCCTGACCAGCCTGCTGCTCCCCTCAGCAGTGTATTCAGTAGATCTGCCTGTTCTGTTCCCTACTATGTCTCTGGTGAATGTTCTTATCCCCTGTACCTCTGGCTTGTACCCCAGTTCTTGTTTGAATAAGTAAATAAATCTTTTAAAAATAAATAAAAATTGATACATATATAGGATGTCATTTTAACCTCTTAGTGTTAAATGTGAAAACCTCTTAGTGCAAAGATGTAAAAGATTAGTGAAACCTGGCAAGGGAGTGAGGAAATAGGCATTGTTATATATTGGTAAATGTTTAAATTGTTATACTTTTTCAGGAAAGCAATTTGATAATACATTTTGAGATTATATGGCTCTTGTCCTAATAATTCCATTTTTCAAATAAGATTTATTTTTTTATGCATCGACAACTGGGGTACAAGCCAGAGGTATAAGGATTCATCAGAGACAGAGTGGGGAACAAAACAGGTGATTAACTGAAATACACTCTTGAGGGGAGCAGGTAGGGGTCAGGAGAGGTCTGTTGCACCATGTGTTTTACCTCCCTGGCCAGGGATTAAACCCGTACTGCAGTGGCTGTGGACAGCAACATAGTGCTGCACTCTCATTGGTTGTACCACCAGGGAGGACCAATAACTTCATTTTTGGGGAGAGGTGTCCTAGAGGATTACTCACATAGATATAAAATTATGTAAGTATCTTATTTACAATAGAAAAGACATTAAATCAACCCAAATGCCCAAAAGTAGATGGCTGGATTAAAGAGATGTGGTACATATACACAATGGAATATTATTCAGTGATCAAAAAAGATAAACTCATGCCTTTTGCAGCAACATGGATGGAGCTGGAAGGGATCATGCTTAGGGAAGTAAGACAGAAAGAAAAAGAAAAATACCACATGGTTTCACTCATAGCAGGAACAAAAAGGACTGGGGCATGGAGAGAAATAATGAACAACTATATACCAGAAACATTCTACAGGGTTGGAGTGGGAAATGGGATAAAAAAATGCCCCAGGAGGTGGTGGGGGAGAGGGGAGGAGTGCATAGGACTATGGTGATGGCACACAGTCCATGGGGATTACAACTGAGATGGAAAAA
>NW_004567112.1:16989652-16999681 GCF_000260355.1 Condylura cristata | reverse complement strand
GAGGATGTGGAGAAAAAGGAACTCTCCTGCACTGCTGGTGGGAATGCAAACTAGTACAACCACTATGGAAAACAGTTTGGAGGTTCCTCAAACTGCTAAACATGGAGCTTCCCTATGACTCAGCCATCCCACTCCTAGGGATCTACCCAAAAGACACAGAAATACTGATTCAAAAAGATATCACGTTATTGCTGCTTTATTTACAATTGGAAAAACATGGAAGCAGCCCAAATGTCCAAAAGTAGAAGATTGGATTAAAAAGATGTGGAACATATACACAATGGAGCATTACTCAGCAACCAAAAAAAAAGAAACACATGTCTTTTATAGCAACTTGGATGGAGCTGGAAAAGATCATGCTTAGTGAGATAAGCCAGAAAGAAAAAAATACCGGATGATTTTGCTCATAGCAGGAATATAATGGACCAGGCGAGAAAATAATAAGAATAATGAACAGTCATATACCAGAGACATTTTGTGGGGGTGGAGTGGGGAATGGGATCAAAAACGGGGGTGGAGGGGAGGGAAGTGCATGGGACTATGGTGATGGCACATGGGTGATTCGGTGATGGAAAACCCGCGGGGATTACAATTGAGATGAAAAAAAAAATGTACAACATGATGTAAAAATAAACTATTATAATTTTTTTAAAATGTCATAGTCTTTACATTGAATATATCATCTCGGAGAAAAGCAGCTTTGTTGAAATTTCTTAATTTAGCATTTAATATTGTTTTTATTTTTATTTATATAGAAATGGGAAACAGATTTTAACACTTCTAAAGGGCATTCAATTCAACCTTTAAAAGAATATTCTTAGTTAATTTGTACTAGGTAACTTACATGTGAATAGTAAATCTATACAATAGTATTTTTTTTTTAAGATTTATTTATTTGTGCATACAGAACTGGGGTACAGGCCAGAGGCGGCGAGAGGATTCACCAGAGAAAGAGTGGGAACAGAACAGGCAGATCGATGAAGTACACTGCTGAGGGGAGCAGCCAGCAGATCAGGAGAGGTCTGCCACGCCATGTGGGTCACCTCTGGGGCAGGCGGGAATCGAACTCATGCGGAAGCGGCTTTAGATTCTCAGCGCTGTGCTCCAACCCGCTGCACCACCAGGGAGGCCTCCTCTTTCTCACTTACATGTGAATAGTAAATCTATACAATAGTATTTTTTTTTTAAGATTTATTTATTTGTGCATACAGAACTGGGGTACAGGCCAGAGGTGCAGGGGTGGTGAGAGGATTCACCAGAGACAGAGTGGGGAGCAGAACAGGCCCTACTGAGGAAGTACACTGCTGAGGGGAGCAGTGGGCAGGTCAGGAAAGGTCTGCCGTGCCAAGTGATCACCTTTGGGGTGGGGATCAAACTCATACTGAAGTGACTTTAGCTTCTCAGTGCTGTGCTTCAACCCGCTGCACCACCAGGGAGAGCCTAAAAATAGTATTTTAACTGTGTTAGCTATAAGACATAATTTGGCTGGAGTCTAGGCACAAAACGTTGCTCCCGTCTGCTTATGCCATACAGGCCTCTGTCAAAATACAGAGCTGCTGCTACTGTGTTTTGGTGGTTCCTTTTTTTTTTTTGGAAAGTTCAGAACTGATGAGTCCATTCTTTAGAAAGTGAAAATATTCCATTCAACCCATGCTCAGTTTCTCTATATAGCGGTATACTTAGAATTTATGAATTAACTCTTAGTTCTGTTGTTTTTAGGTAAATTTCATCTTTATTACAGAAATAGCATCTTAACACTTCAGTCTCAGAATTAATTGTATTCTCCCTGATGGCGCAATGGCTAACTAAAAGCACAGCATTCTGAAGCTATCTGCAGTCACTGCAACACAAGTTGGAGTCCCGACCAAGTTGGTGACCCACATGGCATGGCAGACCTCTCCCGACCTCCCCGCTGTTCCTCAGAGATCAGCAGTAGATCTGCCTGTTTTACTCCTTACACTGTCTCTGTTGAATCCTTTCACACCCCCAACTCTGGCCTGTATCCCAGTTCTTGTATGCATAAATAAAAACATATTTCAAAAATGAAAAATAAAACAATCTAAATTTATCTTTCAAAAATGTGGAAAGGGGACGTGCTTGGTAGCACAGGGGTTAAAGACAGTGCTATCAAGCAATTGCCAGCCCCTGCAGCAGGAATTCAATCTGCAGGTAGGGAGCTGACCCTCATGGCACAACAGATACCTTCTGTCTCACCTGCTGCTCCCCTCAGCAGTGTATTTCAGTAGATCTACCTGCCTGTGCTACTGCTCCCTTCTCTGTCTCTGGTGAATCCCCTCACCTTCCCCCCAACTCTGGCCTGTACCCCAGTTCTTGTATGCATAAATAAATAAATCTTGGGGTCTTTCTGATGGTACAAGGGGTTAAGTCGCAGCACTATCAAGCTTTCCACAGCCGCTGCAGCATGAGTTTGATCCCTGTAGACGGTCTTTATGCTTTATAAAACTGAATCATCTTTGACTGTGAAGGAGGAATGTTTCCCTTATACATTCTTTTTTTTTTTTAAGATTTATTTATTTATGAATACAAAAACTGGGATCTAGACCAGAGGTCTGGGGGCAGGGATAGTGAGAGGATTTACCAGTGACCGGGTGGGGAGCAGAACAGGCAGATCCATGGAAATACACTGAGGGGAGCAGTGGGCAAGATGAGAGGTTTGCTGTGGTCATGTGAGTCAGCTCCCTGGCTAGGGATTGAAGTTGTGCTGCACTGGCTTCTATAGCTTCATAATGCTGATACTTAACCTCTTGTACCACCACAGAGGCCCCGTCGTGAATACAATCTGGCATCGGTTGAACTTGGCTAATGTGGAGCAATAATAAGAGATCAGAGAGTGAGACCAGGGTATTCCCTGGGCTCCCAATCTGTAGGATTGCCATGGTCACCTGTAGCCACTGATGAAAAATGATAGGTCCTGTCAGACAAATTTCTCTATAAAACTATATATTCTAGTAATAGCTCCCCTCCTCCATTCTTTAGATAGGAATAATGGTCACACTAGTGAACTTGTTTTGCCCTATAGCAATTTGTTAGATTAATAAGCCCTTTCTTAAACTGTTAAACTTTTTACTAAACTTTCTAGAATTACACAATTCCATTGCGCTATCAGTCTTATGTCTTTGATCAGGGTGGAGGTGGTGGAAAGAGCAAGGGATATATTTGGAGGTAGAGCCTTGAGATTTTGTTGGTGAGAGGTCCATGACAGACATGGACCCTGGCTCTCAGAAAATTTCTCATAAATTGGGTGAAACAGGACACAGTTTAGGAAAAAAACATGAGATTCAGACTCATATAAGTTGTAATTACAGTACGGACTAGTTATAGTCCACCTAGAGAGTAAAGTTCCAAAGTGGTTGGGACAAGCTATTCAGTATTTCCCGGTCTTGGGGATCGAATTGATTCTTCTTCAACCTCCCAGTTACCCAAGAGAGAATTTGTTGGGATTAATTAATTTCCACTGAGGAATTGGAAAAATAGGGTGTTCCAAAAAGGCAATAAAAATAGAGATTCTTACGTCTCCCTGGTGGCACAAAGGGTTAAGTTGCAGCACTATCAAACTATCTGCAGGCACTGCAGCATGAGTTCCATCCCCGGCCAGGGAGCTGACCAATATGTTGCTGTTAACCTCTCCTGTCTTGCCCGCTGCTCCCCTCAAGAGTATATTTCAGTCAGTCTGCCTATTCTCCCCAACTCTGCCTCTGGTGAATCCTCTCACCCCCTGTTCCTCTGCCACACACCCCAGCTCTTGTATGCATAAATAAATACATCTTTAAAAAAAAATAGAGGTTTTTGAAACTTGCCAGAAAAGATCTAGATAACCAGGGGGTGTGATAGGTGAAATGTCAGATGTAAACACTGGCTTACATCAGCCTTCCAAACAGGTGATTTGGTGATAAATGGGAACAAGAGATCATAGAAGTATTCAGGGTTAACTGAAGCAACACCTTATTATATCTGGCAGCTGTCTTCCTGTGCCTAATTCAGTCCTTGAAGTTACATTGGGATTTCTCCATCACAGACCTTGTACCACTTATACCCCCAACTATTTCCTCATTTTGGCTCTTTTCCCTAAATGCCTCTCACACCCTGATTTTCTACCTGCTGAAAGGCACGCATCAAATCTACATCCCTGCTAGGTTACAGATCATCTGAGTTGAGTTGTCCATATAGTACAGATTACATCTCACGTACTACAGCTTTTCTTGAGTCAGACTAGAAACCTTTAATGTTCAGTCTGGCTTGTTTTCTTTTGGTTCCATAGAGAACTCTGATTTGGGTTTAGTTCCACAACATGATCTTTAGGTTTTGGGACTCTGGACCTGTCCTCTGGGGCTGTTAGTTGTATCAGCCCAGCCTTTCAGACCAAGACCCTTAGAGTGGGTATGGCCACTACAATACTCTTTTTTTTTTTAAAGATTCATTTAGTTATTAAAGATTTATTTATGCATACAAGAGCTGTGGTTTAGACCAGAAGTGTGGGGCTTGGTGAGAGAGTTCACCGGAGTCAGAGTGGGGAACAGAACAGGTGGATCTACTGAAATGCACTGCTGAGAGGAGCAGTGGGGAGAAGTCTGCTGTGTCCTGTGGGTCAGCTCCCTGTCTGGGGATAGAACTCATTCTATTGTGGCTGCAGAGAGCTTGATGGTGCTGTGACTTAATACCTTGCACCACCAGGGAGGCCTCCTCTTTCTCTTTTATTACACTTTACTCCACAAAAAGCAGATACCTACTTCATTTTCCATGCTGGGCAGATTCAGACATCCTTTAGATGTTCACAGCTGTAGTTAGTTGCATAATCTCAGTCAGATAGCTTCTCTATGCCTTAAGTTATTATTATTAAATTCTTAACCAATGCCTGACACATGTCAAAACTCAGTAAATGTTAGTTGCTATTATCATTATATTAAAAAATATATCAATATGATCCTGTAATTGATACACCCTACTTCACTAAATTCGAGCCTAAAACTTGAGGCATAGTTCTCTTCTTAAAATTCTCATGTAAATTCAACTTATTTTTATGCCTATCTTATTTTATTGTAGTGGTTTCTTTTTTTTTTAAGTTATATTTATTTATTCATACAGAACTGGGGTACAGGCCAGAGATGAGGAGGGTGAGAGGATTCACCAGAGCCAGAGCAGGGAGCAGAACAGGCAGATCGATGAAGTACACTGATGGGAGCAGCGGGCGGGTCAGGAGAGGTCTGCCGTGCCATGTGGTCACCTCCGGGCAGGTGGGGATCGAACTTGTGCAGAAGTGGCTTTAACTTCTTAGTGCAGCGCCCTAACCCGCTGCGCCACCAGGGAGGGCCTGTAGTGGTTTCTTAACTGGTAATATATACACACAGAAAAAACTCCCAAAAGGTCAAAAATCCTGCCATTTCTCACAACTACTCAATTTGCCTCCCCAGAGTGCTTGATTACTAATTTCTTCCTGAGACTTCCCTGATATTCTATGCAATTATAGACATATTTTTTCTTTGTACAAATATAAGCCAGAGCAACATATCTTTTTTTAAAACAACAATGTATAGTGGAGAATTTTTCTTTTTAAGATTAATTTTATTTATTTATGCATACAAGAGCTGGGGTGTAGGCCAGAGGTGCGGGGTGGGGATATGTATGTAAGAGGACTTACTGGAGACAGAGTGGGGAGCAAAACAGACAGAATCACTGAAATACACTGCTGAGGGGAGCAGCAGGTGAGGCAGGAGAGGTCTGCCAGGCCATGTGTGTCAGCTTCCTGGCTGGGGATCCAACTTGTGCTGCAGTGGCTGGCAATAGCTTAATAGTGCTAAGACTTAACCCCTTGTACCACCAGGGAGGCCCTCAAGAATATTTCAAATTATTTCTTACTGAGTTGCCTAATTATTTTTTAAAAGATTTCCACCACCCCAGTTTATTTATACATTTGGTATCATTTTAATAAAATGAGATTAATTTCAACTGTACATTTAAATTTGGTAATTGTGTACACAGTCATGTAACCAAACCATTACAACAGTTAAGATATAAAATGTTTCTGGGCCCTCCCTGTGGTGCAACTGGACTACAAATCTAGCTGCAGCCACTTCAGCAGGAGTTTGATCCCGTGCCAGGGAGGTGACCCAAATGGCAAGACAGACCTTCCCTGTCCCTCCCACCTCTCCTGTGTCGCCCACTGCTGCCCTTAGCAGTATATTTAGGTAGATATGCTCCCCACTCTGTCTCTGGCAAATCCTCTCATGGTCTAGCGAATTCTCTCACCACCCCTGCACCTCTGGCCTGTAACCCAGTTCTATACACTTAAATGAATAAATCTTTTAAAAAAAAGATATAAAATGTTTCTGTTACCCTAAAAAGCCTCCTCTTTGTTTCCCATTGAAACCAATTCCCTTACCTAACATCTAGCTCTGTGCTTATTACTGACCTACTTTTGTCCACGGCCACTTTGCTTTTTCTACAATTTCAGACAAATGGCATCTTAGCATTTGAAGTATTTTGTGTTGGACTTCTTTCCCTTAGCATGTTTTTGAGATTAATCTATGTTGTTGTACATCAATAACACATTCCGTTTTAGCACACAGAGTAGTATTTTATAATAGTTCGTTCAATTAACAGTTGACAGATACTTTGTTTGTTCCAGTTTGGGCCTATTGTGTATAATGCAGTTAGAAAAATTGGCATACTGAAGGTTTCGCTATGTGTTGTTTGCCAGCAACTTCTTGTGTATCCAGTCTTTGTGTAGGTTCATGTTGACATTGTTATTGAGTAAATATCTAAGGTTGCTGGGTCATAAGGTAAGTAGGATTGTATGTTTAACTTTATAAGATGCAGCCAAACAATTTCCTAAGTGTACATATCATTTTGCAATCTCACCTACTATGTATTGGAGTTCTAGTTGATCTTATTCTTTTTAACAACTGGAATGTAATTTCTGGTAAAAGAAAGCAATAAAGCAAATGTTAACACCTGGTAGATCTGGATAAAGAGTATGTAGGTGTTCATGTTACTATTCTCTCCATTTTTAATCTAAAATTAAAAAAACTGGGAGACAATAAGAATGGCACATCTTAAAACAACTAGCAACAACAAATGTTGGCAAGGATGCGGAGAGAAAGAAACTCCTGCATTGCTGGTGGGAATGCAAATTAGTATAGCCACTATGGAAAACTGTTTGGAGGTTCCTCAAAATGCTAAACATGGAGTTCCATATGACCCAGCAATCCCACTCCTAGGTATCTATCCAAAAGACACAAAAACACTGATTCAAAAAGACACCTGTACCCCCATGTTTACTGCTGTTTTATTTATAATTGGAAAGACATGGAAACAGTCCAAGTGCCCAAAAGTAGATGACTGTATTAAAAAGATGTGGTACATATACACAATGGAGCATTACTCAGCAACCAAAAAAATAAACTCATGCCTTTAGCAGCAACATGGATGGAGCTGGAAAAGATCATGCTTACTGAGATAAGCCAGAAAGAAAAGGAAAAATATTGGATGGTTTCATTCATAGCAGGAGTATAATGAACCAGGCGAGAAAATAATAATAATGAACAGCTATATACCAGAGACATTTTATGGGGGTGGAGTGGGGAATGGGATGAAAAACAGTGGGGGGAAGGAAATAAGGAAATGCACTGGACTATGGTGATGGCACACGGGTGATTTGGTGATGGGAAACCCACAGGGATTACAACTGAGACAGAAAAATGGACAAAATGATGTAAAAATAAACTTATTTTTTAAAAACTGGGAGAAAAACTAAAGTGCATATGTGTAGAATCGACTGATTCTAAAGTTTATTTCACAGGGTGAATAAGAATCAAAGAGAATCAAGAAAATTCTACAAAAGGGAATGGATATGAAAACTATCTCTAGAGCTATAGTAATTCAAAATATTTTAGTGTCAAATACAAAATTCTTCTAGACAAATCTAGACAGAGTCTAGAAAAAGGTTCAGGTGGCTGTCGATATTTAGTTTGCAATAAAAATGACATTTTAAACCAGAAAGGAGTAATATATGATGGTGGGACGTGGTCTTTTGTAAAAAATAATGTTAAAGAGTCCTACTGTACTCGATTTACAAATGTTAATTCAGAAAATATTAGAATAGCTATATGTGACTTTTTTAAAAAAGATTTATTTACTTGTGCATACAAAACTGGGGTACAGGCCAGAGGTGCAAGGGCGGTGAGAGGATTTGCCAGAGACAGAGTGGGGAGCAGAACAGGCCGACTGTTCAGTACACTGCTGAGAGGAGCAGCGGGTAAGACAGGAGAGGTCTGCCTCTCCATGTGGATCACCTCCCGGGCAGGTGGGGATCGAACTCATGCTGAAGTGGCTTTAGCTTCTCAGTGCAATGCTTTAACCCGCTGCGCCAGCAAGGAGGGCTGCTGACTTTTAAATATAAATTTGAGGTAGACAACATTCCTAAGAAAGAAGAAAAATCCAAACAACAATGAGTATCACCTCACACCTGTTGTTCCTCAAACAATAAGGAACAACAGGTTTTGAGAGGATGTGAAGAGAAGGGAACCCTGTACACTGTTGGTGTGATTGGCAATTATTACAGGCATATGGAAAGCAGTACACCAGTTCCTTAAAAAAAAAAAAGTAGAAATTCCATATGATCCAGTTATGACTCCAGGATATTTACTAAAAAAAAAAAATTTACAAAAACAATAAATGGAACAAATATATACACCCCATTATTGCACTTATTGCACTATTATTTACAATAGCTGAGACCTGGAAACAAGCTCAGTGCCCATTGACAGATGATTGAATAAACATATGGCACACACACACACACAGACGTATGGTGGAACACAATTCAGCCACTTACAACAACATGGGGAGTACTAGAAAGTACTATGCTCAGAGAAATAAATCAGACAGAGAAACATGATTTCACTCATGTGTAACAGATAAAGAAACCAAATAAACTAATAACTAAATAAAACAAAAACCACCTTTTAGACTGGAAGACTCATCAGTGGTTACCACAAGGGAAGGGGCATGGGAATGGCAAATAGAGTAAAAGGGGTTGTTTGTATGGTGAAGTGGGCATTGGGCTTTAAGTGGCATACTTAACGTAGTATATACACATGTTGATTTCAGTGATGTGCACCTGAAAGTTATATGCTGTTATAATTCATTTTTCGATTGGAAAAAAGCAGTAAAACGCAAAAGCACCAGTGGTTCTGGGCTTGGGCACAGGTAGAAGCTGGGAGGTTGGCGCGCGGAGAGGGCTTGCAAGGGCCACTCCTTTTCCCCACACCTTGCCTGATTTCTTTTCCATCAAGCTGTTCATGAGTTATATCCTTTATAATAAGTCAGTGATCTGAATGAATTTACAAGTGTATTGAACAGAGTAAGTATCTTTGGAACATTTTTGTGCAGGGGGAGAGTGATTCAACTTTTGTGGGACTTGGTACCATGAGTCAGTGCAAATGCAATTCACTGTGCTTAACTCAGCAGTTACAACAGGAAAGGAGGAAATTGCATCAACGGGGCGATGACATCATTTGTCTTGAGTTGATGAGTTGGCCTTGTGAGGTGCCAACAATTTGTGGAAGAAAGCAATTCCCTCATCACTATGAGCCCCAGAGATTCACCTAGAAAACCCATTCGCATACACATCTTCTAGAGGATATTGCCCCATTACCTGGCTTATTAGGACATGTAGTACAGAGACTTCATTCATATCTAGTTGTACAGAAGATTCAGCGAAAGGGTACCTGGACATCGGCAAGGAAGGTCTCACAATGAAGTCGCACACATGCTTTTCAAAACTGTAAAGCTCATTACTTGATGAGAAGGTACCTTATAATAGCAGTAAGGTCCTCCTGGGGAGCATTTGAATAATGATAGGAAGAAGTCAAGGCCTTCAGAATAATTTTGCATAGTACTTTACATAAATTAATCATGAAGTAACTGACAATGGCAAGAAGTTAAAAGGAACTTTTTGTTTTATTTATTTATTTATTTATTTATTTATTTATTTATTTATTTATTTATTTA
>NW_004567112.1:16988254-16989552 GCF_000260355.1 Condylura cristata | reverse complement strand
GAGAACTGGAGTACAAACCAGAGGTGGGGGGGTGAGAGGATTCACCAGAGACAGAGTGGGGAGCAGAACAAGCAGCTTGACTGAAATACACTGCTGAGGGGAGCAGCAGGCGAGACAGGAGAGGTCTGCTGTGCTATGTGGGTCAGCTCCCTGGCCAGGGATCCAACTCTGCTGCAGTGGCTGTGGACAGCTTAATAGTGCTGAGATTCAACCTCTGGCACCACCAAGGAGGCCCCAGAACCTTTTATTTTGAACTTTAAAAGTGATCTCCAAACATCATCACCATGAAGCTATTGGCAGCCACTGCAGCAGAGTTGGATCCCTGGCTAGTAAAAAAGGTATGTGGTTACTGGGGCTGTGCCTCTATTACATCCTGCTTGGACAGAAAAAGCAACAGACATACTAACCCTGAGAGGGAGGGGTGAAAAGGGGCTTTGCAACTTGAGTCTTGGTATTTCAGTAGATCTACCTGTTCTGCTCCCCACTGTATCTCAGGTGAATCCTCTCACTGCTCCCCCACCTCTGGTTTACACCCCAGTTCTTCTATGCCTAAATAAATATTTTTTTAAAAGGACATAAGGGGAAAAAAATGAATATCAGGCAAGAAAGAGTAAGAACGATAACAATAAAGAGGTAGGAATTATGGGAGAACCAGCAAGGTACAGGCAGGACTATAGAAGCAAAATCAAGACAGTGATAATGCTGGTGAATGGAGAGAGTGTGGTAGGGGACTGAGGGACCTTCGGGTAGGGCAGGTAGAAGCCAAAAAGCCAGCTAGTATCATGTAAAAGAGAAATTCCAATACATTATTATTAATTCTGAACACTGACTGACTAGAAAAATATTTTAATACATTTTTAAATCAACTGTTTTAAAATTTTAAATCAATTATTATTTCACCAGACACAAACTCAATTAACATTTTGGTACATTTACTCCTGATACTTGTTCTCTATGTAGTTTTTGCTATATATTTTTTTTATTTACAAAGAGTTGCAAATATTCTTTTTCTACATTGCTCCCACATTTTTACTCTGTGAGCTTGAGATCCTATCGTAAATACAGTCTCACATCCTACACTTATGTTTTTATTTAATTTAGTACATGTTTTTAGGTTTTCAGGCCCTCCCCTTTACCACTTTCCATGTTTTTTTTTTTTTTTCCCACTTTCCATGTTTTTTCCCTCTCCCTAGACATAGTTCTTCTCACTTGGAGAAATATTTCCTGTATAATAATATCCCAAATAATTCCTGTTTCATGAAAAGCATAATTCCCTGTATGTCTCGCATTCCAAACTT
>NW_004567112.1:16953466-16987344 GCF_000260355.1 Condylura cristata | reverse complement strand
TAAGCATGATCTTTTCCAGCTCCGGTAGATGTAGTTTTTAATATTGTTTTTCTTTCACATTATTTTGCAAACATGATTTCATGTATCTCCATCTTCTGGTAGCTACGTGCTGTCCTGTAATGTTAATCAATAGTCATTTAATCACTAGTGGGTTTTTAGTTCTCTATTAAATCCCACTGATATAATTACTTTAGTACATATAAATATGTTTTCTTTTGACCTATTTCACTGTTTTTAATTCCTAGGTCAAAGTATATTTGTTGGCTCTTGCTAAGTGTTACCTTTGTGTGTTTCTAAAAGATTATGTCAACTTACCTGGCCACAAGCCAGGTGTCAGTGTATCTGTTTCCCAAAGCTTTGATCAGCGTTGGGTATTTAATTTTTACTCAGTTTAATAGTTGTTAATTGGGACCATACTGTACATACAGTCTTTAATTTGCCTTTCTCTAATTACTAAGGAAGTTGAGTCTTTTTTTTTAATGTACATTTTTATTGTTTGTATTACCTCTTAGGTGCCTATTCAATTCACAGCCACAGACATATTATGTGCTAAGGGCTGTGTGCTACCGTAGCCCTCAAGAATGAGTGACCTAAGAAAAATGACCTTTTGAACAGAATAGCATAGAAAATGTGACCAATAAAGAAAAAAACAAACAAAAAAAGTGACATTTTCTGCACTAGAAGTACAAAGCCATCAGGCAGTTTGGGCAAAAAGCATGAAGACAAAGGAGGTTGACCCTCTCTAAAACACATCAGACTTTTGCAGGGCAAGAGCTTTTGGAGCTAGAGTTGAACAATGAGTGTGATTTGCCCAGTTGAGAAAATGATATCTATGGAGAAGAAACAACATGGCGAGAAGTGAAAGGGTTAGAAACTCAGATGACCCACAGATACATGAAATATGCTCAACATCACTTATCATAGGGGTAATGCAAATCAAAACTCCATGAAGATATCACCTCAGCCCTATGAGAATGTTTTATATAAAAAATAGTGGAAACAAATGTTGACAAGGATGTGGGGGAAAAGGAATACTCATTCATGGTTGGTGGGGATATTTTTTTATGCAGCCACCAAGAAAAAAAGTAGATTTCTAAAGAAAAAAAAAAAGTCAAAATGCCGTATGATACAGCAGTTCCACCACTAGTTATTTACCCAAAGAAATGAAAACCCCAATACAGAAAGATTTATGCACCCCTGTGTTCATAGCAATATTATACCCAATAGCTAAGTCCTGGAATCAACCTAAATGCTCATAACAGACAATTAAAAGAAATCGTGGAATATGTACTAAATGGGATACTACTCATCTTTTTAAAAAGATGAGGCAGTGCCTTTTGAGACAAAATACATGGCTCTTGATATGACTATTCTAATAAGTAAGGTGAAAGTTATTAGGTGGTTTCACTCATTTGCAGAATATAAATAACAAAAAACAAGCACTCTTACACTGTGAAAAATATACCAGATGCCAGAGGAGAGGGAAGAGTAGGAAAACAATAGGTTATTGACTCTGGAACTTTGGAGGAGGGAGAATGATACATATGTAAGTGTGGAAATGTGAAATTATAGTCCCCAAATTACATAGTTATATAAACAATTGGCCGGTTAATAAAATTTGAGCAAATAAACAAAAACTTGTGTTATGGAGTTATGACTATTATAACTACATTGTGGAATGGCAGGACTGAGGAATGACGACACACTGGCTGGAAAGGAAGAGTCAGGAACAAATTTGGAATCTTGAGTTCTAAAGATTTTTTTGGTTCTCAAAGAGGCACGTGATATATGCTGATAAGTGTTGTAGAAAGTTCTTTCTGGCAGCAAATGAAAGATAGCTATAGGAACTGGAATCAGTAGGATGAACTTGTTTATGTATTAGCTGTGTACCAAGAATTAGCGATAGGACTTTTTTTTCAAGATATATTTATTTGTCCATACTAGAACATTCCAATTTCATGGCTTTCCTGTTAAAAAATTAAATTCTGGTAAAATAACATAAAACTTCAGTGCACAAATAGTCATATATACATACATAAAATGCAACTAATTTCTAGATCATGGGTTCCCCCCATAATTCAGCTACATCATTTAATATACATCATCCAGGGAATTATCATATTTCAGTTGTCAGCACTACTGAGATTTGAATATAAAATAACACATATCTTTAAAATGTTCTCATTCATATTATAATGACCCTTTAAATATATTTAATTATTGAGATTGCTTACAAAATATTATTGCTTTAGGGGAATGGATTCACACCTCTTTAGATGTATGCCAGCAGCACACACCTACCACCACAGGGCCCCGTAGTCCTTTACCCTAGACTACTGGGCCCTCTCTCCTCTTGTTCACACATGGTCCTCCTTCCCTCTTCAGTTGGCTCAATTCTGTGGTCATATTAGGACTTATAACAACTCTATTGTTTTTACCAAAACAAGTATATGTACAGCACTAGCACCTAAAAATTCTGCCTTAAACATATATTACTATTCCTTTTTTTAAAGATTGATTTATGCATACAGAGCTGGGGTACAGGCCAGAGGTGCAGGGGCAGTGTGGTGACAGACAGAATGGGGAGCAGAACAGGCAGATTGACTGAAATACACTGTGGAGGGGAGCAGCAGACAAGACAGGAGAGGTCTGCTGTGCCATTTGGGTCACCTTTCGGCTGGAAATGGAACTCGTGCTGAAGCAGCTATGGCTAGCTTCATAGTGCTGTGCTTTGACCAGCTGGGCCACCAATGAGGGCCCAATTAGTATTAATTTCAAGCAACCCATAGCTTAATAAAAACTTCAGGAAAATGGATTAATTGGTTGTTTGGGAGTTGGTTTTCCATTTCTACACCTAGAACCTCTTTTCTAAAAACATTGCCCTCATTTTAATACATTTATATGATATAATATCAGTTACATGTGCTACTAGTACACAGTATTCCTTTTTGCCATCTTCAAGACAAATATTAGCAGCCAAGAAATAAATCACCACTCATAAGCCTGATGCTAAACAAAATTCCTGTCTACACGTGTATGTAGGTACCCACTCTTGATAAGTAAGTGAGCAGTACTGAACTTCTGTTAACTAACGCCCATGACCAAATCAAAGATGAACTGTAAATAAAATGTACAATAAACTGTAAAATAAAATGTCAAATATGTGATGGCTTTATTTTCACTTTATACTACCATCCCTATCGCCTCCTAGATCCAAAAGAAACCTATGTCCACATTGCTTAGAACCTTTAGTAAAACTGTAGGCAATTTTCAAACAATGAACACCTTGTTTAACAGATCAGCTACAACATGAGAATCTGCTTTCAGAATTCATTGTGCAATTGCCATTCTTCTCCTGTTTTTTCTCTTGGTATTGTTTTGCCATTTGTCAATTTGCTGCCCAAGGTTTTACTTCATTTTATTTCATCATTTACTTTTTGTGTACCATGTCTTCATTTCGTTCACTTCCTCATGTTGTATCATTTCTTGTCATCTCATCTCATCTTCCTCTGCATGGATGGTGTACTTTACTTGTCAGCTTACTGCATGTTAGGAAGTGAGATCGGGAAGGCTACAAAATAGATTTTTCTCCTGATCTCTCTGACACTTTTCCTGGGCTCTCTGCAGCTTGTAACCAGCCTCTGTATGTGGAAACAGTATGTCATAAAGGAGGTAATTACCAATGAGAAAATTCTTATGAGTTATATTATCAAAGCCTCTGTAGAGGAGACAAGAGCACTATTTCGCTCTTCTTGTTGCACAGTCTCATTGGAAGAGATGCCAAAAATGAAAAGGTTTCTTTTGTGGATACCTGGCTTAGAGAAGCCTAAAGAACAGTGGGTTTGGATTCTCTTTTTTAGAGGGCTATTATCCCTATTTTACAGATGAGAAAGCTGAGGACAAGAGATCTTTGATGATGTGTTATTCTAGCTAGTGAATGGCAGGGAGAGAATTAAATAGAGGCATTCTGGTGGCTCTGTGACCTCTAAAAGCAATGACAGGGTTTTGTGTTATGCAGGAGAATAAAACACGGTCTTGTCATTTCCGGCCTGGGATGTTAAATGGTGTCTGTCAAAAACAGCCTATTTTGGAGGAATTTGATAAATTTTGTTTGGGATGTGTTTTGCTGAGCATATTGGTGGAGATGGAGATGCCTAACAGTTGGAACTGGGAGGGAGAAGTTGGGTTCAGAACTCACAGAAATGGCTGGCAGCTACTTGACACCTAATAATTTATGTAATTAGTGTTTTCTAAACTTCCAAAGCCATGCCCTGACCTATCCATTTGCTCACCTCTCCATGCTTGCCACCTCTTCTTCCCTTATGCTGAGGTTTCCAGGAGGACTAAGTATCAAAAAAAGAATTGCAACAGCACAGAGGACTGACTAACTTGGTTGTTCATTCTGAAGGAAGTAAGATTGTCACTTAGAATCTGAGAATTTCACTTATACATTTAATTGCTCATGCAACAAATATTATCCAAGTATTTTTTGTGTGCCTAGTGTTAGGAAAATGATGTTGAAAAAAAAATAGACATATTCCCTGCATTTATGGAGCTCCAGGCTTAGTGGGGAAACAGACATTGACCAAGAAACCACAAAAATAATGGAATAGTTACAAACTGAGGTATCAGACCAAGCCTAAGGATCATGGAAGGAAATAAATTATGGAGATTTTTCCTACCCCCCTCTTCCATCTACTCCCACCCAAATCATACCATTAAATTTCACATGGAAAGACCATTTGAGAGAAACTCATAAATTTCCATATGCATTTGTAAATCTCTCAAAATGATTCGCTTTGACATTTCCATGCTGCTAGTCAACAGTATCCTTGCATTAATATTATCTGACCCCAGTCTTGTGAGGTAGGCAGGCAAGAATTCAAATCTTGATTCAAGAACTCAGATCTCAGAGAGGTTAGATGGCTTCCCTAAAATCTCTGCAAGTTAATGGTGAAGCTGAGATATGTCTTAAAACACCTAGATTGTGTTATTCTGATAATATTCATCCTCTCGTTCAGTCATTTGCCCATCAAATGTATTGATCACCTAAATGTGAGGTCGCTGACTGAACTAACAAGAGGCACTGAAGGGGTTTAAGAAGATAGGCAGCACAG
This sequence comes from Condylura cristata, assembly GCF_000260355.1. NCBI lineage: Eukaryota > Metazoa > Chordata > Mammalia > Eulipotyphla > Talpidae > Condylura > Condylura cristata. Next base: position 16,982,227 of record NW_004567112.1, on the reverse strand, counting down.
TGCAATTCAGTTGGATGGTCTTCTGGAATAGAGGGTGGGGATTTTCAGAGTACAGTTGCAGACCACCTAAATCTCTGGGGTTGGGGTTCAGGAATCTTACCATCCGGCAGGCTAGGAATTTTTTTCTGATTCTAACGCAATAAAGACAGACACAGGATGTGCTGCAACCAGTTAATGTGACCAAGGGTGCAGCTGTGGTAACTGAGTGAGAGGTAATGAGTTACAGAGACAAAATGATGTACTTGGGAGGCATTTAGATAGTGTGGTGGACAGGACTTTCCACTCTTCCCACCCTTCCTGGCTGAGGTTCAGGAAGTGGAGCTGGGATTCCTGAGTCTTCCGGCTCCACGCCTGTGGACTTCACCCCACATGGCCCCTTATAGCCACGTCTTGGTTTTATACTTATTTCTCTTAGCACTTGTTTTCCAGCCCCCAGATTACCTCAAACTGACTCAAGCTTTGTCTTTCTCTCCTTCACTTCCACAAAGCTTAGATGGGAAATAAGGACAAACCAGGATGACCTTAAAATATTTATTTCTTTGTGGCTGAGTACAGGCAAGGAAAAAATAGATTATTTAGACAATTACAGACTGTGGAAGAGACACATTGGATCTTGCCCTGGGTAAGCCCTAGGAAGCCTTCCAGAAACCTGAAAGCAATAATCCCCCAAAACCAGAGGGTGACCCCATTTCTTACCCAAGGTTATTACTGGGTTACAGATGAGAGCAGTTCAGGAATTCAGGAAGCTATAAAGAAACCACAACAGTCACCTCCCTAAACATCAACATCAACAAGCTCAACTGTTAAATTCATGAATATTCATCTCCCTCCCACCAACAACCACAGCAGCTGGGTGGCAGATGAGAGCAAAGAAGAAGCTTTCCATACCCTTTTCCCAGTCTAGTTCATCCTCGCCCCAGGCCTGGGTTTTTGGCATGGCATCAGAGGGAGGCAGAACACTGAAGTCCCTCCCTTTGGTTGACAGAAGAGGCTGAGGACACTTCCTCATTGCCCAGTTGGTTATGATTAAAGCAAACTGAAGTAAAGGCCATGTTTAGCAGTGCCAGGGGAAGGCTGACCTGTCCAGCACCTGGCAAGACCGCAGGGCTGAGCCAAGCAGGTGAAAGTCTACGAGTAGCCTAGCGGGAAGAAAAGGAAGGGGAAGTGGGCGTGGCGCGGGCCTACCGGGGCATTCGGGGTGGGGCTTGCGGGCTCAGGGGCGGGGCTGGGGCGAATATTGGTCCAGATTGGATGGACGCGCCCCTGCGGGGAGGGGGCTGCGAGCCGTGGCCCCCGGCTTCGCGGCTCTGCCTTATATACAGCAGTGGCGGCGTCGGTGAAGCCAGCAGGACTGCAGTGCACGTGCCTGAACCTGACTGTCCTCCCGCGGCCCGGGAGTTCCCTTGGTCCTGGGTCTATTCGGTCCTGCCCCGAGGTTCGTCCCGTCCTTAGGCTCCTTAACCTCTCGCCAAATTCGGCCTCGACCTCTGCAGAGCGAAATGGCCACAGCCAAGAATCTCTCAGAGGAAATGGAGCGGCTGTCGCCGCCTTACGACTTCGAGCTGCTGCAGGACTTGAGGCCCCTTTTGGAGGAGTACTGGTGAGACCTGGGGGAGGGGCGGTGTCGTGCCGCCCGCCCCTCTTAGGGGACGGGGGTGAAACGGAGGCCACACTGTCTACCTGCAACGATTTTTCTTAAATGCAAAGGTATCGGATTCTCCATCTTGGTTGTCGAAGGTGCGAGCAGTGTGGCACCACAAAGAGACTGTATCTGGAAGAAAGAAAGGCAGAAAAAAAAAGAGGATGGAGAGAAGAAAGTGGGAGGAGACCAAACCAAAGGGGAAGAGTGTAGTGAGAGCCAGTCGCTGAGGAGTGGGTTGATTTGAACTCCTGCTCCTGCCTACCTTTTGGAGGACTCTCTTCTGTCCTCTGTGGCACTCAGTCCTTCCCATGTATCACTTTGTTCCCAGATGCTTCAGCTACCCCTCCATGAGGCGGCAAAACCAGATTGCTCTTCTGATATTTCCCCAGTTCTCTGGCTTTGCTGTCAAGCTCCTCAGAAGTGTTTGTGCATTGGCTTTGCTGCTTAGCCAGTTCCTCATCACTCAGCCAGGACAAGCTATTGCCACTTTCTTACAACCACGGCTCTGGGTTGGTTCCAGTTCAGGAGCCTAATGTCATCCCCAAAACCACTGAGAGCAATAATCTCACACACCTTGGACAGAGTTCCTGTCTTGGGCTAGGACTTTATACACATTAACACTGCCAGGAGAGGAGAATTCGTTCCCTTTTACAAATAAGGAAACTGATGTTTAGTGTAGGAAGCAGTTTTCCGAACATCACACAGCTAGTAAGAGCTGGGACTCCAATCCAGAACACTCACCTGGAAAGATGAGTGGGCATTCCTCTGGCTAGCACCCACTCACAAACCCATGCCCCCTGCCTTCTGCCTGCCAGGTCAGTCTCATACCTGCTAGTTGTGATCTACCTGCTGCTCATTGTTGTGGGGCAGAACTACATGAAGGGACGGAAAGGCTTCAACCTGCAGAAGCCACTCATCCTTTGGTCTTTCAGCCTTGCAATTTTCAGGTAAGATGCCCCTGTTCTGTCCTGTCCACCTTACCCCACCCTCATTGATCTATAGATGCCAGACCCTCATTCTATTCCTTAATGCTTTCTAGAAGCCTCAGTTGTATCAACTCTCAAGTTGCTCTGCAACTGTCTCCCCAGCCAACTTCTACCTCTATTATCTTTTTTATCTTCTCCACTCTAGTGCATTCTCTTGTGCTCAGGGAGTCTGTGTACTTCCAGTAAATTTCCTTAGATTTAATGCCCCCAGCTCCAAAAACCTTCTCCAAGACCTTCTAATAACTTCCTATTCCCTGACTCAACTTTCAGTACCATCCTACTGAGTTCACCGGTGTTTCTACATTTTCCTCTCCTCTACACTGCTGGTTGGATTGACTCCAGGATCTCAGAAGCTGTGACCTTTCCCCCCCAAAGATGGGGGAGGAGGGATTGAGCTTGGGACAGTGACCTGACCAGGTTGAAAAGAGGAGGATGAGTCTTACATACTTTTCCTTTTGTCCCATTTCAGTATCCTGGGGACAGTGAGGATATGGGGCTTTATGGGGATCCTGCTACATAAGGAGGGCCTAAAGCAAACTGTGTGCTTCTCCATCTTCATCCAGAATTCCATAGTCAAATTCTGGTCCACCCTCTTTCTTCTCAGCAAGATCATTGAACTTGGTGAGTGGCAAGGCTTTGTTTATTTGGTGCAGGATGAACTGCATCCCTCCTCAGAGTCCCCTTTCCCCCATGGATAGTCCCTTAACCCCCTGGGTCCTAATAGCATCTCTCACCCAAGCCCCTTTTCAGATTCTCTGCCACATAGACCCCCTCTTCCCACCCTGAACATTTCCCCCTTCCTCCACATCCTGTGTGTGTGTGTGTGTGTGTGTGTGTGTTGGGGGGGGGGGCTCCCAACATCCCAACACTTGCTAGCTATGACTCCTTGTCTTCCAGGAGACACAGCTTTCATCATCCTCCGTAAGCGGCCACTCATCTTTGTGCACTGGTACCACCACAGCACAGTGCTAGTGTACACCAGCTTTGCATTCAAGAACAAGGTGCCTGCTGGTGGCTGGTTCATGACCATGAACTTGGGTGTACATGCTATCATGTATACCTACTATACTCTTAGGGCCGCCAAGGTGAAGTGTCCCCGGCAATTCTCCATGTTTGTCACCAGCCTGCAGGTTCTGCAGATGTTAGTAGGAGTCATTACCAGCGTCCTGACTTACCTCTGGAGACACAAACAGGGATGTCATATTACAGAGGAAGAACTCTTCTGGTCCTTTATCTTGTATGCAACCTATTTCATCCTCTTTGCTCACTTCTTCCTCCAAACATACATCAAACCCAAGGACAGAGCCAAGATCAAGAGTCACTGAAGTGTTGAAAGAAAAGGAGCCCGGGCCTCTTTCCTCCCCAGGGCTGAGAGGGGCTGAGCCTAGAGTTGGGAGAATGATTAGAGTGCCTCCCTGCGCGGCTTCCCCATGGATGTGTGCCTCAGAGGCAGGAAATTATGACAGAGAAGAAGCAACATCTCTGGGATGGGCATGTGATCTAGTATTTTGATGTTTCTGGTTTTAATGTGAAGGCCCAGGATGGACTAAGAGGGGTCCCCAGAGCTGAGTTATTTATATTTCTATCCAGAAATCTTTTCTTCTTCTTGCTCTTTTTTTTAATTAAAGATTACAATACTATTTTTTAACTTTAGGGGCTTGGGGGTAGAAGGAGACTGCTGTGATGGGAGAAGACTGCTTGTGGTGGGATGAAGAGTGGCTGAGACACTGCAGAGGGTGTGTGGAAGGATGAGAGGCACACACAGACACTCAATAAGAATCCTAGGCCTGGTAGGCACTTCATAAATGTCTTTTACAGACCAGATTTTTATTGCTGTTAGAGGACCAAGCCCCTCATAGGAACAGTGAGAAACAGGTGGAGAAAGGCGGAGTGACTTTTCTAGGGTCGTAGGTTTCCTTTCGGGTGCGACTAGATCTTCAGTTTTCCTCCCTGAGACCACGAGGTGGCACCGCAGCATCAGCTTTGGCCGACGCCACCGAGTAGATAGTAGCCTTTGCCCGAAGCAAAAACGCACGCTCGCGTGCGCCCCTAAACTCCAGCAATCTCCCCGACTTCCGCGTTCTAGCGTTGCGGGGACTGGAGCCCTAGATGCCTGAACCCGCACCTCTTCCAGTACATCCAGCTCCCTTTTAGACACGGGAGAGGATGAGGGGAGAGAGCTCAACCGCCACTCTGAATCATCAGGCCTTTGACAGTCCGCGCACGTTTATTTCATTTATCTTTGAAAACGGGGGAGGGGGAATCTGGAGAAGGCGGGGCAGGCCAAGGGTGAGTTGGCCCCCGGGGAACTGGTCCCTGTTCCTGGCCTTAGTCCCAGGGGCGCGGACTGTGCTTCGGGCCCAGTCCACCCCTCAGGGCTGGGAGGGGGAGGCTGTCTCCAGAGCCCACTCCACCCCCCCACCTGCCCAGCGCCCCTCTCAGAGCCTGGGTCCGGGGCAAGCCATTCCAGAAGGCCCTAGTCCGGGGAGACTGTGAATCATCGCCCCCGCCCTCGGGGATGATCGACGGGGCGGGGCTGCTCATACCGGCCGCTCCACGGCGTACTGACAAGGACTGAGGTTGGCGGCCGGGGGCGGCCCGGGCACCGCAGGGTAGCTAAAAGAGGCGTGCTGTTTGGCTTTGAGCCGCAGGCTGGCCAAACTCGAGTTACACGGGTCCCGGTAAACGTAGGGGGAGGAGGCGGCGGCGGCGGCGGCGGCGGCGGCGGAGGCATAAGGGCAGGACACCGTCCCGGAGGACACTGCGGCCGGAGCCAGCCCCGGGGGAGCGCCGCCCAGGCCTTGCAGGGCCCCGGGCCCTGGCACGGTGCCCGGGGCGGCCGCAGCGGAGGGCACCATGGAGGCGGCGATGGAGCTGGGTGGCGAGAAGACGGGCTGTGAAGCCAGGGGCCCCACGTTGACCGAATTGAAGGCGAACGGGAAGGTCTTGGCGGCGAGCGGTGGGCCGAGGGCCTTGGGTGGCCAGTTGCCGTATGAGTACCCGGGGTACACCTCCTCGTAGGGTGGCACCAGCCCCCCGAGCGGCGCTGCAAAGCCGCCCTTGCACAGCTCGGCCTGTTGGCTGCGCTCGCGCTTTCGCCACTTGGCGCGCCGGTTCTTGAACCACACCTGCGGGCGCGGGGGAAAGGCGGTCAGGGCCCAGCGCCGCGAGGGGTTGGGCCCGCCCGCGCGACTCGCGGCGGGTCGCCCAGCCCCCACCCGGGCCTCGCGGGAGAGAAGCGAGACGAGCCGTCTGCAGACGCGAAGGGGGTCGTGGCGCGGCCGGACGCGGCGGGAGCGGGGAGACGCACAGTCGGGGGAGCGAAGCAGTGGGCGGCAGGACGCAGCCAGTGGCGACAGGGTGTGGGGGGACACAGTAGGGCGGGGTGAAGGAGGGGCAAAGAGGCGAGGTCGGGGCGTAGAACCGTAGGCCTAGAGTGAGAGGGGCAGAAGCTGGAGGTTGGTGGAAAGCTGGCCACGCGGGACTTCGGGAGTTGGGTCGAGCTGGGCAAAATCCCTGGCTACTAGTTTGCAGACACTCGCCGAGCAATCGGCGGCCCGAGGCTCGGGTGGGGTGCGGGGTTCGGGTCTGGGACTGCCGTACCCGCACGCGGGCCTCGGTGAGGTTGGTCCACACGGCGATCTCTTCTCTAGTGCTCATGTCCGGGTAGCGGTTCCTCTGGAAGGTCGCCTCCAGCTCCTGCAGTTGCTGGCTGGTGAAGTGGGTGCGCTGGCGCCGCTGCTTCTTCTTCAACGAGCCATCTTCTGGGGAGCCACCCGGCAGCGAGGCCGAGGCCTTCTCGGAGTCTGGGGGCCAGGGCAGGCACAGGTAACAGGACACCCTGTCCTGAGCGGATTCCTGGGCTGCTCCACAGCTCCCTCGCTCCCACCCAGGCTTCCAAGCTCCCGGTGCCACCCACACTAGGAACTGAGCCGTTCTCTTCACCACTACTACCACCACCCCAGAAGGGGGCGAGCTCACCGCTGTGCTCTTGGCCCTTGCAGCCGTGTTCTGGAAGGGGGGGGTGGGGCGTGCCCGCATCTGACAGCGAGAGGGCAGGGCTCCGGGCCTCCGCCTCGCTGAGCAAGCCGAACTCCATGGAGGAAGGCCTTTGGAGGGAAGAGGAGGCACAGACCAAGTTAGTGGGGACACACATCTCAGGGTTAGCCTGTTCCCAGTAGTGTATAAAACTACCCCTGTGGTGGTACCCTAGGATAGAATAGGGAAACAACAGCTTAAGGGTGAAAAGGTGTATACTCAGGTTTATGTGCAGATCGAACCACTAGACTGTGTCATTTTTTTTTTAACTGCTAGTCACCAACACCGACTGATGAACAGATGATGTTCAATAGATACTAAATTTATGGAAATCACACTGTTGCACACTACATACCTTTTACCAAATCCTCAAAAATGACAATTCCTCTTACATGAATGTCCAAAATCTACTGATAAATTAATAGCTACTCCTCGACTAGACACACCCGAGACACAGACCCAATCTGTTATTCATGCTCCTTAGGGCAGAGTTGCTTTTTGAACTAGAAATGATATTTTTCTAATAAGGCTAATCATAGTTATCAATTATTAGTTCTCACTATGTCCCTTTACCTCATTATTGCTCCCATCACAAGAATGCATCAAAATTATACTAAGCCTCCCTGGAGGCACAAGGGGTTAGGTCTCAGCACTATGAAGCTATGGGCAGCCACTGCAGCATGAGCTCCCCCCGCTAGGGAGGGAGCTCATGGCTCAGCAGACCTCTCCTGTCTCACCCGCTGCTCCCCTCAGCAGTGTATTTCAGTGGATTTGCCTATTCTGCTCCCCACTCTGTCTCTGGTGAATCCTCTCACCACCCCTCACCACCTGCATCTTCATCCTACACCCCAGCTCTTGTATGCATACACAAATTAAATAAATCTTTAAAGAACGAAAAAAATAATAAGTACTATCACCCCTTTCAGGTGAGGAAACTGAGACTTGAAGTAACTTGATTAAGGTAACAGAGCTTGTAAGTAGTGGAATTTGAACCAGGTCTGTGAGACTCCTAAACTAGCTTTTCTTCATTAGCTTTTCCAAATTGTATTATTTGGGACCAACCCAGAAACCCTCCTGGGGACTCTACCCCAGGGCTAGCACCAAGACTAGAACTCTAGACAGACCTTACTTGTGTCAGCTTCAACTAAGGCAGCCTTTTTCCTGTTTTGTTTATGCTTTCTGGAGAGATCTCATTTGAAGAAAGGATTCCAGGAGAAAAACAAGTTTGAAAGTCACTAAGCATTCAGGGCCTGCCTGCTTCTACGCAGCTCAGACACACATCACCCACTATTCAGTGCTCCACTCTCACACAGGCCCCCGTTGGGATCACCCCTGGCAGCAGACATGGACTTCTTAAAACCATCTTGCTACTCCATACCCTAAACTTCTCCTGAAGTTTCCCAGGTGCCTTTCTGAATCCCTCTCCAGGTCTCCCCTTTCCTGTTGGCTGTCCCCCTCTGATAGTAGGGCAGGAAGTAGGGAAAGGGTAGTAGTGGGGTTCAAGAATTCTGGATGCCCCTTGGTTAGAGGAGGCGAGAGACAGAGGAACAGGATGAAGAGCTGAATGGGAGGGGTCCGTCTGCCTCCACCATAGCTTCCCCATTAACAGAGACTTAATGCTTGCCGTGCAGGGTGGCATTAATGTAGCGGATTAGCCTAGATTGAGATGTGTGTCACTTGGCTGCCCTGAATTTATTAGGAGCCTTTCTCAGGGAGGCGCAGATGGGTAGTGGCCTGTATTTGCTCATGATAATGCCCCCTTCAACTAGCTCAGAGATGACAGCTGCCCCCCACCCGAAGTGAGATTGGGGGTGGGACAGAGGTTGATACAGGAGGTTGAGAAACAGTCCTATTCTTTCTGTAGGCAGAGGGGACTAGACCTTGAACCTTTTCCTAGGGCTGAGAAGCAGAGTTAAAGAGAACCAGAGAAGGAACGGAAGAAATTAGGTCAGAGGCGCTCAGCTCACCTCCCCTTCCAGGTCTGAGATCAGGTATAGGGCTGGCCCAATATTGCTCCAATAGAAGGCAGAAGCCCTTGGGAGGGATTTGAGGCAACTTGGATAGAAACTCCTCCCGAATAGATGAGAAGGCTTAGAACTGAAAGCTGGAAAAGGGGTGCTCTGAAGTCTCCTCTTAATTCATATCGAAAATACCCTCAAGCTACAATCCATGTCCCTGATTTCTCCAGAGGCCACGGGAGCAACATGGACCTGGGTAAAGAACAGCTGGGTTTGCTTGTAGAGAAAGCAAAATCCCACCATTGCTATCCATCCTTCCAGTCTGCTTTGCCTTCAGACTCAGTTTTCCAAACTCCCCTTCCCCCAGCATTCCATACCTGCGTCTTGGTTTCACCCTTTATTTCAGCAGAGGGAGGCAGGGTGAGGAGAGAGAAAGGCCAGAGTAAAGGATGGGCCGAGAAAGCAGAGCTCAGGCCGTGTGTTCCAGAGACAGACAGACACATATGCAGCCACATACGGGCCCCCACTCAGACAAAATAAGCACTTGGACTTGGAGCGAGAGGCATACAAACACACACTCTCCCACACAAGCGTTCCCACATTCAGGCAGACAGACGCACACCGTCACACAGTCTCCTCTCTCTGTGACAGGGACAGCTGCCTGGGCTGTTTTGGAGCTAGCCATTACCCTTCCCCCTCCCTTTCCTGGCCCCTCTGAACCTCAGCTCTCAGTCTCAGAAACTAAGGACTCTGTGGGGGAGGAGGAGGCCGAAGGGGCCAGGGGAGCGGACTACACTCGGCGGCGGCTTCTGAGGGTGGAGGTGCTGTTTAGCTGGGAGGAGAGAAGGCTGGGGAAAGCTGGAGGGAGAGGACAAGAGGACAAGAGGACAGGGGCAGCAGAAGGGACAGCGACTGTCCAGGCCTCTCTTAGGGAGCCACGGATCTGGCTATAATTTAGTTAAAGATCGAGATATGCTAGCTGTTAACAACCAGTATATCTGAAAAATAAAGTGAGAAGGAAGAAAACTGAAGAAAATAAAAGGAAAGAAAAGAATGACAGGTAATAATCCATGCTAAGAAAAAATAGATAACGCAGAGTACAAGTAGCCAATCATTTTGATTGTTCAATTGATTAATGTTATTTTTCAGCTAAATTATAAATGTGAACTATACACTTCACCTTCAGGAGGGAGTTATACGTAGCGTTCTGTATAGGTTCTATTGTAAGATGATCATTCACAGTTTGTGAAAAAAGCATTCTGTAGCATGCAGCATCCATTTCAATTTTGCATTGAAGTGCTAAGTGTTTAGCATTTGTACAATAAATTAGTGTTTGTTATCAGAAAAGAAAGAAATTTAGTTTAGAATTAAAAGTTTTAGGTTCGTGTCCTAACTCCCCAATTTACTAGATGCGTGTACTTGGCAAATTAATTTACCTCTTTGGCTATGTTTCTTCATTTTTCAAAAGAAGATTATAATCCCTTCTCAATTTACAGTCAGTATTGTTTTAACATAAAATAAAACATAACATGTAAAAATGGGTAGGGGTAAAATGCTATTCAAGTATTATTTTTCTCCTTCATTTACAGATGTCTGTTTAGCATCTTTTCTGAGCTGGGCATTGAGCAAGGCACTAAAGACACAGTGGTAAACAAGATTTCACCTGTTTTTTGTCCTTACTAGAATAGCTCACCTCCTGAGACCTTATATCTCCCAGTAACAAATTACTCTGGTGAATAAAAGGGGAGTATACTATATTTTAGGGAGGCATGCTAATGTACTTTGTCCTGAACATAAAGGAGAATGCTTTATGTAATTAAGGTAATAACAAAATGCAGAACAACCCAAGTTTGTAGTTACTTTGGGGACCAGGCACTGGCAAAGGAAATCTTCTGGCTCGTGACTAGATTAGTAAAAAGAGAGATGATGAGGTTGAGAAGGCTCTGACTGAAACTGAAGAGAAAAAGCAACAACACTAAAGCCAGGCAAGCAATAGAGAGATACAGGGTGGGAGCACTGTCCTCTCAGACTTTTGTCCTGGTGGGCTGGTCAGGCAGAGGCTGGGGGCGCCAAGCTGTTATTTGAGATGGAGACAGGCTGGCTGAGGATTAAGCTCCCCCCAAACTGCTGGAGGTCAGGAAGCTGGGGAGTTGGGCCCGAGGCCAGTGACTTTGCCTTACTCAGTAGGGCTGGGTCTGAAAGCTACAGGGCTGGTTGAAGCTGGTAGGAATACACCAAAGAGAGTCAAGAGATAACAGAGCTGCTCAGTCCCGCTCTGGCAGAGGCTGCCTGTGTCATTCTCAGCCTTCTTGACTACTCTGCCAGGGTTGCAAGGCCAGGCCCCAGGGGGTCAGGGATCAGGGGGCAATCCCAGCTCTAGGAAAGTGTTCTCTGACTGAAATACAGGCTAGAATTCCAGAAAGCTGTCATGGATTATGGTAACAATAAAATATCTAAGATATATTCAGGTGAGAAGAGACTGTTAAAGGGCAGACAAATTGCAGTAGGGAGATAATATTCCCAAGGAACATAAAAAATAGTCAAGGTGGCAATTACCATGTGGGCCCATTCTTGTCCTAAAGCCACCACAAGAAAGCCCTCAAGTAGTTGCAGTAATAATGACCCCAGCAGGAGGTACACCTGGAACTGAAGTGGAAAACACCCTTCTACCTGCATATACGAAATATGCAAGGAGGAGGATAAGAGAGGATGGGATTTTGATATTGATGGTGGTGGCACAGCTCAGCAAGCAGCAAGGTGGGGAACAGGGCCCTAAACTAACAGTCATCCACTAAACCTGAAAATGAAGTGGGCCTTAAGTGCACATGGCCTCATGTTCATTAGGGTGTATAACACTCAAACTGTCTGGTCTGCTGAGTGGCATTGAGCAAATGGGAACAAATGGAGACAGCTGTAGACAAGGCTCACATCCCCCAGAGGAAGTCTTCAGACTCATATGAAGGCAGCAATGATTTGATGCACTTAATTTATCATGGGGTAAATAAGGGATAAGAGAAACGGACCCCCAAATGCTTACCTCCCTTTCTTTTCTATGGAAAGCTAAGGTGCTAAGGCAGAATAAGACACAAACCCTAACTTCTAGGAAGTGCAGTTTAGGGAAGCAACCAGAATGCAGATTAGAAGAATGGGCTGCATGGGCCTGAATCTCAGACTGTGGGAGACCAGAGAGCTGGAAGTCCATGAGACGTGATGTCAAGTTTTGGGGCTCAGAGTATATAGCTGGGATGAAGCTGGAATTGGGGAAGCAGAGAAGGCTCAGAGTCTTCTAAATAATAGGGTCCTGGTAGGAATGAGGTGGTAGGTTCAAAGGGCAACAGGGAAGCTAGCCTGAGGAGGGTCTTTATGTGAGCAATGAGAGATCATCAGAGAAAAACAAGTCAGGCTGATGGGGCACAGGCTGGTGGAACAGGTTTGACATAACCTGGGCTACCCTTTTTGAGGGGGGAAAACCATCCTAAGACCAATAAGAGACAATGTCACCTTGGAAAATTAGGGGTGCAACCTGAAATAGCTGCTACCCAAGATGTAATTTCTTTGAGCTCTCCAGCTTTATGTTAAAAATAGAGGCAAATTTTGCATTGTATTTTATTCACTTAAGTGATGTCTATTTTCATAGAAAAATAAAGTTTCTTTCCAAACATCCAAGTGACATCACCACACCGGGAAGAGAGCATGCTCAACCGGAAACCCCCGTGCTCCTCCCTTTCCCACCTTGCCCTCCCCTGCCCCACCCATCTATTGAGAAGCACAGCTCCCAACAGTAGGAGTCATAGGGGCTTGTAGGTATGGGGATAACATAAAAGCATTTTGGGGAACCTTTATTTGGCAGTGGTAAGCAGAATGGGTTGGGCAGGGGAGAGGAAAGAGGAAACTTATTAACTGTGAGGTATAAAAGAAGCCCCAGGTAGAACAATAGAAAAGGAGCCGAGAGAGAATTTTGACAGCAGCTCTTTATCTTCTTTTTTTCTCTCTCCATCACTCTTATTTTGGGTTCCTATCAATGACCATGGACTAGACACTCCAGAAAATCTCAAAGCGCAGGACCTAATGGATTCTTCAGGTTAACTGTTCTCTTCTTTCCTCACTCTCTAAAGAGTGACTGGAAAATACAAGATTTGTATGGTTCCATTCTCTCACACCCACTCTCCAGCCTGTTTGCCCTGTCCTCCCTTCCTGGATGTGGGTTCTGGGCCCATATTTACATCCTTGAGGAGGAGGCAGGCAGGGATCTGATCAGGATATTTGGCCTGATTGATGGGCTACACATTTGGGAAATTCCCTAGAAATCTTCTCAGAGAGGAGCAGGAGTAAAGACTGGCTTCTGAAGCCTGGGATAGGGTGTCAATCAGTCATTGAGAAGTTTTCTGTGGCTGAATCAGGGATGCTATCTGGCTGATCAAAGATTTGAAACTCCTTCCGAATTAAGACTCTGTGTAGGGGCCTCCCTGGTGGCACAAGCAGTTAAAGTGCGGCACTATGCAGCTGACAGCCACTGCAGCACAAGTTCAATTACAGCCAGGGAGGTGACAAAATGCCGTGACCCCTCCTGTCTCATTGGCACTCCCCTCAGCAGTGTATTTTTTAATTTTTTTAAAAGATTTATTTATTTATTCATATGGAACTGGGGTACAGGCCAGAGATGTGGAGGGTGAGAGGATTCACCAGAGACAGAGCGGGAGCAGAACAGGCAGATCGATGAAGTACACTGCTGAGGGGAGCAGCGGGTGGGTGAGGGGAGGTCTGCCACGCCATGTGGTCACCTCCGGGGCAGGCTGGGATGGAGCTCATGCGGAAGTGGCTTTAGCTTCTCAGTGCAGTGCTTTAACCCGCTGCGCCACCAGGGAGGGCCTCAGCAGTGTATTTTAGTCAAGCTGTCTGTTCTGTTCCCCACTCTCTGGTGAATCCTCTCACCCTGCCCCCACACCCCGGCCTGTACTGCAGTTATTATAAGCATGAATAAACAAATATATATTTTTTAAAAGACTGTGTACAGGGGACTTACAGTTTGGGCATAATAATTGTGATAATATTTCTTACTTCTGTGGTGCTTCTTCCTTTGCAAAAGGCTTTCATAAATATGAGTAAACTCTTATAAATCCTTGAGTGGCAGGAATGAGCAGCCCATTCAAGGTTACACAGATTGAAGAGTTTCAAATCCAGCTCCTTCTATTCCTCGCCCCCTCCACCCCTGTCAGTGATTCTGACAGCACTGATCCTCTGAAGCCCTGAAGGATTCCATTTCTACTTCCTGCCCCTACCACCTCTCTGGAAATGAGTTCTGGAAGTTTGCTGCCCACAGTGTGCCAAGGTGTATTTTCCTATTTATCCTAAGTTTGCATTGCCCCAGTTCTAAGAGGCCCCATCATCTCCGGTTTCAGGGTTGAGAAGCAATGAAATCTTCTGTTTTCCTAGCTTTTCATTATTTTATGGGTTTCCATCATATGTCACCTTCCACAGGCCTCAACTTTGAAATTTGCTATTCCAGCCACTCTCTGACACTTCTCTAGGCCCCTGACATTCAAAGAGCCAGTGACTAGGTATAGATTCAGCCCTATGGTTTTATATAAGGGGAAAAGGGTCTGTCTTTTGTTTCCAGTCATCTTCATTATAATGTTCCTTTTACCTTTTTCGAGAAAGCAGAACTGTGGGCTAAGGTCTTCAGGGAATTATCTGTAATGCCTTCTCTATTCCTTTCTTCATTTATTAACTTTTCATTTCATCCACAATTTCAGATTTTCAGAGATAATGGAAACATAAGCCCCTGAAAAGGGTACATAATGTGGAGGGGATAACTTGGAGTGTTATTCTGTATTTACCAAAAGGGGAAAAGGGACAAAAAGGTTGAGGAACAATATCCTAGCTGAGGATAACCAAACTTTAAATTCAAGGTCTCGAGAGGGGAAATAGGGAATGGTATTATATATCACTAATGGGTGGAGGATGAGAAATGTCGAGACCTACTTGTTCAGATCACTCATTCTAAGCACATCATCTTACACTTATCCCCATGAAAACTTAGTCTCTAGCAAGGTTGTTCTGTTCACTTACACAGATTCTCTACTTTGTTCCTTCAGTTTAACTGGGTCCCCAAAGAGTTAGTGGGTGGTTATTGAGTGAATCCAGAGAAATCAGGGCCCTCCCCCAACTACAGGGAAAGCAAATGGGGTGGTTGGTTAGAGCTGACACAACCTTTCCAACCAGACTTGATGAATCATAGTGGCCCTATGTTGGACCCTAGAATCTGGATCCTGTGTGTCTCTCCTTCCTACTGCTTAAACACCAGGGAGGTATAGGGATTGGTGGAGGTGAGGAAGCAAACAAGGAAACAAGACCATGGGGTTTGCTAAAGGGGCTGCAGTTTTCTCTTCAGGCCTGGCCTCTTACCCCTCCTCTCCTCCTCCAGGGAAGCATTCTTTCTCCTGCTGACACTCAACCCAGGAGTCAGGAGCTGTATGACCACCTCTATCAGAGTGAGGAGTTGACTCTAAGTTTGTGAAGGAACTGGGGCCATCAGGGGCTTCTGCTCGGCTCCTCCTTAGCCTACCATTGCCTTTCCAGGCCTTGATTTCCACTAATGATCAGATCATTGACTTTCTTGCTCTTATTCTGGAAGTCTCTATGATGCTGAGGTCTAGCCTGGATTGGAGAGAGAATATCTGCTATTGCTACCCACCCCAAGTCCATTTTACAAACTTTACTCTTGCTCCCTGCTTCTGCCTCCACAGCCCTTAGGAGTAGAAGCAAGTTTACGAAGTGTGAGCTGTGTTTCTAAGGATCCACTACAGCAAAGCCCACCGGGCGCGCAACAGCTGGGCAGGCGCTGCCGGGTAGATGGACATGCCACTCAGCCAGGGACATTCTGTTCGCTGCTGCCTGACAGCGCCTGAGAGACCCACCTCTCTGCCCCGGACATTCTGTCCGCCCTGAGCCCGGTGAGCTGCGGACATTCCATTTGATTCCGAGGCGGCTCCAGACTTGGGACCCATCCGGACCAGACATCCCAAGCCAGACATGTCAGACCCTCCGCCTGGTCACTCCGGCTGCTTAGCCTGGAAGCTGCCGCCAGCTCAGCGGTCATCAGCGTCTGGGTTCTGACAACTCAGCTCACATCCCAACTGAGAAGCAACTGGGAAAGGAACTAGATGTACCACTGCTCCTAGCTTCTGGAGTCTGAGAACCAGCCGAGGGGCGTCGGGTGCCCCAACTTTCCCCATGCTGGGGCGGCCCCCTTGAGCCTTCCCAGCTATCCAGGGACTCGGCAGCACCTTTTACTCTGGCTGCCTGTCCCGATTCCCGGATACCAGGGCGCTTTCTGGTCTTGGTTCCCTGATTCTCTACTCCTACTTCACGGAGACCTTGTCCAGCTTTCCTGTTTTGGCCTCCCTCCAGGTCCCCCGAGTGGCCCCTTCTCAGTCTCTCGGGTCCTGAAGCTAAGTTTCCCTTTTCTCAAGTCCTGGCTCCGGGTGTGTAGTCCGCCCTTCCAGTCTCTACAGGTTCCCTAAATACTGTTCCACATTTCAGCCGCCCCAGACTACGTTTTAGGGTTCACGAAGTCCGACGACATCCCCTCAACCCCTTAATCCCCTGCCCCCCGCATAGTCAAGCACTCACAGTGAGTCCCGCAGTAGGCAAACTCCCCGTAGCGGCGACAGCGGCCACAGTCTGGAGGGCAGACAGGGGCCAGGGGCCGGGCACCCGGCCGGCGGGGGTGGGGGCCGCCCCCCTGCGCCGGGACGCCGCTCCGCTCGGGCGCTCCCGGACTCGCAGAGGGAGTGAATGAGGCTCGCTGCCGTCTGCCACCCCCCGCCGGCGCCCATTCACTTTATGGCAGCCCAGGGCGCCCCCAGCCCGCAGCTGCAAGCCTGGCGCGTCGGGGCCCGCCCCCTTCCAGCTGCGCTGCCTGGGCTCCACCCTTTCCAGCTGTGAATCTTCAGGCCCCGCCTTCAGAGGAGGGGTCCAGCAGCCAAGAAACCCTCCCCTTGGCCAATCGGAGACTTACCTCAGCAACCGGGCCACACCCCTCCCACGTGGCTGGAACCGCGCTCCAGCAAGATCATTTTAGGAGAGCTAAGCCGGCGAGAATAGAATGGGCCTGGTGACCCGCAGATCCCGGACCCGCCTGTGGCGACGTAGGACCAGGAGTCACCTGCGTCCGTAGAGGACTTCTAGGGGGTCAGGTGGAAGTGTGCATGGCCAGAAGAGGCCTTTGAGTCTCAGAACTCAGATTTTGTTGCCGCTCAAGTTTTGCCGAATTCTCCACCTGTCGCTGTCTTTACACATCGCCTCTGTTCCAATTCTCCCGTCTTTCCATTCTTCTTTCTCTTCTGCCTCTTTGTTTCAGCTGTTTGTCCCTCTCCTCTGTCTTCTGTCACTTTGAAAGACTTTTTTTCTCTCTACTCTTTTTCCCTTATATCAATCTTTTCTAAGCCATTGTTCATTCCCTCCTCACTTTCCTCTCTCCACCAAGGAAAGTGGTTTTGTGGAGAAAGGACACAAACCAAAGTAGCAGCCTAAGCACTTTATTGCACTGCATCATCACCAGGTGATCTTGGATAAGTAACCTAAAGCCCTACTACCTCCATCCCGCAAACTAACGGAGGCTCTCACTGGATCTCAGAACTTGGAGCAGAGGCTTGAGCAGTTCACCTGTCAATCTGTATTCTTGGCTTGTCCATGCTATGCCCTCCCAACATTTACAAAACTAGCTTTTCCTTGGTGATATCAGGTTCAGTTCTGCAGACAAGGTGTGGCCTTGGTGCTTGCTATTAGAAATTTGGAATGGACAAGTTAGATTTCTCAGAAACATGTGGACCTCTTAGGGGTTTGGGAGCCTTTAAGATCCCTAAGCCCTATCATACAATATGCTCCTAAGGTAAATTTAACCAGTCATTTCTCTGCTCAAAGCCCTCTTGATTGCCCTCAAGATAAAGGTCAATCTCCATTGCCTGGCATACAAGACTTTCAGGAATTGACCCTATTTTAATCTCCAAATACTGGTTCTTGAACACTTCTGGCTATTCTTCTGACAGTGACATATTTCCAACCAGTCTTCTTCTTGCTAACTCTTATTCATCTTCCTGAGCTCCATACAAGTCTCATATTCTTTGGGAAGCCTTTTCTGATTAATTAAATGTCTAGTTTCTTGCTCCCACAACCCCCTATGCATACTCTTTATTACCTCACCACCACATTGAAGAGATCAATATGCTGTCTATAATGCAAAAATTTAGGAGGGCAAGGACCATGTCTTCCTCATATTTCTACAACTAGGCATAAGTAAACACTCAGTACTAAAATTTAAGAGGGGGATGTTCTGCTTGGTAAGATGATGGAAGTCAGGAGGGGTTAGGGAGGATCTCTTTTCCTTATCTCTAACACAAAAGCCCATTCATGTTTTTAGGTTGATTAATTTCTGAAGGTATGTAGAAATAGAGATGGGGAGAAATGGGGCGTTTTGGTCCACTTAGAGGATTTCCATTTGGCTATCAGGACCTCTCAATATGAGACAGGACTAGGAGACCAAATCCCAGTTTTCAAAGGTGAAAAATGTGGAAAGAAGTGCTATGAATCAAGACCCTTAGCTAGACCTAAAAACTAGGAGTCCAATATGCAGATTCATAGAACTGTTGAGCAGTTCTTCAGGTCTGGTGTCATATGTATTCTTCAAATCAGAGGACACGAGCATGTGAATAGTCTTTGGATATCTAGTTCTGATGCCATGTTTCTATGGAGTTAGCTATGGGACATCTCTGGTTATCTGTAAGTGGAAGGAAATGGGGAGAGAGTTGGTATCTTTTTTTTCACTACCTGCCAGCAATCTCTCCAGATCTTTAAAGACACTTGGTATGTACTCCTGTAGACAGACTGAGAATTCCACCATTCAATCGGCAAGGAGAAAAATTATTTTCCTGTCCCCATCTTACACACTCACTTCTAGGAAATTCTAACTATCCTAGCAACCTCTATAGTCTCCTGAAATAGGAGAAGCAACTGGGGGGAGAGTGAAAACTGGGATGGGCATCTAGCCCTCAATCATCCTATCATTTATAAAGCAAATAGGAAAGTCTTCAATTCTCTGTCACTGGTGATGTAGGCTAAGCCCTATGGTAATTTTTTTTTTTTCCAGGTAGATATAAAGTGTCCAAGGTTTAATCTGAGGGGGCTGAGCTGGGACTCACAATTTGATAGAATAAGGTATAAGAGGTAGGGAGGGGCCTTGAAAAAGCAAGCTGGACTGGGTGTGAGGACTTATGGGTTTGCCTTTTTGTCCTGCCATTAGCTACCTATATGAATGTGGAACCATCCTTCCACTCTGGCACTCGTTTCCTACTCTGTAAAGTGAAGAGACCTGAGGTACATTTCTCATTTTCTCTTTCTGTATGATAGGCATGGGGCACAAGATGCAGGAACAGTCAGGATAGGACTAATGGGATAGACCCAACTATGAGAAGCCAAATTGAGCAGACAGATGGGAGTGAGGGCAGGAGAGTTTAACTAGATTGTGGGACTAGTCCTAAAATGGAGGGCGCTCAGAATAGCCTGGAAAGAAATGATCGCTCAGGAGACTTTGCTAGGGTATGGAAAGGGTGGTGTGCGCGCGGAAGCAGCGTCGCCCGCTTAACTCTCAAAAGGGACCCCGCCCCCTTCCCAGCAAATCATAGCTTTCCTCCCCATAATGCCCAGAAGCCACTGCCAAGTTTGTGCACTGCAACCTAACTCTATTAAACTCCACCTCTCCGACCGCCCAGTATCATTTCTCGTTTTTAATTGGCTTTTAAAACTGTCACTCAGAGAGTCATTTCACCCGTTGGTTGTCCCCTACCTACCCTTTTCTTTTCCTGATAATCTCTCCCACTTCGGTACTACCCGCCTCCCAAAGCCAGTTTCTCTCTTTGATTGGGTAGCTGGAATGCCACTTTCACGCTACAAAGTTCTGATTGGCTGTACGCGGCGGGGCTCGCGCAGTTACCAGGCAGCGGGCTAGACTGAGTCGAGTTACCACGTCAGTGAGCTGACAGGGAAGGTAGCCGGCTCCACCGCCCGTTCCGGCCCACTGTTGCTGGCCGACTGAGTGGTCCCTGGCTTCGGCTTTAGCTTCCAGGAAACGAGCTCCTTCCCTGCTCCCACCAGCCACGAGAGCCGGAAGGGCCACTCGGAGTCAGCTTCGGGACTCGGGCTGACATGAATTGTGGCTGCTGGTCCTGGGACTAGGCCCCGCCATTTTGGATCCGCTGACAGGTCAGCGAAGTCTCTTCTTAGAGTTCCAGTGTCGTGAAGGCCGCCCTGAATGAGGGGAGGAGGGCTTGTAAATTGGACGAGCCGGGGTGGGGTAAGGACTCAGGGACCGGAATATGACAAGGGAGAGATTGCCGTGGCGGGACGAATGGGGTGGGGGGAATCTGGGAGGCGTGCAGGGTGCAAAGGTCAGGCCCCTGGCGCAGAAGGGGTGACTTCAATTCTGATTTATGATCCTACTCGGTGCCGGAATCCTTCTTGTATTCCCTGGTTTAACCTGGCCTTCACCTCCTCTCTTTGCAGCTTTTTGTATTCGAAAAAGCACTGTTTTCAAAAGCTGAAAGCAAACCTAAAGAGCATTATATTTATTTTTTCAGGTTTGCTTTTTAGACCTGAGATATGAGAGTCTCAGCAGAAGCGTCCGCTTCTGTGTGACAGCTGAATCATTAATACTGGATTTTGAGCTATTGCAGCCTAGACTCAAGTAGCGAGAAGAGGTGTGGAAAGACGGAGGCCAGCAGTGGAGGAGTCCGGGTTATGAGAAAGTTTTCCTCTTACGGGGCAGTTGGCTGAGGGTCTGGGTCTGTAGGTTAACCCTGGACTTATCTTTGAGCCCATTTCTTCTTTTACATGATCTTACAGATATTCCTTGTTTGTTTGTTACTGGTGCGTGTTTTTAGTTGACGTTTCTTACCCAGATCTTCTCTTCACCTGGTCTAAGGAAATGAGGTCCAATCATAAGGAAACCACTCTATTATGATATGTTTAGCCAGAAACAGAGAGGAATTTGAATACTGGTGAGATTTGGTACTATTGGCCTATTGTTTTTAGTAGATAAAGTCATAAGAGATGTTTATCCAATTAAAAAGTGGTAGGGTCATGGTAGCAGAATACATGATGGGACATAACTCCCAAGAGTATAGCTTATGTCACTGTCAATGACCTTTGATAAACTGCTGTACTGCAAACTATAAAAGTCCCCTGAGGGTAAAAAGTGGCCTTACAGATGGGGAATAGTGAATATAGCATTTTTAATGCACAATATAGAAATTTGTATATCTTTAAGTTCAGATACACAAAGCACTCCTCTGGGCCTGGTGGAGAATACAAATGGATATATCTATTTGGTGACTGTTTTACTCAGTTTTTGCACAACTTCAAAGCAGTGGCATGTATGCCTAGGGGCCTAGCTAGGTCTTGTAGTAGGGATAAAGCAGTGTTACCCTAATGCCTTTTAACTAATGGTGGGCACTAAAAACATTTTAATCTGTGCCTAGGATTAGTTTTAGTATGTGATTCTGACTTGCGGCCTGGCAGTCAGGACTTTTGCATGGTTAAGTAGTAACAAGGAGGATCAAAACTTCATGTTAGAAGGGAAAACGAGGGTCAAGAGTAGCCAACTTTCTTTCTTTCTTTTTTAAAGATTTATTTGTGCATATTCAGGCCAGAAGTGCAGGGTGGTGAGAGGATTCACCAGAGACAGAGTGGGAAGCTGAACAGACAGACTGATGAGGTACATTGCTGAGGGGAGCAGCAGGCAAGGCAGGAGGGGTCTTCTGTGCCATGTGGGTCAGCTCCCTGGCGGATTGAACTCGTGCTGAAATAACTGCAGCTAGTGGCTAGCTTCTTGGTGCTGTGCTTTGAGTTGTGCCACCAGAAAGGGCCAAGAGTAGCTAACTTTCTTCCTACATAATGCCCTGGGTTTTTCTAAAATTGTGTGTTGATGGGAGACAGCATTTATTTATTTATTTTTTTAAATTTAAAATAAATGGGATAAGGACCCCTTTCTTAAGTATCTAAAAATAAATAAATAAGAAATAAGTGGGGTGGAAATGGTGCAGGAAAAATTTGCATTTTAACTTGGCTGATCTAAGTTGCCATATTTCCCAAAAGGCACCTTAAAGGTGGCTGATATGACATAGCCCAAGAAGTATCCAGGATTCATGGGCTGGCCATACTCATCAGGATTGAT
This sequence comes from Condylura cristata, assembly GCF_000260355.1. Taxonomy (NCBI): domain Eukaryota; kingdom Metazoa; phylum Chordata; class Mammalia; order Eulipotyphla; family Talpidae; genus Condylura; species Condylura cristata. The sequence continues at coordinate 16,960,375 of NW_004567112.1, read as the reverse complement.
ATGCTTTGCATAATAGGCCACGTAGTCCTGTGTAACTACTGTGACCAGTTCAACATCGTTTCAATTGGTCCTGGAGGTGATTTAGGCATCAAAGATTTTGCCTTTCTTTACTTTTCTGGATAGAAATAATTCTTTACCTCTAACTCCTACTCCACATCAGAAAAATAATTCTTCCTTACAAGACTTGTGTTTGAACTTCTTTTCAAAGGTGGCCATACACAGACATTGTGTTCTGATCTGGAAGGTGGTACTCACTCGTGGCACAGTGGGAACTCAGGTTGTAGGCATACCTCTTCATGACTAGCTGGGAAACAATCCCTGTAGAGATTTGCAGTTCTCAGAGTTCCACTGCTATATCTGTGTTCCAGAAATCAAGATGACTACCATTTTGAAATAATAACTTCATTAAAAGGACAGGCTAGTATAAGTTAGGAAAAAGACACAGCTCCTGCTTTTGAGGAAATACACTGCATTTATACAATACTCACTGTAAGGATCATCTTTGCCATTTAAGTCATTTCTTTTAACAGAGCACAATCTGTCCATTAGTTTAGTAGTTCATTGTGATGGAGTTGAGTGGAAGGAGGTTTTCACCCTTAGGCTTCAAGAGCTGTGAAAATGTAATTGGCAGCTGTTTAGCTTTTATTGTTTCTCATTTTCTTTATATTCAGTGTTATACAACATACAATAGCATTTGTTTAATTAAATGAAAATATCATAGTGTAGTAATTTAGAACCTTGGTTATGGTGGAAGTGATCATAGAAGTAATGATGTTGTTGTGAGAGACTACAAGCTCAAATGCCTGAGTGTCATCAGATGATGTAACTAAGTGAAGTGAGCCAGGTGGAATGTGGGCATATGATCAATTTTCTGATTTTTCTAGAGAAGCTGCAAATTGAGACCATTATGTTTTTAACTTGTTAGCGGCTAGTTAAAAGCAACAATAATCTTTTTTTTTTTTAAAGATTTATTTTATTTGTACATACAGAATTGGGGTACAGGCCAGAGGCTCAGGGGCGGTGAGAGGCTTCACCAGAGACAGAGCAGGGAGCAGAACAGGCAGATCTACGAAGTACACTGCTGAGGGGAGCAGCGGGCGGGTCAGGAGAGGTCTGCCATGCCATGTGGTCACCTCCGGGGCAGGCGTGAATCGAACTCATGCAAAGTGGCTTTAGTTTCTTAGTGCTGTGCTTTAACCCGCTGCGCCACCAGGGAGGGCCAGCAACAATAATCTTTTGTAGGCAGAACAAAATTTGTGGACTAGATTATTTCTGATTATAGTGAATTGTAACCCCTCATTTATAATATGAATAGGTCTTATGAAACAATCACTATGGTTTTCTTTTTTTTTAAGATTTATTTACTTATGTATACAAGAACTGGGATATACTCCAGGTGCAGGGGGTGATGAGAGAATTCACCAGAGACATTGGGGAGCAGAACAGGTAGATTGAGTGAAGTACACTGCTGAGGGGAGCAGGGGACAGGTCAGGAGAGGTCTGCCACGTCATGTGGGTCACCTCCCAGGCTGGGAATTGAACTTGAGTTTCAGTGGGTGTGGACAGCTTCATAGTGTTGTGCTTTAACCCATTGCGTCACTAGGGAGGGCCCAATCACTGTGGTTTTCTATGTATAATCAAGCAGGCTAACTTTTTATCTTTGTCCAACTCTACCAATTACTAGGGTGCCCTGAGTGGTCATAAGTTGAGAAAGAGAGAAACCTTGTTTTATTTTTTCAAGTTGGCAGAAAGTACATCTCTGGATAGTTTTGGACAGAATCTCAGTGGCTCACCTTGCATCTAGTTATTGGGATAGATTCAGAATCTCCATGGAGAGAGGAGGTGACAGAATTGAGGAATCCTGGTCACCTGACTATTGAGTTTGGGAGGATTTTTCAGTTATGCCCTGTCAGGCACTAGCTTTTTTCCTGGTTTGACATTCTCTTAACCTCTACCCTTTGAGCCCAGTAAGTTGTTCACTAGTTCAGTAATTCTCGATTACTCTCAATAAAGCACAGAACTGTGTTTTTTTGGTCAGCTCTGGTAACCTCATAAGCTATACATTTTTAGTGTTTCTTAGGGATGTTCAAGAGATTCAGTGAAGGTAAATCTTGGCAAGATCAATTGAGGGTCATTCAGCCCCCTCGGTACCAGACACCAAAGCACCATGAAAAACAAACAAAACTTGAAAATCCTGAGTTTTTGCCTGTGGAGAATCTAATTTTTAAAAATTATTATTAAAGGTTTATTTATTACAAGAACTGGGGTACAGGCCAGAGGTGTGTATGTGGGAGTGAGAGGATTCACCACAGAGTGGTGGGTAGAACAGGCGCATCTATTGAAATACTCTTCTGAGGGGAGCAGTGGACAGCACAAGAGAGGTCTGCCACGCCATGTGGGTCAGCTCCCTGGCCAGAGATTGAACTCATGCTGCAGTGGCTGTGGCTTTAACCTGTTGCACCACCAGGGAGGGCCCAAGAATCTAATTTCTAATTGGATAAGGACAGGTTTTAAAAGTAGTTAAGAAAAATAACTTGAACAATGATGATTAATAACAACTATTTAAAACCAAAGAAAATAAGATACATACACATATATAAATTGATCCTGTAAAGGATAATATATTTCACAGATGAAATATGAACATGCAAATAGCTTATGAGAAGACTTCTGGAAAGATAGATGTGAAAATGGAAGCATTGTGATTTGACTGGTGGGTAAATGTGGGTTCATTTGTTTTAAAGAATGGCCTGTATAGAAGGTTTGTAGCTTTTAGCGGAGAAATAGATATGGGGTACAGAAAGAGGTTTACCTGCCTGGGCTAGAGTCCTGTTCTTCTATGAAGTCATTGTTCTCCCAAGAGGAGGAAGTGAGCAGCACCAGTATTGAAGTGTCTATTTTGATGTTAGTTCATTCATTTCTTTATTCAGTAATTATTATTTTTTCTTACTATTGTCAGGCATTGGGAATAAAAGATAAATAAATCATGGTTTCTTCCATAGACTCATGGGAGGGACAGACTAATACAAAATTACAAGAGCTATGCAAAGAGTTACGGGGTAACAGAAAAGGAATATTAACAGTCTTTGAGGCAGTGGATTAGCTAGGGAAGACTTCACAGAGCTGGCATCATAATAGCAGCTAACATTTTTGTTGTTGTTTGCTTGTTTGTTTTAATATCCACCATATCATGCTAGGTGCTTTACAGGCATCTTTTCTAGGCCTCAACACATGGATTGTATAATGGAGAACTGTAAACTGGGGCTCAGAGAGGCAAAAGAAACATGGCTGAGACATATGGATAGTACAGGATTGGAGCTCAAGTCTGTCTTGACTCAGAAGCTTGTTCTTGTAGCCACTGTGGTATTCTAATTTTTTCTTGGGTTTTTGGATGGAGCGAATAAGGGTTTACATGGTGGTAAAAAGTAGGGAAAACGTACTCAAAACAGAAAGGGAGCAGCTTCTACACAGGCAAAGAGGTAGAAAAGATCATGACTTTAAGAAGAAGGAACTTTTAATGGCTTGTTTTCTGCATACACAGAATAGTAAGTATAGTATATAGTGAGGTATCATTTGCCCTCTACCTGGCTTATTTTTTTTTTTAAGGTTTATTTTCATTTATGTATGTACACACGAACTGGGGCGTAGGCCAGAGGTGCAGGCGGCGAGAGGATTCACCAGAGACAGAGTGAGAACAGGCAGACCTACTGAAATACACTGCTGAGGGGAGTAGTGGGTGAGATAGGAGAGATCTGCTGGGCCATGTTGATCAGTTCCCGGTCTGGGGATGGTGTTCTGGCTGCAGTGGTAGTACTGAGACTTAACCCCTTGTGCCACTAGGAAAGCCCTCCTGAGTGGGCTTAAAAAGAACATCATCAAAACTAAGGCCACAAAATGTTAGTCACAACCCTCTCTCCTCCCCCCACCTTCACCCCAATCACTTTAAAATTTTTGTTTCTCTGCTGTATAGTCTTAGTAGTGGAATTGCTGAGATATAATAGGATGTGAAATTCTTCACCTTTACAAGATAATGCCAAATTGTTATCCAACTGAATTGTATTGATACACACATCCTCACTAGCTGTTTGGTCTAAATTTTTACCATCGTAGTGTCAGATTAAAATTTTTGTGCCCTTTTGGTAAAATGTTATCTTATTACAGCCTTACTTTGTAATTGTCTTCATAATTAATAAGGTTAATAATCTCTTCATATATTTACTAGCCATTTACCTTTCCTATTCTGTGAAATGCCTGTTATCATGTCTTTTGCCGACTTGGTGGAGAGTTTATATGTCTATTCTTAGAATTTTTATTTAGTATTATTTATTGTGGATGGCTTTTTTTTTTAATTATTACAAAAGTTTATTTTTACATCATTTCACACATTTTTTTTTCCATCTCGATTTATTGTGGATGGTTTTAACATAGCTTAGTTTGCCTTTTTTTTTAAAAGATTTATATATTTATTTATATAGAACTTGGGTACAGGCCGGAGATGCGGAGGGTAAGAGACAGCGTGGGGAGCAGACCAGGCAGATCTATGAAGTATACTGCTGAGGGGAGCAGTGGGTGGGTCAGGAGAGGTCTGACGCACCATGTGGTTACCTCTGGGGCAGGTGAGGATCGAACTCATGCTGAAGTAGCTTAAGCTTCTCCGTGTTGTGCTTTAACCCGCTGCGCCACCAGGGAGGGCCCTACTTTCTTTCTTTCTTTTTTTTTTAATGACTGCATTTTTAGTTTCCTTTTTTGTTGTTTCCTCCCTATCGTGAGATTATGAAAATATTCTCATAGTTTATCTCCTAAGGAAAGTTTTCAAATTTTATTTTTCATTTGAAATAGATTTTGGTGTTCCTGTAGTAAGGATTCAGTTTATTGTTTCTGTTTCTCCTGCTTTTGTTTAGATCCAAAGGGAATTGCTAGTTGATGCAGTAACTCCTGTTTGGATCCTCCCGGGATGAGTAACTGGAATGCTGAAAAGCACCAGGGATATACTGTAGAACCAGTTTAAACAGTGCTTTCAAATAATATGCATTGCTCAGAAGCTTGGGCCAGTAGCATATCTAACTGGGGTTGTTAGTATATACTTGGTTGTTGTACTCAGGATATTTCTGATATAAGATAAACTTTTCTATCATACTTACATGAGGACCCTGAAGGATTTTATGACCAGACTGTGAGTGCTTCAGAATTGCTCATTTGAAGCTGAATGACAGATCCCTTGGAAGATTCCCAGAGTGGTGAGGCAAATGCTCAGAGTCCTGGAGTGAGATTAGGCATTTTTGAAAATAATTCTCCTTCATTTCTTAGATATTTCTTAAGACAGTGCTCTTTATTTATTTTTTGCTAGATTTTTTCTATCTTAGAAATTTATTATCTTTTGGTGCCTAGTGAATTCTGATCAATTGTTAGGTTGATTACTTTAGTAGGAATCCCAGTTCAAAATTTCTCTCTCCCAGGAAGTCTTCTAAATAGCTTAAAGAGTCTATTAAGTCTGAGCTGGGGCACATAGACACTTTTTTTTTTTTGTAATTTGTAGTACAGTATTGTTTTCAACATAAGTTTTGTTTTTGCTTTTCATTCTTTCGGTTTTTGAAGTAGAAATTAGATGATCTTATTTTATAGTGTGTCCCTCTAGATCCCTCTAGATGCCCCAATATTTTTTTTTTACAATAATAGATATTCTTTATCTGTATATACTGATTAACAGCTGTGTGCTAGAGGCCTTCCATGATGAGCCCCCATTTGCTTTTCTAGCTTACCTACTTTTTTCCCCCCAGAAATAATGTTCTGTCAGTCTGAAAATAGTTATGTTCTAAATTTTCCTGTTGGTAAGAGTTCATTTACTTTTGCCACTCTTAGCTCTTTTTTTTTTTTTTTTAAAGATTTATTTTTTGGCCCTCGCTGGTGTTACAACAGGTTAAAAAGCCAGCACTGCAAGCAGCCGCAGTCGCTTTAGTGAGAGTTAGATCCCCAGCCCCAGAGGTGATGCCACATAACTTGATAGACCTCTTCTGACCCACTGGTTGTTCCCCTCAGCAGTGTACTTTGTCATTTTGCCTGTTCTGCTTCCCACTTTGTGTCTGGTGAATCCTCTCACTGCCACTGCACCTCTGGCTTGTACCCCAGTTCTGTGTGCATAAATAAATAAATCTTTAAGAAAAAAAAGAAAACATTTATTTTTATTTGCTTATGGATAAAAGAACTTGTGTGTAGGTTAGAGGTGCAGGCAGGGGGTGAGAGGATTCACCAGAGACAGAGTGGGGAACAGAACAGGCAGATCTTCTGAAATACACTGCTGAGGGGAGCAGCCAGCTAGTGTGAGTTAGCTCCCTGGCTGGGGATCAGAATGGCTCCAGTGGCTGGCAATAGCTAGATAGCACTGAGACTTTAACCCCTGTGTCACCAGGGAGGCCCATTCTTCTTATAGTTTTGACTGAATACAGTTTATCTTCCAGTTGCCTTCCCAGGGCCTTTTGCCAGAAATAATTTTTTTTACTTCACTGCTGTGACACTCTAGCACACCTGCACTGGAAGTAAATACAATTTATTTATACAAGTATATGTTTAACCCACAGGATTATAAATCTCTTATGGGTAGGTAGAGACAGTTCTGTATCATTCCTTAGCGTTTTGCTTAGTATGTGCAAAGAAATGTTTGTTGTAAATTAACTGATTATTACTCTTAGTCATTTACATATGGATTAATGCAACCACTTCTCAAAAGAGCTTATTTACTTAAATAGGATAGCATAACTACTTCTCAAAAAAAAGCCCACTTTTCTAAAGATCCTATTTATTAAAAATAAAACTGCTGGGGCCCTCCCTGGTGGCGCAGCGGGTTAAAGCACTGCACTGAGAAGCTAAAGCCACTTCCGCATGAGTTCGATTCCCGCCTGCCCGGGAGGTGAC
>NW_004567112.1:16932701-16952066 GCF_000260355.1 Condylura cristata | reverse complement strand
TGGTCACCTCCGGGGCAGGCGGGGATCGAACTCATGCGGAAGTGGCCTTAGCTTCTCAGTGCTGTGCTTTAACCCGCTGCACTACCAGGGAGGGCCGAAAGCTCTTTTCTTGTCTTACTTGCTTTGTATCCTTAGCACTCTGAAAGATGCCTTATGCATAGCAATTGCTTAATTAGTAAATATTTCTGGAATTCCTTCTTCCCTTTCCCACATAGCCTTGCCTTTTTAACTTTCCTTAAGCCTAGACTAAATGTTTACTGTCTGCCCCCCTACTCTTTTTTATTCTACTTTTTTTTTGTCATCCTGAAGAGTCATGGAAAGTGGTAACATTGGCTTCACGTGCTCCTAGGTTTTCTCTATGGCTCAGAAGAAATTCTGGCTTTTGTACTTTCACCTGGGAAGATAAATATCTTTTGTAAGTGCTGCTCTAGGCAGCAGAGAAAATCGTGTGGTAGTAGAGTTGGTAGTACTTTAAATACCAAAATAATACTTTAGCTTTATTTCTGTTTCATATAGAACCAACTGTAGTAGCTTTCCATCTACTTATCACAGATTTTCTGCTATATAAAAGCAAGGGAATTTGAACTTTCAGAACTTTTAAAAGGTTGTATCACTGCCACTCTCCAGTTTTCTGGAACTGACTTGGTGGAATAGATGCAGTCTACAAATTGACATTGTTAACTATGCTTCTAGCACAAGGCTATTTTTCTAACAACCTTTATTCTTTTCTTTTTTAAGATTTATTTATTTATGCATATGAGAACTGGGGTACAGGCCAGCGGTATAGGAGGTGAGAGAATTCACCGAGACAGAGTGGGGAGCAGAACAGGCAGATCCACTGAAACACACTGGTGAGGGGAGCAGCTGGCTGGTCAGGAGAGGTCTGCTGCACCATGTGGGTCACCTCCCTGGCCAGGGATCGAACTCATGCTGCAGTGGACAACTTCATAGTGCTGAGCTTTAACCTGTGGCGCCACCAGGAAGTTCTTGTTCTTTTCTTTTAATTTGATCTTTATTACTTTGTTGAGTAGATAATAAAAAAATGGGGAGACCTGAAACATATCTAAAACAACAAACTTGTAGCACAGATATATCTTCATTCTAAAGCCCTCATAGGAGAGACTTTGGAAACAGTCTTTTTCTTTAGACTCATTGACTTTGAAGAATTTGTCATTCTTACTATAGATATGGTTGCATTAAGTTGAGAAATTTTCTGGATCAATGGTTTTTTGAGTTGTATTTTGAAATTCCAGAGACCTTTAGAAGAGCCAGGTGCTTGGATTCACATCATAAGATAAACTTTATTCCATCTTAGTATTACATGTGAAAAATTAAATTAAATTAATTTAATTGTTGTTAAATTATAATTCTAATCTTATCAGGTACTGGTTTAAGATTGGTTTTACTCTGGGTAACCAGATAGTAACAAAACTTTTAACTGTTTTGTTAGGTTTGCCAAGATGGTGGATAAAAATATTTACATCATTCAAGGAGAGATTAACATTGTGGTTGGGGCCATCAAACGAAATGCCCGATGGAGCACCCATACTCCTCTGGTAAGTGGGGGATAGGTAGATAGCTTGGTCACTGAGTTGTGGTAGAGGATTTGCTTTGTGATTTAAATAGTAATCATTTTACCAGTAATAATGAATTCAGAGTTATTCTTGATATTAAAGAACCTTCTTTTTTGTCCAAGTAGTATCAAATTTTTACGCTACCTTTTTCCCTCTGGGATCCAAAGATGATACAATTTTTCTTTTTTGATAATTGATATTACATTTTAAAAAAATATTTATTTGTGCATACAAATAAATAGGGTGCTGGCCAGATGTGCAGGGTAGTGAGAGGATTCATCAGAGATAGAGTGGGGAGCAGAACAGGCAGATCTACTGAAATACACTGCTTAGGGGAACAGTGGGCACGACAGGAGAGGTCTGCTGTACTATGTAGGTCACCTCCCTCGCAGGGAATTGAACTTTTGCTGCAGTGGCTGCAGATAGCTTCAGTGTGCTGTGACTTAACCCCTTGAGCCACCAGGGAGGCCCCAGATTCTTTTAACTATTTTGGAAACAACTTAAGCAAGCACTTGACACTTCTTTTATATATCTGAAAATGTAAAAAGATTCCTTTTAATTCCTTAGGGCGGTAATTGCTATCAAATTCATTTAAGTTAGTTTAGTTTTTGATACATGGTATATGACTTGGTGATAGTATTGCTTGGGAGTTCAGCAAACTTCCATATATAGAATCAGCCTATCTTGCCAATCAGAGGAGTGAGAAAACTTAGCTGTTATAAAACTGACTTTCTTTGTTGCATATGCATGTAAAGAGATTATTTTTCTGTACAGTTGCATAAAATAGTTTTTAATCACAATTATAAAAACCAGTTAGACATTTCCAACTTGGTGTGTGTATGTGAGTATCTTATGTTCATTTACAAAAATTGGTTGTTTTAAAAGTAAGAGTGGAGTCAGATTTGTCTTTGAAATGAATACATGCAATTACATAAATGAGTATGAAGAAGACAAAATAGAACACTATACATGTTTTAGTCTATTTGGGGTACTATTACAAAATACTGTAGACGAGGTTGCTTATAAACAACAGAAATTTATTTCTCACAGTTCTAGAGGTTGAGAGTCGAGATCAGGATGCCAGAAGATTGAATGAGTGCTCAGTTGTGGGTCTTAGTCTTCTCATTGTATCTTACATGGTGGAAGGGGCAAGGGTGCTCTCTTGGGTCTCTTTTATAAGCGCATTAATTCCATTAATAATGCCTCTGCGTCCTTCAGACCATAGAATTATAAAAGTTCTGCCAGTTTATAGTAGCTGAGTGCTGTGGTCATGATATAGATTAGTATTTACCATTTTGGGCAAGCCCTATGAAATAAGAGACTAAGGAATAGGTTAATTTTCTTTTCCTCAGAAGAAACTTAATGGATTGTCTAGTTAGATTTAGGAAGCACCCTGATCTATTCTTTATTTCCTTTTTCCTCTTTGGCTCAATCAATAATGACTTTTTTTAAAAAAAACCTATGTGTTACAGGATGAAGAACGGGATCCCCTGTTGCATAGTTTTAGTCATCTAAAGGAAGTTTTAAACAATATAACAGGTAAGTCCCCAAATCTAGGTAGAATTATTTGTCTGGTAGGAAAATGATTTATTGCCTTGTAGGTATATAAACTCCTCTGTAAAGTATAGTACAGTAAGTATATTATATTATAGTATATATCTTACTTACTATAGTAAGTATTTTAAGTTTTTATGGCTGAATATTTTGGTTCTGCCATTGTAGCTCAAATGCAGAATAGATATACCTAAATGAATGAGCAATAAATAAAATTTTCTTTAATAAAGGAGACTGCAAGCCAGATTTGACTCATGGGTTATTGTATTGGTTTTATCTTTTTCTTAGAATTCCTAGTAGGGTATCCCATTTTAGTAGGGAATCAGTGTTTATATGATTATAAGCATCTTTTGTTGTTAAATTATAAGCAGTTTTTAAAAACTACTTTCTCTCACCATAATTGCCATGAAGGAGGTGTTTGGTGGTACAAGTGGAGTTTTTAGTTTTTATAGCAAAAACCCTTCTCTAATAGAAAGTCATTATTGCTTTTGGAGCCTTACATCTTTATAATGCAGCTTCTTGACTCTTTATTCATATGTTCCCAGAATATTTTTGTTTTCCTTATAATAACTTTGTATAAAATTTATATGTTTAAAAATTTTAAAGCACTTTCACATTTACTACCTTATTGAACTTTATACAATCCTGTAAGGGAGACACAGCAGATACTCTCTTTTTTTCATGATTGAAGTTGAAGCCAGAAAGATTTTAAGTGATTTAGCAGGTATCACATTTACCCTAAGATGAAGCCAAACCTAGAATTCAATACCCTAATGCCTGATTCAGTGTCCTGTTCTGTACTGCTTCTAATCATACAATTGGAGGAAAATTACACAGAAAATGTCTTATGTATGTATGTGTGTTAGAGAATGAGATGGTCACAACATTGTATCTGAGTTGAGGAGATAAGCCTGAGAGTTGTGTTCCTCTGTTGACAACAAAGTATTTTTGCACTATGTATCCCAGGTATGGTTTTAGCTAGAACATATATAGGACCAGAATTGAAATACTTTTTATGTTTTGAAAACCAAATAAACAAAATAAATTTCTTCCTTTTGTGAGAAATACAGAATAACTAGAGAAAATAATCCTTTTTACTTTTCATCAGTTATTTGACTGCTTGGACTGAAGCTGTTTAAGAAACATTCCCTAAAGTTTTTTTTTTTTTTAAAGACTTATTTATGCATACAAGAACTGGGGTACAGGCTAGAGGTGCAGGGGGCGAGAGGGTTCACCAGAGACAGAGTGGGGAACAGAACAGGTAGATCGATTGAAATACACTGCTGAGGGGAAACAGTGGGCAGGTCAGGAAAGGTTTGCCACGCCATGTGGGTCACTCCCTGGCCAGGAATTTAACTTATGCTACAGTGGCTGCACCACCGGGAGGGCCCAAGTTTTTTTTTTTTAAGGAGCAAATTTTATTCAGTTGAGAAGTGTTAGACATGTTAGTCGAGAAGAATCAAGTGTAGAGGAGGTGGTTGTTAGCAGGCCTACTGCTGCAACTTGGCATGGTTTTATTTTATGAAAAGTTGACTGCTTGCATAGTTGTTTCTTTCTTTTTTTTTTTTACTTTGCAGATAAAGCTCACCTATTTCAGAAAGAAAATGTAATGAATAGAGATTTACAACTCTTTTTGGAAGCAAGAATTTAGAGTACTACCTTTTTAAGTGATATTAAGAGAATTAAACACGTTAATATATTTGGAAATGTTTCACGAATGAACATTTTATACACAGCGAGGTATTGTTGTTTAAGTGGTTTGGGAATACCCTGAAATAGCTGAAATCAGATTAGAGTAGACTTGTAGGTCTGTCGGGTACTCTGTTAACCTTAAGAAGCTGAGATGATGTAGCCCTCCATGGTGGCGCAGTGGGTAAGGACACAGCACTGCAAGTGAACTGCAATTGCTTCAGTGTAAGTTTGATCCCCTCCCTGGAGGTGACCCACTCTGACCCACCTGCTGCTCCCTTCAGCAGTGTACTTCGTCGATCTGCCTGTTCTGCTCCCCACTCTGTCTCTGGTGACTCCTCTCACCACCCCTGCACCTCTGGCTTGACCTCAGTTCTATGTGCATAAATAAATAAATCTTTAAAAAAAAAAAAAGCTGAATGTTAATTCTGTTCTGACAGCCACATTGCCTATTTGCAATCTAGTCTATGTCCCACACTTGCTTTCTATATCCAGACATGTTCCTATACTTCACTTCAGAGACCATTAAGTGGTGAATGGTGTAGTCCAAGACTTGGGGTCCTTAGACCATTTAAGCGCTATCAAAGTTGAGTCCACTGCCTAATTTTCTTATATTCTTGGTTAGCAATACAGTTTATTTGCTGCTTGAAACTAATAAAACCAGAAAGTGCTGAGGTCTAATTCTCTCAATGGTAAAAAGAGCATAACTGGCTACTGGCAAACTTTTTGCTGGAACAAGGAAGAAGTTGCCATTGTTTTCCAGGGTCTAGTAGCTATGGCAAATGTTGAAAAGGTGCCTACCGATGTTCTTGGATTTTAGCATATTACCTGCTTGAGAAAATGACCCAAAATAGAGCATATAGTGGTATTCTGATTTGTTCTGACCTGCACCCATACACCCACACAAAGTTGGTTTCTAGAAGCAGGTTTATGGGTCAGCTGCCTCTGTGGTCCTGGACTCTATAATCCATGACTGATTTCTTACTTCTTTTACTGAACAAACAGATCTTTTTTCTGATTGGCAGTATCAGGAGAACTGTTATCTTGGAAACTTATTAATGGTAGAAGGCTGGGAAAGGATTTTGAACTTGGGGAGAGAAACACTAGGAACTACCCATGCTTTGTGACTGGGGATGGTATACTACTTAGAGTAGAATAGGTATGGAAGGATTCTACTCAGTTTACCTCATGAATCTGACATGAACTTGGTCTTAAGGCTGTTTGTATTTTTCTACACTGCTGACTTGGTCGGTAAGAATATCATTGTTGGGATTGGGGGGTTCATTGGATATTGTCAGTAGACCAAAATTATTTTTTTCTTATAAACGGGATTTAAAAAAAAAAGTTTATTTTTACATCATTTTGTGCCTTTTTCATCTCAGTTGTAATCCTCGTGGGCTCCCATCACTAAATCACCATATACTATCACCATAGGCCAATGCACTTCCCCCTGAACAGGGGATTTTTTTTTTAAATTTTGTAATAGTTTATTTTCCATCTCAGTTGCAATCCCTTTGGGTTTCCCATCACCAAATCACCCATGTGCCATCACCATAGTCCAGTGCATTTCCCTCCCCCCACTGTTTTTGATCCCATTCCCACTCTATCCCCACAAAATATCTCTGGTATATAGCTTAAACAGGGGATCTTTTAAGAACATAAGCTCTACCTACTTCTTTAGGAATATTATCTGAACATTGTAAAGGAAATAAGTTCATTATTTCCAGTAAGTTTGGCTTAGTGTTCATACCAGTTATTTTCACAGATGTGTCTCTGGACTACCTTTGTAGTCAGTATTTGCCCAGACCGCATTATAACTGCATGCTTTATAACATTTAGAGTAACAGAACATTCCAGTAACAAACCTGAAGAGAGGCTTGCTTGAAAGAACAGGGTCCTAAGAGCAAAGCTTGTATATTGTTCCTTTGGATAAAGCCTTCACTCACCACCAGTGAGACTTGACTGCTATCCTTCATTTGATCTTTAAGTTCTCTTAGGAATCCTTTTAAGAGCTTATTCTGAATGTGTTAAAGCAGATGTGTGGTTGCCAGGGGCTGGGAGGGGGCTTGAGGAATGATTGCTAAGGGGTACAGGGTTTCTTTTTGGGATGATCAAATGTTCTGGTGATGATTGTATAATTTTTGCATACACTGAAAACTATTGAATTGTACATTTTAAAAGGGTGAATTTTATGGCATATGAATTATGGCTTCATTTTAAGAAAACAGTAAATATAAGATGGAAAAATGATAGGTGATACCAGTTTTCCCAGGACTCAGAGCTGTGGAGGAAGCCTCTCTAGTCACTGCCCTGCTTTGAACCCATTACCCGGCAAAGGCAGCATAAGGCTCTGTTGAGTCTCCTGGCCCAGTTTGTCCTTTTATGTCTCTCTCATTAACTCAAGGAGGCACATGGCTTTTATATTTAAATTTATTCAAGCTGTAATCTTTGACATTTGAGTTAGCTTTTAGTACAGTTTTGCATTTATAGTAATATATATTATGTATTTTCTCTATCCCCAAAGAATCCGTTTTAATCTTTTCCGGATGCAAATTTCAGGCTGTCTTGTCCCATCTCCCCTCTCTTGCTCTCTTTCCCCTCCCCCCACGGAGTGTGTTTGATCAGGTGTGGCAGGAATATCCACTGTCAAGCTGCGCCCTTTATATTAGTCAATATTATCCTTCTCCCCCCTCCCTGTCTGTCTGCCCCTTTGGGCTTTCCCAGTTGATTTATAATTTTGGAATTCTCATCGGAGTCTGTAATACAGTTTGTTCATTATTTAACCAAAACCTGTTTAATGAGCAGAGAGAGGCAATGTAAATGTTAGGCATGTTGCAGTGATGTACCTTTGTGCTTCTCAAAGCGGGTGGGTAGTTAACTCTGTGCTGCCTGCAGGACTGGGATGTCCTGGCCTTGGGGGCCGAAGGCCCACTGTCTCTCCCTTACCTCTGCCTAAGCCCTGCCATGAGTTTAGACTGCAAAGATGTGTTTCCTTTTATCCTTATATGATCTTGTAGGGCTTTTGGCACATTGGAGTTATCTTTAAGCTCACAGTTACACTCTGTGGTAAGGATAGGGAGATAGGAGAGAAAGTAAAATACCAGGATACTTGATACTGCTCTGAAAAGAGTAGACAGTTTAGAAGAATCCTTGCTGATATGGTATGTGGTCTTTGATCTCTTTGTCTTCAGTCTAGACAAGTCCTTGTAAACCTTAGTACCTTTCATCCAGAAGCGTTTCATAGAAGGAGCTCTAATCAGCGATAAGTGATATTTTACTATGGTTACCAGCCACCAGATTTAGCTGCCTTCCTCCTTGGTCTTGGTCTTTAAACTTGGTAGGTTGCACAGAGTAACACTGAGGGGTAGAGTATTTCTTTACTGAGCTTACCTGGACAGCAAAATATAGTGTGCTTGAGTTTTAGAAGGAGAAGCAGGTGCCAAGAGAAAGTGAATGTATCAGGAGTTTATTTAAATATAGTTTATCCTGGACAAACACACCTGTAAGGGTACTGTCTGCCTCAAGCTTTGTGAATTCAGAGTCTGAGCTACGAGGTTTGCATCCCATATAACCTCCAGAGGTTTGCAGAGAACATTTATAGTTTGAAAGCCAACCTGGGGAGAACTATGACTAAACACTTGTCTGGTCTAAACCTTTTAGAAATAGCCTGTTAGGTCAAAGTGAATTTGCTTAAGGTTACCTCATGCCTCAAGTTGAAGGTGTTTCAATTGGAAGATGGGAATTGTAGGGAAAAGAGCTTTTAGTAGTCACAGTCAGGAAGAAGTTTGAGTAAGGCTTCATTATTTGAAAAATATTTTTGGTAAAGTTAGTTCCCATATTTTTTTCTACAGGACTCAATAGTTTTGGGAATAGTAAAGTAACAATATATTATATAATCAGCAAAAGAAGGTTGAAAGAGTTAGTTTTGTCTCAGTTGGAGTGAGTTTATGAACTATTCAAGGCCTTACTCAGTAAAGGACTAAAAGAAACAGATTAAACTTTGGCAGACAAATTCATGCAATGGGTTGAGTGTTGGAAGAGGCAGGATTGGGCATACTTAAATAATATCTATTTCCTGTGCCTTTTTGACTTTCTTATACTCTAATAAAATATAAGACTGTTGAATTTTCCCCCCCAAAGACTTATTTATTTATACGTAAAAGAACTGGGATATAGGCCAAGGTGTGAGGGTTAAGAAGATTTACTAAAGACAGAGTGGGGTGTAGAATAGGCAGATCTGTTGAAATACACCGATAAGGTTAGGAGCAGCAGGCAAGTTGGGAGAGGTCTGCTGCACCATATGTGGGGTAGATCCCTGGCCAGGAAACCCTAACTGAGGCTGCAGAGGTGGTAGCACTGAGAACTGACCCCTAGGCCACCAGGGAAGCCCCAAGACTACATTGGTTTCGAGACTGTTGAATGACGCGTTGGGATGTGACTTGAAACTTTGGCACCTTAGAATCTTGGTAACTTGAGTGGCCTTAGATATAACGAGGAAATAAGGGTCACCTTCCTGCCCCAGGAATATTAAATTATATATAAATACAGGCCTTCAAGAGGCCTATAGTCTAATGACTTTACTTTGTCATTTCTGTTTATTGGGACCTTCCTAAATAATCTGAACCCCTTCTTTACTTGATATTTTGAAATCAAAGTGTTCTCCCAAATATTTGTGTGCCCTCAGTTTAGAAAATGAAGGCTTTGTTGAAAGAAGTGGCTCTGTGTAGTCTGATTTCTTATGTACTCAACTTTCCCTTTTTCTCTCTTTAATGTTTAAATATTCTTAGCCATTGAAAGTAATCTACTGGCATGTTTTTCACTATATGTATCTGAAAGGGGGCTGTAGAAAAAAAGGACATCTTAACAGCTTGATTTTCAAAAGCCGAGGGAAAGGAACCTAATTTCTTTCTAGTAGCAGTTAAGGGACAGTGTGACAGTGGCAGGTGTCACAGTTGCTGGTATTGCTCTCATTGCCATTGTCCTCTTTTGCATAGCTACCTCTTGAGGCCTACATTTTTCTCTGGGTATACACCCCACTTGCCATGACAGCAGTCTGATGAATAAAAAGAGGGAAAGACAGCTGCTGCTTTGTTTTTAACAAGAAGGCAGGCAAAGTCCCTTTCTTCTTTTCCACCCACTCAAACTCAGGGCAAGTGCCAATAGAGGTTCAAAAGAAGCCAAATGTTTGAAATTCAATGTGCAGTTCTGATTAGGAAAGACAGTGAAGTGTTACTTGTCTCAGCTTTGCCCTCCTCCCTCTAACCATTTCTCCATGCTCATAGATACTTAATTGATCACCTTAATTTTAAAATGATATTGCTTATGTTTGTGATATGGATTAATATATTTGTCTTTTCTTTCTTGGCACCTATTAGAAGATGGAGCAAATGGATGTTAGATGATTCCAGCTCAGATCATCTCATTAAAAAAGGGTTGTAGATGGAGAACAGTAAGCTCTCAGTTTTGCTCTGGAAACCAGGAGATAAGATGGTTCTTACCAGTTTTGAGGTCTTTGTTTCTTTACTTTGGTCTTTGGAGATCCTGAGAAACTTAATAGACAAGCACTCCTGGTTTACTTCTCATTGCATGACTCCTCTTAACACCAGCCTTCTGTTACCACTGTTACCCGTAGGTTGAGTTGTGAAGGGCTGCCACATGTGTGCACATCACAACTGACCCTCCTTGTCCCACGCTTATTGAGCGATTACTTGCCCATTTGTGGAACTCACATTATTGCCCTGGGTTTCTGGCCCATTGTGGAGTGGGACCTCCAAAGAGACCTGATAGACTGTACATCAGAGGGCAATAAATTGGCATTTCATTTGGTGGAAAGGCAGGGCCAGATGTAATGTGGAAGCGAAGAATTTTTTGCAGTCAGCCATGCAGCCTATTTCCAGGTGTCCTGGAAAGCAGCTTGGGAACTGAAAGCATAGGGTAATTGGGAACACTAACTGGGGGAGGGAGTGGGGGAAGTATCAAACGGACATTGATGTTATCTGTGATAGTCCCTGAACTGGAGAAAATCATCTAAAAGTAAAGTGACAGATGAAATTCCCTGACACTGGTAGGATTTTTTTTCCTACTGATTATTCCTCCTTTTCAAGTAAAGTGAATTATTATTGGCAAAATATTTAAAACTTGGGAGAATCTTTAAAAGGGATTGCAGAATAAAAAGACATCATTCCACATGAGTCTTTTCATGAAGGTTCATTGTTCTCTTTGGGCAAACAATAGTTCTAACAAAACTGGCCCCAAATTGATAGTTACATGAGAACTAAGATTATGACTGCTCTACCGTGGACTAAAGTAATATCTTTAGTTATATTTCATTAGTGAGCTGTGATTATTTTAAAGGGTCATGTAGCACTTTTCCTCAATTTTTTTATTATAAAAAGATTTCAAACATACCAAAACAGTATTACAGTGACTACCTAAAGCTAATACTTAAGGCAAAATAATTAGCTTAGTTATATTTGCTTCTTAATTTATTAATGAAGTGTTCTCATATTTCATTATATGTAGTTTTTTATGACTCATTTGCAAATAAGCGCAGACATGTTGACATTTCATCCTTAATACTTGAGCATACATCCTAAATAAGGACGTTCTCCTACAAAATCATGGTACCAGTATCATACCTAAGAAACATAACATAACCAGTTCTTAAAATTTTCATGTTTTCCCCCAAATTGCCTTTATTCTCTTGCTAGTTTTTTTTACTAGTTTTTAAAGTCAAAATTAATGTAAAATTCGTATTCATTATGTTCATTATACTTTAGACTTTTAAAATCGAATACAAGTTTTCTCTGCCTTTTTTTTCCCTTATGGCATTCACTGGCTTTTGAAAAGACCAGGCCATTTTTCTTTAGAATGTTTTACATTACAGGTTTGTTGTATCCTTGTGGCAACTTTTTTTTTTAACTTCTTGGTTAAAGATTTATTTATTTATGCATACAAGAACTGGGGTACAGGCCAGAGGTGCAGGGGTAGTGAGAGGATTCAGCAGAGACAGAGTGGGGTGCAGAATAGGCAGATTGACGAAGTACACTGTTGAAAGGAGCAGCGGCAAGGCCAGGAGAGGTTTCCTGCGCCATGTAGGTCATCTCCCTGGTCAGGGATCGAATTCATGCTAAAGTAGCAATGGTTGCGGCTTGCTTAGTAATGCTGTGCTCTAACCTGTTGCGCCACCAGGGAGGCCCTTTTGTTATGCTTTCTACATGTATTAGGTGATATTCTCTATAATGAATTGTTTTCATTCAACAAGAGGATGAACCATACTTTCTCCTGAACATGCAGGGAAAATAATTAATTCTTTTACTTATTCAAATTTTCAAAGTAAGAGTTAGCATTAGTAATGACCACTATTGATGACAAAGGAGGGGCTTCCTTGTACTATATTGGAGTATATAATACATTATTTTTAAAACTGTAGCCAGAACTTAGCTTATAAATGAAAGTTTGTATACTTTGACCTAGCACCTCCCCATAACTGCCATCTCATTGTCCCTAGCAACCACCATTCTACTGTCTGTTTCCATGAATTAAAATTTTTTTTTGATTTCATATATAAATATCATACAGTATGTATCTTTGTCTTATTTGAGTTAGCATAACATCCTTAAATCCCATCTATGTTGTTGCAAATAGCAGGATTTCCTTTTTCATGCTCAAGCAGTTCTATTTTATGGTTGTTTCTCTCTGGGTGAATCATCTATTGTGCGAGGAAGAGATTAATTTGAGCCCACTTGAGTCGTAATAGTCCCAGAGAATGTTAGGATAAGTGTTCTTCAAGGAAATAAGGATTGTGGATTAGAGACGTTGCACCTTGTACCTTATCCCTTTTATGTGATATCAAACTGATTGTTTAGGGAAAGGGGGATTACCACGTTATATTAGACATGACTATTCTTTGAGTTCTTTTGCTGGGGTGAGGAGGGAGTCATTTGTATTGGAAAAGGCATCTTTAGGAGCTTTGTTCTTGGTAGAAATTCATTTAGTATATATTCAGTCCAACAAATATTTCTTAAATTCTTAATGGGTGTCAGACACTGAACTAGGTAGTAAAGATCTAGTTTTCTTTTTTAAAAAGATTTATTTTTATTTATTTATGCATACAAGAACTGGGGTATAGGCCAGAGGTGCAGGGGATGAGAGGATTCACCATAGACAGTGGGGAACAGAACAGGCAGATCCACTGAAATACACTGCTGAGGGGAGCAGCAGGCCATATAGGAGAGGTCTGCTGCTCCATAGGTGGGTCAGCTCCACCTGGCCTGGCTGGTAATAGTTTGATAGAGCTGATTTTTTAACCCCTGTTAAAATTAATTCTGTCTACCACAGAGGCCCCAGTAAAAGTCTAGTTTCAAGGAGACTGACAGTCCCTGACTTCATAATATTTATGGTCCAGGGGCTTTTGATTTTGAGAAACTCTAGAATTTGAGTGGATAACCAGGCACTGGAGTTTGCTTACACGTGTGATCTGAGGAAATTGTATGCACTGTTGTGCTGAAAGCAGTTTTAGGATGGTGAGAAGAAAGCAGTATTTGCGCTGTCCTCCCACCCCTACCCTTTAGCCTAGTTTTAGCTGTCTGAAAGTGACCAAGTACATGGCAGCCTTACTGTCTGCTTCAGGGTTTGGACATCTTAAGACTCTATTAGTCCATTCACATTTACCTTTGATTAATTAGTCTGTACATCTCAGAACTGAATTGACTAAAATTGTACCATACAATAATATATCAATGGCTGATCCTGCCTTTTCTAATAAAATTAAGTTTTGCAGTTGAGCCCTTAGGGTTCACACTTCGAAATAGTTGTTATAAGTCTAGCAGAATGAACATAGGTTTTAATGACTATTTAGTAAAGATGCTGAAAGAGTGAGAAGAGTCCTTTCCTAGAGCAAAAACAACATGAGTGTTTTTAGTAGCAGCACTTTGTCTTTAGCCCTTGGGTCTCATATGAGGAAAAAGTGTAAAAGCCCATGTAACTCTGGATAGATTTGGAGTAGAAAAAGATCTGTCACCTATCATTTACTTGATAGCTTAATGTGTTCTAATTTTAATGTGCAGTTCTTTTTCCTTTGCTCTTTTTCTGTATCCAAGATACATCATTCATATCAACTATAGTAAATACGTCTTGTGATCAGAGTTTTGTGACTTTGGCAGAGGACCTTGGTTCCTTCTTGTTTAGGAAGAGAAGTTCTTGGTTAAGCTCACCTGGACTGAAGCATTGTGGGAAAAATAGTCAAGGGAAAATGGATTTCTGTTGCCAGAATCCAAATATGACTCATTAATCCTCCCAAGTGAGCTCAAGATTAGCATCTTAATCAGTCACATTTCAGAGGTTTTTAAAGACTCATTCTGTTCTCTAGCTTCTCTATAACAAGGGAAATAAGCAGAGACTGTACTTAGTAGACAATAGGAGATGGTGTCAGAGTCCTAAGTGGACCTAGGTAAACTACATGCTTAAAAGTCAACAAAACTAGGTTGTGTTCATGGAATAACATGCATGCACTATGTTGATAATATTCTTCTTTCAAACGTTTTAAATAGAAGGAAAAAGTTGGCTCACTCTACTACCAGAAGTTGTTTTAGTATTTAAGTGTTAGTTGATGCCCATTTTGTCTTTATCTAATTGGTATCAAGTTTTTAATCAGGTCAACTGATGGTGAACTTAAAAAGGTTTTTTTTTTTTTTTTGGAAATAATTTCATACTTATAGAAACATTGCAAAATAGTATGGAGGTATCCTATATACCTATTTGAAACTTGCTTTTATTCTCTTTCTCTCTATACATATATACATATGTATAAAATTTCTTTCTAAATCATTTGAAAGTAGGCTTTATATAGCATGACCTTTTTACCCTGTAATACTTGAATTTATATTTCCTAAGAACAAGGATATCCTTTTATATAACTTAATACGGTTATCAATTCAAGAGATTTAATATTGACAGTATTTTTCTATTCACATTCTAATTTGTCAAGGTGCTACAGGGCAACCCAATGTGAACTGGGTGCCTGTCTGTGGGTCCTCACCCATGTGCTTAAAATTCAGTTGTACTGCAGGCACACACAAAAAGGGGCAATAATGGATTTATTTACAAAGGGGAAAGGAAAAGCTACCGCCCAGGAAAAGAGAGAGAGATACAAGTTAACTAGAACATCCTACTAGCTTCGCTGATTTGGAACTCCAGTTGTACACTGAAAGCTCATCAAGAGCCAGGCAACCAGCCAGCAGGCACACGGTCCAGAGAGAGAGAGCGTGCGTCTAATATAGCTCTGTTATATTCCCCCAAAAGTCCCAGAATGCCTGTTTAGCTCTGCCCTTGGGTCCTCGCAGTTCTCCCGTTGGTATTGCTGGGAGTTGTAGTTTACTGGAGTAGGGGGTGGAGTCCACAGAACTCTGCAGAGTCCCTTCAGGACATCCTTTCTCCCTAACAAAGGTACATTGGCGAGGACAATGTAATTGTCCCAAAAACAGATTTCCCCCCTTTCAGTCAAGGATTAAAACACTGCATTTAGTTGTCATGTTTCTTTAGTCTTCTTCAACCTTTTTGTTTTTTTTTTAAAGAATTCTCATTTTTGGGTTTGTCTGATGTTTCTTTATGGTAAGATTCAGGTTGTGCATGTCTGGCATGAACCTGTATGCCAAAACTGATAGAATGCCCTCCTCTGGCTATAATATCTGGAGGTACCCTTCACTGATTACCTGACTAAGATATGACCTTTTTTTTTTTCTGCTGGATAGACTCTTGGAACTCATAAGCAATCTGTGAGGAGACACAGGTACTTTAAGACCATATTTTGTTCCTCATTACATTTATCACACAGTTGGTGATACTTACCTGAACATTTTTGAGTTGAAGTGATGACTTTTGAGTAGTTGCTTAAGATACTTGTTCTTAAAGGATGTAAACTGTCTTCCAAACTGGCTTGTGTGAAGTTTCTCTTGTTTTTTTTTTTTTTTTTAATTTATTTATTTGTGCATACAGAGCTGGGGTATAGGCCAGAGGCTCAGGGGTGGTGAGAGGCCTCACCAGAGACAGAGTGGGGAGCAGAACAGGCAGATCGACGAAGTACACTGCTGAGGGGAGCAGCAGGAGGGTTAGGAGAGGCCTGCCACGCCATGTGGTCACTTCCGGGGCAGGCAGGAATTGAACTCATGAGGAAGTGGCTTTAGCTTGCTTCTCAGTGCTGGCTTTAACCCGCTGCGCCACCAGGGAGGGCCAAGTTTCTCTTCTTTTTAAGAAAAATAATTGAATGTTCTAAAGATCTTTGTTTCTTTATGATATTGGTGCTTTAAAAAAAAAAAAAAAACAAATACCTGATCATTAAAAATGATTTTTGGGCACTCCCTGGTAGTGCAACAGGTTAGGATGCAGCAGCACTGCAAGCTAACTGCAGCTGCTTCAGTGCAAGTTCGATCCCTGCCCCAGAGGTGATCCACATGGTGTGGCAGACCTCTCTTGAACCACCCGCTGCTCCCCTCAGCAGTACACTTCATTGATCTGCCTGTTCTGCTCCCTGCTCTGTCTCTGCTGAAGCCTCTCACTGCCCCTGCACTTCTGGCCTTTACCCCAGTTCTGTATGCATAAATAAGTAAATCTTTTTTTTTTTTTAAGAAAAAAAAGTTTTGAAAATTGGAAAAAATATTACCTCACTGAGGCTTGACCAAGGGCTTGGAAATTTTCTAAAATATGACATTATTAGCCAGTGGGAGTTTGTTTCCTACCAATCAGCAGCATAAATGCTTCTTTTCTTTTTTTTTTCACATTTTAAAAGGACAGATTTATTAGAAAAGGAAAAAAAGAGAGACACCTGCATAGTCACAGGTGGGCAGATAGTAGAGCTGCCGAATGCTTCTCTTCTATGTAAGACTGGAACCATCCATGTAAAAAGCTGATTTCCTTCTTTAATAAGTGGGGTTTAGTGTGAATTCATCATCCTATTTCAGCTTTTATTCTCAAATTTGGTTGAGTCCATTAAGAACTTAAGTTTTTAAAAATCAGTAGTTTGGAAATGTCCATTATTAAGAAGCTTTAAGGGAAAAAATGGTTAAGAAAGCATTTCTCCATTCTTCTCCTCTATTACCTTTTTCTCTTTTTCCTACTTATTTATCTGCATTTTTACTTAGCCTTACCTTTTCTTTCTTTGAAGGACCTTATCAATAGGCACGAGTGAGCCTCTGTAAGAGAAGGCAGAGAGAAAAATGCTCAGGCTTTTTGTTTTTATTACTGTGGGCAGTAGTCTAATAATATGACATTACTAGTGAAAAGCCTATCAGTTATGTTCTGTTGAGGGACTCATACTAGAGAAAGAGAAAAAAGATAAGAAAAGCTACTAGAGAGGCACAAAAATAAGGAGAAATGAACATAAAGAAGCTAAAGGACGTGGGATGGTGGAACAAGTATGGAAAGGAAGAATCAGAATATGGGACTGCAAAAATAGAAAAATGGGAGTCAGCATTTACATTTACCTCTGCCCACTCCAGGTCTAGGACTTTTCCATTTCAGTGGAGAGTTTTATGAGGTGGGGTGAAGTTAGGTTAACAAAATACTCCTAATCTGGACTCCTTGGATCCATCCTCCAGTAACTGAAGGGTTTATTTTGCAATAGACTTGAAAGTTTGATCCTAGTAAGTTGGGGTAG
Source organism: Condylura cristata (assembly GCF_000260355.1). Taxonomy (NCBI): domain Eukaryota; kingdom Metazoa; phylum Chordata; class Mammalia; order Eulipotyphla; family Talpidae; genus Condylura; species Condylura cristata. Next base: position 16,934,597 of record NW_004567112.1, on the reverse strand, counting down.
AAGAGGCCATTGGTGATACTTTTTGGCCAGCCAATACCAATTATTTTTAACCTGTTTCAATCACTTCTTGTTCAGGCTCCTCCTTTTAACTGAGCAGTTAAAATTAGCAGCTATATAAAATGGAGAACCTCTTGTTTCTCCAGTTACTTCCAAAATAAATGGAGCAATACTGTCTGTATTTTGTCTCACTTTATTCTGAAGGCTACTGGTAGAGGAAGCATGGATTAGTGTGTAGTGATTTCTAGGCCTTGCCCTCTGGACAGATTCCCCTCTGAGTGCTGTAGCTGAGTGACGGGGCCATGTGGCAGGAGTGCAGCTGGAAGTATATCATGGGCAGATTTGAGTGGGTAAATATAGCAGGAGCAGGATGTCAGTGTGGGAGATGGATTGTTCTGGGAAAGGAAGTGTTGTCTTTCATCTGAGAAACAATTTCCTGAACTTCTGGAACTCTTGCTTTCTTCTTTTTTTTTCCCAGGGCATAACAGGAGTTGGCAGTGGTTGGGTACACTTGCCATATTTTATCTTTGGGTGTCTATTTCTACATTTAAAATTGGGAGTAAAAGATCAACTTCAACCAGTTAGGAATTGGACCTAATAAATAGGCAATACCAATGCTTTACAGTTCACTCTTTGCATAGACTTTCTTTTCAAAAAATAGCAATTCTTTTTATAAAATGGATAGGTTAAGAGACAAATAAATATACAAAGAAAATCAACTCTATTGAGAGTCAGACATGAGGTACCAGCTGGCAGGAAACAGCTGGGATGTTTCTGGGGGCTAGGTTCTTATACATCAGAAATTAACTCTTCAGTTATCTCTGTTATCTGACCTACATGTCAGATGACCTGTCTGCTTACCAATAATCTACACTAAAAGATTAAGCCTATTAAATTAGCAGTATTTTTCAGTTAACTAGAACTTATATTTTATAAAGTGCTTATGCATAATTTTTTTCCTCCTTTAAATAACCTTTTGGTTTTGAGGTTGATTTAGATTTTTCTATAGTTTTAAAGAAGTTCCCATATACCCCACACTACGTTTTCCTTGTTATTAATATTTTTTACATTTATCACAATTAATGAGCTAATACTGATATATTAAAGTTTGTACTTTATTCAGATTTTCTTAGTTTTAACCTGATGTTCTTTCTCTGTTCCAGAACCCCATCCACGATATACCACATCTCATTTAGTTGTCATATCTCTTTAGGCTCCTCTTAACTTTGACAGTTTGCTTTTTTTTTTTTTTAATTTAAATTTCATAACAACCCATAAAATAGATTTTATCTCCCCATAATAGATAATACTCAGACTCCAGTCAGGTCAGGTTCAAGATTAATAGTTGGTAAAAGCTTACGTTAAATTGTAAGGACCTCCCTGATGGCTTGTGGTTAAATCTCGGTGCTATCACTGCTGTATCCTGAGTTCTGATCCCTGATCCCCAACCCCAATCAGGGAGCTGATTCCCATACAGTGTAGCTGCAGTGACTTCTCTGGTCTTGCCTGCTGCTCCCCTCAGTAGTGTATTTCAGTAGATCTGCCTGTTCTGCTCCCCATTATTTCTCAGGGGGATCTTCTTACCCCTTGCACCTCTGGCCTACACCCCAGTTCTGATATGCATAAATATAAATAAATAAAAATAAACTTTTAAAAATAATAAAATGTGATTATGATTTGGGAAAAGGTAATGAAGTTATTATTTGCCTGCTTTTTATGTGGATTAGGGCAAAATCATCACTAACCTTCAAGTGAAGCATTTGCCGAAGAAGGATGAGACTGAAGTATAACTTACATTTCTCTTAACCTTTTTTATTTATTTTTTTAAAGATTTATTTATTTATTTGTGCATACAGAACTGGGGTACAGGCCAGAGGCTCAGGGGCGGTGAGAGGCTTC
>NW_004567112.1:16915867-16932601 GCF_000260355.1 Condylura cristata | reverse complement strand
CCGGGGCAGGCTGCAGGCGGGAATCGAACTCATGCGGAAGTGGCTTCAGATTCTCAGTACTGTGCTTTAACCCGCTGCGCCACCAGGGAGGGCCTTAACCTTTTTTATTTTAATACAAATTAGCATTATTTTATTTATAATCCTATTGGGAACACCCTTTCTCTTTGTGATTTTGCTAGGACTAACAGAGTAGCTGATTCTAAAAATCCTGGGTTGTGTCCGGTGGACCTTCTTCTCTAGCAGCAGACTGCAAGTTGCTCACTGGTCCCTCTTGTTAGCTATCTGGGTTCAAAATAAAGCCCTAAAATGATGGCATGCACACTGACACAGTCAGGCTGTTTACAGTGCATATAAAGGTAACTACTGGGGAAGAAGGCACATGAGTTTTTAGTTCTGATGTCTAAGATGGTTCTGGCCAGGTTAGACTATAGTGCTGAGAGGTAGTAGAAAAATTAAAGATTTGGTTAGCTATGTCAACAACTTACTCTGAAAATTCTAACCAGAGGGATGAGTAAGGAGGAGGCGTGAGAGGAGGTACAGTAGTATGTTACTGATGATCCTAGATACTATTAAAAGATCATTTCAGGAAGATGGAAACTATTTGGATACAAACCATCAGATCTTAAGAGAGGAAAGGACACCTCTTGCCTAGAGAAGTAGTTAGGAAGATTGTACTTATAGGATAACTTTGATCCAGAGTAACTTTTTTGATCCAGACTAACTTTTAAAATGCTCTAACTTAAGCTAACAGAGGATAAATAGTTTATTGATATCACTAACAACCACTTTTATTGAAGTGGTTTTTTAATTAATGGGAAAATGGTAAATAGTTCTCAGTTTATGTTTTTATTATACATGTCTGTGATCATAAAGGTTAGTTTGGGACTCTTTGGTAGTGCATGAATATTGCCCTCTTTGGTTAACTCTGAGTCTAAAAAAGCCTGATTTTTTTTCTCCAAAAGGAAGCTGTGTGAATAGCTGGGTAAAATAATGAAGAATTTTAGGAAGTTCTTGTATATTGTGTATCTTTATGGCATTCATCATACAGTGAGTTGGGAATACAGTAGATATTATAAATTAATAATATTAAATTAAGGACATGGGTGATTGATGTCTTCTACCAGAAGGATGGGCGGTTTTTGATAGAAGCAAAGATGATAACAGGTATTAAAATTCACAATACGGATCTCATACTCTGAAAATACTTTTGCTTGAACAATTTGAAAGAGAAAATGACAGTGTGAAGAGTGATGATTCAGAATGCTTCTACTAGATAATCCTGTTCATTGGTAAGGCTGAAACTGTCTTTACGTAGGGAAAAGCCTGGAAGAGGAGCTCTTGTTTAGAATCCAAGACAGAAGTCAATGAGCTACTTTGTCTTCAGACAACAGTGAGCTATGATGAAGGAGGGGGAAGTTTCATACTATGGTCCTGTATAATGTAAAATCTTCATGAGATCCTCAGTAGATATAGTAGATATATCAGTAGATATATATATCAGTAGATATATCTCCAAGGATGTTGTGGCCAGTTTGATTCTGTAAGCCTTCACTGTAAGTCCAAGTCTGCTCACTGACATTTCTACTTTAGGACAATCAGTTTTTGTGAAAAGAAAGCTTCCAAGAGTACTTCACTTTTGCAAGACTCCAAAGTGAGCTCTTTTGCATTATCACACAAGGTAACTGCTTATCCTAGAAAAAGCTACAGATGTAAAAACCACAAGATTTAACTGTGAGTTGTTTATGGTTTTCCAGAGCTTATATTAGTTTTTTTTAAAGATTTATTTATTTATTTTTTAAAGATTTATTTATTTATTCATACAGAACTGGGGTACAGGCCAGAAGCTCAGGGGCAGTGAGAGGCTTCACCAGAGACAGAGTGGGGAGCAGAACAGGCAGATCTACGAAGTACACTGCTGAGGGGAGCAGTGGGCGGGTCAGGAGAGGTCTGCCACGCCATGTGGTCACCTCCGGGGCAGGCAGGAATTGAACTCATGCAGAAGTGGTTTCAGCTTCTTAGTGCAGTGCTTTAACCCGCTGCGCCACCAGGGAGGGCCAAGATTTATTTTTATTTATTTATGCTTACAAGAACTGGGATATAGGCCAGAGGGGTAAAGGGTAAGAAGATTCACCAGAGACATAGTAGGGAGCAGAACAGGTGAATCTACTGAAATACACTGCTGAGGGAAGCAGTGGGTGGAACAGGAGAGGTCTGATGCACCATGTGGGTCAGCTCCCTGGCTGGGGAGCCAACTCAGGCCACAGTGGCTGGCAATAACTTGATAGAGCTGTGTCTTTAACCCCTGTGCCGCCTTGGAGGCCTCTAGGTCCAAAATATTTTTATCACCCCAAAAGGAAACTGTTCCCATTCAGTAGTTGCTTCCTATTTTCTCTTCCCTCCAGCTACCAATTTGATTTGGATTTACCTATTCTTGATATTTATATAAATACCATCATATAATACATGACCTTCTGTGTTTGATTTCTTTTGCTTAGCATAATGTTTTAGAAGTTTATGCTTAGTACATTATAAATCAATCTTTTAATGCTTTTTATGGTTCTTTAATATTCCATTATATGTATATACTACAATTTGTTTTTCCATTCATCTCTTGATGGACAACTTTCAGCTACTGAGCTAGTAGGAATATGTGTGTATGTATATATTTGAGTATACATACAAAGAATTTTTAATTCTTTGGATATATACCAAGGAGTGGAACTGCTGAATAATATGTTAATTCTCTTTAAATTTTTGAGGAACTGCCAAATGGTTTACTTTAGCAGCTGAATCATTTTTTAGTCCCAACAGCAATGAGTGAGGATTCTAGTTTTTCCACATTCTCACCAACATTTATTTTCTGGTTTGGTTTTATGGGGCTGTGTATGTGTTTTAAATATCTTTAAAAGCTTTTGAAACTATTTAGGACTTTGATGATAAAATACTGTCTATGGATCTCCTAGAATGTTTCTGATGTAGTTGGATGGCTCTTCTAGGTCTTCCAAGGTAATGAGGTTCTAGCTTTTCTTCTAAAAAAATGAGTGTAGTGATAACAAATGATAGTGGTTGCCTAGAGGAAATCTACCTTACCAGAAAAAAAAAGGGTCCATTACACTTTGGTTCTTTAGATGACAATATTCTGGTTTCATCTGCCTCCGTAATCCTGCAGCAGGCAGTATTTTAGGTCTTGCTGCCTATACAGGAGGCTCAGTTGGTTGTAGGTTGCCAATTTATTTTCCTATTTGCCAAATAACTTTCTGGTTAATTTTAATTCCTAATAAGTGACTGGTATTTTTTATACACTGATTCTTTTACTACTAACATGACATTATGTACAAATATTAAAATCCTAATGTTCACATTTCTTTGCTATCTTGCAGAATGTTTTTTTTTTTTAAGATTTATTTATTCATACAGAACAGGGGTACAGGCCAGAGATGCAGAGAGTGAGAGGATTCACCAGAGACAGAGTGGGGAGCAGAGCAGGCCAGCTGCCGAAGTATACTGCCGAGGGGAGCAGCAGGCGGGTCAGGAGAGGTCTGCCACACCATGTGGATCACCTCCGGGGCAGGCGGGAATTGAACTCATGTGGAAGTGGCTTAAGCTTAGTACTGTGCTTTAACCCACTGGCCACCAGGGAGGGCCCGCAGTATGGTTTTTTTTTTAAAAGATTTTATTTGTTTATTTTTGCATAGAAGAATGGGGTGTAGGCCAGAAGTACAGGGAGTAAGAGAATTCACCAGAGACAGAGTGGGAAGCAGCAGTAGTTTTACTGCAATACATTGCTAAGGGAAGCAGTAGGCGAGACAGGAGAGGCCTGCTGCCCCAATTGTGTGTTAGCTTCCTGACCGGGATTGACCTCAGAACTCTAGTTCAGAATTCAGACCATTGCAGTGATAGTGCTGAGACTTAACCACTAGGTCACCAGGAAGGCCTGTGTTTTCTTATTTGAAAGTCTTACATCAAATTGTTGAGTTCCTAAGTAACTTTCCTTCCTTTTTCTGTCAATTTCTACTTTTTGTGTATATGTGGGTGTGTGTATTGATGCTGGTATCTTAAGTGAATGTATTTCTTGTTTTCTCTATGAACAAATGCTTGAACTTCTAGTTCTCGTTTTCCCTATAAACTTAGCTTCCCTTTTTTTCTTTGCATTTTATATGTTGGATGGTATATATTTTTTAACTTTTAGAAAAATTGTGTGTTGCTACTGTAATATTTTTTCCTTGTTAGATTTTAAATCAGTACATTTAGTGTTCAGACTTTCTATTAATTGCATTTTAAAAATGAGTTTGGACCAGTTTTCAAATTAAACGGTACTTATAGTTTCAACTTTTGCTCCCTCCCACCTCACTCTTCCCCCCTCTTCTCTTTCCTCCCTTTCCCCCCCCCCATGCTTGTGTAGGTTTGCTAGTGTATCATAACCATTTGATCAAAGTCAGGTTTTGAATAAAGTTTTATAGTCAGGTGTGGTTGAATGACAGGTATGTTTGGATTTGGTCATGAGAGATTGGGGGATGTAAAAGTGTGAGTTTTTCCCCCCTTTTTCTTCCAGTAAGGTATTGTGGTCTATAATAGGTTGAGTTGTAACATTCATTAAACCACTCCTTACATTCCCTGTTTTCAAAGCTTATCAGGATGACTTTGATTTAGTTATTTGAAACCAAAAGGCAGTTTGTGGATCCTGGTCTAGAGTTGTGGAGCAGTAATATATTAGGGATCAGACATAGGTCCCAGAGGGATTATTCCTTGGATTTATTTGCCTAGAAGTACATACAGGAGCCAAATGGTATGTATGGAAAGCTTTGCTGGAATGCAAATTGGACACATTTTGTTGGGACCTGTAGGGGATTTTCACTGCTTCATAATTTTTCAAAGGTTTGTTATATATCAGACAGTCACTGCCTCTTCTTTAAATCTTTAAATCCTCTCTCTTTTTCCTGTTGTAAAGGTCAGATTTTTTTTGACAACTGTGTGCAGGAACAAGATTTGCTAAATCCCTTCATTTTTATTCATACAAATATCGGCATTCAGTGAGTATCAGTCATCCCAGCATTTAGAGGTAAGGAAAACTCAGGGAGAATCTTGTGAATCTCAGCTTAGTGCCAGGCATATATCTATGGGGATAAGTTTGCTGTCTCAACTTTAACCCTTGGCTATTTTGATGTGGAATAACGCCCTCATAGTGTCTTTCTTGTGAAACCTACTCTTACTAACATGGGGTTACCATGTCTATGCCTGTAAACTAGATAACATAATTAGTGGAAGGGAAGGAACAATGTTGAACTCTACTGATGGGTTCTTTGTCCTGGACAATGGATTGATTTGGAAGAGAAGGACAGGTCATTCCCTTTGGTAGAGTCCCTTCGTTAGCCTTACTTAGCTGTTAGTGGTATCTTGGATAGTAGACCACTTTTAATTTGAAGATGATTCCTTTTCCTCACCTCAGTACATGAAGTATGGTGCAGTTCCTATCAGACTTGTTTAGTTTGATGTTATGTTGTCATGTTATCTATCCTGTGTTTCTTACAGAGAGGCCTCAGTCCTCAGTCCTCAGTGTGGGCCTCATCATAGGGCAGTTAACAACATGACAGTTGCATCCCCATAGGCAAGTGATACAAGAAAGAGAGCATACTGTGTTTTCTTATGTAATCACAGAAGTAACTTACCATCACTTCTGACATATTATATAGGTCACCCAGACCAACTCTATACAATCTCTGAGAGGACTGCACAGAAGTTGTTGTATTCATTGTTACAGGGAGGTTATCATGTAAGCTGACTTCACAGGAATACCCATTTGGTCTTAAAAGTTGATCCTTCCCCTGCCCCGGAATAATTATGTTCTCATTCAGCTATCTTTCTCTCTGTCTTTTCTCAAGCCATCATGTCACTGAAATTATCCAATATGTAAATGGTAAATACTGCTAATAAAAACACTCTTTTTCTAAAATAGGTCAGTAAACATAATTGTTCCTTCTCCTGATCCTTTTTCCTTCTCCCAGCCTCCCCTCCCCATTCTTTTACCTTTCCCAGTTCTCTCCTTCACTTTCTGTTCAGGGGTTATCTATTGCAGCTGGTCCAAGGAGCCCTCTCCTCATGAGAATCTTAACTGAGGACAGTTGGATTCAGTTGGATTCAAAATCCTTTGTGCTTTCTCTACCTGTTTATCTCTGGTCTCTAAAACTTGATACAAATGGGCTAGAGTGACCAGTTATGGGCCCACCATGAATCTTACAGACTTAAATGTGTATTGATATGAATTCTTGTTGGATTCTATCCAGGAGCTCTAAAATGGAGAGAGAGGCCTTGTACATGGGAAATATTTTAAAACAAAATTACTTGTTTGTTACTTGATGGATTCATCTGGTCCTTAATATACCAGTTAGAAAAGAACTTGAGGAATTATTTGCTATTCTTCACCTTTCCAGGGCAAGTAAATATATAGTCACAGTGAAGAATATACAGGTTGATCCTGAAGTTAAGCAGGGACACTATCTGCTTGGTGACCATGTGAGCCATGCTGTACATTGTTATCTTTCCCCTACCTTAGTACATATTAAATTTTGTACCTATTAACAGAAATATCTGTAATGAAATTGTACTAGTTCAGCTCTTGGGGGTTAAAATGGGACAATTAGTTTATTTTCTTAAAAATCCTAAAGCATCTTTGGCGCCCTATGAAAGAGCCTGAAGCAGTGAATCAACTCTTCTGGTCTTAGACCTGTTGTCACTGACTGGCCTAGTAGAGAAGTCATACTTAGGAAATTCCATGGATCCTTTTTTATGCTTTAGGATATTCACAATCAGAAGGATCCAAAGTTGTATTTACATCTATAAAAGACTAAACACAAGCATAAAAAAGCTGTTAAACAAGAACAGAAGAGCTTTTTACCATAAAATCACTGACCTCTCTGACCTTCTCTAATCTTGTTGTGTGTGTGTGTGTGTGTTTAAAGATTTATTTACTTATGCATACAAGAACTGGGGTATAGGCCAGAGGTTGGGGGGGGGTGGAGGGAGAGTAAGAGGACTTACCAGAGACAGAGTGGGGAACAGAACAGGCAGATGTACTGAAATACACTACTGAGAAGAGCAGTGGGTGAGACAGGAGAGATTTGCTGTGCTGGGTTAGCTCCTTGGCCAGCTGGGGATCGGACTCATGTTGCAGTTGATAGCTCGATAGCACTATCTTTAACCCCTGTACCACCAGGGCGGCCCTGACCTCCTCTAATCTTTATAATTGTATTTACTATTCTATTTTTATTCATTTAGCATCATTTAATAATACAGAATTTAATAATACAGAATTTTCTCGCATTTGCCCATATATTTATTATGTATAATGGAGCTATAAAAATTTAGAAGGCCGGGGGCCTCATGGCGCAACAGGTTAAAGTGCAGCACTATGAAGCTACCTACAGCCACTGCACCACCATTTCCACCCCCAGCTGGGAGGTGATGCACATGGCACAGCAGACCTCTACAGACCAACCTGCTTTCCCCTCAGCAATGTATTTTTATCAACCCACCTGTTCTGCTCTCTACTGTCTCTGGCCTGTACCCCAGTTCTTGTATGCATAAATAAATAAATCTTTAAAAAAATTAGAAGGCCATAGCTTAACTATACTTTTTAAAATTTTAATTTGTTATATATAGTAAACTTTAATAATCTTTATACTGATAAAACTTTTTCTTTCTAATTATTTTCATGAAACAAGTCATACTAATAGGAAGACAGTTTTATAGATGTGCTCTATCTTACAGGGAATTTTCTAATTTCTTTTTGATTTTGCTAATTATCTGACAAAATGTTACCTTTATCATTTGTTTTTTACATTTCTTTAATTACTAGCATTTCCTCAATTGTTTTACTATTTGAAGTTTTTTTTCAATGTGAATTACCTAGTCTTAACTCTTGGATACTTATTTGACAGAAATCAGATAGTGTCCTTTCAGATTTATATCAGCTCTTTTCATATTTGGGTAATTTTCCTCCCTCTTTTTTAACCCTCATATTTACTACCAGTGTCTTTTTCCCCCAGGCTATTTGCAACCCAGGGTAAGTAGTAATATTTTTGATCCTTATAAGAGAAGTGCTTGGGCATGAACCAGTTTATTTGCATTTGGAGTGTAGAAATGAGAGATCCTGTGAGAACTTTTGGCTCAGCGTACACATGGGAGCTCTCTGTGAAGCACAAGGCTATCCAAGGTATAAGGAGGGGAGATGAGGACAAGGCTGACACAAAATCTATAAATAACCTAAGGTTTAGCTTTGTACTTTGAAATAGGAATTAGGTCACTTTATTGTCTTCCTCAAGTTATTTATTGGTTGGCCATGAAAAAAACAAAGAGACATTAGGGTTCTGGAGAAAATGTTACTGTTTTCAGGTATCAGAAAAGTGATGTATGAGTCAGTTCTGCTTTTTGTTTTCTCTTTTTGTTGGAATGAGATGACTGAGTAAAAAGTGTGAATTTAAAAATTTAACTAGACATGGTATCAACTTCTTTTTTTTTTAATTTTTAAAAAAAGATTTATTTATTCATACAGAACTGGGGTACAGGCCAGAGATGCGGAGGGTGAGAGGATTCACCAGAGACAGAGCGGGGAGCGCAATAGGCAGATAGACAAAGTACACTGCTGAGGGGAGCAGCGGGCGGGTCAGGAGAGGTCTGCGGTGCCATGTGGTCACCTCCGGGGCAGGAGGGAATTGAACTCATGCGGAGGTGGCTTTAGATTCTCAGTGCTGTGCTTTAACCCACTGCGCCACTAGGGAGGGTCGATATCAACTTCTTAAGTAAGGAAGTGGAATTCTAAAGAGTGAAAGGCCCTGTATCCCTCTATCATGGTTCTATGCTTAGGACAGTGTGAAAGGGGAGCATGTGTCATTCTTTTCACAATTGGCCAAGGTCTTTTTAAAAATCTCTGTTATAGACTGCCTTGTCCAGTCACTCTTTGAGAGAGTTAGAGACCCAGATTCCTAGAACTTTTTCCAAGGACCTGATTTCTAGTGTTTTCATCTGGGCTCTCAATTTTTTTTTTTTTGGCTCTCAATTTTTTTCTAAAATGAGAAAAGTATTCGAGATGATCTCTAACCACTTCCCTTACAGTTCTATGATTCCATTCATGCATATTTGGAAGTAGGTTGGAGAGATCCTATTCTATATGAATGTATTACATGTCATTTGTAATGAAATTTTTTGTATTGGAATATAATAAAGGATAACTTAAAGAAGAAAATATATACAATCTTTGCTTCTATGCATTTTGAAGTAGTTTAACTTCACAATTTTCCTTTGTATTTTTATTGTCCAGTCAGGTCAGTTTTTAGATGTAATTTCAAACATGTCATGTAATTTTGTAGGGACTAATTACTTCTGAGTTGAATGACTTAAGATCTTGGTGTTTCTTAAAATTTCCCATAGCTCTCAGAATTGAACAAGTTCTATTTTAATTTTTTTTTACTCACTAATATGTCTTACATTTTCCTATTACTCTACTATTAATCTAATCTAACCTATATATCTATACATAAATATATCTCTGTTAAACTAACTGTACAGCAATCCTTTGCAGTAGTTAAGAGGATGTGGAGTAGCAATGCATGCCCATACTTCTTTTTTCATTATATTCAACTCTCAAGAGGCAACATCTTTCATCTCCTTTAGAAGATTCTTTTGGAATTTATTTCTGTGTTTCTAAGGAACAAGCTTGTTACTTCTGGATTTTCAGTTTTAAGTGTGAAGTTCCATTCATTTATTTCCTTTCTGTGTTAATCTTTATAGGAGTCAAGAGATTTTAGAACTGAAAGTTTAGATTCTCCAGAGACCCACGCAAACAAGGCCTTAGTAGATAACTTAAATGAGCATGAAAAGAGGTAGCAGTGTGGATTGCAACAACTGGAAGGCTACTCCATTTAAAGACATTCAATTCTGTTTTTTAACTTCAGGTATCAAACAGTTGCAATATATGAACCTTGCTTATATCCGTATTCATTCAAACAAATGTAGCATAATCAAGTTTATGATAATTGTAGAACTTTAATAGTTTTAAACTGAGCACTCTAATACTAAAGAAGTATACTACTTTAGATAAATGATAATGGCATATTATGTTCAACATAAATGGGATAATATGATGTGCATAATGTGCTTCAAAATAATGTGAGAGGCCCTCCCTGGTGGTGCAGCGGATTAAAGCACAGCACTAAGAAGCTAAAGCCACTTCCGCATGACTTTGATCCCCACCTGCCCCAGAGGAGATCCACATGGCGTGGCAGACCTCTCCTGACCCGCCTGCTGCTCCCCTCAGCAGTGTACTTCGTTGATCTGCCTGTTCTGCTCCCCACTCTGTCTCTGGTGAATCCTCTCACACTCCACATCTCTGCCTGTACCCCAGTTCTGTATGAATAAATAATTAAATCTTTTAAAAAAAAATAATGTGGGAGTAGGAGGAGGTCATGAAGAAACAAAATTAACTCTGAGTTACTAATTATTTAGGACAGGTTTAGGTTGGGTACATGGGAATTCATGATTCTAGTCTGTTTACTTTTACTTAATTTTGAAGTTTTTCGTAATGTTAAAAAATAAGAAAGGAATTATCTGGTTTAGAACCTCCTCTCTCATAGCAGAGTAGTATTCAAATGAAGAGGAAAGGCGTTCAGAATAAGTTAGGACAAAGGCAGTTCTTTTTCATTATGTATTTTAATTAATTTAATTTATTGAAGTGTCACTGTTTTATATCTGAGCTGATATTTTGATAGTATAGGAATTCCCTCTTCAGGTATAGTCACTGCAGCATTCCCATCATCAAAATGCTCCTAGTCCTCCACCATATTCCATTATGTTTTTCCCCTTTTCATCCATCCTGTCTCCCTCTGAAAGCTGCAAACCTATGGTTAGCTTTCAAGGACTGGTTTTAAAGTTTGTTTAACAAAGATTGTTTTGTTAGGGGTTATTATTAGGCTCTTAGTAGATTACTTAGTTAAATATTTGTTATTGTCATTTGTCTTGTATATTCTATTTTTTTAAAAAAGATTTTTATTAATGCATTCAAGAATGGGGTATAGGCCAGAGTTGTGGGGGATGGGAAGGTTCACCAGAGACAGAGTAAGGAGCAGGACAGACAGATCTCCTGAATACACTGCTAAGGGAACAGTGGGCAAAACAGGAGAGTTCTGTTCCATATGTGGGTCAGCTCCTTGGCCAAGGATCAAACTCAGGCTGTAGTGATTATAGTGATATCACCGAGACTTAACCTCTGCACCACCAGGGTGGCCCCTGTCTAGTATATTCTGTTACATGCTTATTTGTATACTCAGTTAAGTAAATATTTGCTTTAATTTTATAAATATTTACAATAATAGCATGTCATTCAAAGTGAGGTTTCAATTATTCTCAATAAATAAATTTGTTGTACTATAAAAATAAAACAGCATATACCAAAAACAAGCAAACAAACAAACTCCACATGTATGAACTAGCTCACAGTTTTTACCTGGCTTTCTGTTTGTGATTTCCCATTCTTTTCTAGCTTTCTCAATTTTACAGAAGAAACTAAAGCACAGAGTGATTATAATTTGACCACAACAGTGTGGTTTATCAATGGGGATGGCTTGTCTCAGGTCTCCTGGTTCTGTCTGCATTGCTGCTCATCAGAAAATTACCTAACTTAATTACCTGACTTAAATAAGAAAAAAGTGTTAGGGTTTTGCCTGACAGTTTCCTAACTTAGCTGTTTGTTTTTAGAACATTGACTAGAGATACATATCCCTGATTTTTCTTAGGGATAGGAAATTCAGTCTTAAAGTCTGTTGGAAATCCAAGCCTATGGATGGTTATATATATATATTTTTAAAGATTTATTTATTTGTGCATACAGAACTGGGGTACAGGCCAGAGGCTCAGGGGCAGTGAGAGGCTTCATCAGAGACAGAGTGGGGAACAGAACAGGCAGATCGATGAAGTACACTGCTGAGGGGAGCAGCGGGCAGGTTAGGAGAGGTCTGCCACACCATGTGGTCATCTCTGGGGCAGGTGGAATCGAACTCATGCGGAAGTGGCTTTAGATTCTCAGTGCTGTGCTTTAACCCGCTGCACAACCAGGGAGGGCCCAGATGGTTATATTTTTTAGAATAATAAGAAATTGTAGGATTTAGTCAAGTTATAAGCATAAAGCTAGCTGGGTTGAGACTGGAAAATGAACCCCTAGGTTCTATTTGAGACCCAGTGAGATTCCATGCCCACTAAAAATTACTGCTATGTATGGAGTTTAAGTATTTTAAAAATAAGCTGTTTTCTTTGGTTACTCCCTGTTGGTACAGTGGGTTAAAGTGCAGAACTATGAAGCTCTCTGCAGCCACTGCAGCACGTGTTCGATCCCTGGCCAGGAGCTAACATGGCACAGCTGACCTCTCCTGACCTGCTGGCTGCTCCCTCAGCAGTATATTTCAGTAGATCTGCTTGTTCAGCTCCCCATTCTGTCACTGGTGATTCCCTTTACCTTCCTGCACCTCAGGCCTGTACCCCAGTTCTTGTATGCGTATATAAATAAATCTTTAAAAAAAATGCTATTTTCTTCAAGTCCAAAGCACTAAGCCAGCTACATAGGTGTACAGACTGGTCTTCTGTGGGGAATGTTGCTAAATAGCTGTGACAAAGCCTTGGTATGGTGTTTTGCTATGGAGCTGTTATGTTACTAGATTTTTCTCCTAGCTCCAATTGAAAACAAGTATTTGGGCAGTTTTACTTCATGTATATTTTATTTACATGCTTAATTTAAAAGTTTAATAAACCTGAGAGAAGTTTCAAATAACTACTTCTGCACTGGTGAAGATTTACAAAGTAAACATCAGATGAAGGAAGGGGATATATAGAAAGAAGAAAGTAGAATGACTTGTAGAGATAGATTTTAATAGTTTTTCCATAAATCTAGCTTATTCTCCTCCTCCCCACACTTTTTAAAAATTTCCTGCCCTATTTCTGTTTAATATATTTTCCTATTCAGATCAAAAAAGACATGAAAGAAGGAAATAATTTTACAGAATTCTTTGGGCAGATAATTGAGTTTCTTTTTGTATTTAGTTTAATAACCTGTTTTCCGGCCCTCTCTGGTGGCGCAGCAGGTTAAAGCACAGCACTAAGAAACTTAAGCCACTTCAGCATGAGTTCGATCCCCTCCTGCCCCGGAGGTGACCACATGGCGTGGCAGACCTCTCCTGACCCGCCCACTGCTCTCCTCAGCAGTGTACTTCGTCAATCTGCCTGTTCTGCTCCCCACTCTGTCCCTGGTGAATCCTCTCACCCTCTGCATCTCTGGCCTGTACCCCAGTTCTGTACGGATGAATAAATAAATCTTAAAAAAAAAAAGATATTGTTTAAAAAAAACAAAAACAAAAAACCTGTTTTCTTAAAAACCTGAAAATTTTATTAAACCAAACATTTATCAAGTGTCACAGAAATCAGAGATATATATATTAATTTTTCCTATCCAGTTTTAAAAATTATTAGGATAAATCCTTACCATTTTGGTAAGTATTTGGTTTGGTATGACCTTATTGACTTCTGGTGGCAATAATTATGAGTATCAGGAACTTTTATCATTTCATTTAACCCTTCCAAGACTATTTCAACTTAATATTATTCCCATTTTATAGAAGAAGAAATTGAGGTTTCAAAAGTGAAGAACTTGTATAAGCTAATCAGGGATAACATAGTGATTAGGATTAGGATTCTAGAACCACAGAGACCTGCGTTTAGATACTGGCAGTTACCTTCATGACCTTCAGCAAAATCTGTCTGAGCCTCATCTGCCTCATCTCTAAAATCAGGAAAGTATGGGATACCACTCAATGATAAGAAGGAATAAACTATTGATATGACAACTTGGGTGGATCTCAAAGCTATTGCTCTGAGGGAATAATTCCAATTATATGACATTTTGGAAAAGGCAAAGCTATGGAGACAAGGAACAAATTATGATTACCAGGAGATAGGTGGAGAGAGGGTGCCACCATAAAGAGGGGCAAAGAGGGAATGTTTGAGGTGCAGGAATATTCTGTCTCCTCACTGGAATGGTGGTCACATAACTATGTTCAGATATTAAAACTCATAGACCAGTGTGTGTAAAATGTCAGCTTACTATAAATTTATTAAAATGAATATAAAAAGTAGAGATAGTAGTAAAAACTGTCTTATAAGATCATTGTGAAAATAAAAATAAGGTAAATAAAGTGGTTTTCAGAGTATCTGGTGTATAATGCACAGTGACTAATGGTTGCTTTTATTATTGTTATTTTTATCATTAAAAGTATGTTATTAGACCCTCCCTGGTGGCGCAGCGGGTTAAAGCACTGCACTAAAAAGCTGAAACCACTACTGCATGAGTTCGATTCCCACCTGCCCTGGAGGTGACCACATGGTGTGGCAGACCTCTCCTGACCCGCCCGCTGCTCCCCTCAGCAGGGTACTTCATCGATCTGCCTGTTCTGCTACCCACTCTGTCTGTGGTGAAGTCTTTCGCCACCCCTGAGTCTCTGGCCTGTACCCCAGTTCTGTATGCACAAATAAATAAATCTTAAAAAAAAAAAGTATGTTATTAAATGTAGTGACATTCATTGAAAGGAAGATGTACCCATCTGCATGGGTACAGACAGTAAGCAGTGAGAAAAATGAGTAACCGTGAGTCAGAGTATTTGTTTTCACATGACTTGGCAAGGGAATTGAGATCTTCTGGGAGGCAGGGGAAGATAAGGCCTAGTATTTCTTTTCTGGCTACATGTACAGTTCCTTTGATTTTATTCTTCAGCAAAATAATTTTGGTCTTAGAAACCATAGCTTATTTTACTAGTTCAGATTAGATCAGAAATTTGGTGGAGTGGCCTAATCAGAAGAGGAGTGGGTGTGGTCCACCTATGTAGAAGATGGTAACCGGTCTGTATGAAAGCTGTGGGTTCCAGAGCAATTTCTTCTTGCCACCCAGTCTTCGGGTTAGAAGACTGGACAAGCATTATTCAGCAGCTAAAAAAAAGTTAAGGTCAAAGTGACATTGTAGTGGAAAATAGGCTCTAAGTGAAACTTTGACCTTTCTATCTTGTAGGTTGATTGTCCTATACAAGAGGTCAGAATTTGAATCAAAACAAGTAAAGTGGTAGGAAAGGATTCTGACCTTATGATTCTTGCTTATAATAGTTACTAGTCTTAACTAGCGCTTTCTGATCTGTGAATTACACTCATTTCAGCAAATAACCCTGGATTTCAGGAAGCAGGAAAATGAAAAAGGAATGTTTGGGTTCTTGGTACAAGGCTTTGGTGTAGCAATGGCTTATTTTTTCCTTATTTGTTTTTTTTTGCAGTGACTCTTAATTTTAAGGAGAGGTCTACCATTAAATTTGTTTCTTTTGTAGCCTGTTTCATTGCATATATTAGCGGCTAAGTCATGGATTGCTATGATGAACATTACTTTTTTCTAGGTAATGAGGGGAAATGCCCAGGTAACTAGCCAGTTGTTTTTCTTTGATTTTGATTCCAGTTTTTTTTTTTTTTATTTCTTTGTAGTTATGCTGGTTAGTTGGTTGGGACAGTGCTTTAAAATTAAGAGAATCTGGCCCACACTGGTGGTGCATTGGGTTAAAGTGCAGCACTGAAGTGAGCCGCAGTGCTTCAGTGAGTTCCATCCCTGCCATATGGTGCGGCAGACCTTTCCTGCTTTACCGGCTGCTCCCCTCAGCAATGTGCTTTGTAGATCTACGTGTTCTACTCCCCACTCTGTCTCTGGTGACTCCTCTCACCCCCCATACCTCTGGCCTGTATCCCCAGTTCTGTATGAATAAATTAATCTTTAAAAGAAAATAAAAAGAGAATCTAGTTTGGTTCAATATTATACTGAAAATGTTGAATTGTACTTTGTACAATTATGCTGTAGTTCTAGTTATGCTGATTAGATGACTAGGACAATGATTTAAATTAAAGAGGATTGGGCCGTCCCTGGTGGTACAACAGGTTAAAGTGCAGCACTATGAAGCTGTCTGCAGCCACTGCAGCACGAGTTTGACCCCCGGCCAGGGAGGTTATCCACATGGGCAACAGACCTCTTCTGTCTCCCCTGCTTCTCCCCTTAGTGGTGTATTTCAGTAGATTCACCAGTTCTTTTTCCCACTCTTGTCTTTGGTGAATCTTCTCATCGCCCCTCATACCTCTGGCCTGTACCCCTGTTCTTGTATGCATAAGTAAATAAATCTTAAAAATAAAAAAATAGGCCCTCCCTGGTGGTGCAGCAGGCTAAAGTGCAGCACTGAAGTTAGCCTCAGCCACTTTACTGTGAGTTCCATCCCTGGCAGGGAGATGATTCACATGGCACAGCAGACCCCTCCTGTCTGGCCCACTGCTCTCTTCAACATCTGACTGTTCTGCTCCCCACTCTGTCTCCGTCAATCCTTTTACCACCCCTACACCTCTGGCCTGTACCCAGCTCTGTATGCATAAAAAAAAAAAAAGTGAAGAGGATCTAGTTTGGCTTCAAAACTGAATATATGAAAATGTTAAATTGTACACTTTAAGGGTGTGAATTATATGACATATCAATGATATCTCATTAAATCTGTTACCAAAAAATGCTATACCAAGAAAAAATTGTCATGCTGATCTGTGATCTTTATTTTTTTTTTTAAAGATTTATTTATTTATTCATATAGAACTGGGGTACAGGCCAGAGATGCGGAGGGTGAGAAGATTCACCAG
>NW_004567112.1:16912586-16915562 GCF_000260355.1 Condylura cristata | reverse complement strand
GCTGTGCTTTAACCCCCTGCGCCACCAGGGAGGGCCTCTTTTTTTTTTTTTTAAGGTTTATTTATTCATACAGTGGGGTACAGATTAGAGGTGCAGGGGGTGAGAGATTCACCAGAGATAGTGGGGATCAGAACCGGTAGATTTACTGAAATACACTGCTGAGGGGAGCCCTAAGCTGGGCAGGAGAGGTCTGCTTCACCATGTGGTGGACAGCTCCCTGCCTGGGGATGGAATTCATGCTACAGTGGCTGCAGATAGATTCATAATGCTGCGCTTAACCCCTTGCGCCACCAGGGAGGCCCTGATCTGTGATCTTTCCATGGAAGGAGTGAACTAACAACTTTTCAAAATGGGATTTTTAGTACTTAGGGTCTTGATCATTCCAAACTGATGGGTTATGGAGTAATGGCTTTTTTTTTTTTAAGATTTATTTATGCATACAGAATTGGGATACATGCCAGAGGTGTAGGGGTGGTGAGAGGATTCACCAGAGACAGAGTGGGGAGCAGAACAGGCAGATTTCATGAAGTATACTGCTGAGGGAAGCAGTGGGTGGGTCAGGAGAGGTCTGCTGCACCATGTGGGTAAACCCCCAGGCTGGGGATCGAACTCATGCTAAAGGAGCTGTGGCCAGCTTAGTAGTACTGTGCTTCAACCAGCTGTGCCACCAGGAAGGGCCCTGAAATGACTTTTCTGAAGAATTCTTAGAGTTTATCTACTAAACAAATAACCATTCAGGTTGTCATCACATAGATATGTATACATTTGCAAGGAAAGGGGCAAAGGAGCATCATTTTGTCTAAAAAAAATGGATGATTTTGCTTTCCAGATGAAATTTGACAATAGAGTGGGGCAATTTTTGGTTGTCAGCATTGGGAAGGATATGTGCTACCTGTGAGAGGGTAGATGTCAGGAGGGATGTTGCTAAATATACTACAATTTACAGAATAGCCTTTTAAAACAAAGCACTATCTGGTTCAAACTCTAATGCTGAGAAATCCTGGTGTAAGTTTTACACATGTGTTTTCTTTTAAGAGTTTAAGGTTTTAGCTATTTTGGTCTTTGATTTTTTAAATTAAACTAATTTTCTTATGTTATTGTTCATTTTTGTACAGTATTGAGTTTCCCCTCACTATGTTTGGTTTCCCTATATTCCTACTTTAAATGGGTGACACCACCCATTTATTTTTCTTTTTCCTTCTGACATTTCACTGAGAATAATCCCTTCAAGTTCCATTCATGTTGCTGCAAATGGCATGAGTTTATCTTTTTTGTTTGTTGAGTATGTATATATATTCATCCACTCAATTCTTGAGTATATATATATATATCTTAATCCATTCATCTGTTTTGGGACATATAGGTTGTTTTCATATCTTAGCTATTATAAATAAGTGCTGCAATAAACATAGTAGCGCAGATTCCCTTTCAAATGTTCTTTTATCCCTTGGGCAGATCCCTAGGAATGGAATTGCTGATCATACGGTAGGTCCATTTTTAGTAATTTGAGTGTCCTCCACACAGCTTTCTATAGTGGTTGGACCAGTTGCAGTCCCATCAGCAGTGTAAGAGAGTTCCCTTTTCTCCATATCTTTGTCAGCATTTGTTGTTGCCAGTTTTTTAGATATGGGCCATTCTCATTGGTGTAAGGTTTTGGTTTACATTTACCTGATTATGAGTGGTATTGAGTATTTTTTCATATGCCTGTTGGCCATTTATATTTCTTCTTTGGAGAAGTGTATTTTTAACTCTCCTACACATTTTTTAACTGGGTTGTTTGTTTTTGCTGAATTATGTAAGCACTTTTTAGATCTTTGATCTATTTTTTTTATATTTGTTTTCTGTATTTATGCATAAAAGAACTGGGGTCTAGGGTCCAGAGGTATGGAGGGGTAGAGGTGAGAGGATTCACCAGAAACAGAGTGGGGAGCAGAACAGGCAGGTCTACAGAAATATACTGTTGAGGGGATCAGCAGACGAGATAGAAGAGGTCTGCTGTGCCATGTGGGTCAGCTCCCTGGCCAGGGATGGAATTCTTGGCACAGTGGCTAGTGATAGCCCGATAGCATTGAGACTTTAACCCCTGCATCACCAGAGAGGCCCTCTTTTTTTTTTTTTTAAAGATTTATTTATTTGTGTATACAGAACTGGGATACAAGCCAGAGGTGGTGCAGGGGCAGTGAGAGGATTCACCAGAGACAGAGTGGGGTGCAAAACAGGCCGACTGATGAAGTACACTGCTGAGGGGAGCAGCAGGCAGTGTCAGGAGAGGTCTTTCGCGCCATGTGGGTCACCTGCAGGGCAGGCGGGAATTGAACTCACGCTGAAATGTCTTTAGCTTCTTAGTGCTATGCTTTAACCTGCTGTGCTACCAGGGAGGGTCTAAAGACTGTTTTCTATCCATCGAATGGTTTTAGTACTCTTGTCAAAATGACCATAAATGTCCATGGTCTAAAATGACTTTGATATGTATACATATTTCTCTTATAAAAGCCTTACATAGCTGGCGTCTTACATAATCTTGATGACTGTATAGCTCTCTATCTGAGAACAGGTTAATGGTTTGGGTGTTTCTAAGCTTCTTCCTGCCTTTTTTTTTTATTTACACTTTTAAAGGACTGGTTTATTAAGGAAAAAAAGAAAGAAAAAGAGAAGCACCTATATAGTCAAATGTGGACAGGAAAACTCGCTTCTTACTATCTTGTATTCAGGCAACTCATACCTGGTAGAACTGATTCCCTAGGTTAAGGTATGGCCCAAAATTGTGAAGACCCCTTAAGATTATTTAATGCATCTCTCAACCAAGTATTCTGAATTCTAATATTAGTATTGTTTATGATATATTTACTGTATAAGGCAAGTACTCTCTCAGTACCTAGCTTTTTCCAATTATTAGCTACTTTTATTTGAAATTTTTAATCTTTAATTTAATCATCAAACAAGTAGATGAGGTGGGATAGTTTATTTCTATTTTTT
>NW_004567112.1:16911701-16912321 GCF_000260355.1 Condylura cristata | reverse complement strand
TTAAGCTTCTTTGTGATGTGCTTTAACCCGCTGCGCCACCAGTGAGGGCCTTATTTCTATTTTATATACATGAAAACTGAGGGTTAGAGAAATTTATTCATCAGGCTCACACCATAATGCAATTTAAATCTAGGTCTTTATGACTCCAAAACTTACATGTTTAGAGAACATATAATGAGGTCTCCATCTTCATATGTAAATTTGAGGTCATCTGGGGCCTCCCTGATGGTGCAGGGGTTAAAGCACAGTACTATGAAGCTATCCACAACTACTGCAGCACAAGTTTAATCCCTGGCCAGCTTGCTGACCCACATGGCACAGCAGGCCTTCTGTCTGTCTGCTGCTCCCCTCAACAGTGTACTTCAGTCAGTCTGCCTGTTCTGCTCCCCACTGTCTCTGACGCATCCTCTCACTGCTCCCCCACCCTGGTCTGTACCCCAGTTCTTGTATGCATAAATAAATAAATCTTTTTAAAATTTTTGAGGTCTTCTTTAATTTATATGGAAAACCCTAAAAGCTCCACAGAGGAACTAATCTAAACTATCCACCAGTTTAGCAAGGTAGCAGGATATAAAATCAACACACAAAAGTCAGAGGCTTTCCTATACCCAAACAACCAA
>NW_004567112.1:16832089-16908146 GCF_000260355.1 Condylura cristata | reverse complement strand
CCCAGTTCTGTATGCACAAATAAATCTTTTTAAAAACTTTATAGAAGAGATTGGTTCAAGAAGGATTGATACTAAACGTTCTGATCTGGTCTAATAAATGACTTTAGGAGATTCATTGATCCTCTAAAATCCTCCTCTGGGGAGAAGATCCATATTTCATCAGAACTTCTGTGTTCTAAATCTGTGAACTTGGGTAAGGAACTTTATCTTTCTCTGTTCCCTTTTGTTTTACCTGTAAAATTATGGCATTATCCTATAATCCCTAGTTTCTCCCAGCTTAACTGTTAAGAATTCCCTTTCTCTTGAATTTGCATTCTGGGTCTCACACACCTGAGGGAGTGTTAGGTTTAAATTTAGTCCCCTCAGTGAAATAGTATTGAGGTACCACTCCACATCTAATCTCTTTCTTAGCTATTGAAGTCAAAGTCGTTTAAACTATCTTTCTCTCCTAAAGAGTAATTTTAATAAGTTTTTATTGAATATATGCCAGATATTGGATTGCTGTGTGGATACAAAGATAGTTACACTTAATGAATGTCACATACTCCTGAACTATAAAGGCTGAAAGGAGAATCATTCCTGTCAAAAGAATGGAAATTGAGCACCACCGGGTTTAGAAAAGAACAAGGAATCTAGTGGGAGAGAAGGGTGATAAGTAGATTGTGGAGGGCCTTACCTGACAACCAAGAAAGGCTAGAAAATATAATGAAAAGTGACCTGACTGAAAATCTGAAGAATTGTCATAATTAGTGGTATAATCTTGGATAAGTGACTTAACTTCTCTTGAGTTCAGTTCCATTATACACACATATAATAGACTCAAATTTTATTTTTATCAGAAGTGATATATCATTGAAGTTTTCATCATCAGAATTACTGCTGTTTCACTGCTCTTTTACTTGGATGCAGTGAAATTGTTCTTTAACCAAGAGACTGTCACTTGATGTGGTTAAGGAATTAGTTGTTATACTAATTATCAGATTATATTACCAAGAATATGAGCGCACTACCAGATGTCTATTTTTTTGTCTTTTTAAAGATTAAATCTAATAGTTTATTTTTACAACATTTTGTGCCTTTTCCATCTCAGTTGTAATCCCTGTAGGCTTCCCATCACCAAATCACCTGTGTGACATCACCATAAGCCAGTGCACTTCCCCCTTCTCTCCCCCGTTTTTGATCTCAGTCCCCATTCCACCTCTGTAAAATGTCTCTGGTATATAGTTCATTATTATTCTCCCCCCACCCCCCGGTCCTTTATGCTCCTGCTATGAGTAAAACCATCTGGTATTTTTCTCTTTTCTTTCTGGCTTATTTCACTAAGCATGATCCCTTCCAGCTCCATCCATGTTGTTGTAAAAGGCATGTGGTTATCTTTTTTGATTGCTGAGTAATATTCCATTGTGTATATGTACCACTTCTTTTTTTTTTTTTTAAAGATTTATTTATTTATTCATACAGAACTGGGGTACAGGCCATAGGCTCAGTGGTGGTGAAAGGCTTCACCAGAGACAGAGTGGGGAACAGAACAGGCAGATTGACGAAGTACACTGCTGAGGGGAGCAGCGGGCAGGTCAGGAGAGGTCTGCCGCGCCATGTGGTCACCTCCAGGGCAGGCGGGAATTGAACTCATGTGGAAGTGGCTTTAGCTTCTCAGTGCTGTGCTTTAACCCGCTGCGCCACCAGGGAGGGCCTATACCACGTCTTTTTAATCCAGTCACCAGATGTCTATTTTTGAGTTATATATGAAGCTGGTCTTGTTTCCTCATGTTATCAGTCACTGACTGAGAACTGCACCATGTATCCAGAGTGTGGGTAGCAGGTAAGTGCTGACATTTTGATGGCCACATTATATTTCAGGGATCTATGAAAAGGCCTACAATGACCATGGAAAGCTAGCCAAGAATTTTTGTGCTGTAGACAAATGGAAGGAGATACTAAGTTTAGCTGACATTAAGCTATAAATTATTTGAAAGGAGGAAAAGGATTCTACTAAGGGGCTATCTAGAATTTCCATTCACTAATCAGGCCTGTATGCCATAGGGGCTTTCATCCCAGGAAAAGTATTGCTTTCTTTCTCTGTGCCCACACTCTTGTCCCTGTTATATTGGGAAGATGAGTTGCAACTCTTATTGGGACCTGGCACTTTAGTGCTCCCTACTATTCTTAGGTGCCAAGATCTTCAGGGTGGCAGAATTGGAGATTGGAATGGTGGGTGCAGAATAAAGGGAGGGCCCTGGTGGCACAGTAGGTTAAAGCACAGCACTAAGAATCTAAAGACACTTCAGCATGAGTTCGATCCCCGGCCCAGAGGTGACCCACATGGCGCAGCAGACATCTCCTCACCTGCCCGCTGCTCCCCTCAGCAGTGTACTTTGTCAATCAGCCTATTCTGCTACCCACTCTATCTCAGGTGAATCCTCTCACCTCCCCTGCACCTCTGGCTTGTACCCCAATTTTTTTTTTTTAAGATTTATTTATTTATTCGTACAGAACTGGGGCACAGGCCAGAGATGCAGAGGGTGAGAGGATTCACCAGAGACAGAGTGGGGAGCAGAACAGGCAGATTGACGAAGTACACTGCTGAGGGGAGCAGCGGGCGGGTCAGGAGAGGTCTGCCTCGCCATGTGGTCACCTCCGGGGCAGGTGGGAATCGAACTCATGCGGAGGTGGCTTTAGTTTCTCAGTGCAGTGCCTCAACCCGCTGCGCCACCAGGGAGGGCCCGTACCCCCATTTTTTTAAAAGATTTATTTATTTGTGCATACAGAACTGGGGTACAGGCCAGAGGCTCAGGGACAGCGAGAGGCTCCAGGTGGTCACCTCCGGGGCAAGCGGGAATTGAACTCATGCAGAAGTGGCTTTAACTTCTTAGTGCTTTAACCCGCTGCGCCACCAGAGAGGACCCTGTACCCCAATTTTGTATGTTAAAAAATATTTAAAAATACAAGCAGAATAACCTGGTGGTGCAACAGGATAAAGCGCAACACTATGAAGCTATTGCAGCTACTGTAGCATGAGTTTGATCCCTGGCAGGTGGTGGAGGGAAGGGAAGAGTGACCCACATGGTGTGACAGACCTCTCCTGTCTCCCCTCAGCAGTTTATTTTGGTGCATCTGCCTGTTCTGTCCCCTGCTCTGTCTCTGGTGAGTCCTCTCACCCCTGTACCTCTGGCCTGTACCCCAGTTCTGTATGTATTAAATAAATACATCTTAAAAAAAAAAAAGAATACAAACTTAGTTGAAGTTTACTTTTATCCAGAGAAATATAGAGATGTATGAAATATAATAAGTTCCAGATTTTTGAGAGGAATATTTCTAGTGATTTTCACAAATTGTGAAATTTGGCAAATGAAAAAAATACCTATAAGAATTTGTATAAATCAATAGGAAAAGGATAAATTTTCCAACAGAAACTGGAAAAAATACTTGTATGCACTACAAAAAGAAGGTATTTGAATAGTTAGTAAATAAAGAAAGGTTACTCAGATTCCCTAATCAATAAAGAAATTTAAAGCTACAATAGAATATTACTACACATAGGAGCAAAGATGGCTAAAATGAACTGATAATGCCCATATCCTATCAACCACAATTACATATCCAGTCATAATACTGACAGGTATTCAGAATATATATCTTTACCAAAAGATGTACATAAGAATGTTTATAACCACACAGTTCATGGAAGGGAGAAAAATGGGGGAAACTACCCAAATGCTGATCAAAAATAAAATGTATAAATGAAATGTGGTAATTTTCTCACAATGGAACTCCATACACCAAGATAAATTAGTGAACTACAATATGTTACAACAAAGGTGAATTTTCTAATGTATTAAGCAAAAGAAACCACCATAAAGGAATCATACTATATGATACTATGTATATATTTAAATGCTTTGTATTAATTATGCAAAGTAAATTAGAAATGAAGATAATGGTTAACTTTGGAAGGATTGTGATTGGAAGACATCATGATAGGGACTTCTGGGTTCTGGTAATGTTCTGTATCTTGATCTGGATGCCACTTATATGGATGGCTTAAGTTTGTGGTAATCATTGCTCTAGACACTTAATGACATTATGTATTTCATCTTATAGCTTTTCTGAAAAGGAGAGAGAGGACTTAAATTTGTAAATGCTGATGCCATACTCATTCATTAGCTAAGTAACTTACTGCTAAAATTTAGCTTAAAGTAGGATTAAGAAAAGTTTTCTGGATTCATAAGTTTTTAACCATGATTTGTCTTGAATCATGGTAACACTTAAATTGCTGAGATAGTAAATGCTAAATCTGTTTATGCAAGATATTTATTATTTTGGTCATCACCACTAATAGCCTTTGAGTAAATCAGTGTCAGATCATTAAAATGAAATGTCAAGAGGAGGTCTATGATACCCCTGTTAATTTTGCTTTTATTGCCTTTTCTTTTTGGAGCCACATCCAAAAAATCATCCCAATCTGTTGTCAAGGAACTTAATCTATATGTTTTCTCCTAGGAGTTTATGCTTTCAGATCTTACAGCCAAGTCTTTAATATACTTTGAGCTAATTTTTGTGCATGGTGTAAGATAGTGGTCCAACTTTATTCTTTGTAGTTTTCCCAACACCTTTTATTGAAGAGACTTTTCTTACCCATTGCGTATTCTTGACTTGACCCTATTGTCATAACTTAATTGACCAATATTTATGGGTTTATGTCTTTCTTCCCCTAGTAAGGCTGATTATTTCCCCTATCACAGTCAGGCAACTCAGTTTGTGACTTTTCTTAGCTTTGCCTCATTATCCTCATTTATAAATAAGATTTTGCTTACTCACCTTCCGTGATTGAGGAACAGCTCTTGTGCACTACAATTGTTCAGATTAGTTTGATTTTTTTTTTTTTTGAGAATTTTTGGCCCCTTTAGCTCTGATTTTTATATGTCCTGTTGTGGGTCTGGAACTTGATTCACTAGAAGTTGTGGAATGAAAAATGAGATATGTTTTTTACTCTGGAGTTTTCCCCCTATTCTAGATCTGTTGTTATAAACTAGTAAGAAGCCACTTTAGTGATTCTGAGTTAGTCCTAGAAATTACCTTCAATTCTAGTTTAATTTATTCCATGGCTCAGAAGTATTTTGTTTTATGATTTTTGATTTACATTTGTATAACATTAAGAAAATATGACCACCTGCATTTTAAATATAAGCCTCATCTTTTTCATTGGGCTTAATAAAAAGCTGTATTGAATATTGTTGAACTGGAAAGAGGCCATGTGGGTAGTTATGGGATTTAGATGGATTTGTAGTGGGTAGAAGTAGTTAATTGGAAAAGTGGTAGGATACACATGTTTCTCATTCAAGTCTAGTCTATTCTTACTGTTTGATGTCAGAGTAAAAAAAATGTCAGTATCTCAAAAGCCAAAGTTTCTTGACAGAGTTGAAAAGGTGCCTCATGTTCATTGACCAAGAGGTGGCTGCATTTCCAGACCATCTTCTTGAGATGAAATTGAAATAATCTGCCCTGTTTACTCTTTCTAGCTCCTGTTTTTTTTTTTTTTTTAGGTTTTTCTGATTAAATGGATGTTATATTGGTATTGAATATGTCACAGTCTGTTATGCCGGTATTGATTGAGAATTCTATTTATCTGTTTTAGATTTTTTTTTGTCTCTGTTAAGTCATTTTAACAACTGTCATCCCCCAAAATGGCAGTATTCACTGATGTTGAGTTCAGTCACTAGGAGCTTTCCTGGTACTGTTGAGAAAATCTTGCAGCATTAGTATAGCAAGAGATTTATGTTTTTCAGATAACTTTGGGGCTTGTTCATTTATGACTTTGCATCAAGACTGTCCTCTATCAGCCCCAAGCCACAAGAATTTGAGCAGCGGTTGAAGAAGGGGCTGGGTTTCTATTTATTAGAGGTGACATGAGCAGTGGGGCAGCAGCAAAGAGGCCATGTTGCTCTTGCTAAATATACAGCCCTGACAGTTGGATTATAGGTTCCAGGAAGTTCAGTGGAAAATTAAAACAAAGCAACATTTATAGCTGATTGAATTTGAAAAGCCTTTTTGGTGTTGAATGGCAAATATGTAGACTTCAGCATTCCTGGAGCCTAATGCATCCTGCTGCATGGTCCTGTTCTTGTGTACATGATGGCCTGGGGCACTCTCCTTTAAAAAGTCCTTTGAGGCCTTCCCTGGTGGCCCTGTGGATTAAAGTACAGCAGCCACTGAAGTGTGAGTTCAACCCCAGCCCAGGAGGTGATCCACATGGTGCAGCAGACCTCTCCTGACCCACATGCTGCTCCCCCGGCAGTGTACTTCGTCCATCTGCCTGTTCTGCTCCCCACTCTGTCTGGCAAGTCCTCTCACCGCCCCTTCACTTCTACCCCAGTTCTGGATGCATAAATTAAAAAATCTTTTAAAAAAATTAAAACAAAAGTAAAAGGATAGAAAGTTTGCTACCACCTACAGAAGTCCCCTTACCACAGTTATGTAACACAAATTCCTTAAATCTGGGGAGCATCTTTCCTTGATGGATTGAGGACTTATTTGTTAGAAGGATTGGAATGTCTGGCAAAAGACAGATGAGCTCTTTTAAGTACTATAAGTACTCCTAGCTGCTCTGTATTAGGACTGAAGCTCTAAGCAGATTCTGTGGTACATGCACATGATCTTAGCATGGTAATACTTCTTAATAATACCCTTAGCTGTGAAGCCACTGGCTTGAGCCTCAAGTGGGCTGATTTGACTACGAAGAGAGTGGGCTCTATGTTGGGTAGTTACTTTTCTTAGAACCAGGAGAGAGGCTTCAAGGAATAGAAAGGTGAAGAAATAGTATAGGAAATGTAAGGAGAGATAGAGTTGAGTTTTTTGCAACTATCATGAAAAGTTGCTGCTTACACCAATATTTTTTTTTTGTCCAGGATGATTTCATGTTCCTGCCCCTACATATTTGTCTTGTAGAGATGAGACTTGGATAACTGATGAGCTTTGGTTTGGTAGGGTGATAAGCAAGCCCCTGAAATGCCACTCTTGGGAATTTCTTGCTAACAGCCTGGCAATTGGGGAAAACATGAATTGTAGATATGAGTTTAATTTTCTTCTCTTCTTTCTCCACTCAAGTGTACTACCTTTGTTGACTGTAGATTGAAGTATTCCTGTACTCTATGAATTTCCTCAAAGTTGAAAGATAGTGGAACTGGGAGTTTACAGATTCCAGACTTAATGAATTGAGCTCTTCTTTTAATTAATGGAGAGCTTAAGTGGGCACCACTTTTATACATTCCTTACAAAATATTAAATGTCTGTATGCCTCCACCCTGCTGTGGTGTAAAGGCATAATGCACTTAATGGGTCTTTTCCCTTCTGCTTAGCTGCCTCCAAGGCAGCTTTTTGCTTAGGTCAATTAGCAAGTATTTACAAACATCAACTAATATGGCATCAAGCCTGTGGTTCCCTTATAACTTAATGCTATTGAAGTTTAGCTTTTTGATCAATAACTTGTTGGTAGGAACATAGCTGTTTTTAGTGAGCAGTCTCATTCAGTGTAAGGGAATCATGACCCACTGTTATGTAGGCAATATATTATTGTCTTTAGATGGAGAAAATCCATTCTTCTAGTTTCCCCAAACTATGAAAAAGTGATGTCACAAATAGTTGTTTCAGTTTGATTTCTTCAGCAGAAACAATTCTGCTCAAAACATTTCTCCTGATGTTTTTCCTCAGGGAAGAGTCCCTAAGGAAGAAACAGGTTTCCACTGAATTGAACTGTAATTTGTTATTTTGTCTGCATGTCATACTGGCACCATTAGTTTGTTAAAGTCAGTTAAAGCAAGGATGTATCTGATTTTGTGGAGATCTGAGATGAGACCTGACACATTTTGGTGCCCCCCCCCATAGTGAAATTAGGGTTAAAGTGCAAGGAAATGCTTATTGCTATGATGTCTTGTGTATATAATTCTTTCTAGTGAGTACTCACTTTGGCAGAACTACCAAAAAAGTAGTTCTGAATGTAATGGTAGCATACTGTGGGTGCTAGTGAAGAGAAACCATGTTGCTGGGCAAAGGAAATGTTTCGTGACTTGAAAACTGCTCCTGGTATTGTGGAGGCCAGGTTATTTTCTTTACTTCAGAAAGGTGACACTATAACAAGAAGCTCCACGTTCTTCTGAATACACACAAGTCCAAACTGAAGTTAGTACTCTTCTTTTCCTGAAATAAGAAGGTGATTTACGAGGTGTGGGCCCTTAAGTGAAAGAAAACAAAACCGACCGCTGTGTGGGCCTGTAAAATTCTTGTGCCATCTAGGTGGTGTGAGTTACAGGAGGAGAAGATGGAGAGAGTTAGCTGGCCCTCCCTTGCTGGGGCTCAGCTGCCCCGAATACTTGTGATATTGTGGGTTATTTATGAGCTCATCTGGGCTGGGATTCACTGCCCCACACCCTGGTAGGTGAAGATTTGCAGGCAGAATGTAGAAGCCCTCATTAATCTTCCTCATCTTGTTGAGGATTTCTTGCCGGCCAGAGCTCTGTTGGAGAACAGACTGGCCTTTCCTACTGAACTGCAATAGCTCAGATTAATATTAATCCCTTTAATGCTGTAGTTCATGATATAGTCATTAGGTGACTTGAAACTAATCCTGTCCACCTAACTGGTGTGATTTATTAAATACACATGGGATCCAGTCTGAATACAGCCAGGCAGAGTCAACAGCAAATAACTACTTCTGTGTATTTGTATTAATGCTAGTTGATTGGGACACAATTATAAACTGGACTAGGAAGAAACAGGCCAAAAGGAAACTGAGCTCTCTAAGCAATAGTGTTTGCCCATTCTTAGCCTTTAATTTAAGTGATAGAACCTATAAAAACACTGAAAGCCGTACACCCAAACTAAGAGGAAAAAATCCCTTAAACATATCAATTATTAATTTGAATGCCTTTCCACCTATACTTTTTTTACCTTGAAGTTTTTAGAGAAACTATTCAAATACAACTTTCTTTATGACTTACCTTGCTTAGATTCTTGGAGTTCTTAATCCAGGCAGGGCACTGGACACACTGGTCTATCTCCTTGCTTGACTTTAGGGCTTATATAGTGTATATATATATATATATTTTTTTTTTTGTTTGAAAGGGGCAAGCCAGCCAGTTAACAGTTCTTTTCTTTGATATCCTTGCCCAAGCTAGCAGAAACATAATTTCTTTTGTAAATAATTGAGGTTTATCATTTTCTTTTCTCAAACCTCCTTTTCTTCCCCTGCTTTGCTCTTTTAGCAGAGATGGCATTAATATGAAAAACATCTACCTAGCTGGCTTCGTTTAATCAGGCAAGTCTGACATTTGTGAAACCTCTCATTAACATTTTCCCCAAAGAGCACAAAATGGCCTCTCCTCCATCTCCCCTCCCAGTACAGCTACCTCAAAGTTTAGGCTGCTTTCCATCACCATTGGCAGTCTGTTCTCAGAGATGTTACTTCTCTAAACTCCCACTCTTGGCCAACAGCCGCTGGTCACATATGGGAGGACCTTCTGTTCAGGTGCTGCCCTATTCCTTGTAAACATTTTTTTACTAATGTTTCCTGGAAATGACAAGAAATCTTTGATAGGAAAATTGGGATGTGGATTTATCTAGTACTTCCCTGTGAACTTTATCAGCTAATTCAAAATCATTGATTGGCCACTGGACACTCTACTGTGGCCCTCTACTGGGTACTTATGCCTCTCTGCCTTCGGCATTTACAAAGTATAATTATTTATTCCATAAACCAGAATATCTATATACTAAAACAAAGCACTCTTAGAGATACCAAGAAGGAAGACACCAACAAGATTAATTCTGGTAGCAAGAAATAAAGGTTACTTATCTTTACTGAAATCAAGAAAGTAAGAGAGCCAGATCTTGGCCCTCCCTGGTGGCACATCTGGTTAAAGCACAGACAGCACTATGAAACTATCGCAGCCACTGCAGAACAAGTTTGATTCCTGGCCAGGGAGATGACCCACATGGTGTGGCAGACTTCTGACCCACCTGCTGCTCCCCTCAGCAGTATATTTCAGTACATCTGTCTGTTCTGCTTCTCAGTCTGTCTCTGGTGAATCCTTTCACCACAACCCTCCCCCCACCCAACATGCGCCTCTAGCCTGTACCCTAGTCCTATATGCATAAATAAGTAAATCTTTAAAAGGGAGAGAGAGAGAGTGCCAGATCTAGACTATTGGTAAGATCTTGGTTTTGTTTCTTCCATGAAAACAGAGACCTTGTGTATGTACTTACTGTACTCAGAATCAATGAATAAGAACTAGCCCTAATTTGAAAGGAGCTATGTACTTCATCATTCATAGCAGTGTTATTCATGATGGCTAAGACATGGAAACAACCATGTTTATCAACAGATTAATGGATAAGAAGATGGTGTATATATTCAATGGACTACTACTCAGTCATTTAAAAAGATGAAATCTTGCATTTTGCGACAACACAAAATAAGTTAGAAAGTGAAAATCAATTATTGTATGGTTTCACTCATGTGGAACATAAATAAAGCAAACCAATTAACAAAGCATAAAAAAAAACAACCTTTTAGACTGAGAACACCATGGTGACTACTATAGGGGAAGAGGATAGGGGAAATGGGTAGAAGGGACACTAGATGAATGGCAATAGAACTTTGATGGTGGGCACAGGGAGGAATATTTCTATACCAAGGTGTGAAGCTGTATTCCTAAAGCCTGTATCATAGACAAAAGGTAAATCAATAAAATTTTATTTTAAAAGTCTTCTAATACCATTTTCCTGCCTGATCAAATACACAGCTCTTCTATTCCATTTTTATCTCTTCTTAGAGACATCCTTTGAAGAGCTTCCTGTCCTCTTCCATTCTACATTTGTTCTTTAGGCCTATGACACAACTGTCATTCCAGAACTTCCTTTCACTTTTGTCTGGACTTCTTTCCATGGATCCTGTGTCCATTTCTTCCTTGTTTTGTTCTCTCTCTTTGTTTTTAACCCTCCAATAGCTCTTAGAAAAGACTCCTGACATACAAATTTTTTTTTTACACCCTGGTAATTTACTCTGTAGTCACACTTCATTGAAAATTTGACAGAGTATAGAATTCTAGTTTGGAAATAATTTCCCTTCAGAATATGGTGACTTTATGTTCTTGTCTTCTCATTGCATCATTGTTGATCTTGAGTAGTGTGATGCCATATTCTCTATCCTTTGTATTTGAACTAGAAAATTTTATAGTGGTTTTGTCCCCACTGTTCTGTGACTCATGATGTGATCTCTTTTTATTTCATTATACACGGTTCCTTTTTTTAATTTTTTTTTATAAAGATTTAATTTATTTTTATGTGGAAGAACTAGATTATAGGTCAAAGGTGCAGAAGGTGAGAGGATTCACCAGAGACAGATTGGGGAGCAGAACAGGCAAGTTGACTGAAATAACACTGCTGAGGGTAGTCCCAGGCAAGATAGAAGAGGACTGCTGTGCCATCTGGGTTGGCTCCCTGGCTGGGGATCAAATTCATGCTGGATTGGCTGCCAAAATCTTCATTGTGTTGAGACTTAACCCCTTGTGCCTCCAAGGAGGCTCCTCATTGTAATAGGTTCTTAGTGGGAGTTCTTTTGATCATATCACTTACCTTTGGGAGATGGTCTTTTTATTAATTCTTCAACAATTTCCCCTTCTACTTTATTTCTATTCTCTAAACTGTTACTCTTATTTATTTATTTATTTATTTATTTACCCTTCTGATACCTCCATTTCAGAACTTGTTTCTCATTGGTTCTTCCAACTAAAAATACTTGATTTTCAGGTTGTTGAACAGTGTTTCTATTTTTCCTGCTAAGAATATGTTGATGAATCTTATTCACTTCCTTCTTCCTTCCATTTATATGCCATAAATTTCTTAAATTTATTTCCAGGTATTTTTTTCAATTGTTAATGAGATGAGATTCCCCTCATTAAATATTTATTGTGTTTTCCCCCAAATATTTATTTATTTATTTATGCATACAGAACTGGGGTACACAGGAGAGGTGCAGAGGGTGAGAGGATTCACTAGAGACAGAGTGGGGAGCAGAACAGGCAGATAGATGAAGTACACTACTGAGAGGATCAATGGGCGAGACAGGAGAGGTCTGCTGCACCGTATAGATCACCTCCAGGGCCAGGTGTTGAACTGGCACTAAAGCAGCTGCTGCTAGCTTGCAGTGCTGTGCTTTACCCACTGCACTATTGTGTTTTAACTAAAATTAAATAGTTTTTCCTGTATTTCTACAATGCAGCTTATGTTATATGCCTAGGACAAAAGCCAGCTATTTCAGTTATCTATTGCCACGTAACAAACCATTCCAAAACTCCGTGGCTTAAAACAACCACCATTTTATTATATCTTACAATTCCATCGGTTGACTAGGGCTCAGCTGAGCAGTTCTTCTAATGGGCCCATTTGGGGTCGCTCTTGCAGTTGCAGTCAGCTATGGCTGTGATTTAGATGTCTGGTGCCATGTAGCTTCTTTTGATGGTGTATCTCAGTTACCAGGGCTTTACCTCATGACCTCTCCCACAGGGTAACTTAAGTTTTATATATGGTAGTTCATGTCTCTCATATGGAAGAGATAAGAGATTCGGAGCCACTTTACTGCCTGGGCATGGAACTCCCAAATTGTTACTTACTTTGCATTGCATTTGTAAGAGCAATCACAGGCCAGATTAAAGATGAACAGACTTAAACTCTACTTCTTGATCGAAGGAGGGACATACGAGGAATGGAATTGTGTTAGGACTGTCTTTGGAGGTTGATTACCATGATGACATTTATTCGTCTGCCCTACCTTTTCCTTTTATACTAAATAGTTATACAGACTCTCAGTTTCTCACAGCATCTTTTATCCAATCGTTTTCCAATACCGAGTAATCTTATTGTTATTCAGCAGAAATTTAGCTGAAGGGAAAGAAATTAATGTTTCCACCTTCCCATTTGCTCTCTAGATGAGGCATAACTCTATGGACAGAGGTTCACGTAAGCATGAAATACCAGACAAGGCAACAGGTGCAAATTGGTCTTGTTCTCCTGAATTTTGTTTAATCTCCAAAAAGGACAACCTCCCCCTTTCCTCTGCAGAAGTCCAGCCTTTTCTCACACTATGACTTGTCATAA
Organism: Condylura cristata; assembly: GCF_000260355.1. Classification (NCBI taxonomy): domain Eukaryota; kingdom Metazoa; phylum Chordata; class Mammalia; order Eulipotyphla; family Talpidae; genus Condylura; species Condylura cristata. The sequence goes on along the minus strand of NW_004567112.1, from coordinate 16,894,997 downwards.
GAGTTCCTGGCTATGCTGGCCCAAGTAGAAATGAGAAAATGTTATTTTTTTCATATGGTGCTTCTTTCTACCCAAGGTTTACTAACCTCTGGCTTAATTATTCACCAAGCAAAGATGTATAATCTGCCTCCCTTTTCAACTTTGTCTGAAGGAAGGCAACAGGTGATGGATTGCATAAAGGATGAGATGAAGAGTTGATGGTGTGGAGTCTTTTAGCCTTTTTTTCACACACTATGGATGTTGCGCAACAGAACGAGTGTGAAATTTAGTCAGAGCCACAGCATGTGTTTCAATTTTCCAGGGAATTTCCTCTTCCTAACTGTAGGCTTAACCCTTTGTTCTGTTTAGTACGAAAAACTAGCCAAGAAATATGAAATTAGTTATTTGGAAGGAGAAAATGCCAGGGTTTCAAAGGACTCCTTTGAGATCTAGGATCTGTAAGATCTGTAACTTACTTCCTGCCAAATGGCTATGAAAAAAAGCAAAAACATTGAACTTAGAAAGATGTGGGTTCACATCCCATCTCTACCCTTGAATGATCTTAGGTAGTTAATTTGACCTATGTGAGCATCCATTTTCATCTGTAAAGCAGAGATTAAAAACTTGTCCTATAGAATTTTTTAAGACTTAAAATGATGTGTGCATGGGGTTAGTATACAGTGCATATTGTGATAAACATTTGTTTTTTTTCCTCCAATCTTTTCACTGAATTCTGTGGATATCTATTTTTTCTTCATCCTGTGCTGTCTTGGGTTTGCCATGTAACCAGTCTCTCATATTTTATAGTTGTTGCTTTTCTCCCTTAATATTTAAGTTTGTGTGTAAGAAGGGAGAAATGATTTCATATGATGTACATGAGTCTTTCTGGTGGGAGTGGAATTTTACATTAGACTAAGTAAAGAATGAATCTGTGAGAATGCTGAGAGGAGCACAATCTTGCCTTCCACATGTACTGCTAATAGTGATAAAATCATTTAGAGGTAGAGCTAAAATGAAACACAGAGGTCATCTAGTCTGTTTTATAAGACTGTGACTTAGAGGTCATTCTTATGCAAAGTAACATGTCAGAGTTGTGGAACTAGAGCTCTGACTGACTCATTCATTACCACGGTTATAATTTTAACTTTTCAAATTTTTTGACGATTGATTTCTAAGTACCAGGGACCTACCTTTTGTTATATGTTAACTTTCTTCTGAATTGGATTCCTGGTTATACTTTTAATAATGGGGAGGGAAACACTGTTGAAGACATTTTAGTGATACTCCTTTGGGGGGATCATCAGTGTCCCACTAATATTTATGAGTTACCACCGGAAAATTTCTTCTTTCCCCTAAGGTTACCCAAAGAGCAGTAAGGTGGCAGCACAACTGGCGATTGATCCTCTGCTCCCAGACTGATGAATTGGGAGTCAAATTTGTTTCTTCTATTCACTCTCTACATTCTCCCAAATAATTCCAAGTAGGGATAGCTGACCCCAAGCTCCCAGCTCTCATTTTAAAATGTAACACACAATAAATCATTAAGTGTTCCCTTGATAAATTTTGGTTAACTGCATAAAACAATGCAACCTCCATTTAAAAAAAATTTTTTTGGGCCCTCCCTGGTGACGCAGCGGGTTAAAGCACAGCACTAAGAAGCTAAAGCCACCTCTGCATGAGTTTGATTCCCGCCTTCCCCGGAGGTGACCACATGGCGTGGCAGACCTGTCCTGACCCACCCGCTGCTCCCCTTAGCAGTGTACTTCGTCAATCTGCCTGTTCTGCTCCCTACTCTGTCTCTGGTGAAACCTCTCGCCGCCCCTGAACCTCTGGCCTGTACCCCAGTTCTGTATGCACAAATAAATCTTTAAAAAAATTTTTTTTTCATCACCCCTAGGAAGTGTAAGTTACCCCATATATTCACACACAAAACCATGTCCTATGTGCTATTACTGTAGATTGGTTTAGTCTGGGGACTTCATGTAAATGGAATTATACAGGATACACTCATATGTAACTTCCTTTCACTTAGCATGTTTTAGGAATTCATCTATGATGATGCTTATATTACTAATTTTTGGGTTTTTTTGTTTATTAATTTATTTCTGTTTTACTGAATAATATTCAGTTGTATGGATAAACTGGAAGAAAAATTGTCCATTCTCTTATTGAAGGACATTTGTATTGTTTCCAGTTTTTCTTTATTACAAAAAGGCTGCTATAAACATTCCTTTACAAATCTTTTTGTAAACATTTTTTTTTGTTTTTATTGGATAAATACTTAAGAGTGAAATTACTGGGTCATATTGTAGATGAGTACTTAAAAGAAATAGTTCTTCAAAGTGACTGTACCACCCAGCTGTATCTTTTCCTCCTCTGGGAACTAGGCTCTTTAAATTGAGGATTTGGCAGGAGAGGAGAATCCACATCATCAGTTTCCCTGCTGCCAGAACACAGTGGCTTGAATCGGACATTTAAAAAGCTGAAACAGGTGTTTGAAACCCTACTCCAGCCTTACTGTTTGATGCCAGCCCTCCTGAGTGACCGAGTTTGGCCAGCAGAATTCAGACCTAATCTAAATGATGTTGGATTAGCGACTTGTAGGACATGGCTATATAATAGTGTATGTACTGTGACTTGGTACATTTGAAGTAGGTAAATGAACACCTTCATGTAGGATGGGTCTTTGGTGTCCCAGCTGCTTTTAGAGTAAGGGGTAATTAATCTTTGTGCCAAATGAAAACCCGTCCCCACCATTGCTTCTTATTCCACCTTTTCTCTTTAGACTGTGTCTAGAGGTTAGCATTTCCTTTAGTAAAGTTTATTGTCAAGGGCTTTTAGCCACGTAGATTGGTATCTGTTATGTCAGATATTATGGGAGGTAAATTATGCCCTGGTAAATTCTTTCTATTTTTAAAACCTCTGTTTTACCTAGCCTTTGGGAAATTAATTCTCATGGGCTAAAGGTTAATGTAAGAATGAAGATTAGAGCATGGATTCCCAAAGCCAAATGACTTAAGGTACTAAGGCAAGTGGTTACCATGCTCTTACCATGCTCACTGGGTTTGAAATTGATGGAAATGTGACCTACCTTGACAGGTTGGTTTCTCCGATGGAAGATTTCAAAAGAATAGGTTTAATTCCAAATCTTTTATAATGGCTAGAAGAGTCTGGGTAGAAGGGAAGTAGGGTCACCATCCTAGCCTACTAGTTTAACATATCCAGAAATCCTTGGAGAAAGGGTGTTTCAGGATTCAGTCCTACCTTTATAGGTGTCCATTCTTTTAAACTTAATCTGAGTATCTTCAGTCTTTAGTCGTGGAAGTCAGGGCCTGTTATTGGACTGTATTATGTCAGTGTGACTCTTGGTATGAACTGGGCTGAAATTCTTAGGCTAAGATTCTATCAATACCTTTTTTTCTTTTATCACATAGTAAAACTGACTTTTTAGTACATATATCCCTGTAGCTTTTTTTTAATGTTTATTATACATACAAGAACTGGGGTACAGGCCAGAGGTGTGGGGGGTGAGAGTATTTGCCATAGGTAGAGTAGAGAGCAGAACAGGCAGATTTCCTGAAATACACTGCTGAGGGGAGCAGTGGGTGAGTCAAGAGAGGTCTGCCATGCCACGTGGTCACCTCTCTGGCTGGGGAATGAACTTGTGCTGCAGTGGCTGCAGATAGCTTCATAGTGCTAGGCTTTAATCCGTTGTACCACCTGTAGCTGTTGTGGCCACCATCAGGACACAGAACAGTTTCATCACCCCAGAAAACTCCATTATCCTTTTATAGTCACACCCCTTTCCTTTTTCTTAATCCCTGTTAACCACTTATCTGTTCTTCATCACTATAGTTTTATCAAGAAGGTCATAGAAATGGAATCACATAGCTTAACTTTTGAGACTGGCTCTCTCCACTGACATTATATAATGCCTTTGAGATTGAGCTAAACTGCTTATCAGTTCACTAATTGAAGAACTTCTGGCTTCTCAGTTTAGGGCAGTTATGAAAAGAACTATTTAAACATTTGTATACAGGTTTTTATGTGAAGCACATTGGTTTTCATTCTATAGAATAAATACCTAGGAATGGAATCCCTGGGTCAAAGGGTAAGTGTATGTTTAGCTTCATAAGAAACTACTAAAGGGCCTCCCTGGTGGCATAGATAGGGGTTAAGTCTCAGGACTGTAATGCTATTGCCACTTGGGCCTGAATTCTATTTCCATCCAGGGAGTTAACCCCATATGATGCAGCAGACTTCTCCTGTCTTGCCCACTGTTCCCCTTAGCAGTGTATTTTAGTAAATCTGCCTATTCTGCTCCCCACTCCATCTCTGGTAAATCCTCTTATCCCCTGCACCTCTGATCTACACCCCAGTTCTTCGATGCATAAATGAATAAATAAATCATCTTTAAAATATGCTTATTTGTTATTCATGTATCCTTTTTGGTGGTGTGTTCAAGTCTTTTTCCTACTTTAATTGAATTGTTTTCTTACTGCTGAGGTTAGGACTTCTTTTTATTTATTATGGATTCCAGTCCTTTATTGGCAGTACAGTTATTTGCAAATACTTTCTCCCAGTCAACAACTTGTTTTTTCAGTCTCTTAATTTCTCTTAAAGTGAGCAGACATTTTTACTTTTGGTGAAATCCATTGTATTTTTTTTTTTTTCTGCTTTGTGCTTTTGGTATCACAGCTAAGTACTCTTGTCTGATCCCAGGTCACAAGGATTTTTCCTATGTTTTCTTCTGAAAGTTATACAGATGCTTTTCACTTACATCTATGACCTATTTTGAGTTAATGTTTGTAGACTGTGAGGTTTAGATTCGGGTATTTTCGGGTATTTTTTTCTTTTCTTTTTTTTAATGGATGTCCAGTTGTTCCAACATCATTATTGAAATCAGTGATTTTTTTAAAAGATTTATTTATTTGTGCATACAGAACTGGGGTACAGACCAGAGGCTCAGGGGCGGTGAGAGGCTTCACCAGAGACAGAGTGGGGAACAGAACAAGCAGATCGACGAAGTACACTGCTGAGGGGAGCAGTGGGCGGGTCAGGAGAGGTCTGCCACACCACGTGGTCACCTCCGTGGCAGGCAGGAATCGAACTCATGCGGAAGCGGCTTTAGATTCTCAGTGCTGTGCTTTAACCCGCTGCACCACCAGGGAGGGCCGAAATTAGTGATTTTTTTTAGATATCAAACTCTCCTTATGAACTGTTTCTTCTTCTTCTTTTTTTTTTTTTTTAAAGATTTATTTATTTGTGCATACAGAACTGGGGTACAGGCCAGAGGCTCAGGGGCGGCGAGAGGCTTCACGAGAGACAGAGTGGGGAACAGAACAGGCAGATCGACGAAGTACACTGCTAAGGGGAGCAGCGGGTGGGTCAGGCAGGCGGGAATCAAACTCATGCGGAAGCGGCTTTAGATTCTCAGTGCTGTGTTTTAACCTGCTGCACCACCAGGGAGGGCCTGAACTGTATCTTCTTTAGGAATGAAGGAGTTACAGAGGATACTCTCTTGGGTTCCTCCTCTCTCTCCAAGAATCACCAATTCCTGTTCCTTGTTTCTTTCTGATTTGGGCTGTTCTTAATGTCATATAATGGAACACTCATTATTTGTAAGTTGATTGAGCATAAAATATTTCATTATAAACTGGCCATCCATCACAAGAAAGCATGTGGGCTGTAAAAAACATTAACTATGCACTGTGGGCTGGAATGCAAGTTTACTAGAATAATACAGCTTTTGTATTGTGTGCAGTTGGGATAAATGGAGAGACAAAGGAAGAGATAGACAAATGATAGACAGATATTGTTGGGGAAACAGGTGTTAGCTGAACTAGTGTTCTTTTTTAGTTTTCTGAAGTTTGTTTCCCAACCCTTGCAGGATTGTTTCTCTAGATTAAACTGTCTTGAAGGTTCTCTGGACTCCTTTCAGAGTAAGTAATTTGTGACTTCTCAGAGCACTGCTGTTCCCATAAACTTACTTTTTTTTCACTGTCCAGCTCACAGATATGTCCTTATAGGTTACATTATAGATGCCTTTGCCAGAAATGCTCCCTTGTTACAAAGTTCTTGAACTTGTTGGCACAAAAGGTATCTAAACAGAATAAGATTACTTAATCATGGTTTCACTTATTAACTGTAATATGCTGCTATAGAAATAATTTCCAACTGTTGAAAAGAGGTAAATAAATAGGATTCTGTATGCTTATGCAACTGAGAAGTTGTTTACCAGTCCTGTAACTGATTCTCTGATTCTTCTCCAGAAGTTTTGCCTATGATGCCTCAGTCTTTTTCATCGTATATAGAACTTGCTAATACTAGTTCAGGATTTAGTTCTTTTTTATTTCCTTTTACTTTACCTGGAGGAGACCTGACAGGGGGATAATTGATAATAAGCCTGTAGGGGTAATTGAATAACAAAAATTTTCACCAGACTGGGAGAAGAAATTTGTATTGAAGAGTTGCTTCAGAGTTTAATGGCTGCATAAAACTGGGGTGAATTGTTCTGTTTCAAAGTTTTTAATTTCTCTTGGGCTTTCAAATTGCCTGCTTAAGTTTCAGCTTGGTCTTGTACAATGTATGCAGAGAGCTGGCAAAGTAGAGTAAAGGACCACAGCAGCCCTGTTTTGCCTGTATGTTACAACCTAATTGCTTTCCTTTCAATATGTGCCAATTTCCTCTAGCAGGAAGAGAGCTAGTGTTTAGAGTTGATGCTCATCAAACTTGTACTCTCAGTAAGACTTAGATCAGTCTGTCCTTGGACTTCTGCAGTCTGTTGGAGGCCAGGCCCCGTGGGCCTCATTTAGCTCTCCTGACCTGATTTAAAGGGACCTTACTTTTCTTGGATTAGGAGGCAAACTGGGAAAACCTGATGCATAATTTGTGCGGCAATACTAAAATCATTAAGTGTTTAGTCTGGCTAGGAGGAGGAAAGGCTCACAAGAAACTTCAATCCTAGGATAGATGAGTTATAAATTTTTATTTGCTATGCAAGTTGTAGAGTTAATATGTCTAGTAGTAACCTTACAGCAAAAGAATGATGTAATATTTAGGAATATAATGCATGGATTTTTGGAGTCCGAGCCTAGGCTTACATTCTATTTCTTCTATTTATTGTGTAACCTTGTGCAAGTCTTTATCTCTTAAGGCCATGGTTACTTTGCTATCAATAAAATGGGGACAGTAATACTATTTCTCAGGGTTATGAGGAGATAAATAATTCATATATAACAATTATGCTTAATAGTCTGTGTAACTGTTGCTGTTGTCTGAAGCAAGTTAAGATTGATGTCCTAAGCAATAGAAAGGGATTCTTTTTGGTAAAATAAGTGGGTAGCAGCTCCTAGTAATCAAGCCAAACTGACTATTTAATGGCAGGAATGCCCAAGGTGGGAAGCTCTTTTCTAATCAGGATTCATGAAATCATATTGGGGTTATGCAATAAACTATTTTATTAGTAGCTGTCTTTAAACTAAATATGACTTCAGGCAGATTAGAATGACTACTTAACAGGAGATGGTAAAAGTGAGGATTTCAGAAGCAGTTTTACTAAAACCAGCCCACTGTTGGGTCTAGGTCTACATAAGCAATAGGTATTTCAATAGGTATTTCAGGTCTCATGCTAGACCTGATTGTAAGGACAGAGAGAGCCAAGATTTTGACAGTGTTTGAGCTGCGGGGCGTATGTAAATACTGAGCCTTTATCTTTCTTGGTCATCTTGAACCTTCTTGGGCCAGATATTTAGGGAGGAAGGGTTCTTATATCATCTCTGACCTTTCTACAAATTACTTATCAAACACAGTTTAGGGGGAAATATAAAATTGTGATTTCTAATCTGTGGAGTTTTCAGACTTCTGAAAAAACTCCAGAATATATTCAGGTATTACTCAAGTATTATCAGAGAGAGAGGTTAGTTAAGGTGGTTTTTTTGGTTGTCTGTTTTATTCTTACTAGTCAGTAAAATAGAGGTTGGAGGGGCCTGTGATGGCACAGAGGTTAAAGTTTCAACACTGTCAAGATATCTCCAGCCAGTGACATGAGTTTGATTCCCATCCAGGGAGCTAACCTACATGGCACAGTAGTATTTCAGCAATCTCTGCTTTGCTCCCACTCTGTCTCTGGTGAATCCTCTCACCCCCTGCACCTCTGGTCTACACCCCAGTTCTTACATGCACAAGTAAATAAAAATAAATCTTTTTAAAAAGACTTATGTATGCATACAAGGACTAGGGTATAGACCAGAGGTGCAGGGAATAAGAATTCATCACAGACACAGTGGGGAGCAGAACAGGCAGATTGATGACATCACTGCTAAGGGGAACAACAAGTGGGACGACAGGAGAAGTCTGCCATGCCATGTGGATCACTTGCCTGGCTGGGGCTCGAACTCGTGCTGCAGTGGCTGTGCGTAACTTTATACTGCTGTGCTTTAACTGTTGTGCCACCAGGAAGAGCCCAATAAAAATGATCTTTAAAAAAAGAAAAAAGGTCAGGTTCAACTGACTGAAAAATGAATACTTATCAAAAGAGTTTTCAGAATCAGTATTAGAAATAGTTAGCTTTTCTTAGTATAAGATGGTAGGTGTTCTTTATCTCCTGCTTGCCCTGGTTAGACTCATGGACCCATCTTGTACTTGGATGCAATATTGATTAAGCCACCCCTATATTACATCTCTTTCTAAAAGTCTTAATAGCAAAGCTAATGTTCACACATACACAGTTCCCCCAGCCTCCCCACCCCCACATACCCTACTATACCTATACCTGGATATAATGTAGTCAGAAAATTAGATTATGAGGACCTGACACTTTCTCCTAAAATGGAATGTGCAGGCATAGACAAAAACCACAAAGCTTTTTGTGCTCAAATAATTCTGTCCTGTGCCTCTGGAATCAGTAATGTCTACAGTGTAAATAAAGTAGACCGCCGTTTTTGTCATGCTCTGCTTTATTAGTCTGTTATACATGAACCACCTTGTTAATGATATTCTGTCTCTAGGAACATGAGCCAATATTTGCAAGATGAAGAACTAAGATGGGAGCAGGCTGGTGAACGTCTAGAAAGCAAGAGGGGGAAAGTAGGCTCTGAGGGCGAAAGGGTCAAGACAGGCATTTCTGAAGCCAAGTGATGTTGAAATAATATACCGCAGGCCTTTTTCCTTGTCAGCATAATCCAATTGAGAATGCCCAACTGCCCCTGATAAGAGTCACTCAGGAGTGAAGAGCTTTACTACCAGGGAATGCAGCTTATGTGTGCATTTTGGCTCAGGAATGTGCCAGCCCAGTGTTGGCCAAAATGAGAAAAGGCTGCTATGTACTGGAGAATACATCATCCTTTTGGGAGGAGGGTGGTTGCTGCACTGTAGGCTAAGAAGAGTATTCTCTTTTGTCTCAGGGTAGAGCTTGACGCCAAAAATCAAGGCCTTTGACACAGATCATCAGAGAGGATGACAGGCCTTACTGGAAAACCAGAACTCATCCCCTTTTGGATGGGTTGCTTTGTCAGTTGAGAAGTGAGGAGACCTGGGAGACATCTGTGGATTCTTTCTCTTTTTTTTTTTTGAAGATTTATTTTTATTATTTAAGCCTACAAGAACTGGGGTGTAGGCCAGAGGTGCAGGGGGTGAGAGATTTCACCAAACTGAGTGGGGAGCAGCACAGGCAGATCTTCTGAAATACACTGCTGAGGGGAGCAGCAGGGGTGACAGGAGAGGTCTGCTGCGCCCTGTGGGTCACTCCCTGATCTGAGATCAAACTCATGCTGATAGCTGTATAGTGTGGAGAATTAACTCCTTGTGCCACCAGGGAGTCCCTTGTTTTAATTTTAGAAGCAGGTGGCCTAGTACTAGAAGGATCACAATTGTTCTTTCTCTTGTGGAGAGCTGAATTTCCCTTTCTTATTGTACCGTTTCTTTCTTTCTTTTTTTTCTTCCATCTTAGAATATGAACCAGTCACCTTCAGAGCACCCCTCTACCTGAGCTGCACTCTCTGTTTACTGGACTGTTTGTGCCTTAAGTTTGACAGCCTTCCAGGGTGGGAATTTTGGCTGCTTTACAGGGGTGTCAAATGTCTCCTTGGTTATGAAATTGCTCAGCTTGCTTACTATGATCAGCATCAGGGATGCTGAAGGACTCAGGCAGCTCTTCTCACTCTTCTGAGAAAGACATGACAATTGAATTTCATTGCCCACTTAAACCCAGCCAGAAGCTTTCTGTCTGGCTTTGTAGGAAGCAGTAACATCGAATGGATACAAGTATGGATTTTAGAGTGGACTTGGATTTGATTCCCATTTCCATCACTTACTAGTTGTATGATTATAGTTGGTAGGTAGATCTATCTGTCCTTTCTAAGTCTTATTTTCATTTGGAAAAAATAAAGGAATAATTAAAAAGAAAGAAGATACATAAACTACTTAGCACATAGTATGGCAAAAGGTAATATGTGGTAGCTGCTGTTATCTTTATCTCTTCTAAAAGGAGGATTAATATCAGTTACTCATTTAAAAATGGGAACATTTCTTGGATAACTATGTGTGTGTGTGTATATATATATATACTTAATACTTATTTATTTATGCATATAGAACTGGGGTACTGGCCAGAGGTGCAGGGGCAGTGAGAGGATTCACCTGAAACAGAGTAAAACAGGCAGATCAACAAAATACACTGCTGAGGGGAGCAGTGGACTAGGCAGGACAGGTCTGCTGCACCATGTAGGTCACCTCCCTGGCTAAGGGTTGAGCTCATGCTGAAGTGGCTGTGGCTAGCTTCGCAGTGTTGTGCTTTACCCCGTTGTGCCATTGGAGAGGGCCTGATAACTATGCATATTGTGAAGAAAGCTGAAGCCCTTAGAAATTAAAAGAACTGTCTCAAGTTGCACCATACATAAATAACAATCATTAATTATCTTGGTATTTATCCTTCACCTGTTCTGCTCTCCACTCTGTCTCTGGTGAATCCTCTCATCCCCTGTACCTCTGGCCTGTACCCCAGATCTGTATGTATAAATAAATCTTTAAGGAAAAAAAGAATAATATCTTAGTTTATTAAACACTTTATTTCAAGGCCCTCCCTGGTAGTGCAGCACTATAAAGTTAGCAGCAGCCACTGCAGCTTGCTCGAGTTAAGTTCTATCCCTGGCCAGGGAGGTGACCTACATGGTGCAACAGAACTCAGCACTATAAAGCTAGCAGCAGCCACTGCACCTTGCTCGAGTTCGAGTTCTATCCTTGGCCAGGGAGGTGACCTACATGGTGCAACAGACCTCGCCCACTGCTCCCCTCAGCAGTGTATCTCAGTAGATCTCCCTGTTCTGCTCCCCAGTCTGTCTCTGCACACAAACACCCTACATACCTGGCTTGTACCCCAGTTCTTGTAGGCATAAATATATACATTTTTTAAAAAACCACTTTATTACATTGCGCCATGTGTTTTGAACTGATTAAATTGGATAACGTATAAAATGGCATGCCAGGCACATAATGTATGCTCAGCAAGTGTTAGCTGCTGTTATTTATTTGTACATGTAATTAATTTTGGTTCTATAACACCACTTTACAGATGATAAAATACAAATACAATAAAAATTACCTGTCATGCAGTTGCAAAACTGAGATTTGAACCCCACTCTTCATATAGGCCATGTACCTTCAACTTCTACTCCTAGTTCCAAACTGTTTTTATGACTACAGATTAGTTGACCTCCCTAAATGATAGTAACTTCACCTGAAAATTAATTTTTGTCCCTGTTTTAGTATAATACCCTAGGATTTGGAGGATATTAAGAAACGTAGTTGAAAAGTAGGTTTTTTCTAGAATACTTTTACTCAAAGTGTCATTCATATACAATTTTAGGCCCACAAACTACTGCCTGATACATAATGAGATGTATGTGGAAACTGTGATCGAGCATTTAGAAATTTTTATAATAACCTGATAATAATTATATGTATATAGACAATAATAATTAAAAAGTAGAGTTTGCATAGCAGAAGTATAACAGACCAGGCGAGAAAAAAAAATAATAATGAACAGTTATATACCAGAGACAATTTAAGGGGGTGGGGTGGGTAATGGGATCAAAAACAGTGGGGGGATGGAAATGCACTGGACTTTAGTGATGGCACATGGGTGGTTTGGTGATGGGAAGCCCAAGGGGATTACAGCTGAGATGGAAAAATGCACAAGATGATGTAAAAATTAACTATTATTTTAAAAAAAGTGGAGTTTGTATTATGTCTTTGTTTTTCTTTTTGTAATTTGTTTTATTGCCATTTATAAATATATGGGTCTATTGTGGATTGACATAAGGGAAAAAAATCTGGCCTAATATGAAAAACACTGTTCAGAATTCCAGAGGATCATCTGAACATTTTATCAGGATGATGAATTGGAATGTATGGTTTTTTAGCTACATGTTATAATTTCCTTATAGTGCCCTGCTGGTGGCACTTTCCCTACTGTTCCCCACCAGCACTGTTTTCCCTCCCCCCACCAAAAGCTACAGGAGTTGGGAGCTCTATGCTTCTGTCACTCAGCATTAAACCTAGAGAGTAAAACTCCTTTTCTGCCTAGGGAAAACTCTCGGGGTAATTAATTTTGTATACCTAGATTCTTATTTTTGTGGGGGAGAAGAGGGATAGGACAGGGAAAGTAAAAATGAAGATGTACTACTCATTTAAAAGTCTTTCTTTTCTATTCTTTCATTATGAAGTTTCCATAAAGTATTGATTCACAGAATGAAAGTGTGGGAATGAGTGTATTTTAGCAGTCATAGATTACAAATACTTGACAAGTGGGTTTAGATATCTTATTCCTGGCTATTGGTAACAGTGTGACTATGATCCCATTTCCTATGATAGGAAAAGGGTCAGTGAAATCCACATCCATCTCCGGAGAGTTTTTTTTTTTTTTTTTAAGATTTATTTATTTATGCATACAGGAGCTGGGAGTATAGGCCAGAGGTACAGAGGCAGTAAGAGGACTAACCCAAAATAGACTGGTGAGCAGAACAGGCAGATTAACTGAAATGCACTGCTGAGGGGGGCAGCAGTCAGACAGGAAAGGTCTGCTGTGCTATGTGGCTTAGCCTCTTTTAGTGCTGAGACTTAACCCCTTGTTCCACCAGAGAGACCTCCAGAGAATTCTTTATGGGACTTTGTGAAGCATCTGTATGGTATCACTTCTGACCTTTCATTCAGTGCCATAGTGCACTCTTTCCTATTATAAATCAAAAGGTTATTAGCAAATCAAGCCTACAGTATGTAAAAACATAATATATCATTACTAAATGAAGTTTATCCTGGGGATGTAAGACTGTTTCAATATCTTAAAAAATCATTGAATCCGGCCCTCCCTGGTGGCGCAGCGGGTTAAAGCACTGCACTGAGAAGCTAAAGCCACTTTCGCATGAGTTTGATTCCTGCCTGCCCCGGAGGTGACCACATGGCGTGGCAGACCTCTCCTGACCTGCCCGCTGCTCCCCTCAGCAGTGTACTTCGTGGATCTGCCTGTTCTGCTCCCCACTCTGCCTCTGGTGAAGCCTCTCACTGCCCCTGAGCCTCTGGCCTATACCCCAGTTCTGTATGTACAAATAAATAAATCTTTTTTAAAAAAAGATTTTAAATCTTATTTAAATCTTTTTTAAAAAAAGATTATTAAATCTTATTTAAAAAATATTTTAAAGAAGAAAACTCAATTTTCATATCAGTGATGGAGAAAGGGCACTTGACAAAATTTAACATTCTTTCATGATAATGAACATCTGAAAAAAAGTCTGACTAACATTCTACCTTACAGTGAAATACTGAATGTATTTATCCAAAAATTGGGAACAAGACAAGGTGTCCAATTTCATAGTCCTGCAGTCCTACTCAGTAATATGGGACAAGAAAGGGAAACCTAAAAGGGGTCAATTATATGGTAAGGATTGGATTGTACTTTAATGGTGAACTTATTTAGATATACACACATTGATTTTAAATGATGCAAACCTGAAACTTATATATATATATTTTTTTTAAAGATTTATTTATTTGTGCATACAGAACTGGGGTACAGGCCAGAGGCTCAGCGGTGGCGAGAGGCTTCACCAGAGACAGAGTGGGGAGCAGAACAGGCAGATGGACAAAGTACACTGCTGAGGGGAGCAGCGGGCGGGCCAGGAGAGGTCTGCCACGCCATGTGGTCACCTCCGGGGCAGGCGGGAATCGAACTCATGCGGAAGCGGCTTTAGATTCTCAGTGCTGGACTTTAACCCGCTGCGCCACCAGGGAGGGCTGAAACTTATATATTTTAATGCATTGTTATGTCAGTAAAAATTTAAATAACATAAAATATGGTTGAGCTCAAAAAGATAAAGAGGGAAATACAAGGCTTGTGTATTGGAAAGAATAAATAAAACTGCCATTACTTGCAGATAATGCAATCGTATATGTATAGAACACAAAGGACTCTGTTTAAAAATATAAATCCTAGAACTAAGTGAATTAGTGAGGTCACAGAATACAAGGTCAACAGCCAAAGTCAATCACATTTCTAAAAATTAAGAGCTAGAACCTGAAATTAAAGCACAGTTCCATTTACAAACATATCAAATCAAATAAAACATTTAGGAATACATCTAACAAATCATACACAGTATGCTGAAAACTGCAATGTGCTGATAAAAGAAATCATTATATAAATAAATGGAGAGACATACCATGTTCATGAACAGGTAGACACAAAATAATAAACATATCATTTCTTCCAAAACTGATCTATAGACTATCAAACTCCCCAAAATACTTTCTGTAACTATAGACAATATAAGCATCATACTGAGTGGAAAGAACCCATTCTCAAAAGTTACATACTATATGATTCTCATTTCTGTGACCTTGATGAAATTTTAGTGATGAAGAGTGAATCAGTGGTTGATAGGGATTAGGAGAAAGGGAGGTGTGATTACAAAGGGAAAACAGAGGGAGTTTTCTGGCATGATGAAACTGTTCTGTATCTTGACGACCACAATGGTCACAGAGATATCCACGTATGTGTCAAAATTCATAGGACTATATACAAAAAAGAGTCAGTTTTATCAAATTAAAGCATTTAAAAACAAAGCCAAATTAAAAAAAAAATAGAGGCAGACTGCATGTGGACTTGGAAGTGTCAAACTATGGCGATAAAATTGCCCTAGTCTTTTAACATGAAGGAAAACAGCTATTAGGTGAACACTCATAAAATCTGTACCTTGCTTTACTTTTCAAAGATTTTTTTTCCCCATCTAGATGTTCATCTTAAATATATCAAAATAACACTTTTTTAAGTGAGAGACCTAGACCAAATTGTATGTGATATCTTTGTATTCCTAAAGTAAGACTAGATAACTTTAATTTTTTATTTGCTTTTTAAAAGGTATTTTACATATTGCAGCTTTTACAAATATTTCTTAACCACTACATTCCTATCCTCTATCACTTCTGTCACACACAAAATGGTTTTCTGCAGTTTTTTTTTCCCCCCTGCAAATTGTACTTCTCTCAGTGAGGGTAGTGGAAGATGAGAAGCAGGTTTTTTACAGCTGATGTGATCACTGTTCAGACAAGCTTGGAAAATGCTACCCAATCTGCCAATTAATTAAAGCATTAATCTGAGGAGCAGCCGGCCCAGGGATTGTTTACCCAAGGGGTTGGGGGGTGTTAGGAATGGGTAAGAAGCTCCCTGCATATGTATGAAAATAAAGGTACTTAGGAAATCCTGCTTCCTTTTGTTTCTAAAGGTGTCCCTAAATCACTCTGGCCTGTTTAGGAAGCCTTTTAAGGAACTGTCTCTGAAAGATGAAGGCATCACAGAAAAAGAAACCCCAGGAGCAAGTCCTGTATAGTTTCTTAATGTACTTTCTCAGATGTGAAATGAAATCCTATAAATTTAGAAGTATATGCTGGTAAATAGGTAGAATAGATACATTTTTTTTTTACAAGTTTTGGAAATTATAAAGACTGGGCTCAAATACCAGTTCTGCTTCTTATTAGCTGTATGTTTTAGGGCCAACCATTATCTTATCTCAGTCTCTTTTCTCATCTGTAATACAAAGATTGTGACTTGTCCCTTCATTTTAGGGCAGTTAGCCCTCTGCTTGCTCTAAGTATAAAGGAGGCTGAAGAGAATGGTTAGGACCCAAGATTTTAAACTGCGTTTGTAAATAGGGACTCTGCAACCTTTGTTCTTTTTAATCTTATTTTCAGCAAGGGACTATAAACCTCAAGGTTCCCCTCACCTTCCTGGGATATGCTGTAGAGAAGCATTTGGTAACCTTGACCGAAATAGCAAAAGACATGACAGTAACCCCCTGAGGGACCTCTGACCACATGACTGTGCTCAAGATATGAAGTTCACCTGGGTATCCCTGGGGAGAGTGATAAAATACACATGGAAATTTTGACCCAGCAATATTTGATGATATTAAATTCTAATTTTTTAAAACTGTGGTAAAATATATTTAACATAAAATCTTAGCCATTTTATTTTTAAACTTCTAACCATAACTTTTTTTTTTTAAGCTTCTTAATTTTTCAGAGCTACATACCAGAAATTTTATAGTAAAATGATACAGTGTCTGGGATGTGATTCAAGGTAATCCATAAGGAGGAAGGTTGACCCAGCATCTAAAATCTCTAGCCTTGTAACTCAGACAAGAAAGACCTTTTTCTAGGGGATAACTCTCTTCATACCTATTTCTTCTCTTGCAGAACTCTCAGAAATTGAGCCCAATGTATTCCTGCGTCCGTTTTTGGAAGTGATTCGTTCTGAAGATACCACTGGCCCTATCACTGGACTGGCACTCACCTCTGTCAACAAGTTCTTGTCCTATTCACTCATAGGTAAGAGCTTAGCGTTTGTTGGATAACCACAGTGCTTCATTTCTTACCTCTCTGAAGTCTTTAAACAATTAGCTGGAGAGGCTAGAAAGTTTTTCCTAGTCATGTATTTCTTTGTATAAGAGAAATAGGATTGTTACTATATACTCATCTTTCCTAATTGATTCAGGTTGTACAGAGTGGGGAGGGAGAAAGGTTTCCTTGGGACTCTGGTTTCTTTGGTCTTTGGAGCAAGGGTATTGTGTCCTTGGAGCTTTGATTTTTTTTTTAAATGCATGTTTATTGTAAGAAGATAAACAATAAAGAGCTATCTAAAAGAAAAGCTAATGGTCTCTCCTCTATCTTTCTCATCGCCCCTCCTCCTTCCTTAGGTAAATAGTGTTAACAGGTTGGTTTGAATCTTTCTATACCTTTCTTTGCATCTGTAAATATATATAAAGTACTACTTTTTTTTTTTTTTAAATGCATACAAGTACTGGGCTGTAGGCTAGAGGTGTTGGAGATGAGAGGATTCACCAGACTGGGGAGCAGAACAGGTAGATTCACTGAAATACACTGCTGAGGGGAGCAATGGGTGAGACATCAGAGGTCTGCTGTGCTATGTGGATCAGCTCCCTGGCCAAGGATTGAACTTAGGCTATAGTGGCTGGTGATAGCTTGATAGTGCAAGTTTTAACCCCTGTGCCACCAGGGAGACCCAAAGTACTACTTTTTTTAAAAAAAAGAAAGAAAACAGAATTATGTGCTTACATATTTTCTTGTTTTCACTTAATATTGTTAACTTAGAAAGATGTACTTAACTGCCTCCTTTATTCTTTTTCATACAGTTTTATTAAAACATAATTGACAATGTTAATTACAACATAAGTTAATGATATATCACAAAATTGATTTTATATATGTTGCAAAATGATTACCACAAGGTGTTTAGTTAACGTTCATCACCTCATGTAGTAACAAATTTTTTAATCTCAGAACTGGAAGTTTTTGTGTTCTTTTTTTATTGTGGCAAAATACATATGTTCCAAATTTTGCCATTTTAATAATTTTTAAGTATATGATTCAATGGCATTATGTTATATAAATATCATCAGCATCTATTTCCTGAGCTTTTTCATCACACCAAAAAGAAACTAACCATTAAACAGTAATACACCATTTCTCTCCTTTCTTAGCCACTGGTAAGGTTTTCTTTTTAATAGCTATATAATTTCTGTAGTATAGTTATAACACACTTCATTTAATCATTCTCTTATTAATACTTAATATTTAGGTTGTTTCCCATTTTAATCCATTATAAGTAATATTGAAATATGTATACTTCCATCTTTTCTGTTTATGTGTTTCCATCTTTTCTGTTTATGTGATTGATTCCTGTACTTGAAATTTCTGAATTAAAAGCCATATGCATATCAAATTTTCATAGGTACTACCAGGTTGCTTTCCCTGATCCGCAGTATTTGCCCTTCCAACATTAGTGGTTGAGTTTTTATCTCCCTACCCCATCAGCAGCACTGAGTACTCTGAGTATTCTTTATTTGTGCTAATTTGTTGGAGGAAAAAAGTTTGTATGTTGTTGTTTTTATTTCCTTGAAGCTGAACATTTTGATTTCCTCTTCTTTGGCTATTTTTTTATTGATTTGTTTTGTTTTTCTTATCAATTTTAAGAGACTTTTTATATAGTGGGAATATTAACCCATTGTCTATCGAAGTGTTGTAAATGTTTTCTTCCATTCTACCCTAAATATTTTTTCCAGTCTATTAGTTACCTCTGAATTTGATTATGGATTTTAGGGGGGAGTTTCCTTTTAAGTTGGTCTTGTCACTCTGGATCCTGAATTCCTTTTCGCCTATTGCCAGTCCATGTGCAAGTGTGTTAAACACAGAAAACAGACAGCTGTCTTTGTTTCTAAGTAGGGAGACAAAAGGGGTGGCTCAGGCTGTAGCTAGCTAGGAAGGAAAATGGCCTTCAGTTTAGGGCAGGAAAAGCCTGTGTCTTATCTAGAAAGTTGGATTGCTTAGCTGAAGCATACAGGATCCTGAGCAGGAATGTTGGGTGCTAGCTGGAATCTGAACATGTGCTTCCGCCTCTCCAGGCACCCTAGTCCTGGCTTCATACTTTTCCTAAGCAAAAATTGGGTCTAGCTACTTCCAGCCTTGCTCTGAGCACCATCTGCAGGTCATCCTTCTTCACAGTCTCCAGCAGCCGTCCTCTGTGCCTTTCCCCTTTGTTCTCTTATGAGTGTTTCTTTCCTTTTATTGGACTTGGCAGACAACCTGGTCACTGGAGTTTTCTGTGGTGGGAAAAAGAGAAGTATAGTGGTGGTGATTGCAGTGGCCATGAAAAAAGGAGCAGGAAGGAGTATATGAAAGCCAAAAGGCAAAGATGGGACTGGCAAATTTCCCTGCAGTGTGTTCCTATATGTCCAGGAAAGGACATTATGAGGAAGGGGATATTTTGTTTAAAAAAAAAACAAAACAGGGCCCTCCCTGGTGGCGCAGCGGGTTAAAGCACTGCACTGAGAAGCTAAAGCCACTTCCACATGAGTTCGATCCCCGCCTGCCCCGGAGGTGACCACATGGCATGGCAGACCTCTCCTGACCCGCCCGCTGCTCCCCTCAGCAGTGTACTTCGTAGACCTGCCTGTTTTGCTCCCCACTCTCTCTGGTGAAGCCTCTCGCCGCCCCTAAGCCTCTGGCCTGTACCCCAGTTCTATATGTATAAATAAATAAATCTTAAAAAAAAAAAAAAACAAAAAAACAAAAACTATACCTCACCCCTCAATCCTGTAACCCTAGGCTTTTAGGATTACTTAAGAGCCTTTTCTTTGGCTCACACAGCAGCCAGACCAGAGTTTGTGACACTGATTGCCTGACTTGCTGGCAATCTGTTCCTGTGGTTCTAAAGTCCTCTAAATTTTTTAGAAAATTAATGTTGATACTTCATTCAAGCCCAGAGGATAAGAACTACAAAAAGATCAGTATAGCTATAGTACTTTAATAGGGAAATTATTGAAAGAGGGGAAGAAATAAACCCCCAGCAACCTTATAAGGTAGGATCAAGGCTGCTTATTTGTCACTGAGCTCCTACACAATACCAAGAAGGACTTAGATTTCCTGTGCAAGGAAAAGTCCTATTATGGATCCTGGAGGCCTGAATAAGGAATGTTAGCAGAGCTGTGAGAATGTGTATGATTTTCTGTGTTGATGTGGGAAAAAAAGGGATGACAGAAGTAGCTGGATGATCTCATAAATGATATATTACAGTGAAATTGGCTTCTTTTTGCATGATCTCTTAAGTTGCCACCCTTCATGCTGAATAGAGGAATGGCAAAAATTTGATTAAGTATCAGAAAGTTGACAGGGGCGACAGATTTTTGCAAGAAAAATGTTCTGAGACCTCCCTGGTGGCACAAGGGGTTAAGTCTCAGCACTCTCAAGCTATCCACAGCTGCTGCAACATGATTTTGATTCCACAACCAGGCAGCTGACCCACATGGCACAGCAGACCTCTGCTGTCTCCCCGGCTGTACCACTCAGAAGTATATTTCAGTAGATCTGCCCGTTCTGCTCTCCACTCTGTCTCTGGTGAATCTTCTCACCCCCACCCCCCACACACACCTCTGACCTACACTCCAGCTCTGTATACATAAGTAAAATAAATCTTTTTAAAAATAAAAATAAAATGAGTAGCTTTAAATTAGTGATTCCCAAAATATAGTCCCCTGACCAGCAAGAGGCACCTGTGATCTCATTAGAAATACAAATTATTAGGCCCCACTTCTAGACCCACTACATCAAAAATTCTGAACTGGACACAGCAGTTTGCGTTTTAACAAGCCCTCCAAGTGATTCTGATATATGATTAAGCTTGAAAACCATTGTTATACACAGTGACATCTGTGTTGAGATGCTCACTAAAGCTAATTGCTTAACTCAGATAGCCCAAGGATCTATGCATGGTCAGGGAATAGAGAGTAGAAAAGTGAAGTCTGAAGACAGGATGTCTTGCATTTTCTCTCTCCTGTTCACATCATTTAGTCTTCCCTTTTTCTCTGGAGCAGATCCTGCTCATGAGGGCACAGCAGAGGGCATGGAGAACATGGCAGATGCTGTCACCCATGCCCGCTTTGTGGGCACTGATCCTGCCAGCGACGAAGTTGTCCTGATGAAAATCCTTCAGGTAAATGGTGGGGAAGAGCAATTAGGTGAATGGCCAGGGGTGATGCCATGACTCTACTTACCCAAGTCTGCCTGCTTCAGAAAGCTGTGTTTGGACTCTCCTGAGGCTTAGGGAGTCACTTTGTTTCCAAACAAGGAACTGCTATACCAAAAGTTAAGAGCTTTTTCTAAGAAAAATAATTAAAACTTTTTAAAAAATTGCTGTCAAATACCAGAAGCCCTTAATACACTTGTACCTCTGGTAGACCATACTATCCATCTGTTGTATTAGTCTACTATGGCTGGAATGAATTCTGAACTATGTTAGATTCATGCATAATAAAGACACAGTTTCTATGAAACAATCCTGAAAGAATTTCCTCCCACATTGAAACAAGATCAATCATTTGCCATTTGTTCACCTGAATACTTACCTAGGAGACTAGAGGAACAGGAGATATCTTCCCTGGCCTCAGGTGCACCCCTCTTCACCTAAGCTGCCTTATTATCACAGTATCTACTCTTTCTTACTGGTAGGTGCTGCGAACTCTATTGCTGACCCCAGTTGGTGCCCATTTAACCAATGAATCTGTGTGTGAGATTATGCAGTCTTGCTTCAGGATCTGCTTTGAAATGAGGCTCAGTGGTAGGTGCTTGGACTTTGGGCCCTTCATCTTTCCTGGGGCCAGTGTCTGTGAGTATGAATACAGGTTGCTGTCTCTGAATGTCAGAGAAATGAAAAATTCAGGGCTTCTCCATCACCTACCTTGTGGTGTTATGTTATGTGTCTGTACTTGACAGTTTGTTGCACAGGTAGAATAGAGAACTTAGCCCATTGTGCCAATGCAGGAACCAGGATAGATCCCAGACTGACTTAGCCCAGCCACCAAATCGCCCTCCCGTGGGGTTTTTGGGATCTGACACCAGTCTGTAAACCCTGAGAATCTATCATTGCACCCCTTATTTTCCCTGACTCAGTAGTGCCATCTTGTGGGCCAGCGAACTTATAACTGCCAGACTGAGCTGGAGCTGGTTTTAATAAGTTTGGCATAATCCTTGGTAAACAAGGTTTGGAGGGGAGTCTGCTCTGAGAAGCCTCCTGATAATAGCACAGCAAGTAATGACACCTGTGTTATTTGTTTTTGCCTGTGCAGAGTTATTGAGAAAATCCGCAGAGCACACTCTCGTAGACATGGTGCAGCTGCTCTTCACAAGGTAAACCTGCTGCTGTTTGCTTCAGCCTGGCTGCCCAGGCCTCTTGAGCCTGCCTGCTTCTACACAGCCACTTCAGGGACCTGGCCAACCCCACAGCCACATCAGAGGCCACTGGGACTATAGATGGGGGAAGTTCTCTGGGCCCAGGATAACCAACCAAGGGAGGAAGGAGGGAGCTGGCTTGGCCTCAGGGGGAGGCAGAGGGTTATTTGAGCTAAGCTGACAGACCTCATTCTGCCTCCCAAACTTGTGTCTGTTTCTGTGCAGTTAGCAGCTGGGGAAAGGAACCCAGAGAGGAAGCCAAATTCAAGGGACCTGGAACAAGTTGCTGAGCTCTCAAAACTCAGCCCAGATTGTGAAGAAGGATCAAAGTTAGGGTGACCAACAATCATGGTTTGTTTAGACTGATTAGCACTCAAAGTCCTATAGTCCCACCGCCCTATAAACCCTCTTAGTCTCAGGCAAACCAAGACTGCTGTTTACCCTAGTTAAGATCCTCAATTTAGGGACAAGGAGGCTATTTCATACTAAATCTGACTACCTTTCTCTTACACCTCCTTTCAATAGACTTAATTTTGAGAGGAGCTGAAACAGTGGTTTAAAAAAGCCTTCCTTAGGGGATAATAATGGGAGAGGTCAGTCATGTGTGAGAAGGGCAGGTTAGGCAGGGCTTAGCCTGTGGTAGGGAAAACCAGTGTACCTTCCACTCAGCTTTGCTGTGAGACTAAAATTGTGCTTAAAAAATAAGTTTATTTAAAAGGTTAAAAATAGCTCTCCATGGGATTTCTTTTTACTCTCAGGTCTATAAGTAACAGTCCTTATCATTACAGACTAGATCTGCCCCCTGGATCCTGCTGCAACAAGCTGCTTATTCCTCAGACTCAAATTTATTGGTTTCAGAACTTCAACCTTCTCACCCTTTCCATAGTTTTCTGGGATTTTGCTCTCCATCATTTGGCTTTCAGTAATACTTGCCAAGAGAACATAAGCAGGAAGGAGTTAGTTTAAGGATAGAAGGAGCATCCACACTCCAAGAGCATTCAGTCATCAATTGTGATGATAATCTTCTTTTTTAGAAAATGTTCATGTCATACATTGCCCAGTTTCTGTAGCTCTTTGATGAAGCTCTTAAAAGGGTAAAATCCACATCCTTCTCTTTCTCGCTTTTCCTAAAAGGGCATGTTCTGGACCTTAGCATCTTTGGGTACTTGCTAGCATGGACAGAGAAGTTTATTATTATCCCTAATGACAGTTCATGGGATTCTCTATCTTATAGGTTACCTCAATTTAAAGAAGAACCCAAGAACTATGTGGGGACCAACATGAAGAAGGTATGACCTGTTGTCTAAATCTGGGTCTCCCAACTTTAGTGTTATGGGCATTTTCCTGGATACCCTTGCTTAGCAAAAACATGCTTTTGTCTAAATGGGTCTGGAATCTCAAAAAAGCTTATCACTCCTTTTGTGAGAAATTGCTCTTTCCCAGATACCTCTCCTGCCCCAACCTTTCCTTTCCAGCCTATCTTTGTTGACCCACCACATATGCTGGTGAATCAGTCCTTAATGGAAACTGGGTATGACCCATCAGACTAGTCCAAAATGTATACTGATAAAGGTGAAAGTCCTGCCGTTCCTAAGGGCTCAGCCTTTTCTGCAAGTAGGAGGCCTAGAGAGGCTATCCCCCAAATCTCACCCTGATGCTGGTTTAGACTGGACTCGTGCTTGGGCTAGTCTCTGTTGAAGAAACAGATCAAGCCTGACTCCAAATTAGAAGTTTCTCAAACTGCTAGAAGAAGAATGGTGGTCAGAAAATGGCCTCTTTATATCTTGAACAGAATCCCTAGGCTTCACAGGCCTCTGATGAGGGTTCTGCTTATAGCCTTAAGAGGTTTTCTGCCCATGGAGATGATCCTTGGCTGTTTGATGCATGCATCTGACCTTGCCCTCTCCCCTGCCATCCATCCCCATTCCTGCCCTGTGCCCTGTTGGCATGTGTCTGAGTTAATTTCACTCTGTTTAAATCGTTCGTTTGCCTGTCTTTCACAGATTTCTCCATGTCTCCTCAACAAACTGGAGCTAAGTAGTGGGGAGCAGACCAAAGCCCTGAACCAGTTAGAGAGGGTACTACTCTTTAAGAACCTCAAGGTCTCTCTCCCTCTCCCTCTCTTTTCCCTCTTTTTATTTATTTATTTAAATGTTTATTTTTTTATATGTAACATCTGGGTCCCATTTCCATCGTGTAGAGTGCAACTTACCCCTTCCTAGTAACAGCACGGCTTTGGAAAAGTTGCATGTGTTGGTAGGTTTGCAATGTTAAGATTTTCCTGGGGCACCTGGAAACAGAACATGGGTCCTGCTGATATCGTGGGGAGAGACTTAATATCTACCATTTCTAGGGGAAGCAGGAGGGACCGTCAAGCTGTAACCTTCCCTCTTCTACCTTTAACTTTTCTCAGAACTGGCATAGCTAGCTTAAGCATAGTCTTTGACTCTATCTGGATACCTGAACTGGGTTTGGAGGGAAAGGGTATTTTCCATCTAGTTGGGGTCTTTTTTTTGTTTCCCGTTTGGTTACCATCACTCCAAAATTTAGGACTCTAGATGGATGGAAAAGAACCAGGTGCCAAGATAGCCTAGGCACCAGGAATGCTTTGAGAGCTCTATAAATTCCTGCCCTCTGCCCTTTAAAAATCAGCCTAGAACTGAGCTGAGTCTAAGCTGTTACGAAGGGTGCATGCTGGAGGTGTAGTCATCAACATATAGGTCACTGAGGAGAATAACTGTGTGTGTTAGTGTGTGCACACCTAGGCCTGTGTCTCTTTGCATGCATTGTGTCAAGTTTCATTTGTGTGCTTGCTTGTCTCAAGTTGCAGCTCTCTTCAGTGGCTACCCAGCATTTTGCCATGATTATTAGCCCAGGACCTGTCCTTTGTTTGTAAACCTTATATTGTCCCTTGGAAGTACATAACTATATAGATAAGATGCTTACTTTTCCATGAAAACCTACCCACTACTTTAGGACAGAAAACATAACTGTTGAAGCTTTTTAAATGCTGAAACACTTGTAAGAATTGGTAGCCTGTTGGTCCCTTCTCTACCAGGAGGCAAAGAATATTTATTGAAATAATCAGGTTGGAGCTAGTTTTGCAAAAGATAGGGAAGGACTGGCCCTAGTGTGGGAAGGTATCTTAACGAGTAACTGGTTTCTCAATGGATAGGCCCACCTGGAGTCCCTAAAAGAGGGATAGGGTTGGGTGGCTGCTTAGAAAGAATAGATATCCCACAAAAGTAGATATTCATACTTTTGGGAGCTGCGTCAAAATCCAGGAGGTTCTTGTTTTCCCTCACTGATCTCCTGGGCTTCTTGCCTATCTGTATATTTGGCTGACATTACCCAGAACATTTTTTACCTTGAACCTCACCCAGATGAGCTTCAGTGGTTCCTGAAGAAGGCATCCTGATTCCTGCTTAGCCACAATACTGAGGGCACTTGAAGCTCCGTTCCAGACAAAATGACAACAGGAATTTGGGAGGTGGAAGGACTCTTACGTGTGAATTCAATGCAAGTGTTGTAGCCTGACTCCTTTATGGATTGAACTATGGATAGGGAAGGAAGAATTATGTGGTTGCTAAGCCAAGAGATCAAGGTTACTGAAGTTCTGAAGTTTACAGGGAACTTGAGGAGAGGAGGCTAAATATGAGAAAAAATTGAACAAATCAAGGATAATCGGGTATATTCAGCCTTTAGAAAGAGACAGGCTTCTACTCATTCTACTCACTATAGTAGAATTAGTGCCGTTCTGATGGTTTCTGGAAAACAAGTACTATTGCCCACTCCAGGAATGGACTGTCAGCCTGGGAGCAGCTTAGTGTAACTCTGACGGGGACTGGGTTCAAAGCCTAACTGAAGATGCATCAGGACTAGGAGAGCAAAATGAGCCTAACCAAAGTAGCTGTGAACTTTTGAGAAATTTGCACCAAAATTTACACCCTGTAATAGTCAACAGATGATAGAGATTTTCCTTTGTGATTAAAAAGAAGTTACATGAGGAAAAGAAATACAGCAAGAGAGGGAAGTGAGTAGAGCAAGGCCTCAAAAAATCAGTAGCCTTACCATCTTAAAACATAAAACTGCATCTAGAAAACTACCAGGGAGGATAGGTAGTACCATAGATACACCAAAATTGGGAGTAACAGAGAACAGAACAGCTGCCTGCCAGTATCCTCCACCCCTAGCTGCACAAATCAACTTGAATACTACTCCTTCCTTAACTCCAAGCGGCCAATTTAATGCAGAAATTCTGAAGAGTAAGGAATATGTTTTTGCTGAAGGCAAAAAAAAAAAAAAAATAGCTAAGAGGCTGGGAAGTAGTAGGCTCTCATAGTTGGATACGAACCAGGAGTAGGAGGCCACTCTGCAAGTAGATAAGGAGGAAAGCCAATAAATCCTGGGACAAAAGATCTGAATCTCTAGGCAAAGGAGTCTTGACCCTGACATTTTCTGTAGGAGCATCAGGTACGATCAGGATTGCCACCCAGGGCTCAGGGAAGTAGAATGATATGTGGGTGCTAGAGTTATCAGTGACCAGCCTAAAGTAGCAGAATGTCACCCTCCACATAGGCTGACCTGTAAAGTGACAAATGTAGAAGACAGGTTAGAGGAGTAGAAGTGTGCTCTGGTAGTCTGGATTGTTCCTGTGGTGCAGATGCTGTGTTTAGGCTGTAGGACTAAGAGAAGGGCGATTTGTAGGGATAGAGACTTAGTTTGAATACCAGGCTAATCAGGTGTGATATTTCCAGCTGAAAATGAGAGCAGGAGGCATGAGTGATTCATCCAAGTGGAAGAAACAGAAGAGATCTCCCCGGCCCCCTCGCCATATGACCAAAGTCACACCAGGTTCAGAGCAGCCCACCCCCAATGGAACTAATTTATCCTCTAATCTCACTGGTAAGTCTACTGGGCTACTTCCTTTCCTCTGGTTAGAATAGATAGAGGAAAAGCTCCTCTTTTAAGGATTTTGATATTGAATATCACCGTACCAATATGCTTTGGTCTTTCTGACTGGAACAAAAAGGAAAAACTTCAGGTCAAATTAGACTGCACCAACTTAGCAACTCTGCAGTAACTTAAAGTTTTCCTCCTTGCAGAAGGATTCTGACAACTTTGGAGACCAGTCTATGCAGAAATTAGTATGCAGTCTAGCAAATAGAGCTCCTGGTTCCATGAAGGGTAGTGGTTTCCAGGAGTCGCGTTTCAAGCCTTACTTTGTCTTGCAGGAGGCATGCCCTTCATTGATGTGCCCACACCCATCTCTTCTGCAAGTTCAGAAGCTGCCTCCACAGTGGTCAGCCCCTCTACAGACAGTGGCATAGAGTTCTCCTCCCAGACCACCTCCAAGGAGGACCTCACTGACCTGGAGCAACCTGGCTCTCCAGGGTACAGCACAGCTGCAGAACCTAACAGCAGTGAGCTAGGAGTTCCTGAGCAGCCTGACCCCCAGGTGCGACTTTGATTGCTAAAGGCATCTCTCTAGTCTGTCACTGTGTGACCTGACCCTTGGGTCCTTTATCCAAACCTTGGCTCAAAGGTTGGAATGTGGGGATTAATCTGTTTCTTAAAATTAGCTCTGCTGTCTAGAAAGCCTACATTAGGACTTAACTATGAGAGATGGCTCATGGGGTTTATCAAGTCATGCATATAGTTAGCACTTAGCAGCCATAAGGAAACTGGCTATGGCTTTTTCTGTAAAGTAATGCTCTAAATCTTAAGCCTGTGAGACCCTCTGCTATCTCAAGGATTCTAGTCACTGTAGGTCAGTGATGCTTCAGGAAATGTTTTCTGCGCCCTTCATCATACTCCTGCCCTGAGCCATCTTTGATTGATACAGCATTGTCTCAGTGTCCACTGAGTTGACTTTATAGAGGCCACCCATGAAAGACACTTAGAAGATAAAGTTCCAAGTTGTTCTTCCCTCATCTGTTTTCATTTATCCTCTTGCTACTGGTCATAGCAGGAAGGAGCCCATGTGGAAAAGGCCCAGTCAACATCTGTGGAATCCATCCCTGAAGTGTTAGAGGAGTGCACATCACCTGCTGACCACTCTGACTCTGCCTCTGTCCATGACATGGATTACGTCAACCCCCGGGGCGTACGCTTTACACAGTCCTCCCAGAAAGAAGGTGGGTACTCTGAGCAGACTCTGCCCACTCACCTCCTTTGTCCTACCCACTAAGCTAAACCTTGACCATCTTGGACTCAAGGTATCCACTGGTTCAGCCATTTCATCACTCTCTCTCTCTTTTTTTTTTTTAAGATTTATTTTTATTTATTTATACATACAAGAACTGGGGTGTGGGCCAGAGGTGCAGGAGATGTGAGGATTCACCAGAGACAGAGTGGGGAGCAGAATAGGCAGATGTACTGACATATACTGTTGAGGGGAGCAGTGGGTGAGACAGGAGAAGTCTACTGCACCGTATGGGGCAGCTCCCTGGTAGGGGATTAAACAGGCCACAGTGACTGTCAGTAGCTTGATAGTGCTGAGACTTAACCCCTGTACCACCAGGAGACCCCACCACGTCATTTTCTAGTCAAGAAATGGAGTCAAGCCAGAGGACTTTTACATGGACGGAACCCTTCCATGATTTGTAGAGTGGGAATCTGGTGAACAATAGTAAATGGGAGGGAAGAATAGAAATCTTGGGACTTTTAACAGGAAGTTGAAATCATCAATGATTATTCCCTCCAATAAGTGAGACTAGCTCCCTTAACTCACCAGGAAAAAGTTACTTTTTTTTCCCTCAATGAAAATCACTTATCTGAAAGTGCCTTGTATATGCAGGGCAGACTAGGGCAAGTTGTTTCTTAGCAGTCTCATTTCCCTCCTGGCTTTTCACAGGTACAGCTTTGGTCCCCTATGGTCTTCCCTGTATCCGTGAACTCTTCCGTTTCCTCATCTCCCTCACCAATCCACATGACCGCCACAACTCAGAGGTTATGATTCACATGGGACTACATTTACTGACAGTGGCTCTTGAGTCAGCCCCTGTAGCACAGTGTCAAACCCTCTTGGGCCTCATCAAAGATGAGATGTGTCGCCACTTATTCCAGGTAAGATTGCCATAGAGAATCAGAGCCCCTAACTATTTTTCGGGGTCTCTCAACACCCTGGGAAAGCAGTTTGCTTTCCTGCTTTTCTCTGGTTTATACTATAATGAGGTTCAGAAACCTAATGCCTGTCCTCTCTGATATCCAGCTACTCAGTGTAGAGCGACTGAACCTTTATGCTGCTTCCCTACGGGTATGCTTCTTACTGTTTGAGAGCATGAGGGAGCACCTCAAGTTCCAACTGGAGGTGAGTTTCTTGACCTTGGAAGAAGGGGAAAATAGAAGATGTGTGACACTTTAGTAGGAACAGCTCTGTTAGGCTTAGGGGGGGATTTATGTGCTTCTATAGGAGAATGCTTTTCACCTCAATAGTTTGGTTCATTGACTGGTTGGTCTCTGTAGTGGAGAAGCTAAAAAGAGCCTAAGTAAAACTAGCTGGTAGTAAAATGAGAGAATTCAAATGTATTATAACTGGCAGATAACGTCATCATGGGTGAAAACAGCTCTTCTACCTAGCATTTCCTCTGCAACAAAGGTGGGCAAATCAAGCTGGTTTTGCTACTAAATTACATAGACACTAAATAGGACCAGGTAAAACTTACTTAGCACAAAAATAGCAGTAGACAGCTTATTTTGGATTAGGTATGAGGTAGAGAGCTGGGACATATCTGCCAACTTGAAGATGTAAAGGATGTACTTAGGGAATGAAGTCCCTTTAAATGTCCTTAACTGCATGCCTGTGGCTTCTGATTCCTGTTTAATGTTTTCCCTGTCCAATTTTGTCTTCTGTCTTGATTCCTTTCCTCACCCAAATGATGATTACTGGATTATTGTCAGATGTACATCAAAAAGTTGATGGAGATCATCACTGTGGAAAACCCCAAGATGCCTTATGAAATGAAAGAGATGGCACTGGAGGCTATTGTGCAACTCTGGCACATCCCCAGTTTTGTCACCGAGCTCTACATCAACTATGATTGTGACTACTACTGTTCCAACCTCTTTGAGGACCTCACCAAGTTGCTGTCCAAGGTACTGAGCACTATTACTACCTCTAAAAAGAAAGCTCTATTAAGGAAATCTCTAGTATTAGTGTGGATGCTTTGTACAAGGAGAGAAACACTTAAAGGTTGGGAAACAGAAGAAAGGCATTTTTTTTCAGGATGGTATAGAAGTTACAGGAGATATTAGGATTTTTGGAAAATGATTGAATGAAATGTATGGTATCCTAACCTCAAGTCTACTGGATGTTTACTTTCCAGAATGCCTTCCCTGTGTCTGGTCAGCTCTATACAACACACCTACTGTCTCTTGATGCCCTGTTGACAGTGATTGACAGCACCGAGGGCCATTGCCAGGCTAAAGTCCTGAACAACCTTACCCAGCAGGAGAAGAAAGAGGCAAATAGACCCAGCTATGAAGCAGTAGATAGCACTCGAGAAGCCAGCAATAGTGAGAGACATTTCTTTTTTTGAGGATCCCAGAATTCAATGTTTGTCTCTTCTTTACTAGCTGATTTCTTTCTCTTGTCCTTGTATCACTTCCCTTGGGACACTCCCAAATCTGTGTTTTTGAGGTCTGGTGTTTTGAATGCAGGCCAAGAGAGCAGGTTAGCAGAACTTATATATATATATAAGTTATATCTATACTTAAAGATATATATTATATATTATATACTCATAAGTATATGTATATGTATATACTTATGTGTGTGTGTGTATAATTAATATTTCTTTATGAGAAGAAAAGGGAATAGAGATTAAAGGATATAGGGCTTCTGTCCAGATCCTACTTTTCCCCCACCCCCAATATCTGCCTTTACTTTAATTAGGCTTCCCTATCTTCTCTTGATATTGAGGTTGTAGAAGATCAGAGAAAGTGACTAGATAATCTCTTTGATAAATTATAGACTCTAATAATTGGCTAATCTGGAACAATGCCACTTGTTTGGTTATGGGTTTGTCCTGTTGAGAACTGACAACCTATGTAGGAACATGCAGGTCCCTTGACTTGGGGCTCAACCTCTCCTGAAGCTTAGCTTGGCTCCCAATTCCATTAGTCTTTACATACCTTCTCTCTCACCAGCTGAGAAAGCAGCCAGTGATGGGAAAGCTGTAAGCGTGGCCCCAGGCATTCCAGGTCTGCATCTACCGAGTGGAGGGCGGCTGCCAGCAGAGCATGGGAAGCCAGGATGCAGTGATCTGGTGGAAACTGGTGACTCTGGGGGTGGGTACTAGTTGTCCATGACCCTAAGCCCTTTTTTCTTTTTAAAGATTTATTTATTTATTTATCTATTCACACAAGAACTGAGATACAGGCCAGAGGTACAAGGTTGGGGGCTGGTGAAAGGATTCACCAGAAACTGAAATAAACATTGCTGAGGAGAGGTCTGCCACGCCACATGGATCAGCTCCCTGGCCAGGGATCAAATTCGTGCTGCAGTGGCTATGGACAGCTTTATAGTGCTGTGCTTTAACTGTGCCACCAGAGAGGGTCTGACCCGGAAGCCTTTTAACTGGAAGGTTTGATGAAGAGGGCTGGGAGCAGTACCTGAAAGAGCCTTCTTTGGCCGTTTACCCTGCTTTTAAACCCAGAGAGAAGAAAGAAAACATTTAATGGGTTTTCTAGGGAAGTGGAAGACTAATGAAGACAAGAAAAGTTTCTGAGGCATTCTTCTTTTTACTGGAGTATATCAGTAAAAGAGGTCTTAACATTTTTTTCTCTTTCTCCCTCCAATTCCTAGCTGACAAAAAGTTTAGTCGGAAGCCACCTCGATTTTCCTGCCTTCTGCCAGATCCACAAGAACTGATTGAAATTAAAAACAAAAAGAAGGTAAATGCAGATACCCCCAGGACTCAGTTTTTGCTATCCTAGCTGGGTGTCCTTTCTAGGGTTTTCCGTCCCAGAGAATGAAGGAGAATTTAGTAGCTCATCATGCAGCTTCCTAAGGAAGCTTAGAGCTTGTTGCGACTTCAGCAGTCACCTGGTCTCTTTTGAAGCCCTTCCTTACTCCTTACTAAGCTGTGTAAGCCCTACTTAGGTATACACTACTGTATGCCCCTGGGCAAATGCTGCCCTCATTGACAGCCAGATGTTAATTGGTGATGGCAAGAACTCTGGGAACTAAAGTGATGTGGGTCATTGAAGGTTACTGGTCAACTTGAGCTCTGGAGTGATGATTGGCAATAAGAGGAATTGACATTTATTCTGGTGCTTTAGTAAAGTTCAAATAAATGTGCCTTTGGTTTTCTTAACACAGAAAAAAAACCTTCTATTTTAACTCTTTCTTCTTATTGTTGCCAGCTTAAATAACTGGTTTGTATGTACCCTTGAATACAGGGCTGTGACTGAATAGATAAAAAAGTTGAAATATTATCTCTGTTCAGCTTGCCTTTCCAACCCCAGGACCGTAAGAGCTAAGAAACCAAGGAAAGATGGGGAATCCAAGCTAGGCTAGCATCAAGATGCTGGCTATGAACAGATGACAGAGTTGACTGTAAAACTGGGGAGAAGAAAAGCTTCTCTAATCTTTCTTTTGCATAATGCACAAGTTATTGGAGAGAAAGCTGTGCATCTTGAGCACTCAAAAAAGAAGTGAAAAGGAGCTTCTCAGTTAATTTCAGTTAGATACAATGATTGGCGAAAGCTAGGACTGTAGCTCCAACCTTAGTTCTAGGTCACTTAGAGTCCATTAAGTGACGCTGTTAGCTTTGATAGAGTCTGGCCTGTCTGCCTCAGAGACAGAGCAGCTTCTGACAACTAGTATTTCTTCTCTAGCTGCTGATCACTGGCACAGAGCAGTTCAATCAGAAACCAAAGAAGGGGATCCAGTTTCTGCAGGAGAAGGGCCTTCTCACAATCCCAATGGACAACACAGAGGTAGCCCAGTGGCTCCGAGAAAACCCTCGGCTAGACAAGAAAATGATTGGAGAGTTTGTGAGTGATCGCAAAAACATTGACCTGTTGGAGAGCTTTGTGAGGTGAGGAAGTTCCAAGAAATATGGGACAGTTGGTGATTATTCTGAAGGGCCAGGACACCCTCCCCTCTAAGCAGGCTTAGCAGTTCCTGCAGAAGACCCAGTTCACTCACTCACTCTTCTCATCATGTATATTTATTAGACCTGAAAGAGTCTCCAGCAAGATCATTTTGGGAGCCTACTCCATTCTGCACAGAGAATGTGTTCCTGAGTACATGATAGATTCTGGGTGCCAGTAGATGAGGTTTTTAGGCATGAAAATACTGATGTGAAAAAGTACTAAGGTTAGATGTTGTTAATTTCTGCTCTGTGTTTGAAGTAACCTGGAGATACTTCCCTGTGGCCAGAGCCTCTTCTTTTCTGTTGGAGAGGGTTAAAGGGAAAGTTGAGAGTGCAAAACATACAGTTTACACATCTTTAGCCTCTTTGTTCTTCCTTTTTCCCTTGTAGTACCTTCAGCTTTCAGGGTCTTCGGTTAGATGAAGCTCTCCGCCTCTATCTGGAAGCCTTCCGCTTGCCTGGGGAAGCACCAGTCATCCACAGGTTACTGGAAGCATTCACAGAGCATTGGAGGGTGAGTTTGAATGGCAGGTACGGAGATCAGTATCCCAAGTTAATTTGACTGAGGTCTTATATAACTCCAACTAAAGAACCCAGCTATCTCCTCAGAAGACTGAGCAATGTCAGTAAACTTTCCATAGAGAAGCCAGCTATTGTTAAAGAGTTGACAGAAGATTGGCTGCCTTCCTCCTAGCACCTCCTCTCTATGCTAGCATTGAGTGGGTATTGAGGATTTAATGGTAGAGAAAGGCATTGACAAAGGTGGGGTCTTTGCTTTTTCAGAATTGTAATGGCTCCCCATTTGCCAATAGTGATGCCTGCTTTGCCCTGGCCTATGCTGTCATCATGCTTAATACTGACCAGCATAACCACAACGTTCGCAAACAGAATGCACCCATGACGCTGGAGGTAAGCCAAGGCAGACGAGAGCCAGCACAGCTTTGGACGTAGCAGGAAGCACATGAGCTATCTAGTAGGCATAATGGACAAATTTCTGTCCGAAGCAGTCAGGGAGGGTGGGCCAATCTAGAAGGGGAGGTGGGTCCTTTCATTTACTATTTCCTAAGTTTTATTCACCACAGTCCAAGGAAGTCCTTGGGTGGGACTTTAGCATTGATACATGGTGGGAAAGAGGGGAGGCAGCAGAACTGATTGGTCTGTTTCTAGGAGTTTCGAAAAAACCTAAAAGGTGTGAATGGAGGCAAAGATTTTGAGCAAGACATCCTGGAAGACATGTACCATGCCATCAAGTATGTATGAACAATAGTGTAGCATTTCTGTTAAGGAGAAATACATTTCTTCCTTTCCCATATTTTTTTTTTTTAAGATTTATTTATTTATTCATACAGAACTGGGGTACAGGCCAGAGATGTGGAGGGTGAGAGGATTCAGCAGAGACAGAGTGGGGAGCAGAACAGGCAGATCAACGAAGTACACTGCTGAGGGGAGCAGCGGGCGGGTCAGGAGAGGTCTGCCACGCCATGTGGTCACCTCCGGGGCAGGCGGGGATCGAACTCATGCGAAAGTGGCTTAAGCTTCTTAGTGCAGTGCTTTAACCCGCTGCGCCACCAGGGAGGGCCTCCTTTCCCATATTTTAAGGTCACCTCAGACTGCAATGACTCATGCCCTTGAGTTAGGTGGACAGCACCCTCTCTCCCAACTCATTTCTTCCTTAAAGGAGTCTGAACAATATAGAGACTCAAATGTTGTAAGACAGTATCCAAACTACCCCTGCTAAGTGAAATGTCATGAGCCCACTCTCTAAACCCAAAGCAGCTGTGTTTTCATACCTAGTTCACAAGATGTTTTCTGGGGATGATAGAGAACCCAAAAATGAGTATTAGAAGATGGACTTTGGTCAGAGGTCAGAAATGCGACATTGAATTCTAATTATAAATCAGAAAAGGTAGAGAGAATTGCTCATCCAGAAGAAATATAAGATCTAACAGCCCCACTTAGAGATAGGACCTTGAGATGGTATGTGTATTTGTGGGGGAGGAGGGTAGTAGTGGACTGTGGGACCCTTCCTTTCTTTCTCCCTTGTGGGGAGGAAGCAGACCAAAGTTGCAGTTTTGATGACCTCTCGGTAATGGAGAATGCCCATATGGGCAAAACCCATGTCCTAGTTTGAACCAGTCAGATTCACAGTGGTGCACTTATTTCTTCCTGTATCTTACAGGAATGAGGAAATTGTGATGCCTGAGGAGCAGACAGGTTTGGTTCGGGAGAACTATGTATGGAATGTGCTGCTTCATCGAGGTGCCACCCCAGAGGGCATATTCTTACGTGTGCCTGCTGGCAGCTATGATCTTGACCTCTTCACCATGACCTGGGGCCCTACTATTGCTGCTCTTTCTTATGTCTTTGACAAAAGCCCTGAGGAGACCATCATCCAAAAAGCCATCTCAGGCTTCAGGTAGCCCAGCCTTGACCTTAATCTTGATTTCTCTCTGCCTTTCTATGCTAACATGGTTCTTTCATGCCTCTGTAACTCTTATTCTTGTTCTCATTAGAATGGGTTCCTCCTGAGTTTTTTGGGGAAGGCTAATGCTTGGGAAAGCTCAGTCTTAAAACAGACTGAAGAATAAAAGGTTTCTTCCTGGGACTGATTAGGGAAGAATCCCAAGCCAGCCTCCTGAGGGATTTGGAAGGGCTCCCTGGCCTTCCAGTGACTGTTTTCAATGGGGGTGATGTTACAGGAAATGTGCCATGATCTCCGCCCACTATGGCCTCAGCGATGTATTTGACAATCTCATCATCTCCCTGTGCAAATTCACAGCTCTCAGCAGCGAGGTAAGCAAGAATTGTTCTAAGAGTTTGAAAGCAAGACCTTTCTTTTAGTCATATACCCATCCCTATATGCAGAACTGGTTTCTCTCAGCATATTCCCTCACCCTCCTTTGACTACAGTAGAGCTTAAACACCTCTGCCTTGTACAACTTATGATAAAAATAGTGTTGTAGTGGGGATGGGAGAAGAGTTGCAACAGTAAGGAAGGCCTTAACCAGGTTAGCCCTCCCACCAGTGTCATGAGGGATTGAAGCAGAGCCAGCAAAAGGACCCTCAAGGGACTAAAAGTGGAGACCTAAGAGTCTCCTTTCCAAGCATTTGCCACACCCCAAACCTCTTCTCTTCTTCTTTTCTAGTCTATTGAGAATCTGCCCACTGTGTTTGGAAGCAACCCTAAAGCCCACATTGCAGCCAAGACAGTTTTCCATTTGGCCCACCGTCATGGTGACATCTTGAGAGAGGGCTGGAAGAATATCATGGAAGCCATGCTGCAGCTCTTTCGAGCGCAACTGCTACCCAAGGCTATGGTAGAGGTAATTCTTGGTAGGAGACTGAGTGACAATAAAAAAGCAAGAACTCCAAGATTGTGTGCTGTCTCTATAGATATACTTCATTGAGAGTAGCACTGGGCCTGATAACCTGCCAAAGGAACACCTCAAATATAAGATTGCAGATCTCAAGCAAGGGGATAGCTGTAAACGAAGCTGGTAGAAGCCTCTGCTGTCACCAGAGGTGTGCACCAGTCAACAGTATACGGCAGGGAGCTAAAGGAAGAAAACCAGAGAACTTTGCATGGGAAACAGGAAATGCAAAGAGCGTATAGAGAGAAATTTTTCCTGACCTGCTTTTCCAGGTAGAAGATTTTGTGGATCCCAATGGCAAGATATCACTACAGCGAGAAGAGACACCATCAAACCGGTGAGGGTAGATCAGAGGCTGAAGGCCTTGGGAAGAGGGAAAATCAGAACTCTAGAGCTTATCCGGGCTTGTGTTCTTTTTCTGCAGAGGAGAATCAACAGTGCTGAGCTTTGTGAGCTGGCTGACACTAAGTGGTACTGAGCAGTCTAGTGTACGGGGACCATCCACCGAGAGCCAGGAGGCCAAAAGAATGGCCTTGGACTGTATCAAGGTAACTGCCTGGTGAAGAAGCCTTGACCCCTCCCTATGGGACAGATGGTGTCCTGGGAACTGAAAAAGAGAATTATCCAGGACAGTGACCAGAACTCACCTCTTCTTTCCTCTCTTTCTGGCTCTTTGGGACATTTTCTTCCCTTCAGCCCTTGTCACTGACCTCCTTGCTCATGTGCCCTTTTTTAGCAATGTGACCCAGAAAAGATGATCACAGAAAGCAAGTTCCTCCAGCTAGAATCACTGCAAGAGCTGATGAAGGTACAGAAGGAAGAGGAAAGAGGGAAGTGCTGACTGGGTCTGGGAAGAAAGATGGGAATAGTGGTTATGCCTCAATTTTTGTCAGGGCAAGCGCAATGCCTGGCTTCTCTTCCATGTCTACTTCCCTGCTATTGTTCTTTTCTAGGCTCTAGTCTCAGTGACACCAGATGAAGAGACATATGATGAAGAGGATGCTGCTTTCTGTCTGGAGATGCTACTGAGAATTGTGCTGGAGAACAGGTAGAAGGCACCCTTTACTCATACTGAACTTGTGCCAAAAGGATGGAAGCCTGGAGCAGCTTGCTGAGTGGGTTTTGGGGCAAAAAAAAAACCCAAAAAACACATGAAGGTGTAGAAAGTAGAGAAGCTTGCTCATTAGCCTATTATACTCTGAAAGGCCTAGCCTGAATCAGAAAGGGAGGCTATTACCCAGTGACCTCTCCAACTAAGTGTCCTCATCCTTTATGTTCCTCAGGGACCGTGTGGGCTGCGTGTGGCAGACTGTTCGAGACCACCTATACCACCTGTGTGTCCAGGCCCAAGATTTCTGCTTTCTTGTGGAGCGGGCTGTGGTGGGGCTACTGCGCCTGGCCATTCGGTTACTCCGGAGAGAAGAGATCAGTGGCCAGGTAAGCAGAGTGCAGCCGGGAGGGCAGGAACGTACGCAGGGGACTAGAGCCACAGTGGCAGTTATGGACAGGGCCTGAAACAGAGTTAGTGCCCCACTGTAAAAGCACCTGACCAACCACATAACTGATAGAATCTAACAGATTGCTTTGGGGTGTTTCTGGAATAGCCTCAGTCATGAAGCTAGTGCTCATACCCCTGCTGCCTTGTGGCAGTCCCAGTCCTACACCTGGTCTCCTATCTCTTATGCTTAATAATCCCAAGGTCTTTGGGCACAAGCATGAAGACAATTAGCTATAGAATTAATTTACAGGTTCAACAGGATATAAGATCAACACACAAAAATTAATTATCTTTCTATATACCAAGAGGAACATGGGAAATGAAACTAAGTGCCCCAATAAAATGAATTAGATATACACATAACAAAACATGCATTGGATCTGCATGCTTAGAGTTATAACATTTTTTTAAAAGATTTATGTTTGTTTATTCATGCATATGAATATGAACTTGGGTGCAGATCAGAGGTGCAGGGGGTAAAAGGATTCATCAGAGACAGAATAGAGAGCAGAACAGGAGGATCTACTGGAATACACTGCTGAGGGGAGCAGTGGGCAAGATAGGAGAGGTCTGCTGTGCCATGTGGGTCAGCTACCTGGCCGGGGATTGAGCTCAAGTCAGTGGTGGGTGATAGCTTGCTAGTGCTGAGACTTTAACACCTGCATCACCAGGGAGGCCTGAGAATTATATTAATGAAAGACCTAAATAAATAAAAAGGCATACTATATTTGTCAATTAGAAGACTCAGGTTAATAAAGATATCAGTTCTCCCCCAAATTGATCAGTAAATTTAAAAAACTCTTACCAATATCTGAATAAGACTTTGTGTATACAGACAAACATAAAATTTTGGAAAAGTACAGGCCAAAGAATAGTCAAATATCTGCAGAAAGGAGAATATCAGAAAACTCATTCCATTTGATTTTTTTTTTTTAATAGAACTTGAATATAGGCCAGAGGCATGGGAGTTTGAGAGGATTCACCAGAGATAGAGTGGGGAGCAGAACAGACAGGTTTCCCAAAATACAGTGTTAAGGGGAGCAGTGGGCAAGACAGGAGAGGTCTTCTTTGTCATATGTGGGCTAGTTCCCTGGCCAGGATCAAACCCAGGCCATAGTGGTGACAGCACTGAGATGTAACCCCTAGGCCAACAGGGAGGCCTCCATTTGATGTTAACTAAGGCTTACTAAGTGATCAAGACTGGGTGGTATTGGTGGTTTTGCATAATGTTACCATTGGGGTAAAGTAGGCAAAGTATATAAATAAGGGACCTCTTTGTATTATTTCACATGCACATCAGTAATTATTTCTATAAGAAGATGTTTAAAAACTGGAAAAAAATAAGACCAGTGCAGTATCCTAGGTTGGGTCCTAGCCACACTCCCTGCTGATCTAAGGAGACTCGAGACTGGTGGAAAAGTTGTGTGCCTATGTCCAATTTCCTGCTTCCCATTTCCCCACCCCTATCCCAGGTACTGCTTTCCCTGCGCATTTTGCTACTGATGAAGCCCAGTGTGCTGTCCCGGGCTAGCCACCAGGTCGCCTATGGCCTCCATGAACTCCTCAAAACAAATGCGGCCAACATCCATTCAGGGGATGACTGGGCCACCCTCTTCACTCTGCTGGAATGCATTGGCTCAGGTGTGAAGCCTCCAGCAGCCCTGCAGGCCACAGCCAGGACCGATGCACCTGATGCTGGTAAGCCCTTTCCCAGGGAAACCCACACTGGCAGATAAACAATTTTGGTTCCAGGGATTGAAATAGAAAAAACAAAATACAAGTTATCACAATTGGCAGATTAAACACGCCTGGCTTCTGCCACTGCCTCAAGAGCTGCTCGTGCTCCTGGCCTCTCCCCAGTACCCACTGGTTAAACAACAGTAAGGCAAGTAGACATGGAGGAGACTATGAAACTAGGCTTTCTACTGCCCTAAGGATTGCTCTCACAGACTGTCCTCACCACCACACCCTCCCTGA
The DNA here is from genome assembly GCF_000260355.1 of Condylura cristata. Taxonomy (NCBI): domain Eukaryota; kingdom Metazoa; phylum Chordata; class Mammalia; order Eulipotyphla; family Talpidae; genus Condylura; species Condylura cristata. The sequence goes on along the minus strand of NW_004567112.1, from coordinate 16,854,780 downwards.
CAGCTGCTCCTAGAGGCCATCTGGGGCCCAAATTAGCCTGCCCTATTTGGTTAAAAGAGAAGCTGTCCGAAAGAGAAAGAAAAATACCGGATGGTTTCACTCATAGCAGGAGTATCATGGACCAGGTGGAAAATAATAAAAATAATGAACAACCATATACCAGAGACATTTTGTGGGGGTGGAGTGGGGAATGGGATCAAAAATGGGGTGGGGGGAGGGAAATGCATGGGATTATGGTGATGGCACATGGGTGACTTGGTGATGGGAAACCCGCGGGGATTACAATTGAGATGGAAAAAAAAATGTACAAAATGATGTAAAAATAAACTTTTGTAATAAAAAAATAATAATAATAAAAAAAGGGAGAGAAGCTGTCCAGGCCCACCCTTCAGCCCTCTGGCAATGGGCTGAAATAGCTGGACCAGAGAGGAGAGGCCAAGCTTCAGCTCTTTTTTTTTCCTGATAGTCAAACTTATCCCTGTCTCAGTATCCACAGCCCCACCCTGACTCTGCCTTTCTCCCTGATTAGGAGCCCAATCAGACAGTGAACTCTCTTCTTTCCATCAAAATGATGTGAGTCTGGACCGAGGGTACACTTCTGACTCAGAGGTCTACACTGACCATGGCAGACCTGGCAAGATCCACCGATCAGCCACAGATGCTGATGTGGTCAACAGCGGTTGGCTAATGGTGAGTGAGCATATGGGCAGTGGGTGAGTTTTCCCTCCTTGACATTTGGAAAGGATTCCTGGTTTTCTGAGAGGACATCAATGACATTGAGGATCAAGGTCAAGCCCGGATCTTCTCTGTACTTTACAGGTGGGTAAGGATGACATTGATAATTCCAAGCCAGGACCTGGGACCAGCCGGCCAGGCTCCTCACCCCTGGTCAATCAGTACAGCCTAACAGTGGGCCTGGATCTTGGACCACATGACACTAAGTCCCTGCTTAAGTGTGTGGAATCACTGTCCTTCATCGTGCGTGATGCTGCCCATATCACACCTGACAACTTTGAGCTCTGCGTCAAGACTCTACGCATCTTTGTGGAGGCCAGTCTGAATGGTGGTAGGTCACTCGGTTAAAGTTAATTGAGAAGTAGCCATGTGAATATTGGGGGAGAGGGAGGAAGAGGTAAGCCATTTGTGCCCATGGGAATAGAAATGTGACCTGGGTCTGGCTCTGCTCAGGGTGCAAGTCCCAGGAAAAACGTGGCAAGAGTCACAAATATGACAGCAAAGGGAACCGCTTCAAGAAGAAATCCAAGGAGGGCTCAGTGCTTCGACGACCTCGAACATCCAGCCAGCATGCCACCCGGTGTGGACATAGTGATGACGATGAGGATGAAGGCGTGCCTGCTAGCTACCATACGGTGTCTTTACAGGTCAGTCAGGACGTAAGTATGGCACCCTTTACTACCTCTCCTCTCCTGGCACCTGACATTGGGATCCTCAATGGGGCCAGGGACCGCCAGGGCTGATAAAAAGGGCCTGTGTTTTCCAGCACAGGCTGTCAGCCACCACCTCCACCATGTTGCCATATCCAAACTACTTATCTTTGCTTGCTTAATTTTTAAATTAAAGGTTATTTATTTTTTTGAATACATAATGGATGCACATGGGACACAATTCAAAAGATACAAAAGAGTGAAATATAAGTTCCATAAAATATAAGTTCCATTCCATTCCTGTCACCAGCTATAAAATATAAGTTCCATTCCATTCCTGTCACCAGCTATTAAGTTTCCTTTGCCAGAGGTGACCAATAGTTTCTTGTTTATTCTTCCAGTGTTATTCTGTGTCTACTCAAGGCAGGTAAAATTATAAGCAGATTTTATCCTATCATTAAATAGATGGAGAGCTCATTGCCTTAAGTAGAATAACCTTAGACAATAGGGAAATAGATTGAAGCGCAGCATTATGAAGCTATCCATCACCACTGCAGCCTGAGTTTGATCCCCAACAGGGAGCTGACTCATGTGGCACAGTAGACGTCTGCTGTCTCACCCACTGCTCCCCTCAGCAGTGTATTTCACTAGATCTACCTGTTTTATTTCCCACTCTGTTGCTGGTGAATCCTCTCACCCCCTACATCTGTGGCCTATACCCTAACTCCTGTATGCATAAATAAATAAATCTTAAGAAAAAAAAACACAGTGCTCTCCTTGGCAGGCAGGACATACACTAACATTGGAACAACAGAGAGAAGATCAGTATGCCCTCTGTGTAAGCATGACACACAGATTTGTGAAGTGTATCATATTTAAAAATAATGAGATTTAACAAAATGAGGCTTTATCATCAGAAGGTGTAAAAGAATCAAAAGTACTTTCTCAGAGTGTTTCAGTGCTCCGCATACCTCCTTGAGTCCCTCTACCAGGACTGATACTCAACAACATTGGGAAACCCAGGCCAGCGTTGGAGCAATGAGCTCATAAAGTGGAGAAGGGAGGGTGGAGTAGCAGGAGGCTGTGACTGGTTCTAGGAGCAGCCATCAGGGCTCAATCAGGGACAATGGGGGTGGCGTAAGGGTGTCCACCCATCTCCACTCATGTTCTGCTTCTCCTGTGACTTCAGTTGCTGGACCTGATGCACACACTGCACACACGGGCGGCCTCTATCTACAGCTCATGGGCAGAGGAGCAGCGCCACCTGGAGACAGGTGGCCGGAAGATTGAAGCAGATTCACGCACTCTTTGGGCCCACTGCTGGTGCCCTTTACTGCAGGGTAAACCTCCGGGAGCAGGGAGGGCAGGGGCAGAGCTGGAGCTGGAGTTTGGGAAAACCCGGGATTGGGGCGCCTGAAGGATCCTGAGCATGTTCTCACTCTCAGGCATTGCCTGTCTGTGCTGTGACGCCCGGCGCCAGGTCCGGATGCAGGCACTGACCTATCTGCAGCGGGCATTACTGGTACATGATCTGCAGAAGCTAGATGCTCTGGAATGGGAGTCCTGTTTTAACAAGGTAGGACTTTCCACCGGTCTTAAGTTAAACTTAAAGGAGATACAGACAACCTGAAGAACCCTTAATGACAATCCTCAGCCTGTAATATATCTGCCCTTCCTTCTCCTATGTACCATCCACTCTAAACTCTGACTTCCTTGGGACAAAGCTGCCAACTGCTCCTGCTAGGAAAATGTTGACTGTTTATCCCCCAGGTGCTGTTTCCTTTATTGACCAAGCTCTTGGAGAATATAAGCCCTGCAGATGTGGGTGGGATGGAGGAGACCCGGATGAGGGCTTCTACACTGCTCTCTAAGGTACTGCTCACCGCCCTGTGTCTACCCACTTTCCCTCCACCTCCCTCTTTGCAAAAAAGGAAGCCAAGGCTTCTAATAGGACATAGGTTTGCAATGTAGATGCTCAGGTCCCGGCTGTGGGGACTCTATAGGGCCTAGGGACCTGGGAGAATTCTGTAATTCGGAGGAATCGCTAAGATTTCCACACAAGATAGGGCAGGCTTGCCTCGAAGCCTTGGAGAGGGATACAGCCTTCTACCCTACCCATGGCTGAAAGGGGCTGGTGGGCCACAGGTCTTCTTGCAGCACCTGTCTCCACTGCTGTCACTCTCTACCTTTGCGGCCCTCTGGCTGACCATCCTGGACTTCATGGACAAGTACATGCATGCAGGCTCCAGTGACTTACTGGTATGTTCTACCTCAGCCCAGCATCCACTATATGCTGCTTCTGCCACCTGCTAGGAAGACTTACTATGCCCCCCCCCCCCGTCACTGCTTCCTTCTTACCATGTTCTTCCCCCATGCCTCTCCTGTTCTCCTCATCCCACTGCCACCTGCAGTCAGAGGCCATTCCTGAATCTCTGAAGAACATGCTTCTGGTGATGGATACGGCAGCAATTTTCCATAGTGCAGATGCTCGAGGAGGCAGCCCTTCAGCCCTCTGGGAGATCACCTGGGAACGTATTGACTGTTTTCTGCCCCACCTACGAGATGAGCTCTTCAAGCAAACTGTCATCCAGGGTAGGGGGCTCAGCCCAACTTCATCAAAAAAAGGCCCTCATCAAAGAGTCTAGAGCTTATTGGTTCTCTATACCATAGGGGGGTGGGAAGACTGGTGGATAGCCAGGGCTCTGCTTTAAAGAACGCATTAGGAACACCATCTGGATTATTTGCCTTCCCCAGACCCCATGCCCATGGAACCTCATACCCCAAAACCTCTGGCCTCAGCCCACCTGACCCCTGCTGCTGGTGACACCAGAACACCTGGCCATCCACCTCCTCCAGAGACGCCCTCTGAACTGGGAGCCTTAGGTGAGTCCCTCTGGGCTAGCTGGCTAGGTGTTAAGTGAGAAGCAAAAGGCCCAAGATATGGTCCCAGGTAGTTCTGGATTGCTGCTGAGCCTAGGCTTTGGGCCAGAAAAGAATCATGTTTGCTTGCTCTTCCTATGGGATATGGCAAGACCAAATAAGCTATAATGAGTTTGCTGCTTGAGACTTTTTAGGTTTGGAAGAAGGCTGGGTCAGGGATTTGGATTAAACATGTAGAGATTGCCCTTCAGGGATTCTAGTCAAGGCCAGGCCAAAATTAACCTGATTGGGGTTCTAGCAAAGGAGGTGGAGAAAAAAATATAAGGTAATGATTTATGAGTAGAGATTCCCAACTGTTCAGCCTGGAAAAGCTCATTTTGCTCAGAAGTGGAAAGGGGTTTTGGTAACCCAACTGGATAATGTAAAGGAGTCTGACTATAGCTACCTTGCTCTCCTATAGACTTTGAAAAGCCTGAGGCCCCCCGACCTACCAACAGCAGTTCCCCTGGATCACCAGTGGCCTCTAGTCCCAGCAGGCTGAGCCCTACTCCAGATGGGCCTCCACCTCCACTGATCCTGCAGCCCTTGGCCTCCCCACTGCAGGTGGGTGTGCCACCCATGACACTTCCCATCATCCTCAACCCTGCTCTCATCGAGGCCACTTCGCCAGTACCCCTCCTGGCCACATCCCGCCCCACAGACCCCATTCCCACCTCCGAGGTCAACTAAGGCAGACTCCTCAGATATCAAGACCAGTACTTCCTTCCAGATTGCCCCCAGCAACCCCCTTCCAGCTGTCTCAGAGGCCACAAACTCTTCAGGCCCAGCCCAAGCTGCTCTTAACTGCTAGTTGGATGGGGACCGAAAAAGAGAACTATTATAGCCCTTTCTGGGAACCACAGTTAGGTTGCAGGAACTTCTTCCTCTGCTCTCCATTTCTGGGGGTCCAACCTGAGAGCACACTCAGGTATCACCTGCAGCCTGACAGCTCTGGGGAGGTGTCACTGCCTTCCCTGCAGTGCCCACCCTGCTGTCCATGGTCAGGCATTGAGAGCCAAGCCAACCACTCTGCACTTTGTTTCCCTCTCCCATCTTCACTCCCATCAGCCCTGGGCCACCTCCTCCAGTTCTTCCCCTTTTATTAATCAGTTGGTCAGTTTGGAGAGTTAATTGGCACCTTGGAAGATGGGGAGGTGGGGCTGGACAGGGGGACTACCCACAGGAGCATGTACATATAGGAAAACTATGGACTTTTTATGGTATAATAAATGTCTTAGTACCAATATCGTTGCCTTTCCCTCTGGTTTCCTTCTTAAGCTTTTATAAGTAGGATGTTTATTAGGATACCTACAGTTTGGGCCTTGCATGAACAGAAGGGAGGCTGAGCCTGCCAAAAGTGGCTCTTGACCACCAGCCAGCCAGATACCATAATTTCACCATTGCTGCCATCGCCACCACAGCAGTGCACCTTTGTCATCAGGAATGTGCCAGGAACTTGGGGAGTTAACCTCTTTACTAACTGCTCCAAGGAGACATCTGAGAACACCTGGACTTGGGTCAGAGGCAAGATGAACCAGAGGGAAGATAAACCTTGGAAATGGGAAATAGCCTGGTGTGGAAAAATGCTAACAAGCGTCCTGAAGCTCGTCTTCCATCTTCCCTGGTTTCCATAGCTAAACAAGCTTTGCCTGACCAGCCACTGGGAAAATCAGGAATATGATTATGCTGCTCTCTGCACCTTCTAGTACGAATGCAGAAAAGTCTGGATTATGTATGAGGGCCCTTGGCTCTAGCCATGATGTCTCTGTTCTCCCACCTGAGCCCCACAAGTTCTACCTTTAGAAGCTTCCTTTTGTTTCCCTGTGGGGAAAATGATGTTAGCAGCTATTTAAAAAAAAAAGTCTGAAAGGAATCCTGTGACAAAAGAATATGAATATTCTGTCCCTCAGTTGATCTGCAGATAGGAAAGTGCAGCAATTACAAACTGACTCTTGCTAAGTAGCAAAGAAGTGTGTAATTCATCAGAAATCTCATTCTGATATACAAAGAATAGCTGACACATACATGACTGTGCCATTGATGGTGTCATCTCTGAGAAGGTAAGGGAAGTTACTAGAGAAACTAGTAGTCAGGCTATAATTCTGACCAACAGAAAGAACGGTGTGTTGATGTGAAAAAATAATCTTGGGAAAGTAATAGTGGATTAAGAGGGAAATGCTAATCTTATTGATGTACCTAAAAGAATTCAAATAACACTTCAGAAATTCCAAAGGAAAACTAGAGGCTAAGACCCTAACATAGAGAAGTAACATTGTTAGGGCACGTGTGTGTGTTAATAAGTACATTACTCACACAAACTCATGGTGTAAGAGATGTTTACTCTTGTAAATGAGGAAGCAGGTTCAGAGAGGGGAGGGAAAGTCATGAAGTAGGGAGTTGAGACTCAAACCCTGGTCTGTCTAAACTCTAAACTTCATGGTTTCCTATGACACTTCCTCAATTCAAAAAGGAGGGACTGAAGAAACTCCTCAGGTATTTACAGTTTCTTTAGCTTCTCATGCAAAATGAAAGGTTAAGCACTGAAGAAACAGACTGTTATCTAGTGACCTAAGCGTTCACTACAAAATCACACAATCAAGAACAAGTGTGAATTTTCTAAGTACATAATATCAGAAGAAGAAGAATTACAGAATTATCTACAATGGGGACATGGCTTTTCCTTCCCATCCCCCCGAATGGTGGGAACAACAGAAAACTTGGCTGTCTAAGCCTTGGACTATTTACTGTTTACCTTACTCAGGGCTCACTGTGGCTGTGAGAAAGCAGAACCCTTCATCCCCTGGGCTTCATTTGAGGGGGAGAAGAAACTTTAGTTCAAGTAAGCAGTTCATTACCTCCTCCTTGAAATATTCTTCATTGGGCTTCTGAAACAGTGCTTTTTCTTCTCCACTTATTGGCCATGATTTTCAGTTTTCTTCGTTGGCCCCTCATCTCCACAGCCTCAGAATAGAAGAATGTCCCAGGGCTCAGACTTTGTCCTCCAATCCTTTCTCTACACGTCATCACCAGGGAATGCTGTCCACTGTCAAGACTACTATCTAACATACCACCTTCAAATCCTATCATACCACCTTCAAATCCAGCCACCCCTCAGCATCTCTACTTAACATGCCTCCTAGATTCTCAAATGTAACAATCTTTTTTTAATTATTTGGAGGGAGTGAATATTCAAAGATTATATGATGTATAGCACAGAACCTTCCTCTTCATGTCATTCAAAAGACTTCTAAATATTCTTCAATGAAAAAAGGGGGGCATTCTTTATTACCCACTTCATCCTCTATTTTGTCCCCCAATTTCTTCTGAGGTCCTTATGCTAAAAACCTTCCCCTCTTTTCTTGCATCCTGCATCCAATTACTCAGTAAGTCTTGTTGCTTCTATCTTTCACATCTATTTAGAACATGATTATTTCTTACCATCCTCGTTTACAACCACCCAAGTCTAAGCCACCATCTATCGGTCTCCTCATTCATTAGTCCCACATGCTCTATGCTCTACTCTCCACACATCAGCCAAATGAATCTTTTAAAACCAGTTACTACGCTGTTCAAAAACCTCTAATGACCTTCCATCTCATTCAGAGTAAAATTTAAAGTTCTTTATCCCATCTAACCTTGTTCTCAAATATGCCAAACAACATTAGACCTTTAAAATCTAGTCTCTCCATCTGGAATGCTCCCTACATATCCATGTAACTTCCTCCTATTTTTCTTTTTTCTAAAGATTTATTTAATACTAGGGTACAGATCAGAGGTGCAAGGGGTGTGAGAGGAGAAGAACAGACAGATCTACCGAAATACACTGCTAAGGGGAGCAGCGGGTGGTCAGGAGAGGTCTGCGGAACAATGTGGATCAACTCCCTGCCTGAATTCATGCTGCAGTGGCTGTGGACAGCTTCATAGTGCTGTTCTTTAATCCACTGCACTACCAAGGAGGGCCTCTTCCTCAATTTTTTTAAGCCACTGCTCAAATTGTAACTCACCAGAGACGCCTTCCCTGGGAGCTGTCTCTTCCAAAGTGCCTGAGTAAGAAAAGAACTGAGATGCGTCTCTTTTCCGCTCCGAGAGGTCGCCAGATGGCGCCCTGATCCGGCCGCAAGATAACTTCCTTCCCCTAACTTTTCCCGGCAGCGGGGCTCTGCTCCCGGCGGGGAGAGTTCTAGGGCACTCCAGCTTCCCCCTGGGGTTCCCCGGCGCTCAAGTCGCCATGCATTAGGCGCCGCCTAAGCGGTGGGTTGCCACGAGTCTGGGGCTGGCCCGGGTAGGTTGAGAAGGTCGGAATCAGTATTCTACCATGGTACCGCGGCCGGTTAGCGGATCCAGCTTGGAACTGGACCCCAGGTCCCAAACGCTGGTGCTTCGTTGATTCTCATCCCGGGCTCCCCGCTCTCAGCGTTGTGCGGGCCCTTTAAGGGGCGCGCCCGTGTCGCTCCCGATTGGCTGCGCGAATCATTGAGTTAAAAACTTTAAGCCAATGAAAAGGGTGTAGGGGCGTGACGCACGGAAACGTCATGGGAATTCCCCCCTCCCGGGGGCGGAAAAGGGGCTTTCCCGGCTGGAGTTCTAGTGGCCAAAGTGTTTAGACCCGGTCCAAGGTGGGTCGGACCTGGAGAGAAGCCGGAACTGGAGCCGCCGCCGCGGTGAGTGACCGGCTTCAGGCCCTTGAGTGGCCGGGACACGGGGAAGGACGGGAGGAGGGACATTAACTGACCCAACCCCTGGGCCAGAACGCGGCATAGGCACACCCACGGAAAGCGCGCACACGAACAAGACTCACCAATACACACCTGCAAAAGTACCAAGACACGCGGGCCGGTACGTACACCTACATGTATGCCGGCTTGTGCGCAGTAACGTCCATGCAAACTCGCATACATGTGCACACACAAACATGTTCATCAGTGCACAGGCGCCGGGATCGCCTTTCACGCACAAATTCAAATATAGGTTCACCGGTGCCCTTGCATATGAAGACACGTTCACATATGTCTACAGTGGGAAGAATAAGGACACTAACCTGTACACAGACGTGCTACCTGACACACGCACGTTGACTCCATGCACACGCAAAACACCGAGCACATGGGCCGAAACACACTTGTTTACCTGTGATGAAGACATACACATGTATAACTGCACACGACTTTGGGGTTTGGGCACCCAGAGCAGATGCAATGTGGGAACCAACGGTTGTTAAAAGGTTTCAGGGAGAGAAAATAGAGGTGCCTAGCCCAAAGAGGAAACCTCTTTCCTCTCCCTGCCGCGAGGCCCCAGAGTCCCGCTCTCTGGGGAGAACCTTAGGGCCCCCCACTGGGAAGAGCCCCCGCCTACAGGCCTTCAGAGAAAAGGACTTCGTACATCAGAAATACCCCCCAAAAGCCCCCGGGGTGAATCAGCCGTGGCCTCCCTCGAGTAGAAAATCCCAAGGTTGCTCCAGGACCCAAGCAGGGCATGGGGCGGGAAGTGGGCCTGGCTACGGGCTAGGAGCCTCCGGCTGTGAAAGACCCACTCGCCCCGGGCGCCTGCCTTGGAGAGAAAACAGGGAGCCAACCCCCACAGGGGCTTCCCTGGGTCTGGTTACTCCTCCGCGGACTGAGGCTTCGGGCACCCACTGAACTGCTTAGACCTCGCGCCCCTCCCGCCGTGGAGGCGTGGCCAGTGGCGTCATTTCCAGGACCGCCCCCTTCGGCCCCGCCTCCCCCTGGTATTTTCGGGACTTTCCTAAACTGCTCTAACTTTCCTGCCCCTTCCCCGGCGGGGCCCAGCCCTGCCCTGCCCAACTCCGGATCTCTGAACTGGCCCTTCACCGGATCTCGCCCGCCACACCCGGACGGGTGGCCGGAGGAGATCGGACCCTCCCCAAAATCTGGGCTCCCTTTCTCCCCCAACTACGGTCCTGATCTCTCTTTCCCTCCCACCGCCACTCGCCCCACCCCCCTTTTCTCCCGCACCTAAGGCGGACGCCTGAAACTGGGAAACAGAACCGGCGGGAGCCACCAGACAGAGCCGGGCTTAGCCCAGAAACATGGACAGTTGCTACGGCCCAGTGAGTCATGCCAGCTGGCCTCAAAGCCGGCCCCCCCACCCAAGTCTGTCTGCTTGTTCGCCTGTCTGTCGGAGTCCCCTATGCTCCCCTGCATCTGTAATGCCCTTAGATTACCTCAACCTGCCTGTGAGAATCAGTCTGTCTGCAAACTGCTTCTGGTAGTTTTCTTATGGGCCTGGGGAGGCGAAAGAGTGATTACCTGTGGCTGGGAGATAGAAGGCTCAGAATTAGCTGCCACCCCTGTCTGTCTCCAAACCAGGGTCTAGATGGCATTATTGAATATGATGATCTCAAATTCAACCCATCCATTGTGGAGCCCAAGGAGCTAGCTCCAGATACAGGTTAGTAAATCCCCTAACCTCCCGTTGTCTTGGAGAGAGTGGGAGGGTGAACTTGTGCCCTCTGTGTTGGGGGTGGGCACAGAGATCCTAGCTCAGCAAGGCCCTTCTGTCTCCAGCTGATGGCCCTTATCTGGTGATCGTGGAACAACCTAAGCAGGTGAGTGGAAGCTTCTGCTTTGAGAACAAGTGGGATAGTTGTAGCTGGGTGGTCATGGGAAGGGTCACTGACCACAGAGGCTACGCTGGTTGAAATGGTTGGCTGCTGATGGTCACAGTAATGTGGCTGTAGCTCAGGATAGATGTTTCATCATTACTGTCATGCTGGCTGGGGGTATGGGGACTGGGAAGGGTCTCTCCTGGTCACCATGTCACTCTGCTCTGGGACCTTCAGAGAGGATTCCGATTTCGATATGGCTGTGAAGGTCCCTCCCATGGGGGACTACCAGGTGCCTCCAGTGAGAAGGGACGGAAGACCTATCCCACTGTCAAGGTGAGTCCGAACAGTGCTGGGGGGTAGGCTAGCATGGCCAAGGACATCACTGACAGCCCTCACCTACCCCCCCCAGATCTGTAACTACGAGGGACCAGCCAAGATTGAAGTAGACCTGGTAACACACAGTGATCCACCTCGTGCTCACGCTCACAGTCTGGTGGGCAAACAGTGCTCGGAGCTGGGGGTCTGCGCCGTGTCTGTGGGGCCCAAGGACATGACAGCCCAGTAGGTACCCCCAACCCCTGGTCCTTACTGGCACCCTCATTACCTGCCAGTCCTTGGCCCCAGCCCACCACTGTGAGCTTATTAGCATTTAACCGAGGGAAGAAACATAGGTTGGTCCCAGAACCAAAGGCCCTATGGAAAAACCAGAACAGTTCCCTAGAGGAAGTAGGGCTGAGCTGAGCCCTGGCTGTGGTGAGGGTGCCTCAGGAAGAATGAACTGTCTACAAGGCCCCTGACTCCTCCTCCCCTCACCAGATTTAACAACCTGGGTGTCCTGCATGTGACCAAGAAGAATATGATGGAGATTATGATACAAAAGCTTCAGAGGCAGCGACTGCGCTCCAGGCCCCAGGGCCTTACAGGTAAGGGGATGAGGGGAGCGTGGGAGGTGGTCATAACAAGAGCAGGGAAGGAGGAATAGTTCAGAGGTCATGTGTTTGCCCACTGCTCAGAGGCTGAGCGGCGGGAGCTAGAACAGGAGGCCAAAGAACTGAAGAAGGTGATGGATCTAAGCATCGTGCGGCTGCGCTTTTCTGCCTTCCTCCGAGCCAGTGACGGTTCCTTCTCCTTGCCCCTGAAGCCAGTTATCTCCCAGCCCATTCACGACAGCAGTGAGTATGCTGACAGCCTGAATACCAGAGGGAGCACAGGGGAGGGGTCTCAAGCTATGGAGTCAGGTAGGCCTGGATATGAACTTGGCCCTGTCGTGGATGAGCTGAGTGACTCTGAGCCCTTCTCAGAGCATGGCTTCCTCCTGGGTAAGTGAAGATACTACCAGTTCCTCACCTCTTGGTGTAGAATAATGATACAAAGCACCTAGCTACACAAGTGGGGCCATGGTGGTTAGTATCATTCCAATTAATTTATATCCCACCACCCTAGAGTCTCCTGGGGCCTCGAACTTGAAGATTTCTCGAATGGATAAGACAGCTGGCTCTGTGCAGGGTGGAGATGAGGTGTATCTACTTTGTGACAAGGTGCAGAAAGGTGAGGCTAGAGTCCACGCTGGGAGCTAGAGACCTTAAGTGTCAATATTTGGGACCAGGGAAGCACCAGGACAAAGGCCCTGGGATTCCACTAGGAATGTGGCCAAGCTTCAATTTTCCCTGTAGATGACATCGAAGTCCGGTTCTATGAAGATGATGAGAATGGATGGCAGGCCTTTGGGGACTTCTCTCCCACAGATGTTCATAAGCAGGTACTCTAGGGCCGGGAGCAGAGCGAGACCGGAGCTAGGAGCTAGTGCTGAACTAGCCATTCCCAATGTCACCTTATGTGCTTCTTCCCCGAAGTACGCCATTGTGTTTCGGACACCTCCCTATCACAAGATGAAGATTGAACGTCCTGTCACCGTGTTCTTGCAGCTGAAACGCAAGCGTGGGGGCGATGTCTCTGACTCCAAACAGTTCACCTATTACCCTCTGGTGGAAGGTGGTACTGGGCTGAAGATCCCAGAGGGCAGGAAGGTGGGGGCTGGGCTGGAGGGTCCCAAGAACTATCTCAGGGGGGACCCTTGAGTAAAGTCAGAAGTGGGGAAGGGTCCAGGAATGGGTGGTCCCTGAGCCAGCCTGAGAACTCTTGGGGGAAGGGCCCTTACCAAACTTAGCACCGGACTCTAGAGGCTTGGCCCACGGTGTGGTATTTTAACTTCTCATTTCCCTCTACCCCTAGACAAAGAGGAGGTTCAGCGGAAGAGGAGGAAAGCCTTACCCACCTTCTCCCAACCCTTCGGGGGTGGCTCCCACATGGGTGGAGGCTCTGGGGGCTCTGCTGGAGGTTATGGAGGAGCAGGAGGAGGAGGTGAGGAGGTATTGGTGGTGGGAAAGCAGAGGGAGGAGGGAGAGGACAAAAGTTATCTGGGAGGGTACTGGCTCCTGCCCCTTGCCCACAACCCTGCCTGTACCCACAGGTGGCAGCCTCGGCTATTTCGCCTCCTCCTTGGCCTACAGCCATTACCCGTCTGGTGGGGCCCCAATGGGCTGCTACCCGGGAGGCGGGGGCGGGGCGCAGATGGCCGCTGCATTGCCCAGCAGGGATACTGGGGAGGAAACTGCACAACCCAGCACGCCCTCAGTGAACTCCCAGAGCTCACCGCAGGCTCCGGAGCAGCTGCAGCGAGGTATGACCGGGGGTGTGGGGGGCGGGGCTGCGATGGTGATGGTGGAGTTTAGGAAGCGAGCCCACACCCACGCCTACTATCGCCCCCAGCCCAGGAATACAACAAGCGCCTGTTCGGCCTGGCACAGCGCAGCGCGCGAGCCTTGCTCGACTACGGCGTCACGGCGGACGCGCGATCGCTGCTGGCGGGGCAGCGCCACCTGCTGACTGCACAGGACGAGAATGGAGACACGTAGGTGGGAGGGAAGATGGGCGGAGTTGAGCTTCTAAGCCTGTGTCCAGCCCAAGCGCCAGATGGGCCTTGGGGTGCCCGGCTGGATAGGAAGCTGCGAAGAGCCAGGACACTCGAGTTGGGCAGACAGGTTTCAAGTTGGACTTTGCCATGTACTAGTTGTGTGTAAAGGAACCTTTCCAGATTTCAGTTTTATCAGTTCTTAAAGAGTGCAGTAAAATGCAGCTCTACCAAAAAGGTGCCCAGAAAATAAAGTCCAGTTAGTTTTGCCCTTAAGAGACATCTGGGTGGGATCTCCTCGGTGGTGCAGCATTATGAGGCTGTCCGCACGGCATGACTTCTTCCCCCCGGCCAGGGAGCTGACCCACATGGCGCAGCAGACCTCTCCTGACCCACCCGCCGCTCCCCTCAGCAGTGTATTTCAGTAGATCTGCCTGTTCTGCTCCCTGCTCTGTTTCTAGTGGATCCTCTCACCCCCTGAGCCTCTGGCATGTACCCCAGTTCGTATATGTGTAAGTCAAATAAATGCTAAAAAGAGAGAGACATCTAGGCCCCACAAGAACGAGGCAGGGTTGTGAAGGTACAGGATATTCTGAGTGACTGGCCAAAGCCTTACTCCTAAATCCTCAGGCCCCTGCACCTGGCCATCATCCATGGGCAGACTAAAGTCATCGAGCAGATAGCCCACGTGATCTGCCATGCCCCGCACCTCGGCGTTGTCAACCTCACCAACCACCTGCACCAGGTCAGGGCGCCTCCAGGTGGAGGGGTAGGGTTTGGAAGGCAGGTGGGTCTAGTCCTGGCTCACTGTATTTGTGTCCCCAGACGCCTCTGCACCTGGCGGTGATTACTGGGCAGACAAGCGTGGTGAGCTTCCTGCTGCAGGTAGGTGCGGATCCTACACTGCTGGATCGGCATGGAGACTCAGCAGTGCACCTGGCACTACGGGCAGGTGCCAGTGCCCCCATCCTGCTGCGCACCCTGCTGTGGAGTGGGGTTCCTGCCATGCCCCAGCTGCTACACATGTCAGATTTCGAGGGTAAGTTCCTCAACTGGACAAGGGTGAGGGCCGGGGAGGGGACACAGTAAGTGCCAATGATGGACATAAGGTGTCAAGGTTAGCTCGTCTGGAGGTGCAGTCCCAGATGCAGGCTGAGGATCTTGTGTCCCAGGGTTGTACCCAGTCCACCTGGCAGTCCGTGCCCGAAGCCCTGAATGCTTGGATCTACTAGTGGACAAAGGGGCTGAAGTGGAGGCTGCAGAGCGGCAAGGGGGCCGAACAGCCCTGCATTTAGCCACAGAGATGGAGGAGCTGGGGCTTGTCACCCATCTGGTCACCAAGGTGGGACAAAGGGTTATGGGAAGGGTGGGGTGGAGGGTTTCAGAGGAATCAGTGTGGTGAAGATATAAGGGTAGACACAGCCCGTTGGTTGTGCTGTGGTGATCAAACACTCCCGTCACCTTGCAGCTCCATGCCAATGTGAATGCCCGTACCTTTGCGGGAAACACACCCCTACATCTGGCAGCTGGACTGGGATCTCCGACACTCACCCGCCTTCTACTGAAAGCTGGTCAGTTTCACCTTCAGAGGTCTATGGACACAGCTGGAGGAGAAAAAACGGTGCCTCCCAACACCCCCCCAACTTTGAGTTCCTTAATATAGATTCCCACTGAACCTCCCTGCAACTGCCTCCCCCAGGTGCAGACATCCATGCAGAGAACGAGGAGCCCCTGTGCCCACTGCCTTCGCCCCCCACCTCTGATAGCGACTCAGATTCTGAAGTGCCTGAGAGGGACACCCCAAGCAGCTTCCGGGGCCACACACCTCTTGACCTAACTCGGAGTACCAAGGTGAGACCTGCCTGGAACTAGAAACACCCAGGGACAGAGCATGTGGTCTTAGGGGTGGGGTCCAGAGTACCTGGGCTTCAGGGCTAG
Source organism: Condylura cristata (assembly GCF_000260355.1). NCBI lineage: Eukaryota > Metazoa > Chordata > Mammalia > Eulipotyphla > Talpidae > Condylura > Condylura cristata. The sequence goes on along the minus strand of NW_004567112.1, from coordinate 16,839,062 downwards.
GGTGGCAGGTAGTCAGGCTCAGGCTGTCTCTCCAGGTGAAGACCTTGCTGCTAAATGCTGCTCAGGACACCATGGCACCCCCCCTGACCCCACCCATACCTGCTGGTAAGAGCTCTTCACTGTTGCCAAACCCCAGACCCCTGCTCAGAGATCTTGTCTCCTTCAGGACCTCTAGAGGCAGTCTGCTTGGGTCCAGGGAGGTGTCTGGGTAAGAGGGTGCCCAGGTGTTGTGCCCTCCTCTGGGGGCAACTGCCATGTGTGTACTCCCCAGGGCCAGAGCTGCCGCTCGAGGACACAGTCCTGCACAACCTGGAGCATCTGCTGGATGGGCCAGGAGCCCAGGGCAGCTGGTCGGAGCTGGCAGAGCGGCTGGGGCTGCGCAGTCTGGTTGACACATATCGAAAGACGGCCTCGCCTAGTGGCAGTCTCCTGCGCAGTTACAAGGTCAGTTTGATCCCTGCCCCTGCTCCATGCCCAGCTTCCTTTCCCCAGTCTCAGATTGCAGGCGTTTCCTTGACCCCAGAGCTCCTGACTCAGGTCCCATACCCCTCTTCTCCTCAGCTGGCCGGTGGGGACATGGCAGGCCTGTTGGATGCCCTGTCTGACATGGGCCTAGAGGAAGGAGTGAGGCTGCTCAGGGGTCCTGAGGCCCGAGACAAGCTGCCCAGCACAGGTAAAGAGGTCCCAGGGGGAAGGTGGACTTGAGTCTGGAGGGTGGGAGGACTAAGGCCTTGTTTGACTCCTCCCTGTCCCCTTCCCTGTTCCCACACTCCAGCAGAGGTGAAGGAGGACAGTGCATACGGGAGCCAGTCGGTGGAGCAGGAGACAGAAAAACTGGGCCCACCCCCTGAGCCACCAGGAGGGCTCTGCCACGGGCACCCCCAGCCTCAGGTGCACTGACCTGCCACCTCCCCTTCAGCCCCATTCCTGGGCCCCTCTGTACAGCATCCTGCCTGTTCCAGTTATTTAACACCCTAGGTCCACGCCTCAGTTGGGTCAAATAAAGGATTCTCATGGGAAAGGTGAGGGCCTGGCCCCCTCCCCAACTTGTGGAAGCCCAGTGTGACTTGTCCCTGGAACCAGCTGCTTACCCTGGCCCCACACCAGGCCCAAGAGAGAAAAGGAGACCTAGCCAGCAAGTCCAGAGCAGTTTTATTAGGATGGAGGCTGTACAAAGGACAGGGCCCACTGGAGGAGGGAAAGCAAGGCCATGCTGCCCCAGCCTGTGTACGGGGACTGGGCATGGACACCCTTCTTCCACCTCTGCAGAGAGAGAGGGTGAGCCCTCAGGGAGGAAGGAGAGAAAACCAGCTCAGCCCCAGCTCCTGGCATCTGTCTGAACCAGGCCCCAGGGTGGAGAGGGATTGCTGGTGTCAGGGTGGGGGTGGTCTCAGCAGAAAGCAGAAACGGTTGTCAGCCTCCCGCACAAAAAAAAGCATCAAAAGTCCAGAGGCCCTGGTCCCCCACCCCCACCCCCAGCCCAGCCCCCTGTACGAAAAAGTGCAAAACATTATCACAAAATGGGGGTCTCAGAGGGGCCCTTAGCCTGGGCTCCTGAGGCCCATGCCCTAGCCCTGCCCCGGACACCGCGTCCGGCGCGGTCGCGCCCTGGGCCAAGGGGCCCTCATGGGTGACCCGAGGCCGGCCCGGGCTCAGGCAGGGCCATGTCATGCAGGTGCCCGGCAGGCACCACCCCCCAACACCCCCACCCCAGCTCAGGGCTTCCGCCGCCCACTGCCTGCCCCTGCCCGAGGCTCTGAGCCATGGCCCTGAGCTCGGGGCTGGCTGGAGGTGTCAGGCAGCAGGGAGGGACTGCAGTGGGGCGGGTAGCGTCCATCCTCTGTGCTCCCGGCCTGTGCCAGTGCTGCCTCTACCACGTCCAGCTCTTCACTGCCAGCCTTCAGCTTGACCCGAAGTAGAGCTGCGTACGTGCCGTAGCGGGATTTCTGAGACAGAGGGGCAGGGGCTATGAGTTTGCTCTCCAGACTGCCCACCCCACTCCCCTCTGGATCAGGAAGGGCCAGGTGTGATGCTCCTGGTAGGTCAGTGGCCCTCTCTGGGCTCTCTCAAATCTGCCAATTATAAGAGCAGATGCTTCTTGAATCTTGACCGAAGTTGGAAAAACTGAGCACTGGATAGATTTCCTCTCACTTCATCCCCTAGTGGCTATGCACTGTCATCCCTGTGCCACGGAAATGAAGACAGGCTCAGGGGAGGAAGTAACTTGCTGAGGCCACCCAGCACTCCCTTACCCACTAGTCTGAGCCTGTGGGGGGCTCAGATGTCCTGTTGATAAAGGAAGCACAGAGTACCCAGGGCAAGGCTCACCTCGAATTCCAGGTAGGCCTCTTTCTGACGCTGCTCTTCAGCTTCCTTTCCCCGGGCCTTTCTGCCCAGTTGGGCAGCCCGGTGCTCCCGTAGCTCACTTGCCATGGCCTTCAGCTTGGCTTCATGGGTCCGCACCTGCTCCTCCTAGAGGTGAGGAGGAGCCGTTCAGGATTACTCTGCATACAGGCCTTCGCTCAAGTTTTTAAAAAGGATGATCCTTCCTTTCGATGAACAAAGTAACATGTCTAGGTTAACAGCTTGGCAAGTGGAAGTACAGACTGGGTTTGAGCCCCCGTGGCCATCCATGGCCAGCGTCCTGGTGCATGGAAATCTACATGAGCACACGTGGCAGCCTTGACTGAGGGCAGCTGCGATGGGCCTGCCTCACCCCATCCCACTTGCACCAGGTAGACGGAGCGGGCTGGCAGATGGCTACCTGGGAGAGGCGGGTGGCAGCACTAGGCAGTAGAGGGCGGCTGAACTTCTTCTGCGAACTAACTGCAGCTGGGAAGGGGGGTGCAGAGAACATGGCGGCCACCACATTGATGCGAGTGATCCAGGACTGCATCTGCTCCAGGCTCCTAGAGATAAGCACAACCTCTTGGGACCTGGGCCCAGGCATCCTGTCCTGGGATGCTTTGGGGGTGGCCTGAGAAGGAACAAGGCAATCCAGGGGAGGGGAGCACTTGGGAGGGTGAGGTTGAAAGGGTCTGGGATGGGCAGAAAGGAGACGACTCACGAGGCCTGGAAGAGGAAGACCCGCCAGTCAGCTGTGCGCAGGTAGAAGACGTGGGGCCTCTTGCTGTAGTCGCTGGCACGCGTGGCCAGTGCGTGGTGGATGCTGATGGCATTCTTAAGCTCTGCCTCTGATAGGGCCTTCCCAGGCTGGTACTCCTCCTGCAGGAGTGCCTATCTTGTCCTGCTGGCAGTTACCACCTAGCCCAGTCCAGCCACCCCCACCCCCCTGTGCCAGCTCATTCCCAAACCCTTGGGCTTGCCCCACACCTTCTGCAGGTAGAGGATCATGCCCTTGAGGATGCCGTGGAAATTCTTCCAGCCCCGCTTGCCCCGAGGTGCTGGGGGGAGGAAGACAGGTCAGGGGGGCCTGAGACAGGCCCATTCCCATCCATCCCCCAGACCCCCCTCCACCCAGCCACGTACTCTTCCTGCAGTCAGGGTCTGCGTGCACCTTTCGAACCAGGGCCCCGTGCTTGTAGACAGCAGCCCCGGGCTCGGGAGTCAGGTCCAGGAAAGGGCTGGAGCCGCTGCCACTGCCCCCGCTGACCCTCTTGATGACCTTGGGGTTGGGGTCGGCCAACTCAGACAGAGAGCGTCTCAGCTCCTCCTCGTCTCTGCAGGTGTGATCACCTCAGAGGGGGTTGGCTGTGGAGGCCACAACCCCCCCCCACCCCGCCCTTCAGTCCTGGCCTCTGCCCACCCAGGAAACTTCCAGTGTATGTAGAGATAGGGTGGGGGATGTTGCTCCCTTAAGGTGTAGTTTGATCAACGGAGGCTCCTAGAGCCAAGTCTCCTGCCTCCCCTAGGGTGTATCTCTGTCTCCCTGCTCAGAACTTGGGACAACATGTTTCCTCCCTCACATTCGAGCTCCCAACATTAAAATGTCTCAGACAAGAGCTGTCTCTTCCTCCCATCCCATGGAGCCAACCCCATCTCCATTTCTGCACACACACTGCCAACCCTCATACTCTTCTCCACCAGGACAGACACGTGTCTAGCTCAGCTGTCTCGATCACACCCAGCACCAGGCTTTGCTCACAGTTTACTAGCTAAGTAGTGACAGAAGAATTATCTTCCTAGTGGTCCCTAGTACATCTTGGTCTAGAGACGCTATCAGATACCATCTTTGTCGCTTGCTCAAGAACTCGCAGTAACTCCTTATTGCCTCCAAAATGGAGCCTATCCTACATCACCACCAACTGTCTCCTTCCACTCTCCATCCAACTAGGCCTGCCTCCTCTTTGTCTCCCCCCTACTCATTTTAGTCCCAAACTCATTTTAGTCACAACATATTGCCCCCCAAATAACCTTTCCCTTTCCCCAACAAATACTTCCCTCCTTCAAGGCTTGCCCCAAGTCCCAGTCTTCCAGAAGCTTTCCCTGATCTCCCCCCTATAATCCAATCTTGAGCTCTGCCTCCTATGAAGTCTTTTCTCCTGCTGACATGTTCCCAGCTAAACTGAGCAGTGGTTAGTCTCTCAGATACCAGCAAATTTGAGTAGTCCAATGACCATTTAGATGAGGGCTGTCCCTCAGCCTGGGGACCCAAGGCTAAAACTGGACCCTTCCTCAGACTGGACTCTTCCAGGACTCATGGGTCTCTGTCTCCATGGGGCTGCCAAGAGTATACCATGTGGTCCCTTGTTCTGTGACACTCTGGGCTCCCTAGGAACAGAGAGGGGGGCTCTTGTGCTATCAGTCAGGGTCCTACCGCCAGAGAGCTCTGCTTTCCCACAGGGCTACCAAGGAACCTCCCCTCTTTCTTCAATACCCCTCCTCCCGTGCCAACTGACAGTGGCCACCCACCCCAACCAACCTGACTTGTCATAACAACCCAGTTAGAGACAAGACACAGAACCCCAAGTCCAGGCAGACATCTCCAAAGAAGGAAGTAAAGCAACTCACTGCCGCTCCTGGCTCGCCCTCCTCCCCCAGCCCCAGCTTTAGGACTCACAAGGCCCACCTCAGCCCCTCTCAGTCACTCCAAACAGCCCTTTGCCCACACCTCATCCCCACCCCCAACACTGCCCCAGGACTCACATGGCCCACTGCAACTTTTCATTCTTGATGGAGCTGTACAAGGCCTGGAGAGGGAGAGACAAATCAGGGAAAGGTACACCATACACACCAATGTCAGCACTCAGAGTCCCCTCTCCTCCCAACTTGGGGGGAAGACAGACCAAGTGGGGGTGAGCAACAGCATGGTATAATGACCAAAACATAGGCTCAAACAGAGTACTAGGCCCCAGGCCCAGCTCTGCCACTTTAGATGCGTGGGCACCAGCACGTGGGAGAAACAAACAGGGCAAGCCGTAGTCTCGGGGTGTCCTGGCCCACAGTTGACATAAATGGCAGCTCCTCTCTTTACTGTTATTGTCAAGGGGTCAAGCTGCACAGCTCTTGGGTGAAAGCAGCATGGGCATTGAAGGAATAGAAAAGAGCAACCCCAGGAGCTCTCCTTTCCCCAACATGCATTTCGGCCTAATGCCAATATAAACTCACACAATACATGTGAGGAAACTGAGGGTAAGTAAGGCAGACTCACCCTGTTACCTACTTCCTTGGCTAATAGGGAAGACATTCTCATGGCCCCGTCCCCAGCACTAGCTGAGACCTTCTCCAGCCACAGAGCCCCACCATGTCAAATGCCCGGGAGATCTAGCCCCTTGCCCACTCACACACTTCATGTGTAACACTAGGTCAAAAGTAGTAGTTTTGGTTTCCAAAACACTGCACATTCCATACTTTCTGTAAGCTCCCAAGTAGGAACTTCTGTACAGTTGGCCTGGGGATACACCCGGTCTTAGGTGATCTGAAGAGAAAGGGGGCTTCCAGGAGTGGCTATTGGGCCCCTCCTCTTCAGGAGGGGCCTGTAACATGGATCCACATTTGTGCCTCCAACTGTGGGGACGCTTCTGCCAGCCTGTCTGTGAGTGGGTGTGTCCCCAACATGTGCGTGTTGGGCTAAGCGTGTGGCATGTGATGCTATCTACGTGTGAGCTGGATGCAGTGGTGACGTAGGCGCCTTCTCTGTGATGGGACACAACCTCCCCCCAACACGCCACAGTCTCTGACTCTCACTACCAACCACCATGCCCAGTCACAAGGCCAGCCAAGCCTCCCGCATGTCCTCACCCTGTGCAGGGGCGGGGCCACAACGGCCCCCACACAGCACAGCCCGGGGTCATGCACACAGAGCCCTCCCAGCACACGCCCAGCCAAAATCCAGCATAGCCTGGAACCTAAACTCTCACTCCCCACTCAGGCCAGAAAGCCAGAGTGGTCGGAGATGTAAATGCAATACTTGTCTCCACCGTAGTTCATCCCCTGCCCCCTCTCAGGGCCCCCTTCGGCCCTCACTATCTTCCTTTGAAAGTCCGGAGCCCCATCGGTGAGCATCATGGTGCTCCCATCTAGCAGACCCAGAGACCTTTTGGGTTGAGATGAACACCTGATGGGAAGGTCTGTGTCCTCCCCTCTCGGGCCGGCTACAGCTGCTTACTACTAGGTTTAGTCCCCGCTGGGTCCCCTCAGCCCCACCAGCTTATGATACCCCGTGGCTAGTGCCACCTTCAGTGCCTCCCTCCAGCCGCCCCCTCAGCTGCGCCGCCCTCAGCAACTCCCTCTGCCGCCCCCCAGCCTGGCGTGGGCCTGCCCCGACGCCCTCACCGCCTTTTTCTTCTTGCGGCTCTGCAGGCGGCTGACCACCAGGTCCGTGTAGAGCACCGGCTTGAGACTTCGCGAGCGCTGCGGCCAGCCATAGCACAGGGTCTCGGCGCCGCGGTGGGTGCGCCCGTAGCGCACCGAGCACAGCGAGCGCGAGCGCAGCCGCCCGGCGCTGCTGTGGATGCTGTTGACACCAATCATGCTGGCCCCGCCGGCGCGCCGCTGCCCCCGGCCATGCCCC
>NW_004567112.1:16801428-16831955 GCF_000260355.1 Condylura cristata | reverse complement strand
GCGCGCGCGGCGGCGGCGCGGTCTGCTCTGCAGCTCCGCGAGAGCGGGAGGGGGGCGCCGACTGGGAGGGGAGGGCGAGGCTGGGGGCGGGGACGGCGCAAAATGGAGGCGCCTGACCGAAAGGGGGCTCCCTGTGGCGCGCCGCCGCGGGGGTGGGACCTGGGGGGCCCGACGAGCGGGTGGATGGCTCTGAGGACTCTGGGAAACCCTAGCCTTGGGGTTGTAAATGTGGGGAGACCCTGGAGGGTTTGGAGCTCCTTCTTTTCTCCACAGGGCTGGCGGTAGGAGGGGGCGGGGGGGGGGCGGTGGAAGGAGAGATGGAGCCGCCTCCCCGCGGCCCCTTTTTTCACCGCGCGGGGAGGGGCCTAGAGGCAAGAGATGGTGGCACTGGACCCAGGCAGCGGTTGAGTGAGGCTGGCCTCGCTCTGCCGTCTCACTGACCCCCAATACCTCAAATGCCAGTCTATATACCCTAATCCACGTAAACACACCCCAGTTTAGATTACACCCCAACTAACCGCATGCACCAATTCACATTCAACCCCAACTCACAAATACAAAGTCAGAGCCACACCTCAAAATTTACAATCTTTAACTTACACACACCCCTACTCACACACGTACAAATCAGACAGCCCATTCTGAGTTGTAAAACTCAACTCGGACACATACTTTAAGCCCAAAGCATAGCCCAAATCAACCCCCTTGATTCACGGACACTCGGAAAATCACATCTGTACAACCCAGCTCACTGACACCTCCCACCCGCAATGGACACTCCCCCTCAGATAAACTCCCACATCCAGACGCCCAGCACCGCCCAAGCTTAGCAAGCACACTCACACGCACAGTCTCAGTACAGGTCTCCCTGGGCAAAACACCACCGGTCAGGCAGAGGATTGGCCCCAAGTCCAGGCTGCTCCCACCCCGACCTGCCCCGGGGCGGCTAACCTCCCTGAGGGCTGGCGCGGGGGCGCGACCACCCACCCGCGAGGGACCAGAGCGCAGTGCTGAGTCCCAGCTCGGCGCTAATTTCCTGCGAGACCTCGGGGCAGCCTTTGTCCCTCTCGTGCAGGGGTGCCAGGAGGGTCTTTGCGGCCGGACACCGTGGGGCGGGGAGGGGGGAGCGGCGGGCCTGTGCGTCCCCGTACCCACCCCACACCGGCGCCCCCGCCCATGCTCCCTAAGCACTCGAGGAGGGGCAAACGCAGGGTCCTGAGCCGCCAGATCACGTGTTTTCTAGAGCCTTCTCGTCTCCCCCGCTGCGCGCCGCCGAGGCTGCGGGCCAGTGCGCATGTTCCCGGAGAGCCGGCCCTGCGAGGGGGCCGAGGGGAGGGGAGGGGAGGGGGACCCCAGGGGAGGGGGGGCCCTGGCTGAGTCACGCTAGTCCCGACTCCCGACTGCCTGGGCTGGGAGCCCGTAAGCCCCAACCTCAAGCCCCTCGGACCTGACGCAGCTGACCACTACATCGCCTCTCCCTCCCCTTCTCAGCCAATATTCTGCCCCGCCCCCCACCTTGAGCAGCTCTCTGGGAAAGTCGCCGCCTTCATTGAGGCCCTCCAGGTTCCCGATGAAGTCTCCGCAGGTCATGCGCTTCCCGATGTTCTGTGAGAGAGCACAGAGGTCTGTGACTTGGGGGCGCTTATGGCCTCCCAGCCCTTTAGGTCTCTGGGCCAACTGCCAGAGGCTGGGCTGCCTCGAGCCCTCCCTCCCGCGCGCCGAACCCCACTCACATGACCGTGGAGATCTGTGTTGAGGAGCATGAGGGCGCAGGTCAGCGTGTGCGCGCCGTCTAGAAGAGGGTTAACATTCAGCCTCAGCCCCCTTCCAGGGACCGTTCCTACAGGCTCTTCCCCCCCTTCCAGGTCACGCCCTATCCCCTTTCAGGCCTACAATTCGGCCTACAATTACTTTTGTAGTCTTGAACCCCACTTGCAAATTACCCTCAAACTTTTTTTTTTCCTGCAGAACCCGCAGCAGGGACCCTTTCATTGTCTCAGGTCACCCTTCCTCACTGCCTAAGGTGCTGGGCACTGCACACCTCTGACTATGCACTAAATAAGCAATTGGGCCCCACGCAGGCATGCAGATCAATAGAGCCAGACAACCCACACTGAAGCCAAGCACTGTCCTGCACGTGTGTTGAGCAACGGTGTGCAAACACACCTGTCCCCTGCCTCATCTCACACACACCATACCCTGGCAACAGGCCTGCCGTGTGCACAGCTCACATCCATGTGGCCATGTCAGCTCTGCACATGTATGTGTTCACATGCCTTTAAGCCTGTGCGTTTGCTCCTGAACGCAGACCCCTGCTCTGTACTCACAAAGGGCCCCTCTGCCTTAATGATCACCAAGGACAGCCCTGCCTAGCCTCCTCACCCTCTGAGGACAGGGCTCCAGGATTGCACTGGAAGTATCTCTGGGAGAAGTGGGCCAGCACGCGCTCCCGTTCTTGTGTCTCACCCATTAAGGCCAGCTCCTTCAAAAACACCCTGGGGAGGGGGAGAAAAGAAAACTGTCAAGCCCTAACCCAAGTTTCCCTTTCCAGGCAGCCCTGGCTCTTGGCTATGCCCAGCCAGTTTGGGAAGGGTAGCATCAGGGCAGCTTAGGGGAGGCACAGGGCTCAGAGGAGGCACAGGGGGGACTTGCACGCAGGCTTGGAGAGCCCTAAAGGGCTCACCACCCACCTGAGAGCTTGGTCCAGAGTCATGCCAGTGAAGACAAAGAACTTGAGATACTCGCCAGCCACAAGTTTGCTGAAGTCATTGCTGTGGGCAGGGCAGAGAGACAGGTGGAGTCTGAGGGGAATGTGTCAAGAGAGCAGTTGGGGGTTACCTAGAGATATGGGGGCATAAGGCAGAGGGGTGTGGAGGAGCTCCCCTGAAGGATGTATTCCTCCTCGCCCCCTCAGTCCCAGCCTGGTGACTTTACTTCTTGCCCAGATGCCGAGCCACATCAGCCTTCCTGAAGCCATCTAGTCGGTACAGCCTCTTAGCCAGGCGCTGCGCGGCCTCCAGGTCTGCCTTCTGCCCACTGGGCAAGGTGTCTGTGCTCCCCAGGGCCAACCGCTCTGTGCTGTCCAGCTCTGAATCTGAGTCAGACACCAGCTGGCTCAGCGGTGGTTCACTGCCAGGGTAGAACAGCAGCTCAGAGGTAAGGTAAGGTAAGGTAGGCCCTCAAGGGCCCTCGAGGTCCCCTCTGCCTCCAGGCCCAGAGGACAGAGGAGGACTGAGAGGGACATGGAGAAGGCATTTTTCTTTTCCCTCTGTCAGCCTACTCCATCGCTCTCTGTGAAGTCCTGCCCCAAATCTAACCTACATTCATCTTGCTGCTATGGAGTTCTGGCAGTCTTCCTAAAGCCCCCAAGTTTTCTCTTAGAAAAAGATTCCTCTTGCGCAGTGGGTGGGCTAGGACACAGAACTGCAAGCTGGGTGCAGCCGCTACAGTGTAAGTTTGATCTGGCCGCAGCCCCTGGAGGTGATCTACATGGCAGAGCAGATCTCTCCTGTCCTCTCCTTTCTCGCCCGCTGCTCCCCTCAGCAGTGTACTTCTTCGATCTGCCTGTTCTGCGCCCCACTCTGTCTCTGGTGAATCCTCTCACCGCCCCTGCACCTCTGGCCTGTACCCCAGCTCTGTATGCATAAATAAATAAATCTTTAAAAAAAGAAAAGAAAAAGATCCTCCTTCCCCACATGGTCCCTACTCAACAGTATAGTCCTTTGTGTCTGAGAATATGGGCAGTGGCTGGATACACAGGCTGCCAAGGAGGAACAGTGAAGGGTCACATAAAAATTTGAGGGTAGCAGGGACACCTTCCCACCTTCCTGTCTTTCCTCCTCCCACCTATCAGGGAGCGAAACCTCTGCGTTGGTCCCTCTCTTCCACTCACAAAGAAGCAGGCTCTAGAGCAGAGGGGACTGGGGGTCAAAGTGCACCCCATCTCCCCCTGTCTCCTCCTCCCCTTCTTTTCCCACCCCAGCTGCTCTACTCACAAAGCCACCTGTCACCCCAGAGACAGAGGCCGGAAACTCCTGGTTGCTAGGCAACGCTGTCTCCCTGGCCACCCCCTCCTGTTGCCATGGCTTCCATGACTGAGAGGGTAGCTGGCAGAGGGGAGAGCAGAAAGGTTAGGCTGGTGAAAGGACTTCCTGGAGAAGGGTGAGAGTCTCCTGAGTGGAGGGGGAAGACATGACCTGAGAGAGGCAGTGGGAGTGTCTTGTGGCTGCATCTTTGAGAGAAGCCTCCGGGTTGGGTGGGGTAAGTTCACAAGAATTCTAAATAGGTAGAGACTTCATTTAGGAAGGGAAAGGCCCTCATGGAGAGAAAGGAGGGTGATCTCTGCGGACCTTCATTACTGAATCATGGTTTCTCAAGTCACTGGCCCTGAAACCCAGGGGACCGACTGTGAGGGTTCCCTCTCATAGCCCATGGAAGTAGTCCTCCAAATGGGCGGGGATGTAGTCATCTGTATCCCTTACCACCCCTCCTCAGGGATCAGGCATGTAAACTACATACAGCTTTGCTCTGTCCTTTGGAGCAGCTGTTCCTGGGGCCCTGGAAGCCTCAAGTCCGAGGAAACAAAGGAGTCACTTACCTGCCCAATGGTGCTGCCCCCAGCCCAAAGCTGTCCTCGGAGTGGCAGGGACTAGGGGGCTCCCTCCCTGGGCCCGGCTTGGCTCCAGCCTCTGCCTCCTCTTCTTCCCCTCTCTGTGTCCAGGGACCATCAGCAGCAGAACTAGTACCAGAGTCTGGTTCAAGAGGGGCAAGTGGGGCAGGAACAGGTGGGTCAGGCCGGGGGGCAGGGGGCTGGGGAGGCAGGTCAAAGGTGAAAAAGGGGCTCTGGGTTGGGCCAGGTGAGGCCAGAGCCTCCAGGGAGGCCAGGCTGGTGTAGGAGGTGCCTTTTGCCCGATGTGACTCCAAGATGGCTTCAAACAGACAACTGAAAGAGTCAGGCCCCTCAGCTGAAGGGCTGGTCCCAGGTAGGAAGGGCACCGGAGACTTAAGAGGCCCAGAGTGAGGCATCTGGGGGCCCGGCCTGCAGGGGCAGAGAAATCACTGATAAGAGGTGCAGAGTCTTGGGTAGTATTTCACTAACCTTTCACACTAAGGGGGATTATCAAACCTCCTTCATAGGCCTCAGCCTCCTTAAAATGCTAGGGGGTCCCACAACAGGGTACCAAGTTGTCAGGGCCCAGGAGCACTCCAGCTCTATCTGTCCCCAGCACCCAGTCCCTCCTTCTTTCCCTCCCTGCTAATCTCCCTCTCTCCTTCTTCTCCCTGATCCTCTCCCCTCCTGCCATCCTATTTCTATTTTTGGCAACATCTTAGGAGAACAAGATGAGGCTCCTAGCTGTGACGGGGTGTGAGACGGAGAGGAAAGCTCCCACCCTCCCCACTCTGCTGCCAGGATCCAGGATCTCAATGAACGCTCCCCCCTCCCCAGGCTTGATTCTGACCTCTGGCCCATCATACTATCCCCTGTTCTTTACCATTTTCTTCTATCCTGGCTGCCCCCTACCCTTTTGGGTTCTTGGTGAGGCCACTACCTGCCCAGTATTCTACCATGCCTCAGGATTCTGTCCAGAGCTTCCTGTTACCACCATCAGTTTAGAACAGACCCTCCCAGCCTCATTCTCATCTCTATTCTGGTCTTTTTGATCTCAGCTCTGTGTCTCGGCCAGAGGAGGAGCAAGCCATTTTCCTCTCTCATTCCGCCACTCACCGGGCCCCATCTGAGGCCTCAAACACCTCGTCGTCCACATCTTCTCCACCTGCCTCATCGTCATCCTCGTCACCACTGCCCAGGCTGGGATGAGAGCCAAAGCATGGGCTGGGACGTGGGGCGAGTGGGCGGGCGGTGCCAGGAGGGCCCTCAGAGCTGGGCTGGCTCTCGATGGCAGAGTCGGCCTCTTCCCGCTCAGCCAGCACCTCATCAATGTTGGTCTCACGGTAGCACCTCAGGGGCACTGTGTCCAGGTCTGTCTCCGAGTACTTGGCTGCTCGCCCCACAGCCACCCCAGAGCCCTGCCCTGAGCCCACACCTGTTGGAGATGGGGAGGCCTGCTCTGGGGTCTTAGCACCTGCAATATATATAGGTATCCCAATCAGGAGTTTACCCAGGTCAGCTCTCTGTCCTAATTCTCTTCTAGGAAGGAACGCTCCCCTAACACTTTAAGTCAGGAAGTGTTTCTACTGTCTAGTCATCGTTTCTCCTGCTACGAGCTCGGCTTGTTCTTGCTGCCACTCAAGCTCATTTCCAATCAATTTCTTTTCAAACAGATTTGAGAGGCCTGAGGGTTATCCTGTCACATCCTTCCTCCTCTGCCCCACTCCCTTGAAGTGTCCAGATCAGTCACCACTCCCCAAAATCCCTGCCACAAGATAAATGGAAAGGGTACGTCCTGGGGAGGCATTAGCCAACCCAGAAGCCAGGAAAAGGCTGGGGATGGTATAAAGGAAGGGTCCCTGCCGAGTTTCAGTGCTGTGGAGAAGGCCCTGCCCTCTTCCCCTTCCTCAGCCCCGGCCTTACCTGAGCTGGGGGGGTCCAAGGTACCATAGAAGAATTCCCATTTGGCTCGAGCAATTCTCTGGGCATGAGAGGAGACTTCCCGGGGGGAGGACCAGGTGTCCCCCTAAGCCAAGGAGGGAGACATAGACACAGGCACCCAGAGATAAAGCCAGATATAAAAGATACAAGAACATGAAATAGAAGCACAGAAAGAAAAACACTCAGGGACAGAGATGTTTGTGCAGAAACAAAGGGACAAACACAGAAGTCGAGAAGAAGACAGATTTATGACAGATTGAAAGATTCAGAGCAAAGAGCCCACAGGTCTAAGGTGCCAAATCTTGCCTCTTTGCTGGGGCTCTGGGTTCCAGGGAGCCCAAGGAAGGTCACATACCTGGTTCCGGAGTCCAGTATCAGCAGGTCCTCGGAATAGTGTGGCCAGGTGCTCAGAGGGTGCCCCCAGCCCATTGGGGAGAGAAGAGTAAAGGCCATCTGCCCCGGACTGAGGTTGGGCTGGGGGCCCATGTAAAAGGCCCTGGCTGCCAGGCAGAGCTGAACCTCCTCCGGCTGGGAGTGGATCTGAAGTAGATGCCTCCAGTCGCAACTTTCGATTGGAGCCAGGCCCAAGGGCTGGTGTGGGCCTGGGAGGAGAGACCCCACCCAGGTCCCAGCTCCGACTCAAGCCTCCCGGAGCAGGTAGCCCATTCAGTGGCCTCACACTGGACTTCTCCACAAAGCGGAATATGACCACAGAGCTCCGGGCCCCTGGTGGAGGCTGCCCAGTGGGTGAAGAGGGCGCCCAGGGCGAGGGAACAACACGGGGTGAGGGGGGTCCACGCAGGGGAGTACAGGGTGCTGTCACACGTCCCAGTTCCCGGCCTCTGGCGCCTGGACCTGCCACCCTCCGTAGCAAGGAGCCTGTACTGCCATACATGCTGGCAGGGGGGCTCTGGGGCACTGGGCCTTCGGGGAGCCAGCGGCGTGGGCATCGTGGCGGGGAGATGGCACAGTCGCCTTCTGAGCAGAAGCGCATGGCACTCTGGGCCATGCTGGAGCCGGGGGGTCAGGCTGGGGGGGCAGGGATGGCGAGGCAAGGCGGGGAGTGAGGGGGCAACATGCTCTTCAGACAGGCCTGCAAGAGAGGAAGGGGAGCAGGGGTGAACTGCCAGGGACTTAGATGGGCAGGAGAGCAGAAACAGGGAGAAGAAATCTGGCTGAGCACCAGGGGCCTGGCCCACCATGGAAGTGTGGGATCACTGATTCCACCCCTGGGGGTGATCAGGTCTTCTGCTTGGGCAACTTCCATAAAGGTATAAGGAGAAAAGAGCTGTCTCCTCAGTGGGCTCCTGGCTCCTCTCCTTCTCCCTGAGGGGCCCTAAATATCACCCTGGGAGGAGAGGGGGAGCTATTTCAAAAGTAGAGTAAGCTCAAAGTCCCTGTAACATTTTGAAATTACTTCCGGTAGGAGTAGGGAAAGGCCTATCTTTCACCCCTCTGGACCAGGAATGTCAGCCAGCCATCACCACCGTAAAGCCCCTCCACACACATTCCCTCTATGGAGGCCCCTCACTCAGAGAGAGAGAGAGAGAGAGAAAGAGGGTTAGGACTCCAGGAAGGAAAAGGAGGAAGGGGAGGCCTGAGGAGATTGCCAGAGGCCATATAGGGAACATGAGGGGCTGAGAGGCATAGGGTGGAGGCGAGGAGAAAGGCCTAAACAGAGGCCCCAACCCCAATACATACATGCAAAATGGGAAAGGGATATTATTATTCTCCACATGGGTATACATACTTCATGTATGTACACATACATAAGAACAAATTTGCCGTACCCACTGAAACATGTTCATAGCAACACCCTCTAGCATACAGAGACACAGGCATACACACACACAGTCTCAAAGACACACCCTCATACACACTCTTACGGTCATAACAAATATTCATGTAATGGAAAGGCACATGCTTGTTTTACACACACATAGACATCAAGCAAGAACACACAAAGAAATACCCAAATATATATACTGGTTCTCATTCTCCAGGGCGCACAGGAGACACAGACATATCAGACATAGAGACCTACTGGTCACAATCACGTAAATACAGATGAACATGCACAAATACTTAGGCAGGGACACACACCCTCTCCCTGCCCCCACCGGTCTCCCATATCTGGAGGGGAAGGTTGCATCACACCTCTCTCCCACCCTCCTTCCAAGGAGTATAATAGATCTTGTCTAGTCCAGAAGGGGCCACAAAGGGGTAATGGGGCCTCTGGTGGCAATGAAGGGTAAGGGCACAGGTCGGGAGCAGCAACCCTGCCAGGCAGGTTCCTGAAGCTCAGTGGGTTGCCCAGCGCACAGCCCAGACTGGAGCCGCCTCAGTACTCACCGCTGCTCGCCTGGAGCTGGGGCCGAGGAGAGGCTGGGAGAGGCTGGGCCCAGTGCAGCTGTGAAGGTAGCGCGGCTCCCGCTTGCTCCCGCTTGCTCCAGGCCCGCCCGCTTCTCAGTCCCTCCTCCTCACCCCTACGCGCCGCTCGAGCAGAGCTAATCCCCCCCCCACCCACCCCACCCTACCCAGCCCCGCCCCGCCCTCTCCCCGGGCCCTGAGCCCCAGAAGCAGTCCCCACCAATACACGCAAGGTCTCCGCTGGGCTCTCCCGCCAACCTGAGACCCGCCCCTGAGGGGGAGGACGTTCGGGAACCTCAGCGCATCAGTTGCCCCACCCCAATCTTGTCCATATCCCTCTCCTCTACCGGCCCCAGAGCCACAACGCAGGACCCAGCTGCACACGCGTGTCCCCCTCCAGACTCTCCGCGTGTCCCTAGGAGGTTGCCACATGACCTGTTACATGCCACACTCGCTCCCGCCCCCACAAGCACGCGGCCGTGCCAACCAACATGATATGGGTGTAGACTGGACCCGCCCCCTAAATTCAGGAGACCATTAAGTTATGGACGAGAGATCTAGGGAAAACCGGCTCAAACCTTCCGGAATTCTGAGGCTCAGACCCAGAAGACCCAGAAGATCCAATCTTGACCACCCACCCGGATGCAGCAGGAGGGATGTTAGTCAGACTTTAGAAAGAACTTCCTTGCCAACTGAGTTTGATGTCCATTCTATAAGGGGATAAGAGGTCAGATGAGATAATGACAGAACTGGAAGAAATAAGAACCAGGCAACCCTGTGCCCTTGGTCAAGGTAGCAGGGGGCCCAGTTATTTAAAGAAAGCGCCGCTAGAGTTACTATGGCAACCTTTCCCATAGGAAAGGCCAGGAAAGGCAGGTGGTGACCTCCGAAGGAAGAAGTGGTCTGTTTGGGATGTCCGGGTGCGCGAGGACGTGTCAGGAGGGGGTGCGCGGGGCTCACCGCGGGGAGGGGCGGCGCGGACTCCGCGTGGTGCTGAAGGGGACAGCGCCAGATTTGTCGCACTGCGCAGGCGCAGAGGAGCAAACAAAGCGGGGAGGGATAAGAGGCGCGCCGCCGGAGGCGGTGCGCGCAGGCGAGGCTTTATTTTATCAGAGGTGCGTTGTCCCAGCTACCCCTTCCCCAATCCGACTGAGGAATAGGGACTAAATCCCTCACCCAGGTCAATCCCTTTCTGGTCCTCGCTGCTGGCTTCACCCTTCTCACAATATTGGGGGTGGCGGTGGGGAGGAAAATGGGGAATGGATTCTGGGAAACTCAGGATGCTTGAGTTCTTGATCTTCGATTCGCTTGTGAACGGCGCGCTTCCTCTCCAGGGCCTCAGTTTCATCTTTAAAGTGGAGTGACAGCATACACCTGCCCACTTGCCCACCTGCACACCTGCCCATAGAAGAATTCCCATTTAGCTCGAGCATTGGCCCGAAGATCTGATGAGAAAATGTGGAACAAGTGGCCAATTGTAAAGTGACCAGTGAATCGGTGGCATGAAAGTAGAACGTAACCATGCTGGAAGTCGAGAGGGCAGCTCTCAGCGACTGCAGTAACTCTCTGCGTCCTTCACACCCTCCCCCACCAGTGGATGGGAAAAGTACTGCTCCAGGGACTTCCCAGAGCTGACTTGGAACTAGGACCTCGGGATGCGGTGAGAGGACAGCCCAGAACTATGCCCAGAGTTCTGGAGTGTCACTGCCTCAGGATGGGCTAAACCCCATATACAACAACTAAACCCCCAGGCCAATCAAAAGTACCAATCTTGGTACTTCTAAGTACTCACTCTAAGGATTCTAGACCTGCTGGGAAAGGAAAGGAAAGGAACCTGGCTGGAAAAATAGTTCTCCTTAGCAACCCCTATGTCGCTCTCTCCCAGGTATAAACCTGCCCTGAATCATTCAGGAGTGGAAGGGGCTCTGTATTTGCTCTGTACTTTACAATGAACCATGAGGTTTGTGGATGTTTGCCTGACGAAGAAACATTCTAGCCTTGCCCATTCATTCATTCACCCATTCAGTATTTATTAGCCACCGACTAAGTGCCAGACAGTAAGATCCTGAGTAGTTTCTCTCCATTTTTCAAAGCCGCTAAACGTGAGCCGAAAGCACAGTATGTCCAGAACCAAGAAATTCTGGTCCCGCCCTTTCTGCTTTTGGTCTAGTCTGCTCCTCCCATCATAGCTTCACTCAGAGGCGACCACTCGCTGGAGAAAAAAGAAAGCCGTAGTCATCGCATTCTCAAGCACAGTAGCCAAGAAGGCGTGATCTAATGGTACACCACCGGTCTGTTCTGCTTCAGTCTTGGGATCCATCCGGAACACTTTCAGATAGGCTCCTCAGTAAGACGGCACTCGATTGAACCTGCCTGTCTCCACAATCCAAGTAGGCGGGTTAGCTGCGGCGGCTGCAAGGCCACAGCGAGTCCTTCCTGCGCACGCGCAGTAGACAGCCGATGGAGCCACCGATGGAGCCGTCCGGAGGGGAGCAAGAGCTGAGAGCCGTCAGGTACCGAGTACCGGAGGGACCGAGAAAAGGAAGAAGAACCTGAGGGAGGGGAGCTGAACCTGGATAGGGTCTGGGGGCCACTCTTGGAAGCCGGGATACAGGAGCATA
The DNA here is from genome assembly GCF_000260355.1 of Condylura cristata. NCBI lineage: Eukaryota > Metazoa > Chordata > Mammalia > Eulipotyphla > Talpidae > Condylura > Condylura cristata. Next base: position 16,820,414 of record NW_004567112.1, on the reverse strand, counting down.
ACGGATACGAACTCGCAGGTAACAGCGGCCCAGGGACGCCGTCGCAACCGTCCCTTTACCCGCAGGCTCCTGGACCTGCCCTGGGAAGACGTTCTACTCCCACACGTCCTGAGTCGGGTCCCGCTGCGCCAGTTGCTCCAGCTGCAACGCGTCAGCCGGGCCTTCCGGGCGCTAGTGCAGCTGCACCTGGCCGGGCTGCGCCGCTTCGACGCGGCTCAGGTGAGCAGGGATGAAGGGGAACGCGAACCCGCCCCAGTCTGCGTACTGCCCCCGCCCCTTCTTCAGCCCGCCCCCTCAGTCTGTCTACCCTTCCGGACTCCCCCTTGGGCCTCCAGGAATGCCGGGAAAGCGTTCCATCCAGTGGGAAGACCTCCCCAAAACGGGTACCAGTGTGAACTCCGAGGGCTGATGGGGGCGTGGGGGGTGGGGTGTCTCCTGGGAGGGCCGGTGGCAGGTCCCAAGGGTGGGCTGCTGCACGGAAAGAACTCAGGGGCGGAGAGGTAGAGCCCGCCGTGTTTCCGGGGCAAGCGGAGGTGCATCCCCGCCCGCAGGTGGGTCCGCAGATCCCGCGGGCTGCACTGGCCTGGCTGCTGCGGGACGCCGAAGGGCTGCAGGAGCTGGCGCTAGCGCCGTGTCACGAATGGCTGGCGGACGAGGATCTGGTGCCGGTGCTAGCGCGGAATCCGCAGCTGCGGAGTGTGGCGCTGGCCGGCTGCGGGCAACTGAGTCGCCGCGCGCTGGGGGCGCTGGCCGAGGGCTGCCCCCGCCTGCAGCGCCTGTCGCTCGCGCACTGTGACTGGGTAGACGGGTTGGCGCTGCGCGGCCTCGCAGACCGCTGCCCAGCCCTTGAAGAGCTGGACCTCACCGCCTGCCGTCAGCTCAAGGATGAGGCCATCGTGTACCTGGCGCAGAGGCGCGGCAAAGGCCTCCGTAGCCTCTCGCTAGCAGTCAACGCCAATGTGGGGGACGCCGCGGTCCAGGAGCTGGCTCGGAAGTGTCCGAAACTCCAGCACCTCGACCTAACCGGCTGCCTCCGCGTGGGAAGCGACGGCGTCAGGTGCCTGGGCCAGGGGTCTGTGGTTTGAGAGGAGGGCAGTCATTCATTTAGCCTCTGCGAGTGGGAGGTGTCTTAGTCAGAAGGCAAAACTGGGGTTTTTGAACCTTCCGACTGCCATGGCACCCCTCCCCATTCTGAACAGGAAAAGCCTCTAGATTGCTAAACAGAAATTACACAGTTCAAAAACTTTCTTGAACCAGTATTTACACATTGGGAGAGACGCCACATCCCAAATCAGATTTCTGGCTTTTCTTCAACATGGGGAAAACTTTGCAATCTTGGGTGGTGAAGAGCAGATTCCCTCTTTAAGACAGGAAGTTTCCGTCTACTGCAGGCATTGTTTAAGACCGAGGCCAGGTTGCTTCCCTCGGGAATGGAGGGAGAAAGATGCCTGACTTGGAGGAAAAAGGGCTTTGCTGGCCCCCTCACCCGGGGTCGTAGTGGCATCCTTCTCGCCCTAACCTCACCCGGTTCCTTCCCCCCCTCCCCACTTGCCCTCCTCCCACCCCAGGACTTTGGCCGAGTACTGCCCCACGCTGCGCTCCCTCCGGGTGCGGCACTGCCACCATGTGGCGGAGCCCAGCCTGAGCCGCTTGCGGAAGAGGGGTGTGGACATCGACGTGGAGCCACCGCTGCACCAGGCCCTGGTGCTGTTGCAGGACATGGTGGGCTTCGCACCTTTTGTCAACCTGCAGGTCTGACCGACCCTCCAGTGGGGCACAGCTGGACTGTGGGGACCCCTATAGCGAGGGCAAAGCCCGGCCCCACCCTGGAGCTTCAAATAAAGAGCTTTTTACCCCCTCTTGCCTGGCGCTTCTGCCCTTTTGGAGATAGGGGATACAAGGTTGGGAGAGGTCAGACAGACATAGTACCCCCAGCACTCCAGCACCCCAGCTCTATGGCAAAAATGATCAGAATGCACTCGCACCTTCCTGGGGCCACCTTTACTATGCCCATGGGCAGCTCTAAGAGGTTAACACTGGAGCAAAGAAGTAGAGAAAGTAGTAGAGAAGGGGGGATAGGAGTTGGGTGGGCCCTGTTTGGGGTGCAGGGCTCCTGCATCCCTCTGGGATCTGAGCCTAGAAAGGCTCAGGCAGAGTCCGGCGAATGCCTCAGTGGAAACGGTACTTTCTGGCTGGCTTGAGGTTGATGTACGTGGCCTTCATCTCCTCAGCCTCTGGGTTCCGCACATCTTTGTATCGTTCCCCTTTGGTGCTCACCACCTGGTTGTCAATGTAACGGATCAGCTTCTTCGGAGCCTGTCAAGCAATTAAGTTAGGGAGTAGTAAAAGTCAGCAAACAGCTGCACTCATTCCACATCCCTAGCAGCCCAACCCTCTCACCTCCTTGGGAGCCATGGGCCGGTGAATCTTCTGATCCTCTGCACTGTCCACCATCATATACCTGCCAAAAAGTGGCTAGGTCAAGCTCGTGCTCCCTTGGCAAGCTCCTCGAAGGACCCAGCCCAGCCCAGCCCAGCCCAACCCAGTCTCACTTCTGCAAGATGAAGGACTTCAACTCATCCTTTTGGGGGCCTCTGAGGCGCCGGGGCAGGTCCTGCAGAGAGGGGAAGCCTGCTCGAGACGCCACAGCACTAGAAGTAGATGGAGCTAGAAATGGGGCTTAACACTAAGGTGGACCATAGAGGAGGCTACAAGGGGGGTATGGGAGCTGGCAGAGGGTACCTGGTTGGGACTGTCCCAGGCTGGAGGCCCCTCCTCCTTCCCCTCTACGAGCATCTGCACAGCTTCTTCCAAGTCCCCCCGAGCTTTGGCCAGCACCCACTGAGCCTGCTCCACTGAACAGGTAGGGAAGACCTCCAGGAGTACATCTACCCCTGGCAGCAGCTCCTCCTCAGCGCCGGCTGCCTGTGGGTATAAATGTTGACAAGAGACAGTATTTCCTTCTTTCCTGCCCCCTAGCTTCCTCACCAGTACCCTCTTATCAGTACCTCATCTTGGATGTCCCCAGCAGCAACAGAAGACCTAGTCTCTTCTTTAAGTTTTTCAGGCCGCTGCAGAGGATCTGGGGAGATGGGCACCTGACCTTGGACCTCCGAGCTCTGTGGCTGCATGTTCTCTTAAAGAGGCAGAGAGAATATCAGGTTTGCTAGAGGGTTGTGGGTTGAGTTACCCAGATGTTGACCCCTAGACTCACCTTTGTTTCTAGCACTGCTCAGTTGCCCTGAGAGCTTCTGCATCATGTCTCCTATTGTGCCCCTGAAAAGACAAGGAGGATGGTGAGAGGACACCCCTTTCCATAATCAGCCAGCTGCCTCCTTCTCTTGGCCTGAGCCAGGCCCTACCTTGGGATGTGTGCAAAGCCAGGCACATAGGCTTCCATCATCTCAGTGAAGGCGTCCATATCAAAGTTCTCCTCTGACGGGCCTGTGGGGCCCAAGTCCTCCAGGACCCCAAGCACATAGGAGAAGATGACCTCATCCAAGCCACTGCAGGAAGGGAACAGGACAAGCTCTAGGTAGGACACTGGCTACCTCCAACACACCCACTCAGCCTAAAACAACCCTCAGCCTCATAGGGCCTATGAGCCAGTCCTCAGGCCAGAGAGTAGCCCGCCCTCCCTCAGAGCTTCTTCCCATCTGCACAAGGTGACAGAGACAGGATAAGGCCATACCAATAAAACATCATCAGCCCTCCCCCACCTCAGGAGTTGGGCTGAGCGCTTTCCATCTCAATCTTTCCATTGGTCAGGGTGCAGAGCACTGCGCAGCAGCTCCAACCCTGGCCCTGGCATGATCCTTCTGGAAGAGCGGCTTCTACCTGAGGTCAGCCTCTGGGAGGTGCGCCTGGACAAAGGCAAGGAGGGCTGCACTGACAATCCTCTCCAGCTCCATGTTCTCTCTCCTTCTGAAAGGACACAAGACGTAGGGTTGTCAGGCCCTCTTCTGCCTGCCCTGTTCCACTAGGCCAGCTCTACTCACCTGGCCCACTGTGGAAACCATTTGTTGATGTTACCCATAGTTTTCAGTCCTCTAGTCTTTCCCTGCTTCCTCAAGCAGAGTCAGAACCCCTCCCTCGCCTTCTCTCCACCTCCTCTAGCCTGCGACAGGGCAGGGCACTTTCTCAGGAGACTGTCTCCAGGGTGGAGGTTCCTCCCACCCCTTCTGACCTCTCCCCACCTCCCCACTCCACTCCCTAGTAGTAGGCCCAGATCTTCTGGCAAGAAGACAGGGTCTTGAGGTCACATGCCTCCTAGTTGAGGAATCCCATCATTGGAAGGATCACTTAAGACCACAATTCCAACTACAAGGAGTCCATTGTCCAGCCTCCCCTCCCCCCACAAGCAGGTCACAGAACTGAATTCAGCCCTTCCTGAATTCAACCACCCACCCTCTGCACAAAAGGGTTTTTTCTAGCTCTGGGGCCCAGACAGAAGGGAAGGCTTCAGAAGGGAAGGCTTTCGTGACTTCTCTCCTCCTGCCTGTCCCCTGCTCTATCTACATAGGCTCTCCTTCCCAAGGCCTTTGCCTACCTCTCCAGTCTCACCATCCCCTGCTCACTCACTCTGCTCTTGCCACACCAATCTCCCTGCTGTTCCTCACACTTGCTGCCCCTGTTTCCCCCAGATGGCTCAGTTCCTCATCTCCTCCAGGGGTGTGCTCAAATGCCACTCCTGCAGCCAAGACGTCAACTTCCAGAGCGGGACTTTGTCTTACTCAATGCCTAGCACCTAGAAAAATGCCTGTACTTAATTAGGGATTCAGTAAGTACTTAACTTTATTCCTACTTACATGCTTTTGGCTCCCAAAGGTCTATATTTGAGAGTCAAGAACATGTAGGTGGTACAGAGTCACAGGTCCAAATGTCAGCTCATATACTCAGAAGACTCCAAGGTACCTCAAATACTGCCTACCCCGAAACTCATGCTATCCTGTGCACCTCTCCTTCCCTCCAAATACATACCTCTTCCCATTTCATCAGCTGACACAACTATTCACTCACTCAACTACCAACACTGAAACTTGGGAATTTACCTGACTTCATGCTTTCAGCTCTGCCTGCTACACCCAAGTCCTGTGGATTCTAATCCCCATTATTCTCCATTCCATCCATATCTCCCCAAGTCCAGCCTGGATTTCTGCTCCAACAGAATTAGGTAGAGCTGTCTCAGACTGAGATCATAAGTTTTCAGACTTTGGTCTAATTAGGGCAGACCATATGAACCTGCCATGTGCCTGTTTTTGGTTTACAAAACCAAACAAACAAAAAGAATTTATTTGCCCTTTCAAGCAGCATCAGTGCTGGTTTTTGAAGCATTCCTCTCTCCTGTTTCTCTTTGATCTCTGACCATTCTTCCCAGACTCCCTTCTGTCTCCTCTGCTACCCTCTGAATGTGGAAGCAAAGTTCAGGCTCAAAGCTATTCCTCCTCTCTCCTCACTGTGCACCCTCTCTCAGGAAGATCTCATCAGGCCCACACCTTATGTGCCAACTCCACCTTACCAACTCCCAAATGTTCAGTCCTCTCCTTCAGACTCCTCCACTGAGCTATACACATGTACATCTGCCATGACACCTCCATGTGGATACATGTCTCTCCTTCCTCCAAAGCTGTCCTCAGCAAATGCGGTGCCCAGGCACTCAGCCTTTCCCACCTTACCCCCTGGCTCCCCACAGCTAACTGGTCACCGAGTCCTAGCAGTCCTCTTTTAGCACAGCTGCTCTCCATTTCTATTCTCATCTTGAGCCTTCTCTGTCCCATCTTGAGCCTTCACTGCAAGAGCTTCCAACCCTTGTCCTACTATCATCTTCTCCCGCCCCCCATTCTCCATACCATCTCGTGTGATCTTTATAAAAACCATGTTTTTCTTGCTTAAAATCAATCAGTGATGTCTCACTACCCTTTAGTAAATCTAAAATCTTTGTGGTCATGGATTCAGGGGCTTAGCCCTGCCTAACCTGTCAGTCTAACCATGTACCACACCACCCCTGGCTCACTCCCCTTCAGCCTGGCTTTCTTTCAGTGTGCAACACACAACTCCTTCATGCAAGGCCTTTGTACAGACGGTTTCCTCTGCCTGGACAAGCGCCTACCTCTACCTCCTCACTCACTGTCGCCTTTCTTGCCTTCTAGGTTGCAACTTAAAATTCCCTTCCTAAAAGAATGCCACCCCTGCCCGGCTTGAGTTAAGTGGTTTGGTCTCTGTTACATCTTCATTGCGTATCACACCTTTCCTTACATAAACAAGAATTTGGCAGCATTTTATGTTTTTTCCAGTTTCTTCATGAGGACTCACCTGGCATTTTCACCAAAGTATACACAGAATCTTCTACAAAGCAGACACTCAATAAACAGTTACTCCCTAATTTGTAGATGAATAAACTGAAATTCAGTGAGTTTAATGTATTTCCTAATCATCTGGCTTGATTGTGGCTGTCAGTTTAAATCCAGGTTGCCTAGCTGAATGTATAGTCTAGGGATTACTGAGGATGGGATGATATCAAGACTTCTAAGTGGGTTGACATAGGGCTACCACCTGCAGTCACAATTCCAGTCTCCCCACAGCACAGGGTTCACTCTGGAAGGAAGGACAAGAAGTCCTGGCCTACCTATCCTATATGTCTGTTATTCCAGAGTAACAGAACTGCTCAGCTAGGCATACCAGGTCCCATCATGTAGCTTACCCGTCAGCCCCTCCAGAGAACTGTATCTACCCTGAGTTACAGCAAGTTGCTGTCAGTTGCCTGGAGGATAAAGGCATGAAAGCACAGTTTCTAGGGTATAACTCTCAGGGAATATGTGTAATGCCTCTAGGTATCTGAGGTCTCAGGTCAAGGAATTGTTTCTGGGAAAACTCACTGTGACCAAATAGTTTTCCTATTCCTGAGCCTTTACTCTAGCTTGTCTCCTAAGAGAACATCTTCCCTCCTCCTGTTCTTGGGCTGCCTAAACTTTATCCAGCTTTCAAAACATCCTTCTTTCTTTCACCCCTTCCTATCCCCTAGTCTTCCTCAGTATTTCTTTTCTGTCCAGCAGCTTTACCTAATATTTCTCCTACACAGAGCCTGAGTTGGAGAAGCTACAGCCTGAGCAGCGAGTTTTCTCTCGAGTAAAAAAAGAATTTCCATGAGACTTTTCAAATTCTGGATAGCTGCACCCCCTTATTTTCTGATGGCTCCAAATTAGGGTTCACTGGTTAGTGGTACCCATGTTGTCATGAGTTTTTTTAAAAAATCTCTTATGATGGTAATAATAGTTGGCATTTATTGACTGCTTACAATATGCCAGACATTGTTCTATGCACTTTACATTTATTAATTTATCTAACCCTTACAATACCAGAAAATAGAAAGACTAACATCCATCACATTATCCCCATTTTACCCAAAGAACATACAAGCACTTTAAGGTTAAGTAACTTTTCCAAGGTCACATGTAAACTAATGGCAGATTTACAATCAGGCAGTCTGACTCCAGAACCTTCACTGTTAACTACCCACTAAACCACCTCTCATGATGGTGTGACCCTCACCGCCACCCCCAACCCCATCCTCTTGTTCTGCCTGGGTGGCCCTCATGCATACCTCAGAATCTTTGCTCACACTATTCTTCCCTCTCAGAACATCTTTTCTTCTGCCTCTTTCTGCAGGACTCACTCCTCCCTGTAGCCAACCCTGACTACCCATCCTCACTGTACCCAGCTAGTCTGAAAATTGCCCCAGGAACAGGCACAGCCTTGCACTCTCCAGATGCTCTAGACAAATTTAAGCAAGACTGTAGAAAAGCGACCATGCTGTTCCCTTGGGATCCAGAGAAGCTCAAGGTGAAGGGAGAGTAGAGGCCATGTGAAGGAGGACTCCTGGGAACCAGTGTGTAAAATCCTGGGGCACTCAGAGGGTCTAGACAAGTTCTTAACTGCTTTTCCCAACATCTATGAAGCCTGGTTCCTCGGGCGCCAGTTCCATAACAAGGATACCGGAGGACATCACTGCACCCCGACCCCCAAGTGTGGACTTAGAAGAGCCAAGGACACTAGGGAACAACGGATCCCGACATCCAAAGTCAGGCGGGAGCACAAACGGTGGGAGGGGGGAGCACAGGAAGTGGGAACGCGATGATGGCGGACCCCTGAAGCAGGAGCTCCCTAAACAAGCTAGCGGGGTGCCTGTAAGGGTCCAGCATAGTGGGCCCGCAGGCGCAGGGATGCGGTTGCGGTCCCGGGGGACACATGACGAAGGAGGCCCGACCAAGCTGGGATGTGCCTTGAAATAGGCCACGGCGAGAATCACATATGGGGGTCCGGCGGGTCCCGGGGCTACTGTGGGGGGACACCCAGGACAGGTACCCTGGGTCAACGCTCTCCCCAACACTCCTAGCCCTGGGTCGGGGGCTGGAGGGGAAATCACCTGCTCCGTCGGGCGCCGCCGGCGACTTGTCCCGCGCGGTGCAGTTCTCATCCCCTAGCCCCACCAACGAGATCAAAGGCGGGGCCCAGAGCGGTTCTCTTGCAGAAGCTCCTCGGTAGCCATTTTTGAAAGGGGCAAGTGCCCAGAACTGGGCGGAGCTTCTGACCCCCCTTTCTCATTTGTCTGGGGACTATGGACGGGCTCCCGCGGCGGCCATTTTTGTTGTGGGTAGGGAGGAGTTGGGCGTGGGGTTCTCCAATGGGTGGAGTCGCAGTAGTTGATTGTGCTCCTCCTGACTTGTTTGTTGTGAGTTGCCAGAAATTTCCCATCCGCTTTATTTCCTCGGCCTCCACACTTCCGCCCTCAGCTTCTGTAGCTTTCTCCCCCTTTCTTGCCTCTCCTGCCCTTCCACAGATCCGTGGCTCAGGAGTTGGACCTGGCAGGCCTGACTCCCAGAGCTGACGTTCTTCCCCAGTCCCCAGTACCTCTCCCTCTTTGTGCCAAGCTCTGTCTTCCTTTTCGTGTCTGATCCTCTCCTTAGCCTTTCTATAACAGCGATGTTTCAAAAAAAATTATTTATTTATGCTTACAAGAGCTGGGGTGTAGACCAGAGGTGCGGTGTGGTGGGTGGGGTTTGGGTGTGTGTGTGAGGAACCACCAAAAATTGAGTGGGGAATGGAACAAACAGACTGTCTGAAATACACTGCAGAGAGGAGAAGCAGGATAGACAGGAGAGGTCTCCTGGGCCATGTGGGTCTGCTCCCTGGAATTAAACTCATGTTGCAGTGGCAATAGTGTAATAGCTCAGACTTAACCACTGCACCACCAAGGAGGCCCAGTTCTTGTCTTCGAGGTCAGAGGACTCTGGTGGGAAGATGAGAACCAGCAGTAAGGAACAGGGCTAGGAAAGGAAGCAGTGACCCCCTTTTTCCCCATATTTTTTCGCTGCCTTGGTCTTTCAGGGAAAAGAGAAGATAGGACTTTCTACTTTGGACTGTGAACTTTCTGAGGACAGAGGCTAGTCTGGGTGACCAGTACCCTACAAAAGAAATAATCCTGAAAAGTGTCTCCTCCCCGGGGTCTCCCTGGTGGCCCAAGGGTTAGTCTCAACACTATGAACCTATGGGCAGCTGGCCTGGGAGCTGGCCCACAGGGCACACAGACCTCTCCTGCCTTCCCTGCTGCTCCCCTGAGCAGTATACTTCATAGATCTGCCTATTCTGCTCCCCACTCTGTCTCTGGTGAATCCTCTCACACACATAACCCTAGCCTACACCCCAGCTCTTGTATGTGTAAATAAAAATAAATCTTTAAAAAGAGAGAGAGCAGGGCCCTCCGTGGTGGCGCAGCGGGTTAAAGCACAGCACTAGGAAGCTGAAACCACTTCCACATGAGTTCAATTCCCGCCTGCCCCAGGTGACCACATGGTGTGGCAGACCTCTCCTGACCCTCCCGCTGCTCCCCTCAGCAGTGTACTTAATCATAGTCGATCTGCCTGTTCTGCTCCCTGCTCTGTCTCTGGTGAATCCTCTCACCCTCTGCATCTCTGGCCTATACCCCAGTTCTGTACGAATAAATAAATAAATCTTTAAAAAAAAAAGAGAGAGCAAAATTCTGACTGCTGGAGAGAGGAGAGGAAAGGGGAAGGAAGTATGAAGGAGCACATTTGGCTTGGTGTCTCCCATAAAAATAGTGCAGCTGCCAGGGTTAATGAGGGGTGGGGTGACACTACTTTGAACTCTAGCCAAGCAGGGCCTTGGGAAGGGGTGAAGGGTGGTTCCATGCTGCCGGCCTCCTCCAGCACTTTCAAGACCAAGCCATCCTTCTCTTCCTTCCCCCAAACCTCCTAACCTCTCCATTGCACAATACTGATGACTCCTCTCTCCCTATTACCACCCTCTATTCCAGAAACTTTCAGGTTTCTTCAGTAAAGCTGCCTCTATCTCTGGCCAATATTCCTACAGACATCTGTGTAATTTTTTTGTCTCCACATCACCTCTTTCCTGAATGGCAGTTGAATGTAGATAAATAAATATCATAAGAAAGAACTTCTTGAACTTTCAAAGAGGGCTGATAGGAAAAAATTTTCAGGGGAGTACCTCTGTTTCCTGCTCAAACTCTGGAGGGTCCCAACTCTGTGCAGCAGATATCAGGCTCTGGGGTCAGAGGATAGAGACCCAAGACAGAAGAAACACCACAGGTCATATGCCAGCTGTGAGGTAGGGGCTTCAGAGAACCCTCCTCCTGCTTGGGATTCCACAGCTGATTGGAACTCAGGCTCTCAGGCCTTCCTCTCTCCCTCCCCAAGATGGGAACAGACTCCACAGACTCTTTGAGTATTACTTGAAGCCACTCTAGGAAAGAGGAGTAGAGTAATGCCTCTTTTCTCCCCATTCTCTCAGATGAATTTTACAACTGGTATTGGGTGCTTGGATCTTCTCAGCTGAAGGGAAAAGTTGGCAGCCTATGCTGAAGCTTCCCCTAGCACCCTGATCAGCCAACTTCAGAATAAGGAATTGATCTTGAATTGGGCTTTAAAGGGCAAATTTCCCAGACAAAAGAACAGAGAAAGAACCCAGACTGCTGGTCTCAAGGGGTGGGAGGGACCTAGTCCTAGACGCTGTGAGAAAGGGGATGCTTTGAGGTATAGAGGTGGCCCTGGAGAGGGGGTCTCCACTCTCTCTTGAGGTCTGAGAGGGTTCTCTGGGCAGGGTGCCAGGTCCTCCCACATCTTCCTTCCTTCTCAGAAGAGCCAGGATGGGGCGGGGGCGGGAGTTGGCTGGGGCTGGATGAGAGTCCTATTTAAGGATGCTCAGAGAGCATCCCTGCAGACCCAGCCCCAGGAGGGAGAGAGAAGGCGTCGTGGGTAAGTGTGGGCCCCTTTGCCCCAATTCAAGCAGATTTGGGGGTTTCCTCTGCAGGCATAGGCTACAGTGGGGATAGCACCCCAGCCCTCAGTTCAACTCTCCAGAAAGTGAAAGTATGTTTCAGGGAAGTCTTTTTCTTTCACTCCCCTTCCTCAGACACATCAGATATTTACATCAGGTGGGGAGATTTCAAGGAGCTGAAATCCGGGGCCCTCATGAGGGTCTCCATTTGGGGACCTCTTAGCTTCAGGGAAGCCCTCATCTGAAGAGAGAAGTCCTTTTTGGGGTATATGATCTGGTTCTTCTCTTCAGCTGCATATCTGACTCTACCAGGAGGAAATCCGGGCAAGAGATGATGGCACTTAATGTCACAGAGCCCATGAGATCCCTGCCATGGACCTGCGATCTCCTACATCAATTCCTACTGGAATCGAACCCCTTTCCCTATTTATGGATTCCTGTTTTCAGCTTCAAGTTCTGAGCCTCCCTGGAATAGGTGCAATCTTGAGATTCCAGGTTCCTCATCTGACCCCTGCTGGGGACGCAGGAAATTCACAGAACAAAGCTCAGGAGGGAAGAATCAAAGCCTGGAGAACTTCAGCCACCTGGCTCTGAGAACTGAATTCCATAGGCTGTGAGCTCTAGCAAATGCCCTAGGAACTCAGTTCTGGTGCTCGGCGTGCTACACTGTCAGTGCTGATGTCAAGGAGCATGGATGAGTCCAGCCCCAACATCTCAGCCAGGTGCTCTTCCAAGCAACTGTCTTGCCACTGGCCAGACCTTTTAATGACATCAATTTGGGCTACTCTTTTCTCAAAGACTCCTTCCATTGCTGTCATAGGGTGACCTCTACTTAGCTTTCAAGCCAGGCTCTCATTGCTCTCTGTCCCCTAATGAAATATGACTTCCTGTTCCTGCAGTCATGCTCTTACTTGTGTGACCCCTCTTCAGTTCTTCTACCTCCTTCCCATCGTTTCTGTTGGAATCCTATCCATCCTTCAAAGCCTCTCACATGCCTCTGCAAGCAGCCTTTCTCAACTCCCAAGTGGTACATCTGAACCTCCTGCAAGTCCTCCACATTCCTCTCCAGGGAGGCTTGGTTCATGAGCTCCTGTGGTATCTAATAGCTTTTCAATAAATGTCCTTGCATTTTACTGAGTTTGTCTCATGGGTTCAGAGGCAACTTAGCCTATAGTGTAAGGCCAATGCTAGATTTCCTGGGTGCTTTCCTCATGTGTAACCTTTGGTAAACTGTTAGTCCCTATGGGCCTTGATTTCTTTATCTGTAAATGGGAATAATATCCACAACAAGATTTTGTGAAGATTAAATTGCATGAGTTGATAGTTTCTATGCAAGACTTTAGCACAGTACCTGCACATGTAAGTTCTTAAGTCTATGTTAGGATTCTTCGATCATAAGCTCCCAGTTGGAAGGCAGGATAGGACTTCAAATTAATCTGTCATGCCTTATCAGGTGAAGGGTTCCACTGGATGCTATCAATGGGTAAGGCCAGGAGGAAGAGGAAGCCATGAGGATCGGGGTTTGGTGGTTTGGGTCACAGATTCTATGGAGCTGGATTCTAGGAGCTCTGTATTTCCACCCACACTGTGACTTTGTGTGAGTCACTCTTTCTCTCTGGCCTTGGTTATGCAGCATAATAATAAATTGAGGGGGTTGAACCAGGTGAACAGCAAGGCTGCTGGCAATTCCGTATGTTTTATGAGTTTTGAGCTTTTAAGCATTAAGTTCAAAGAAAAGATCAAGGAAGGCAGCACCTAGGCTCTCAGCACCCTAGGCTCTCCTTGTGCACCCAGGGCCTGGAGCAGGCAGTGGAGCAGCAGGAAGTGCTAGACTGAGCCAGTGGCTGCACCTCCTTCCTGATGGGGGTGTGGGGGCGTGGGTGTGCCTTTCCAGGTCAGGAGTGGAGGCCTCAGGGTGGAATGTTTATGAGCAGCCCAGCTCTGCAGAGACTAGAGACTTCAAGGATCTGGACCAGAGAGGATGGAGGAAAGGGGATACAGAATACATCTTACTTGGTGTGGTACTGTGATTTTCTTGAAACTTTGTTTCAAAAAGGATTCTAGGAGATTTATCAGCATGCAGACAATTTTCCAAGATTAAAACATAGAATTTGTGTATCCTTTCTGACCCAGAGATTTAATTTATTTATTACTATGTTAAGTTTTTAGTTAGAATTTTTTTCAGACCCTAGAAAAGTTGCCAGCATAGTCTAAAGAAATCTTGCTTATCTTCCTATCAGATTCACCAACTACTAACATGTGCTTCCTCTAATCTATAGTTCTTACTTGCGAGTTGGCCCAATAATATCCTTCATAACAATTTTTATTCTGGCCCAGAATTCAAAACAGATCATACATTGCATTGAGTTTTCTCTTTAGTTTCCTTTGACCTGGAACAGTTTCTCAGACATCCTTTGTCTTTTATAACATTGATATTTTGGAACAATGACAATATGCTAAAAACACATTGAAATGACCCTGCAGATTAGTGGCTTTGTCTATCAGCTGAGGTTTGTCTGATGTAGCTTGATGATTGTACCTTACTGCTGAATTAATGTTGTGTTTCCTGTAGTTTAAAATATCAGAAAGCACATCATGTCAAAGTCTCTGTTAAAGAAAAAAAATTCAAGAAATTCATTAAAGACAGTAAGACTTTATAGAAATGGGGTTAAAGAGTTACCCATGATTTTCTCATACTATACTTATAGTTACTATTTTTACTTTTTATAAAAACATCTTATTGGATGTTTTCCGTTTTTTCATTAAACTTTCACTTGAGTTTAGTATCCATGAATGAGTCTCAACCTGAATCATCTATTGCAATGATGGTTGGAATGGTGATTTTGTAATTTCATTATTCCATTTACTGACAGTTTTTCATTTATCTATTTAATACCAGTACGGATTTATGGAGCTTTGGTTTATTCAATAGATTGTATTTTCTACGACGATTACTTGTTTTGATTCTTAAATTGCTCCTGACCTGGCCAGTGGCAGGCCCTTCACACTGGCTCCTTTGTGCTTTCGACATCTTCTAGCCCTCCTCCTTTATTTTCCTGCACAAGTTGTTCCAGGCTCATCTGTATCCTCTGTGTAGCAGCCCTGGAATTGGCCATTTTCCAAGGAGCTTGTCTCCTTTTGTTGGAGAATGGACTTTAGAACCAAACATCTGGGGGCTGGCTTTATTTGTTCACTAGACTATCATGTCCAATGATTCATTTTTCTCTTAAGAATTTTCATTTTTATTAGGGCAGAATGGTTCCTTTTCTTATCCTAAGACTTTACCATTAAAATTTCTATATGTGAACAAAGCTGCAGAGTTGAGGACATTTATTTTCTTAACACCCTCACCATTTCCAAATAAGACCAAGCTGTCTTATTTTGCCAGTTTTATTCCAAAAATCGCCTAACTAGTCTTCTACTTCCACAATGACCCCTCTAGGTCTCATTTTCACATGCATTCAGAATAATATGGATTTTTAAAATTTAATCATTCTCCCCTGCCCATAACCCTCTCTCCTCATAAGAATAAAATCCAAAATTCTCAACATGGTTTCAACACAGGATCCAGTCCCCCCCCCCTTTTTTTTTTTTAAGGATTATTATGCATACAAGAGCTGGAGTGTAGGCCAGAGTTGCTGAACAGTAAGAGGATTCACCAGAGACAGAGTGGGGAGCAGAACAGGCAGATCCAATGAAACACTGTTGAGGGGAGCACGGGAAAGGCAGGAGAGGCTAACTAACCATGTGGGTCAGCTACTTGGTGGGGATCTAACTAGTGCTGCAGTGGCTGTGGATAGCTTCATGGTGCTGAGACTTAACCCCTTGTGCCACAAGGGAGGCCCCAGTCTCATTTCTAACTTCATTTATGACCCTGTCCTCCTACCAGCTTACAAGACAAGGACACAACAGTCACAGTTTTGTTGTACCTGTTCTTCTCCCCCAACTATTCAAATGGTTTGCAAAGGTCTTTATTAGATCTTCACTTGCGTCTCCTCTTCAGAAAAACCTCTTAACTCTCCTATTGAAAACAGCACCCCAATCACTTCTGAAATTACATAATATATTCATCCATTTGTTTATTGTCAGTCTCCAATCATAAGCATTCTATCTCTAAAATAAGCTCCATGAGGACAAATATTGGTCCGGTTTTCTGCTGTAGCCCCAGGGCCTACAACAGTGCTTGGCTTATGGTGGGCTCTCAAATGTCTGTTAAATGGATGAAGGTAACTTTTACTCCTTGGGGTTTTTGTACAGACCATACCCCTCTGTCTAATGTCCCCCTCACTTTTCTCTTTGCATAGCCAACTTTTTTTTCAAAGATTTATTTATTTATATATACAGAACTGGGGTACAGGCCAGAGATGCAGGGGTGGAGAGTGGGGAGCAGAATAGGCAGATTGACATGTAACACTGATGAGGGGAGCAGCGGAAGACAGGAGAAGCCTGTAGTACCATGTGGATCACCTCCAGGACAGGATCGAACTTGTACCACACCAAAGGGACTGAAGCCAGCTTCGTGGTGCTGCACTTTAACCCTCTGAGCCACCAGGGAGGGCCACAGCCAGCTTCTTCTAAATCTTTATATGTGAGATTAAATAATACTTCCTCAGATAAGCCTTCCCTAATTGTTATATTCTAAGTTAAGATCCACTACCCCACTTGAATTTCCAATTCCAATTTAAATTCTTGTTGTATTTGCAAATCAGTTTCACCTGTTGCTCCCACCCCATGTCACCCCACTAAAATACAAATTCCCTAAAGGCAGAAGCTGCCATATTGCCTTATTCACCACTGTATCCCCAGGGCCTACAGTTTCTGGCAAATAGGTACTCAAGACATTTGTTGGAAGGATTTTTAACAAATAAAACTGGAAATAATACAAATGCTACAGAATAGTGGGTGACCCCAAGGAGTAAAAGTTACCTACTATATACACAGAGGGGGGGAAAAAACAATAGGTGGGACTCTAGAGATCATTTTGGGGTGAGGGATATTAGAAAAAGACTTCAACATTCTATATTATATATTTCTGTATTACAGCTGTATTTCTGTATTACAGCTGTTTAAAAACAAGCACTAATGGGCCTCCCTGGTGGTGCAGCGGGTTAAAGCACAGCACAAAGAAGCTTGAGCCACTGCAGCATGAGTTCGATCCCCGCCTGCCCCGGAGGAGACCCACATGGCACGGCAGACCCCTCCTGCCAGCCCGCTGCTCCCCTCAGGAGTGTACTTTGTCGATCTGCCTGTTCTGCTCCCCACTCTGTCCCTGGTGAATCCTCTCACCCTCCACATCTCTGGCCTGTACCCCAGTTCTGTACAAATCAATAAATAAATCTTAAAAAAAAAAAAAAAAAAAAAAACAAGCACTAACATTTGTACACTGAGTACATGCAATATAGTACATTTTTTGTATGCAGGATTTCATGGCATCTTTTCAGTAACCTTTTAAGACAAGTCATAACAGCTGCATCCCTATTTGTGATATGGAAACTAAATCAGGAACATCAAGTAAGTGGCACAGCAGACCCACTACACTACATCACCTGTGTTTTATAATGAAAAAAAAAAAAAAAAAGGAAGATGAAGCTAGGAGTTAATGATTTAGAATCCAGGCTTTACACAAAAGACATTAAGCAAATTTGGATTGGAGTCTCCCTAGAAACCAGGGCAAAGAGAGAAATATAAGATCCTTGGTGCTTCAAATATATAAGCCAACTTACTCATAGACACCTTTCTCTCTCAAGTTTGTAAATACAGCAGTGATCAAGCTACATATACAAAGGTACATATAAAAATATCTACATATACAAAGGTAGATGTTGGCGAGCTATAAATGTAAAAGCAATTCCAAGAGGAGCCATATTTATAAAGCCTGGGATCAGATTTTGTTAAAACTGGATATGTGACCTAAACTTCCAGGAAAGTGTCAGAATATTGCCGACTTCGGTCTAGTAAAGACTGTTACTGAGACTCAGGAGACAGGAGACAGGAGACATTCATCTCAAATTTCAACACTAGTGAACTTTCCAGGCAGATTGGGTTGTTTTTACATGTCTTTTACCGCAAAGAAACAGGCCTAGAAAGTGTTTAAACCTGCCTCAGGCATCCCTTCCTCAGCCATGCCTCTCACACTTCAACACCGCTTATACCCTCAGACTCTCTGGGGGTGGGAAGGTCCTGGACAGGCTAGGGGGAGGATGCCAGGGGGCACGACGGGAGAGAGCTGGTGATGAGGAGCCAGGCCCTGCCAGGAGGGCCAGGGAAGCGAGGCTCTCATTACATGATGGGTAAACATCCCTCCTCAAATCAAAAAAGCGATCTCGCAGCATACACTTGACTTCACTCCTTTATTTACTTTTCATTACAAGCCCAGGGTAGGGGAAGCTTTGCCAGAGGGAGGAGCCGGGAAAGCGGAAAGTGGGGGCTTTCAGCAGGGCAGGTGAGGAGAAGGTGCGAAAACAAAGGGTCCAGCCCCTTTTCCACCCTACACACCCTACTCCCAGGAGAAAGAAAGTAACGACCCTCCACCCAGAGATCCTGGATCTTTTCGCGCCCTTTCCCCCCTCCAGCGTAGTCCCGGAAGTGCAGGTGGGCTGCGGCCGTCGTGTAGAAACAGGAGAAAAGGCAGGTGGCAGGCGTACCCAGCGGGGCGCACAGCTGTCTCCCCGCTCTCGCCCACGGCGGCGGCGCGCGCTCAGCTCTGGCTCTTCCCCTTCTTGCGGCGGCGGCGCTCCGTCACCTCCGCGGCGGGGCTGCTCCGGCGAGGGCTTCGTGCGTCTGGGCGCGGCCCAAGGGGCAGGCGGCTCACTCCAGGCAGCTGTGACGGCGGCGGCGGCGGCACCCCGTCCCCCCATCTCTCCTGGTTCAGCCTGGCAGCGCCCGCCCTCACTGCTGTGGTGGGGGCAGCCCTGGAGCAACCCCAGGCCGGCTGAGGGCGGCTCCCTCCTCCGTGCCCCTCGGTCCCCAGGTCCTCAGAAGGCTCCAGAGGGGGAGGGTCGGGGTCAGCCGGGTGGGGAGGCCCTGCGAGGGGCATGGCCAGCACCAGGGGGCTGGGGCCCAGCCTGGCCTGCCCCTCACTGTCCTGTGGGACAAACGTGGCCTTTGCCCAGGACGGTGCCTGGCGCCCCTGCTCGCCCCTGGAGGGCATGAACCCGAGGGCGCTGGGCCACACGTCAAAATGCGCGTGGCCAACGGTGAGCTCTGGCCACGGAGCAGCAACCGGGACACGAGGGCCATGTGAGCTCGGCCACGAGCTGGAGCCCGCGGCCCAGGGAGTGGACACTCAGGCGGTGGCCGGGCAGACCACGGGGGGAGCGGGCCCTCGCGGTGGCCCACAGTGGTGCCACCGTGTCCCCACACTGCCCTCCCCTCCTCCCCAGCGGGGCCGAGAACCCCGAGTGTGCGTGGGAGTGACCGTGTGGCCACAGGCTGCGGGGGCCAGGGCCGGAGGGGCCCGGGGCCCAGGCGGCTTAGAAACGACCAGCGTCCGGGGCGCCAACGCCCAGGTGGCCAGAGAAAGCGGCCAGCAGGCCGTGAGCCCTGCCGCCGCCGTCCCCTCGGGTGGAGGAGCCGAGGGAGGGGAGGAGGGACACGGCCGCGAAGCAGAAACTGGCCACGAGAAGGCGGGACGGGAAACACGCTTTTTCCTAAACGACCCGCGAGCGGAGCCCCCG
>NW_004567112.1:16761043-16801328 GCF_000260355.1 Condylura cristata | reverse complement strand
GGAAGCTGTGATAGGCCCGCGGGGCTGTCCACTCGCCGGCGCTCAGGCTGGGGGGCCCGCCAAGGAAGTTGTGGGTCTGGATGGGGGGCAGCAGCAGCGGGGCGGGCAGGTAGGTGTAGGTGAGGGGCTGCAGCAGGGGCCAGATGCCCTCCCCGGCCACCAGACCGCTGTATGAGTTCATGGTCCGTAGCTCAGGCAGCGGGCTGGTCCTGGGCTAGACCTGTGGTGGGTGAGGTGTGTGTGTGCAGACACCCTGTTTTTGTCCCCCACCCTAGCACCACCCCCACCCCGTCCCCAGGGCCTGGGTTTTGGGCAAGAGCCCACGCTCCCTGCCTCCAGTCATGACTTTGAGGAACTCTTCCTAAGGCATTCACCACGCACGCACGCACCTCTTGCCCCTGGCCTGGGCCAGAACCCCAAGCTCCCAGCAGGGGATAAAGACTCAAAACTTTTTCAAACGCTAGCCCTTAAGTGCTCTTCCCGGGTAGGTCCCCTACCCCACTCACTAGTCTTCTTCAGCCGTGGGGAGCAGGTCCCCAGCATTTGGGGGAGTCAGGTCCAGTGCAGGGCTCCTCTCCACCACTTTTTAGTTGAGCAGCTCTCCTCCATGCCCTGTCTCAGCCACACCTACCGGTTTCCAGGCAAAGGGAAACACCTTGGGCTGGCCAGGAGCCAGACAGCCTATGTCTACACCTGGCTGAACCTGCTATGGCCCCTGCTGAGATGGTGACATCCGTGCCCACAAGCTCACCATGGGCATCCCATTGTCTTTTCCCATCAGGTTAGCTCTTGTCCCCCACACCCCACCCTCCTAACCCCTTCAGGTGGGTTGGGCTACCCTAACATTTGAATGATCCTCCATCCCAAGCTCTGAATCCAGTTGCTTATGAGCATCTAACTTCAAGATTACATCAACTCTAGGAGGGAGATACTACTATTCTCCCACTTTACCTAGCAGGAAGCTGTTTGTCTCAGAATTGGTATACAATAAGTCTATCCTATGACTAGGGCTTGTGTAGGTTAAGTAACTTACCCAAACACACACAGCCAGTTTTGGCAAGGACAAAATTCCATCACATCTGGCTCAAGCCTCTTCACCACTCTGTACTGGGGCTTTTGTTATACTGTTTCACTATTTTCTTCTCTAGAATGTTATGCAAGAATATCTAATTCTTCATAGCCATGTGAAGAACATAGTTATAATGTTATTTAATAGATAAGGAATCAGAGGCCAAGAGACAGGCCACTTTCCCAGGGTCACAGAATCTGAGTGACACAGTGGAATTTGAACCCAGTCCAACTGACCAAAGCCCAGAAGCTACTTAGGTGAAGACCGGTTGTTAGGTGATTAAAACCCATAACCTCTCCCTGCTGCCAGATGGTCATAATTTCCTATTCCCTCTTCTGTTTACTCAGACAGCATTACCAACAACCCAATGGGTTATCCCAGTTTCTGGTCATACTTCAAAGACAGGCACCCACTGAGAAGGCCTCTCACATTCACCCTGCTGAAGTCACATTTCTTTATTTCAGACTGAGCTGCTCTCCAAATCTAACTTAGGCCATTGTCCTCCTGAGGGCAACAGTTGGACTGGGCTAGGGTATCTACACAATCATTTCTTACCCCAGAACCTCCAAGAGGGGAGCCTCCCTCTCTGTCCACTCGCATAGCTGTTCCAAAGACACAGCAGCTTTTCTTGGGGCAAACCTGTGATGATAGGCAAAAAATTGCATGCCCTCTCATCCTCACGATGTCCACAGCCTTCTTCCTGGGAACCTGTGAATACATTTAACATGGCAAGGGAGAATTAATGTTAATAGCCAACTTTGAAATAAGGAGAACAGCTGGATTGTCTGAATGGACCTAGTCACAAGGGTCCTTAAATATGGAAGAGCAGAAGAGTCACAGTTGGAGTGAAGTGACATGAAAAACGTCAACTAATTGCTGGCTTTGAAAATAGAAGGGAGTAACAAATCAAAGAATATGAGCAGCTTCTGGAAGCTGGGTGAGGGGAATACACAGTTTTCCCTTAAAGCCTCAGAAAGGAGCATAGGCCTGACAACACTTGATTTTCCTTAATGAAACAGACTTCTGATCTCCACAACTGTAAGATAATAAATTTGCCTTGTTCTAAGCTACTCTTTCCTGGTAATTTGTTACAACACTAACAGGAATTTTAATACCCTTCGAGTTCCTACTTATGTCTTTTCCCCTGAATCCCAGCACCTGTGGGATATTTATGGCAAGCTATAGGCTGGCCTCACCTCAACCTTATGTAGAGGTGTGCCAGAGGCTCAGAGATGTTAGGCCTCTTTCTCAAGATCACACGCCCTCTGGGACTGGCTGGTTTCTCTATCTGCTTCTACTTCCAGGAAGATTTGGTCACAACTGGGTGGGAGGCAGGGAAAGTGAGACTTACCTCGAATCAGAGATTGTGAGAGTAAGGAGTCTGCATTTAGTATTGTAATTTTACATGCTTGGTGAAGATCTCTGCTGTTTAGAGGAGGAAGTTTTCATACAAAGTGAGAGAAATGACTAGGCTTATTTCAGTAACAGCCCCAGACTTTTGGGGTCCCACATTTTAGCTACTCTCTTTTTTAGAGATTTATTTTTATTTATGCATTCAAGAACTGGGTGGTAGGCCAGATTGGGGGGTTTGTGTGGAGAGGATTCATCAGAGAGTGGGGAGCAGAACAGGCAGATCCACTGAAATACACCGCTAAGGGGTCTGGCCCACCATGTGGGTCAGCTCCCTGGCCAGGGATTGAACTCAGGCTGTGGCTGGGCTGCTGATAGATAACTTGAGGACACTAAGACTTTAACCCCTGGGTTATCAGGGAGGCCTCGTTACCTACTTTGAACAAAATGGTTAGGGGGTAGGGTTGACTCTGTTTCATCTTTTATCCTTAGGTTAAACCAACCAGCATTGGCATAGTGACTGCTTTAGGGTAGCAATGGATTCTCTTTGGGCCAGGATTGTTCCTTTTCGGGTGGAGGAATCAGGGCAGCTAGAGCTCTGTACCCCTTTCTTGTTGTCACTGTTACTAACACCTGCAATTTGGGCTGCATAATGGCTCTTGGAGGATCTGGCACCTGTGGATTGAACCCTGGTGCCCACGACCAAAGGGGCGCCTTCCACTCTTGAGGGGCTCACAGCCAGGTATCATGAAATCCAGGTCATGCCACTGCTACTTCTTCATAAGCCTCAGCTGTTCACCCAGTCAGATCACAAGGAAGGTCTTGAACTCGCTTCCTTCTCTGAATTAGAACCAAAAAGGACGCAGAGAGGAAGGGAAACGCTTCGGAAAAGATACATTGGTTTGAACTGAAAGGAGGTGGATTGGAAAGCCAGGGAGTAAGCTCAGGAATCCACCCTACTTGTCCCCATCTTGGGAGCGTCCCCTTCACTTTTTGGTCCCTAAGGGCAAACACCCATGATAAACATGGCGGCGGCAGCCTCGGGCGCGGGCACCTGTCAGGCTGCGGGCTGGGAGCGCGCGGAGCCAATCGCAGGCGGGGGCGGAGGCGGAGGCCGGGGAAGCCGGGGGCGGTGTGCGCGCAGGCGCGCTGACTCGCACCTGGCTGGGGGCAGCCGTGGGACTAGGCTTCGCCTGCTACGACTGCGGTGAGGGGCTGGCCCGCGCCCGGGGCTCGGGGGCAATAGTGGGCCGGGCTGGGGGCCCGAGCCGAGTTGGCGGGAATGCTACCAATGCTGAGCCGAGTGGGGCAGATATGCTGCTCGTCGCGGGGTTCCTGCGGGGGTCCTTGCGGGGGGTCCTTGCGGAGATGAGGTGTGGGTTGGCGGAGCCCCTGGGTCAGGTTGGGTGAGGCTTGGGTTCTAGGGGCTGGGATGAAATCTTTGCAGAAGGCCACCCTGGGTTGGCTGGGGTGGCCCTACTGTAAAGATGGATCAGGCGGGCATCCGTTTCATGAACGTAATGGCTCTTTATCCTGGTGGCGTAGTCGAACCGCTTGGGGGGCCCGTAAAGGAGCAGAGATGCTGGTTCCCCCTTTTTCCTGAGCTCCCCCCCCCCCCAGAGATTCTGGCAGAATTGGTCGTGGTAGCGTGGGCCTCGGTATTGCTGCGTAGCTCCTCAGGTGTTCCGCCGCGTTGACAAGCTGTGGAGCCAACCACCACTTGTTTCGCTGAGCTGGCTCGTAGCAGAGCGAAGAGTTGAGGGTGGAGCCAAACTCCTCTGTGGCTTGGATGGGCCTGCGGAGGGCCTGAGTGAAGTTGCTGAACCTCCAGTGCTGCTGTAGTAACTTGCAGGGGAGGGAGAGGACGAGGTTTCCCTTCCCGGCACCCCCATAAGATGAAAGTTTATTTCTAGCCTGAGGAGGGGGGGGGACCCGTTCCTTTACCCTTTGGATGCAAGTTGAACCCTGCCAGCATGATCCCCAAGCACCCCGCCTGGGAGTGTGCCCTGCTGTGGTGAGGCTAGGCAGTGAGGCTACGCAGGGTTCCTGGATTGTGAAACAGGAACTACAGTGGGCAACTCAGAGGTCCCAGTGCTTGCTGGGAAAAGGACACACCTATTATTTGCATTAAGGTATTAAGTCTTTTAATTTCATTTGATCCTCCTGAGGAGAGTCTGGAGTGGAATTTGTTTTCCCCCCTTCTCAGGTGTAGGAATAAACTCAGATAACTGGTTTGTCATAAAGTTCAGACCTGCCTCAGGACTCAAATTCCACATAATGCTTCCGGTACAGTCCACAGTCCTTCTGAAGGGAAATGCCCAACCTCCTTGTGATGCCCCTGGCTCTGGAAGCCCAGGCTGGCATTCCTCCATCTTATCTACTAGCTCCCTACTCACTGTAGTTTGTCCATTAATCAGGGCAATTCTACTGTTTCCATCCCTTTCTACTACTCTCCCAGAGGCCTGATGTCGTAAAGAGGGGAGAGTTTTGACTGATGCCACGGCTCCTTGCAAATACATCTGACTCTGTCATCTCACCATACCCAGTGCCCCCAACCCCATTGTTTTCAGGATAGCATCCTGTGTGTGGTTTATAAAACTCTGGGGTGGTGTCTTTCTTTCTCCCTGCTCTGAGCTTCCCATATTGATTTCCTTAGCACCATGCTGGGTACCTAGGTTTAATAAATGTAATAATGCTGTTATCACTATTTGTCTTTGTAGACCTATTGCCTTGCTGTAGGGTGCATCATGGTTCCCCAGGCTGCCACTTTCTGACTTCTACAGCCAAGCAGGGGCACATTGGGAACTGCAGGTAACGCTCCTACGGCAACGCTGCTCTTCTCTAGAGTCGGGGAAGCCCATATTGGCTCTTTAGTGGAAAATTGACCCAGCAGGTATTAACAGCATGATGTGGTTAAGGAACCTAGTAGAGGCAGGCATTATGGGCTGGCCTGGCCCTGACCTTCAGGACCTTGGTGACTGGAGGAAGGCAGAGGAGACACTTAGATGCTCAGACAGGAACCAATAGACCTGAAAAGGGGTAAGGATACCTGAGTAGGTATACTCAGGAAAGCTTGTGACACTGAACTGGACCCTGAATCTGCAGGATTTGATGAGATGGTGGCTGTGGGGAGGCATGACCTTATGAGAAATACTGAGATTTTTTATTCAGAAACTCTTGTTTTGAATTTTGGCTCCATCACCTAATAACTTTGTGAACTGGGATCAGTTCTTTAACTTTCAGATCCCTGGTTTCATCATTTACAAAATGAGGATAGAAATAGTAACAGGAGTTTTTAGGGTTAATGATAATCGATGTAAAAGCTAGGCATATTCACTGTGCATGAAAAATATATTTAGGAAAAATATATTTAGGTGGAAGGAACACATAAACAAAGGTGTGGAGGAGGCTCTCAAAAAAGAGTTGGGGGAGGAGGTTGGCTCTATCAGTTAGGGAGTGGCAACAGTGTTGGGTATTAGAAACTTTAATCATGGAGTTGGCGGAGGGGGACAATGATTGAACCCTTTTAAAGATTAATTTATTTATGCATACAAGAACTGGGGTATAGGCCAGAGGTTGGGGTGTGTGTGAGAGGATTTACCAGAGACAGAGTGGGGAGCAGAATAGGCAGATCTACTGAAACACACTGCTGAAGGGAGCAGCAGGCAAGAAAGGAGAGGTCTGTGTGCCATGTGGGTCAGCTCCCTGGCTGGTCAGGAGCCCAGCGCTGCTGCAGTGGCTGGGGATAGCTTGATCGTGCTCTCTTTAACCCCTGTGCCATCAGGGAGGCCGATTAGGCCCTTATAAAGACCACAAAACCAAACTTCAGAGACATGAAAAATAATATTTTTCACTGTGCTTAGTGCTTTACATACATTTTTCAGCCCTTAGCAGTCTTATAGGCAGGGAGCTGAGAGAATGGGGAGGCAGTAGCTGGCTCAAGGCCACAAAACTGGCACTGTATTGGCGGGGGTGTGGGGGTGTTCCATGGGGGCCTCCAGCATCTCTCGAAAGGTGCCAGGTTGGGGGTGGAGTGGGTGGCAGGCTACGGGATATCTTTCCCAGGTTATGCAACTAGGCTGAGTGTGGGCCCCAAGCTGTTCCTCCTTAGAAAGTAGCTCGGCTGCAGTTCTCTGCTGGGGCAGATGGAGGTTGAAGAGGATTGGCAGGGAAGCCCATTTCCTGCGGGAGAAGCTGTTTGGAAGCAACTGTGGGTGGGACCCTGTTGCACCCTCCTCTCTCAGCACTGGACAGGTTGCTTTGTGTCTCATTCAGGTCCAGGCTGGGGGTCCCACTCCTGTAGGCCCTCCTCTTCTCACTTTCCCTCTTGTGCCCTGTCTTTGCTCTGGAACTCCCGTCTCACGGGAAGGGGCCTGATCACCAGACTATCTCCCCTGCTTCTGCCTTGATCTTTTAAAAGTGATCCTGAGAAAAAGCAAGTTTCTGAGCATCTCCCATGTGACAGACTGGTGCTCTGGGCTTCCTAGATGTTAATTTAATCCTCCTGCACCCCTATAAAGATAGGCACTGTTGCCCCTATATTACAGGTGAGGAAACCAAGGCTTGGATGGCTAAGTGACTTACCTGAGGTTAC
This sequence comes from Condylura cristata, assembly GCF_000260355.1. Lineage (NCBI taxonomy): Eukaryota > Metazoa > Chordata > Mammalia > Eulipotyphla > Talpidae > Condylura > Condylura cristata. The sequence continues at coordinate 16,794,315 of NW_004567112.1, read as the reverse complement.
ATACATGGTAGGAAGTGCTGTTTGGATTAAAACCCAGGCCTTTTTGATGACCATATTTTCCCCTCAAAGCTTCTTTCTCTCTTGATCCTCACTCCACAGCAACAGTCCAGCCCATTTTTCCCTGGTGGGGTGTGAGGCTAGGTGAAACCCTACATGAGGTTGGAGTAGGGGGAGGCCAGAGGGCCTGCAGTGCAGGACAGGAGGGATCAGTGAGGGAGACCTGGTTATGGGGTTGGCGTCTGAAGATGGGCAAGATGGAGAGGAAGTGTGGAGGGCATTTCTTGTGGGAGGCACCAGGAAGAACAGAGGCCTGGTCAGAGGGAAGGGTTGCTGCAAGCTCCAAAGAGGTAGGGCCAGTTGGACAGGTTGGGAGGGGTCACAATGCAGAGGCCCCTGGAGGTTGGGAGGGGGAAGCCACGTCAGGGTTTTGGGGCACTCACAGGTCCCGTGGAGTCCCTGCTGCTGCTGTTGGACTGAGGCTGAAGTCTGTCTCCGGAGTGTGACGCTGATGGGGGACATAAGTGCCCACTCTGCACGTGTGCAGGGGCAGGGCTGTTTGGTGAGGGAAGGGTGGGCTTGTTTGAGGGTCACAGGGATCCCAGAGGGTCAGCCCCTGAGGGCTGAGGGTGTATATACTGGCTTTTAGAACAAAAGATCTGGGTGATTTGGAACAAAACTGGGTGGTTTTAAAATACCAAAATTCATTCTCCCCCAGTTCTAGAGGGGAGAAGTCAGAATCAAGGCCTCAGCAGGGTCTTGTTCCCTCTGAAGGCTCCAGGGAAGAACTCTTTCTTGCTCTCCTAGCGTCTGGTGGCTGCCTGCTATCATCTTTGCATGCTCTTTTCCTTCTGTGTGTATCTGTCTCTGTCCCCCAATTTCCCTCTTCTAAGGACACCAGGCATGGGGTTAGGACCCACCCTAAACCCTTCTGACCTCATCTTGGTTACATCTATGAGGTCTTAGGTCTCAATAAGGCCACATTCACAGGTGGGGGTTAGGGCTTGAAGGCATCATTTTTGGGTACACCATTCAACACACACAGGGAGCTTGAGGGGAGGAAGTCCCTCTGGGAGTCACACGAGCATACATCTGAAAAAAGACGGGAGTAGTATCAGCTGGCTGCTTGACGTGTGGTCCTGGCTCAGCAGCAGCGGATTCTCGGGACCTCTCCAGGCCTGCCGTGTGACAGAGTCTGCAGGTGGTTGGTTGGCACACTGCAGGTTGAGAAGCGCTGCCTTAGTGGACATCGAGTGTTCTTCTTCCCACCGCGGACAGTCTCGGCGTCAGTCTGCAGCCTGCCAGGTTGGCCGCCAGGCACCACACTGTCCTGGGTCTCTGTTCCCGTGACGTGCTCTCAAGTTTCTCTGTATCCCATGTCGAGGTTGCCCATGTGCTGACCCTTTCCGGCAAGTGCTGGGCTTGCTGAGCCAGGTCCAACTTTTTGCTGTTTGTATGTTGCCATGGACATCTTTGTATGGTTCCTTTCAGGTTAGTTCCTTGGGAAGACGTTTCTGGAATCAGAGTGTATGAGCAGTCACACCGCTGGCAGGTACCTGTGGAGACTGACCTCGCACGGTGTCACTGTTCTACCCAGTGCACATAGGGCCCCTCATTGGGAGGTTAAAGTGGCAGGAAAGATTTTGGAGTCAGGCCAGCATGAAAATCTGTTAGTGTTTTGTTTGATTTTTACTGTGTGACATTGGGCAAATCACTTAACATCTCTGAGCTGAGGGTTGCTCTCCTATCTCCTTGTAATAGTGTCATACACTTTGCAGGGATTTTATAAAGCTGATAACACCACGGAGTTCCACTTACTGAACACTTCTGCAAGTTGCCTCGTGTGTCCTCACATTCTCTGCAGGGTCGGCACAACTGTCCCCTTCCCCCTTTTACAGAAAAGGAAGCACACCTGGGTCTAGTAGCTTGCCTGAGCCTGCGATGTAGGCACTTTGTGTGTCCACGCCCAGGGGTGTCACGTTCAGAATGGTAAGGCCGGGGGTGGGGCCCAAAGAAGGTCCCGAGCACACGGCTCTAGCACACGGCTCTGCACACGTGGCTTGGCGCACCCTGGGTGCCTGGCCCCGCCCCCGGCTCTCTGTCTCCCTGGTTGACTCCGGGTAGCGGTAGCCAGCTCAGCATTGTTCAGCTGCACTTCATTGATGAGTCCCAGCTCTGTTTGCTGTACAAACCTTGTCCCAGTGGAAATGAGTCTTTAAATGACTCAGGTCTGAGGATAGAGCAGAGCTGGCTCTGATTCCCGAAGCTGACTGGTTTTTTCTTCTCTAGGAACAAGGATGGCCAGACTACCTGTGGCCGTGAGCCCTACTCATTGCTCCTGGGGCTGAGCTCCGATGGCAGCCATGGGGCCGCGTGGGCCCCAGGCCTGGTTGTTGAGCCTTCCAACGGCAGTGGTCTATGGCTCCCTGGCCCTCTTCATCTCTGTCCTGCACAATGTGTTTCTGCTCTACTACGTGGACACCTTTGTCTCGGTGTACAAAATCAACAAAGTGGCCTTTTGGGTCGGAGAGGTAGGCCAGTGCTGGGGGGGGCAGCCCATGTGGGAGTAAGGAGATTATGCTGTGGGGTCCCAGTCAGTCAGCAGCATGGGGCAGGTCAGGTTCCCCATGGAGACTTGGCAAGAAAAGATGGTGCTTTGGAGGCCTTGATGGCTTCTTCAGTGGGAGTTAGATCGGCTTTTATGGCCACTGTCCTGTAAGCCACACACTGTTCTGGGTATTTGCGTGATTACTCATGGACATTACTCCGTCAGCTGGGCTACGCTTACTGGCTGGGCCCTGGGTAGTGGGCGTTTGATGGGAGCAGTGGCTGGTAGTGTGGGTTCTAGCAGAGGGACTGACATGAGCAAAGGTTTGTAGGTAGGAAAGCTGGGACCGTCTCTGAGGGGTGGGGAGCAGGATGGGATAGGGAAGAGGAGAGGAGGCTGTAAGGAGCCCGCCTGCCCCATCTCCCCTCTGCCCGCAGACGGTGTTTCTCCTCTGGAACAGCCTCAACGACCCTCTCTTCGGCTGGCTGAGTGACCGCCAGTTCCTCAGCTCACAGCCCCGGTTTGTGTCTTGGGGACTGATAAGTGGTTCTGACTCTCCCCACACCTCCCCAGGCCTGGGGGGCCCCTGCCCATACGTGGAGTGAGGAAAGAAAGGGGTGGGGCATTTTCAGTATTGTTAGGCTTCCTTTCTTCCGGAATTCAGGTAGCAGAAGTGGCCTTGACTAACTTGTCTTGCTCACCTGGGGAGAGATTTACCCCGGCTTGGCTTGTCGGTCCGTAGGACTGGGCAATGTGCCGCACCCACTTGCTGCTTCTGGCAGATTCCCTTACCTCATCCCCGCTTGGGCCCATCGCTGTCCCCATCACCCTTTGGCCATCAGCCCTGGGAGGCTGGCAAGAGGCAGAGGCGTGTGCCCACCGTGGGTTATGCTTCCTAAACCCGAGGCTGACGACCCAGCGTTCAGCGGAACCACTGTCCCTCCTCTGGGGCAGGGGCAAGGGGCCTGTTAAGCCACCCCCAACATCCCTCCTCTCCCTGGCAGGTCTGGCGCTGGGCTCTCTTCGAGGGCCGTGGTGCTGACACGGGTGCGGGCACTGGGCTGGCATGGGCCCCTGCTGGCACTGTCGTTCCTGGCGTTCTGGGTGCCCTGGGCCCCAGCTGGCCTGCAGTTCTTGCTGTGCCTGTGCCTCTATGATGGCTTCCTGACGCTCGTGGACCTGCACCATCATGCCTTGCTGGCTGACCTGGCCCTCTCAGCCCACGACCGCACCCACCTCAACTTCTACTGCTCCCTCTTCAGTGCGGCTGGCTCCCTCTCTGTCTTTGCCTCCTATGCCTTCTGGAACAAGGAGGACTTCTCTTCTTTCCGCGCCTTCTGTGTGGCACTGGCCGCTGGCTCTGGGCTGGGCTTTGTGGGGGCCACCCGGCTGCTGAGGCGGCGGGTTGAGGCGGCCGGCAGGGAGCCAGGGGGCCCGGCCACGGCTGTGGATGGTAGGTGAGTAGCCAGCCCCAGCTCTCCCGGCCTCTGAGGCTGATTTCAACACTGGGTCTCCTGGCTGACGGTGCTGCCCTGGGCGGGAGGGGGCTCTCACCCAGCCCTAGGCTGCTCTTGACTCCCCCCTGCCCCTTAGCCTGTGTGGAGAGGAGCTGCTTGTGGGCCGCGAGGAGGCGGGCAGCATCACCCTGGGCCAGTATCTCCGGCAGCTGGCACGCCACCGGAACTTCCTGTGGTTCGTGGGCATGGACCTGGTGCAGGTATGGGGAGCTGACCCCCCTCCTCCCCTGAAGGGGGACAGGCTCCTCAAAAGCTGAGAAATCAGTTCTAGGCCTCCTGTGAGCACTGCTGGGTGATTTGATGGCAGGAACACAGGTTGGGTAGTTCGGAAACCTGGACTCTAGCACCGTCTGAGCCCCGGCTCCCTGCGTGGTGTCAGGCAGGTCTCCGCCGCTTGGGCTTTGTCTGCGCCTGCACAGTGAGGGTGTGGAGAAGGTGCCTTTGCGGAAGGTGACAATCTTTTTTTTTTTTTTTAAAGATTTATTTATTTATTCATACAGAACTGGGGTACAGGCCAGAGATGCGGTGGGTGAGAGGATTCACCAGAGACAGAGCGGGGAGCAGAACAGGCAGATCGATGAAGTCCACTGCTGGGGGAGCAGCGGGCGGGTCAGGAGAGGTCTGCTGCACCCTGTGGGTCACCTCCAGGGTGGGGATCGAACTCATGCGGAAGTGGCTCAAGCTTCTTAGTGCAGCGCTTTAACCCGCCGCGCCACCAGGGAGGCCCCGGTGACAATCTTTTTAAAACACCAAGTGCCACATCTAAAACATGTAGTGTATAAAAGAGCCATATTTAAAAGTAGATTATTTTTATGCTATTAAGATTTCTCACTGAGGCATTTTCAGGTTAAAGGAAAATCTTGTAATCGTTCTAGTGGCAATTTTATCATATCTTGTAACTTTTAGCAGAATTCAGATAGGCGACGGGAGCTTGGTTTTAGGTTTCGCTCTGGCGTGGTCCTCGTCTCGGGAACGGGCGTAAAGGCTGCCCTTGCTGTGGAGGACCAGGGTCCCGTGCTCCCCTGTCGGCTCTCGCCCGTTCCTGGCTGCCTCTGGCCCGCAGCCTCCCACTGCCCTGTTGGGTTGCAGGTCTTCCACTGCCACTTCAACAGCAACTTCTTCCCCCTCTTCCTGGAGCATCTGTTGTCAGACCACATCTCCCTCTCCACGGGCTCCTTCCTGTTGGGTGAGTGGGTGCCGGGGCAGGCTGGAGGACTCAGGTGCACTCAGAACCCCTAGCCAGCTGAAGGCTATTTCTCCAGCTGGGTGGTTGCGGAGGTCACTTTCAAGCCCCCAGCTCTCCGAGGGGTGGAGCGGGTGGTGGGCTGAGGCAGTAGAGCTGCCTCAGTGCTGTCCTCTAGGGGATGGCGCCCCCCTCACCGCCCCCCCCAGGCAGCGTGGCACAACCCAGCCCCTGAGTCGTCATTCCAGTTATTCACTGTGTTTTCTCCAATCTCTTTGGGTCTCATTTTTCATCCATCAAGCACAGGTTATGGTTCTTATATTAAAGGGTTGTGGGGGTTAAATAATGGGTGAAGCTCTTAGCTCAGAGGCTGGCACATCTCTCTGATTTTGGGGGTTAAAATGCAGATCCCTGTGGACACTGCCTGTTCCCTGACAGGGCCCCGCATCTTCTCCCCAGGCATCTCCTATGTTGCTCCCCACCTCAACAACCTCTACTTCCTGTCCCTGTGCCGGCGCTGGGGTGTCTACGCTGTGGTGTGGGGCCTTTTCCTGCTCAAGTTGGGCCTGAGCCTGCTGATGCTGTTGGCTGGCCCAGACCACCCCAGCCTGCTCTGCCTCTTCATTGCCAGGTATGTGCAATCCTCTCTCACCCCCACACCTCTGACTCACCCCTCACCTTTCCTTGCTTTCTCTCTGGCAGCAACCGTGTCTTCACTGAGGGCACCTGTAAACTGTTGACCTTGGTGGTCACTGACCTGGTGGATGAGGACCTGGTGCTGAACCACCGCAAGCAGGCAGCCTCGGCGCTCCTCTTTGGCATGGTTGCCCTGGTGACCAAGCCAGGCCAGACCTTTGCCCCGCTGCTGGGCACCTGGCTGCTGTGCTTCTACACAGGTAGGAGGCTGGGGCTGGCAGGGGCTCTCGAAGCTCCAAGGAGCTGTGCTCACCCGATAGTCCGGTCCAGTGGGGGGAGAGAATGCAGCTGGCCGACGGGCTGTGCCGGAACATTCTGGATGCCACCCCTCTTCTGGGCGGGTAGAGGGGGCGTCTCTGTTTCTTCTGTTCTTTCAGTAGTTCGTTGTTTCAACAAATTTGCAGAGAATGCCTGTGCCAGGTGCTGCCCTAGGTGCTCCTTGGGTGATGAGTGGGACCGACAAGGTCTTTGCCATCATTGAGTTTATAGTGGGATGAGGTTGGCAGTAAATCGCCAAACAAGAAAATAGCATGTACTGATAAGTGTGATGGTAAAAATAGTGTGGTTGAGAAGCTGCTTTGGAGGAGCTGACACCGTGGATAGCCACTGAGTAGCAAGGATTTCGTGTTGCAAGATCTCAGCAAATCCCAGACAGGTGGCACGTGCAGAGGTCCAAGGTATTGGGAGTGGTAGAAGGCGAGATTGGAAGAGGGAGGAGACACTGGAGACACAGGAGAATGAAGAGGACCAAGGAGGGGCAGGCTGGCCAGCAGCAAAGCCTGTCCCGTAACCAGGGGGCGGCGCTCTGAGGGGCCTCAGTGGCCACTGTCACTACAACTGCCCCCTCCCACCAGGGGAAGCAGACTAGGGCCAGGGTTAGGATTTTTCTTGGTGCAAACAGATTTGTTTTTAAAAGCCGACTCTGGCAGCTGTATGGAAAGTGGATTGTAGGATGGCTGTGACAGGCAGGAGAGACCTGTACCTGAGTGGCCTGGGGGGTGCTAGGAAGCAGTGTTTAGGCTTGAGGTGTTTTGGCATTGGGGAAGATGAAGGACTGACTGTTGGGAGTGATGATCTTAACGGACGAACGCAGGGTGGCTTTGAGGGTTTCACCCGAGCTACTGGGTGGACTCACTAGGAAGGGAAGACGGCAGAGGGTGGGGTGAGGAGCCAGGTTGGGGAAGGAGTGAAGACTGCTATGTGGTGAGGTGGGCTTTGGAGGAGACCAGGGTTGACCATGTTCTTCCTGCGTGCTCTTGTCCTAGGTCATGATCTCTTCCAGCAGCCCCCGCTCACTCCTGTGGGGAGTGCCCAGCCCTGGCCAGAGCCCCCGGCCCCACCCCCAGTGCAGGCCCCCACGCTCCGCCAGGGCTGCTTCTACCTGCTGGTGCTTGTGCCCATCACCTGCGCTCTGCTGCAGTTGTTCACCTGGTCCCAGTTCACGCTGCACGGGAGACGCCTGCACATGGTCAAAGCCCAGCGCCAGAGCCTGACCCAGGCCCACACCATGGACATTAAAACAGTGTGAGCAGTGTGGCCAGGTCGTTCTGCTGTGGACACTCACTGCCCACATCCTGGGAGGGAGCCACGTTTGCCCATCTGTGTCTACTCCTCTGCCTTTTTTGGTTGTAGCCTGGAGAACAGAGGGCAGAATGGGTGCTCTGGGGGCCAAGCCAGGAGTGCCACGGGGTCTAAGATTCTGCCTCTGTGTCCATCGTAGCATGGGCAAGGGCTAGAATGTCTGTGCTCAGGGATCTGCCTCCTCCTGTGGGGCAGGAGAATGAAGAGGACCAAGGAGGGGCAGGCTGGCCAGCAGCAAAGCCTGTCCCGTAACCACGGGGGCGGTGCTCTGAGGGGCCTCAGTGGCCACTGTCACTACAACTGCTCCCTCCCACCAGGGGAAGCAGACTAGAAGTGCCGGCACCTCCCTTCTGGTGGTTTCCTTCAGAAGTCTCTGCTTCAGCCGTGCCTGGAGCCTCTGTCAGTGTTAAGTGCCCCCCACCCCAGCCCACCTGGCTCTAGAGGTTCATCTCATCAGGCTGTTTGAAGTCAGTCATTCTGTTCCCGTTACTGAGGTCTGTGCTGCGTGGGGAACTGGAGTGCTGGAGATCAGGGTCCCTCACCTAGTAGGAAAAGCACCCTGAGCGTTTTTTCCAAAGGTGATCGGGGGTTACCGCATTGGCTCAATGAGGAAGCAGGGAGAATGTGCAGGTAGCTCTTGGGGATTGGGAGCAAGCTGGCTTTCAGGCTGGCACCGCGCTACCCTGGACATGGGCAGGGGAGGGCACTCCTCTAGGCCGGAGGGCCTCAGCCTGAGACTTCAGGGAACTTTACAAATGTTGAAGCCTGAGTTTTGTTTCTCTGCATGCTGACTCCATGGGTTTGGAGTGTAGCTTGGGCACTGGGGTTTTGGATAGCTCTGGTAATTTTTCCTGTAGTTGAGACTGAGAATCTTGGCTCTAGAACATTTGGGGGCCAGGCATCCCTGGCCCCACCCACTTTGCCAGCAGCACTCCCCAGCCATCCCCAGGCAAACGTCTCCAGGCAAACGTCTCCAGACAAGAGAGCACTGTATCTGGGAGGGCAAAACTGACCTGAGAGGGAACCGCTGCTGTGGGTCTTGGCTTTTTGAGGGTCTGCTCAGTGGTTGAGAACTTTAGCTCTAAGGCTCTACAGCCTGGGTTCAATCCTAGCTAATAAAGGGCAGAATTTTAGGAAACACCTAATCTGCATTGTTTTGTCTTCTGTAAAATGAATAATAAAGACAATTTGCAGGGTCATTGTCAATGTTGGTTGAACATTTGCAAAGGGCCTGGCAATTTTTTGCTAAGTACAAGTTAAGAAGGGAGCTGTTAAAACTTGCCCCCCACATTCTGGATGAAATCGCATCTGTGGGTTCAAATGTGTACACAGGGCTGAGACCCTCAGTGCCTGAACCTGGGCTTTGGCGTGAACACTTCTATCTTGACAGGCTGGGACTTGGGCTGAGGCCTGGCCACTCTGGTTAGTGCAGCAGCTCCCTCTAGAGGACGGCTGAGGCCCAGCCCGACACCTCAGGTTCAGGACGCAGCTCCAGCTTCAAACAGACCAGCTGATGTGTGTATTGGAACGACTTTATTTAAGTACATGGGGCCCCACCAGGCAATGTGGTTTGTGTGAGGCTGTGCAGGGGACAAGCTTGGGCTAAAAGAAGGGAGGTGAGCTGGTTAAGTACACTGCAGTCCACGGGTTGCCACATCGCTTTCACACACACCTGCTGTGGCCCACAGCCAGCAGGACCTTTTGGCCATCGGATGGCATGGGGAGAATACTGATGGAAGCGGGGATGGGGTGGGTCTTGGTGTCACAGGTGAGGGTGCCAGTGAAGATGTTCTAGCCCCAGCCATGCACCATCTGGGCGGAAGGGCCTTTGGGCCACTGCTAGGCCAGCCTAGTCCAGGGGAGGCACCTAGACCAGAGATCAGCCTGGGCCTTGGCACTCAGCTCCGGGGACAATGGTCTGGTCTCCTTCCTCTCTAAGTAAGTCCAAAGTCAAGATGGCACAGAATCATCCCAGAGGGGCCTTTCGTTGTTACAACTTCTGCACATCCCCACCTCCATCAGCCGGAGTGGGTAAAGGCAACTTGGTTAATTGCAGCTTTCTCTAGACCTAAAGGGGCTGGGTTCCCAATACTCCTCTTTTGCCAGGAGCCTCTGCCAATGCGTGGTTCTACCTCCTACTTCAGAAAAACCCAACCAGTGACCAGCCTGCTGAGTCCAGGGCAGTGAGCTAGTGGAAGAGCAAAGAGGGAAATGGAGTGACTGATTGCAGCCTGAATCCCAGACGGCCCCGAGGCCTGTGGGGACCCTCAGCCTGCCATCAGCAGGATGTGGCCGGGCCTTGAGTGCCGCGCTAAGCTTAGGTGCTGTAAACATTAGTGTGAATGGGACGACTGTAGCAGGAGGCAGTGTGAGCTCCCTCTCTCAGTCCCCAAACTGAACAAACACTTCAATAAATAAAACTGAAAATGGCCTTGCCCAAGGAGAAAGGAAAAGCAAGGAAGGGGGTCTGCAGCCAAGAGGCTCCTTGAGCCTGGGTGGGGACTGGGGCATGAACTCAGGTTTCCAAAGTGGCACTACGCCTGCCCCCCTCCAGTGCCCTTTGTGGTCCTGTCCCCAGGAAAGGCTGAAGGTAGCCTGCCGTCTGACCGGAGTCAGTAATAGCTCCTGGAGTGCTTGTCCATCTTCCCAAACCAAAACTGCAACAAGACCAGACAGAACTGCACCCCGGCCCCAGGCCTCAGCTATGATCAAGAGACAGCAAGAGCAGAATGAGTAAGGGGAGACTGCAGCTGCCTTGGGCCCCAGGCACCTTTGGGGTGGGGTGAGGGTGGGGTGGCCCCGCCTAGGATGGGCAGCAGTAAGGTCTCCCAGGGTTGGGTTACCTCCCTCTCTGACTTCCTATGGTAGTAAACATCGTCCCACAAGTCAAAGGCCCAGCTGACGAGGGGGTGGGGCCCTCTGCCAGCACTCCCCGTCAGGGGCCAGTTAGTGGTCAACCCCTGGCCTTGGGCCGTCACCATTGTGGTTAGTTCATCGTCCTTTCTGGGCCCTGGGATCCCTGGGCCACACGGCACTCGCATCTGTGCGCTCACTCGCATCCACACACCCGTACACACTCACACACACAAGCAGTTCCTCGCAAACATTCCGACTCAAGAAAGCGAGTTTTAAAGTTAACTTCAGAGAGAGGTGAAGATGCTGTCCCAACATTAGAAGGTTTTCCTGTGGATGGATCGGGCACCATCTTCCTCATATTCCTTCTTGGAAACCCACATCTTCTTAAAGGTGTCCAGGGAGGCAAGGATAGAGCCCCTGCAGTGGAGGGAACACAAAGAAACACTGTGAGAGAGCGGGGATATTTGTGGAGCCAACCCATCCCCACGGGGCCAAGCTTTGAAGGCATGGGTGGGAGGGGGAATCAGTGCCTTAGCTTCCCAGAAGAACTACTCACCCAATCCATGTGGAATAAAGTCTCTCCTGAGGTGCAGATATCTGCAAGGGGCAGTGGAAAGAGGCATGTGAGACTTCACCCTCCCCTCTCTCCCTCCCAAGCTCATCTTCGGGCCCAGTTCTTAGCCCTCAAGCCAGTGGATGCACGGCACACAATAGCCATGTTCTTTGAAGCTATGTCCCTGTGGCCTCTCTGGGGGCACTGGGGTCCATGTGATGCTCACTTGGAAAAGCAAGTTTCAAGTGGCCCGAAGTATCTTCAGCTCCCAGGAAAGCGATTTGGGGGCAGGAGTCAACGGGCTGGGGTGAGAGGGCTAGGCCCTGCTCACCTGCCTTCACTTCCTTTTCCTCAGGCAGGCCAGCTCCCCATCAGAAGTCTATTAAGTTGGACATGTCACAGTGGGCAGCAAGAGTCAAGCCCCTGTCAATGGAAGTTTCCCCGAAAGACTAGAGGTGGGGGCTCAGCTTTGCACTTGCTCCAGCCGGGTCGGCTTAGGACTGCCCTCCTTTTGTGAAGAGGGAGCATGAGAACGGACTGTTCCCTGTGCCAGGCTTCAGAGGCAGGGTGGAAGCCTGGAGCAACCTGGAGGAACCTGTGTAGCCCTGGCTGCCGGAAGAGCGCAGTAGAGCAGGCGCAGACACGCCGCCCTGGGGCGCTCCAGCTGCACCCAGCCCTGCCCCCCCAGGGTCCTACCCGGATCTTCACGTCTTTCGGAGCCAGCTTCTTCACCTCGCTCAGTAGTCTGTCACCGAAACCTGAATGTGCAGAAAGGCGAACCTCCAGTCAATCATCTAGGGGTCTGGGGCCAGCAGCATCTGGAAGCGTCTTGGGGAAGGGCCCTGAGAGCAAAACCAACCTTTGAACAGGGTGGAGCCTCCTGAGAGGACGATGTTAGAGAAAAGTGTGCGCCGCAGGTCCATGTCAGACTTCTGGATGGCAAACACTAGCACCTCGTGGATGCCTTCACTCTCCTCGCCGATCAGGTCTGGTCTGAACAGGAGCTCAGGGGCCCGGAACCGGGAAGGACCAATCTGCAGATGAAGGTCAAGTTTGAGGGTAGGTGGGGCCCTTTGGGAACCGGGATGGAAGCGAACCCCCTGCCTATATCCTCTTCCCCAGGTGGCAGTGAAAAGATCTATGGCAAGAGCCTCAGGAGTACAGTAGGGCTCCTGGGTACAAGCAGGGCTCCCGGAGGATGAGAAGGAAGCAGGGCCTGTGTCTAGCCCCGCTGGGAAACCAGGGTTAACACCCTGACTTAGTAGTGCATGGGCATCTCTTCCTCCCAGTTACTGTCCAAGGAAAGGTGACTCACTCTGCTGTGTCCAAGTGGCTAAGGACGGCACTCACTACCCCGCTCCCTCTCCCCATCCCGACCTAGGAAAATGTCTCTGGTGCCTCTTCTTCACACAGGAGAAGGAAAGTCCCAGCCACCTTGATCTGTAGGGGTCAGTGCTGCTCAGCCCCCACAGGGCATTCTCTGTGGGCCCAGAGCTCTTAGGGGCCTGAAGGAAGCAAGGGGAGAGGTCTGGTCGCCTACCTCAATGGTGCTGCCGTCAGGCAGGTAGTACTGAGCCTTCTCCGTCTCTAGTGTTTCATCCTTCTGGGGGTTTATGGACAAGTAGCAGGCTCTCTGCAGAACCAAGCACAATGGTCAGGCCAGCAGGAAACCCCGTACCTATCTGGTCAAAGTGCCAGGGGAGTGATGCGCTGCTGCAGAAATCTGCTCCTACACGGTAACCACTGTGGAGGTCAGAAGAGCTGTTGCCCTGAGTAGGGAGGCCACTGTTGGCACTAGGGTAGAGGTCCTACCTGCTCCACCATCTGGTGGGCAAACTTCGAAACTTAGCTCCTTGCATTTGGGTCTGAGACCACCACCCAATTTTAGTCCAGGCCCAGACATCTGTCTCCAACTATTAAAAGGGCTCTGGGTGCCCCTGCAGGTTTCCTGGCGCCAGAGGTGGCAAGAGGGCTCAATTTACTTAAAAACACAAACTGGAGCTTTTCTGCCCACCTATGACTATGCAGGTGCCTCTCTTTCTCCTTTTCCTAACAAACCTGCCCTTTATAATTGTGAAAAAGCAAAACTCCCATTCTGGCTTCTTCAAGGATACAAGAACATGATTTGTACATTAGGTACAGAAAACATAATGAACACCCCCTACACACAATAATACCCAGCTTAAAACCAGAAGCAGCTTCTCTCCCCCCCTCCAGATGGCAGCACTTGGGGAAGGTGAATCTGTCACGGTGAGATTCAGACCGCACAGTTGCCAGTAGGCCTGGCTAGTGAGAACAGTCTGGTTAGGGGACACCTGCCCCAAACCCCTGGAAGTTTGCGTCTCTTTATTCAAGGTCACAGAGGTCCTAGCTGCACTGCTCCCCTTCTCATCCATCCTGGGACCCAGGGGAAAGCACTCACTTCTTTTATGGCCTTGACAATCTCAAATTCCGAGGAAGAGTGGAAATCATAGCCCTCCTTACGTAGGTAGAGGCGAAGGAAGCGAGAGACGTCTCGGCCAGCGATGTCGATGCGCATGATTGAGTGGGGCATGGCAAAGCCCTCGTAAATGGGCACGGCGTGGGTGACACCATCCCCAGAATCCAGCACCACTCCTGTGGTCCTGCCTGTGGCGTAACTGAAGCAGAGAGGCACAATTACTAACCCTGCCTCCTCGCTCTGGGAAGAATCTCATTTGTTTTTAGTATTCATGTGAGGTAAAGGAAGCCAGGGCCTCCTTTCTCCAGGGGCCTTAGAAAGGACTGAGCCCTAAGAAAGCTGGGCACTAAAGCAAGTCTCAGAACACCTGAATGAAAGGCACTGCACTTCTCCAAGGCTCCCAGAGGAGCGGGTCTGACCTGCTTTAGGGGTCAAGTCTAAGGGGCAGATTTTACTCTCTTGACAAGAGGAAAAAGGTTATTGGGGTGAAGCAAGAAAAGTAAATGAATAAAGGAAAATAACAATATTTCATTCTGGGACCTCCCTATGCTGTGCAATGGCTTAAAGCACAGCACTGTGATGCTATCCCCAGGCACTGCAGCACAAGTCAGATCCCCAGCCAGGGGGGTGACACACACGGCGTGGCAGACCTCTCTTGTCTCACCCGCTGCTCCCCCCAGCAGTGTATTTCAGTCAGTCTGCCTGTTCTGCTCCCCACTCTCTCTGGTGAATCCTCTCACTCCCTGAATGTCTGGCCTGCACCCCAGTTCTGTATGCATAAATAAATAACTAAATCTTTAAAAGAAAAAAAAGCATATTTTATTCCAGGGCCTTCCTGGTGGCACAGGAGTTAAAGTCTCAGTGCTATCAAGCTGTTGCCAGCCACTGAAACCTGAGTTCAATCCCCAGCTATGGAGCTGACCCATATGGCACAGCAGACCTCTCCTGTCTTGCCTGTTGCTCCCCTCAGCAGTGTATTTCAGGAGATCTGCCTGTTCTGCTCCCCACTCTGTTTCTGATGAATCCTGTTACCCTCTGGCCCACACTCCAGTTCTTGTACGTATAAATAAAAATAAATCTTAACAAAACATATTTTTGCTTCCACAGAACAAAGCAGCTTTTGCCACAGGGCTCTCTAGGTCTGTCAAGTTTTTTTCTTTTGGCAGCAGCAAGGGCACAGGCATCTATTTCTGTGATATGAGGGAAAGAATGACCCTAGCTAAAATGGCAACTGCTGTCAGTGCCAGCTGATTCTGCCCTATAGTGGGGATGCAGGCCCACCCCATGTTACCAGCTATTTCTGTTTCCCCCAGAGAAATGAGAAATTGAGATTTTGTTAGGAAATTTCCCAATTTTTAAATGCTGCTTCAGTTTCTAAATGGGTCATACTTATTCTACTTGCAGGTCACTGGTGTAGTCTTGGGAGCAGATTGTATAGTTTGGTGTGAGACAGGCTGGGAGAATCACAGGAATATGAGAACAGGACAATAGTGTTTTTGCCACATTCCTTTCACCAGCTTCACATAGCACCTGGCCCAAGTAGGCCTTGAATAAACAACTGAACCTATTATAGGAATGTTCCAGAAGGTCTCTAATGCATGTGGCCTTCCCAGGCAGCCCAGCTTAGCTCCTCAGGGTGCCAAACCAGCTGAGAGTATGGGCACTGAGTGCTGGCCTCAGTACTCCCCTCCCCACTACCTTCAACCTTTCCGTGGTAGGGAGGCTCACGTCACTCTGAACCAACAACCCCAAGCTGCCTCTGTTCTGCCAAAGGATTGCTTCTCCCCCAGCCGACCAAGCTAGCCTGTCAGGCTGCTACTCACAGGCTGAGCACAGCTTGCATGGAGATGAAAAGGGCAGGCACATTGAAGGTCTCAAAGAAAACTTCAGCAGCTCGTTCCCGGTTTTTCCGTGGGTTTAAAGGTGCCTCCGTCAAGAGCACAGGATGCTGATGAGAGATGCCGAGATGGCAATCAGGGAGAGGCCAGGCTTCCACCCCTCACTAGCAGCAAGGAAATGCCCCTACTTGGCTGGCTAGAACCCTTAGTCAGCCTCCCTCCAAAAACATGCAAGTTGGCTGTGTCAACCATGTCAGTTTCTCAACTTTCCAAATTCATGCCTTCTTTCTCCCCTGCCTTGCCCTCCAAGATTCCTAATGGGCTCCAGTATCTACTACACATCTCCAGTTGTCAAAAAGAGTTTGCTAAACTCTAAATTCTGGATTATCATGATAAAAAAGCTTTTTTTTTCCCTTCAAAATATACAACTGAATTTCAATATTGAACATGTTTTTTAAAATGAGATCTGTCCCTCCCCTGGAACTTCTGATAGCTTAGTATGCATTCTCTTTTCTAAAGATTTATTTATTTATGCATACAAGAACTGGGGTGTAGGCCAGAGGTGTTGGGGAGGTGAGAGGAGTCATCAGACAGAATGAGGAGCAGAACAGTCAGATCTACTAAACACACTGCTGAGGGGAGCAGTGCATGAGACGAAAGGGCTGCTGACCATGTGGGTCAGCTCCCTGGCTGGAGACTGAACTCATGTTGCAGTGGATAGTGCTGTGTCTTTAACCCCTGTGCCACTAGGGAGGCCCACTTTTATGTTTCTGAGGTGAGTTACATCCTTCCTTAGAAGTTAGAGCATAGGCTCTCAAGTCTGAAAGATGTGGATTTGAATCCTGGTTCTATTATTTTATTTACCAGCTGATCTTAAACACGACTTGGTTACCTGTTCCCTTGTTTGTGTAATGGAGATATAGCTTACAGGAGTGGTGTGAGGATTAAATGTGAACATAACGGGAACTCCTTCATGTTGTAGGGGTTAAGTCTCAGTGCTACCCCACAATGGCTTGAGTTCGATGTCTGGCCAGAGAGTTGACCCATGTAAGGTGCAAAAGACCTCTTGTGTCATCCACTGCTCCCCTCAGCAGTGTTTCAGTAGGTCCACCTGTTCTGCTCCCCACTTGTCTCTGCTGAATCCTCTCACTACTTCCCATCCCCACTTCTGGTCTATACCCCAATTCTATGCATAAATAAATAAATCTTTAAACAAAAATTTGAACATCACTGACCCATAGTAAGACTCAAAACACTCTTGACCACTGTCACTGTCATTTCTATCTCTGGGCTGGGGTCTGCCCAGCTCTGCACACCCTACAGGGTAGCCCGGTACACAAGACCCTCACCTCCTCTGAGAAAGTCTGCAGCTGGTCCTTAGAATAGACGTACTGCCAGATGCGCTCCATGTCATTCCAGTCCTTGACAATGCCGTGCTCCATCGGGTAGCGGATGGACAGCAGCCCTCGGTGCTCCTGGGGGCAGAGAGCAGGCCTCACAGTAGCTGCTGTTATCTTCTCAGTCGGCTGCCTGGTGGACCCTGCTCTTCCACAACTGAGCTCCCAGCCTGCAGTCCTCACTTAGGCAGAGGGAGGGCACCATTCTCCAAGACTCTAACGTGTATGTGCAAACTGCCCAAGCAGAGGGCTTCTGGATTTCCACGAACCCTCAGGGTCTCTTAGGCTAGTGACAGGAGGCACCCTCCTCATTGCTGGGTCCCAGGGGATAATCTCCTGGCTGCCACCTCTGAGTCTCAGTATTGGCGCCAAGACTGGCAACAACGACTCAGCTTCTAGAAGCTGCCTGAAGGCTCAGCCAAACTGTGCTAATTAACTTATCACCAGGGTACCCCACCCAGATTCTCCTCCAAATCCTTTTTGCCAAAAAATAACCAAGCCAGTCAACTTGGCAAGGCTGTGGTAGAATACAGAAAAAAGACAAAGCCCTGTTTTCTAGACTGGTCTCTGTGTCCCAAAGTGGAGCTGCAGGCATCTCTCCAAGATCAGAGGCTTCTCCTGGGAGGAATAAACCGAATAGGCCTAGAGCAAGAACCTAAAGGGAGATTTTCAGAGGGCATTTTCTTGTTCTTGGACATTTCCCATGTGGGGAATGGTGAAGGGCCTCTGTTGGCCAAGGATTCTTCAGTAGGCTTGGGAATTACCTCAGCTTTGGGGCCGATGAAGATGTCACCTTCGAGGGCTCCAGCCATGACACGAACATGCTTGGGTCTGCCCACACTACAAGAGAAAGCAGAGAGGGCCATTACTTTCAAGACGGACACAGGAAAGGCATACAGATGTACACGCTCAGACTGGAAAAGAATTTACTCAAGTCTACTGTGATTATCTCTGAGGAGTGAGGTGGCAGGTGATTTTGATTTCTTCCTACTTTTCTGCATTTCCTGCTATTTCTACTATGAGCTCATTATTTAATATTTAATAAAATTATGTAATGTTATTTATTACATTTATAAGTTACTGAAATAAATTTTAGTGGCATCAGTACCTTAGTTCTTTCTCCACTGTACAGTAGGTCCTTGAGTAACACCTGCATTATAACGTTTCCCAGGTGACTCTGACGGAAACACTGTTAAAGGACCTGCTTTGTAATTAGTTTTGCTTGAAGAGGAAGTTCCCAAGCACCTATTGGTGATGTTATGTGAAGACCTACTATATGTGTAGACCAAGAAAGACAAGGAAACAAGACTTTTAAAATGAATGATAAACTATCCAATTTAGTTTCCTTAGCCTCCCTTCCTAGGCCTTCCACTAAGTAAAAGTGGGGTAACTGTGACAGGCAGTCTTCTTTTTCTGCCTCTCTAAGCTCTTTCCCCAGGTGCCTGTATTTGTCTCCTCCCACTCTCCTGGCCTTTTGAGGAAGCCTGAGAAACTCAATCTCACTATGGTGGTATGTATGGCTTGATGCAGAACCCCTCCTGTGTGAGGGCTCAATGAGGAGGCAGTCATCCAAAGCAATGAGTAGCCAATGGTAACATTTTTGGCATCAGATAAAATCAAACTTGTCCTTCTAAAATTATAGCATGTAGGCAAGTGTTTCCTTTCATTACCTCAAAAGCCAGCTTCTGTTCCTTGATTATTATTGTTTTGAATCTCAAGGCTGACCCGATGAGAGATTCCACCTCCTAAAAGATGGAGGGCTCAGGGCCTCCCTGGTGGTGCAGGGGTTAAAGTCTCAGCACTATCAAGCTATCTCAGCCATTGTGGCATGAGTTTGACCCCACCTCCCCCACCAGGGAGCTGACCCACAGGTACAGCAGACCTCTTCTATCTTGCCTAATGTTCCCCTCAGCAGTGTATGTCAGTGGATCTGCCTGTTCGGCTCCCCACTCTGTCTCTGGTGAATCTTCTTACCTCCCCATACCTCTGCCTACATCTCAGTTCATGTGTGCATAAATAAAATAATTCTTAAAAAAAACAAAAGATGACGACGGAGGGCTGAATCTACAGCAAAGCTGACAGGCGTCTCAGCTACTGAATGACTTACTAGTTTGGAAAGCAGTATTTGGGAATCTGATCACCAGCAAAACCAGCTTTAATTACACCAGATCCCTGAGGAGAGAAAAGACAGAAAGAAAAGTCAGATGTATCACAAAAACAAAACATTTATCGTACATATAACATGGCCCATTTTAATGTAATTTGAGTGCCAGGTAGCCATTTGATGAGCATTTCTATAGAACTGCCACAGGGTGGGACTGATGAACACTTGCACTATGTACTCAAATAGTGTTTGAGTTTTCCACATTGAACATTTTTACTTTGGGGGTTAAAAATAATGTTAATAAAGGAGGGGCAAAAAGAGAAAACCTGGTAAGAGAACAGTACCCAGAAGCATCAAAACAGCTAAATTTAGGAACATCACAAGGGGGAGAAGAGCATGTGATTCCTTCAGCTCCACCACACCGTGTGTTTTTAACTTGCTCTCCCGGCTCAGGCCAAGCCCTCCTGCCCTCCAGGGACCCTGTGACAGACCCCACCGTGAGTACTGCCCTGCTGGAGGCTGCCTGCCACCAAACAGCTCTGCTTCTCACTGCAGGGACAGTGCTTTATGTTTTGTGGGGTGTTTGTTACTGTTTTGCATGTTTACTGTTTTGTTTTATTCTGTGACCTGATAAAAGAGCAAGAAAGCCCTGAAGCACTGTCTGAGAAGAAACCCAAGATTATAATCCTGCTGCTCAATACTTGGTATGTTGGGTAGGGAGCAGAAAAGAATCTGACTTCGCCCACCAGCATGGTTGGTAGCCCCAGAACCTAACCTACGTAAACACTGGCTCTAGATTTACCCCCTTTTCTTCCTTCTTATCTCTTCTACCACTACACCTGAGACCTTTGCCCTTGCACCCCAACATGGCTTGCAGCTACATGTGTGACTGGGGCAAGCCTTTTTCTGTTGTCTGCTGACCACTTCTCCTGGAGTGGAGTATGAGATTTCCAGAACCCACACAGCAAGCAGTAAACCCTTTTAGGAGATAACAGAGTTAAGGTTATCTTTGCACCAAAGGCTTCCAGCAGTACCCCTGGTTCCTTTCTAGCATATTCCTGCTTCTATAAAAGGCGGGGGGGCCCGCGGGTAACACAGACACTCCTGTTGCTTGACCTTGGGAAGAGAGGGAGAAAGTGAGGAGTGTTGAAGGCCAGGGAAAGAGGTATGGGGGAGAGCAGGGCAAGCTAGTTCACTAAGAGGCAGGAAACTGCCAAAAGAAGAGAGGACCAGGAACAAGTGCAAACGCCTCAGCCTGGATACTCCAGTGATGTGTCTGGGAAAGGGCAGCAGTAAACTGAGGGTAAAAAGAGAGACCTACTGTACCCAAGGGCTTCCGGGTAGCAGCATGGACAGTGAGAACAGCACTGTACAAGAGAACACTGTGGAAACTTGTTAGCTCAAGCTTCTAGCAATTGCTCACTGCCTTTATCTGGGTGTGGTGATGCCAAGGAGCTAATTGGCTCTTTTGGCAGAGACTGACAACAAGAAAAGTAAAGGTGAGTCCTGTACTTTGAACTATGAAAACCTTTAGAGATATTTTATTGAGATATTTCACTTTGAGTTTACTAGCAAAAGGACTATGGTTGGAAAGAATTCTTCTCTTCCTAATATCACAACATTACCATGCATATCATTCTGCTTTCATTAGAATTGACGGTTTCCATTTGTGCCTCTTTCCAATTCAAGTTCTTTGAGGTCTGAGGCTTCACATATCAGCAGTATCTGGCATTTGCAGGGTTCTCAAGTAGATATTGGCTAAAATTAAAATCAAGCACAAATGACTGGCAAATGAAGCCTAAATGGGGCCTGAATGAGCAGTTGTAATGCCAAAAGCCCCAGGCAGAGGAGGTGCAGAAAAGGCTAGGGATGATGCATAAGGTAGAACCAGATCCAGCTTGTCCTGTAGCCCCAGAGCTGGCTGTCAGGTCATCAGTTGGTGCAGAGTGGATGGGGACAGGGAGGTAGCTGAACTGCCTCTATTCTGTTCTGCAAGAGAAAGGGTCAGTTTCCTTAACAAGATTTATAGCTAGGAACTGTATACCTGCAACTGAGCTGCCAATCTCTTAGTTGTTCACTCTGGTAAAGCCAAATAAACATAATTTGTTTTTAAGGTTTGTTGAAATAGTCGTCTCACTATTTGATTTGGAGGGCTCAAGTCTGCTGCCAGTCACCACTGATCATTCTGATACAGTTTGCAAAAAAGGGGGAAGTCCTCAGCGGGGTTCTCCTAGTACCTGCTGGCTATAGCCTGTGACTTGGGCAGATTTTATCCCTAGCACTCTTGATCATTTTGGAAGCTCGAAGGAAGCTAATTGTTTCCCTCTTCACAAGTGGGAAGGTTACTGAGAGACGCCTCAGATTTAGGACAGAGGTGGGTAAGTGTTGGCTCACTTTTTGGCTCAAAGACATATTCTGTCTGACACACAAGTATTTAAAAAAAAATAACCTAATTGCGATAAAAATTCACATACCATACAATTTGCCCATTAAAGTTTCAGTGGTTTTTAGTATGTTCTCAGAGTTGTACTTGTAGTCTAATTTTATACTTTTCATCATCCCAACAAGAAATTCTGTATCCATTAGTAGTCATTCTCCATCCAGCTATCTGCATCCCAGCCAAACACTAATCTACTCTTTTTCTAGGCCAAACACTACTTTTATATCAACTTTCAACAGTTAAAAATTGGAGACTGCATATAAAATTCAATATTTCTGATTTCTCTCAATCAGAAGATCCGGTAATACCAGGTCCATATTACTGCTGGAGACAGCTGGCTCGAAGTGAGAAGCAGTTGGTCCTTGGTCAGGCTCACACAAGGTGTCTTGATTCCCCACACTACCCCCCCCCACACACACACTTATTACCCTTTTCTGTGCATTCCCAAGCAACTACTTCATGATGTTTCTTTTTTCATATATAGTATTTTATTTTTTACTCTCAGATAACCTAGTTGGGTTTGAAGAACACTCTTAGGTCTCAATGCACATATAACTGAACAATGAGAATCTCACTGTAAGTCACCTCTTCTTCACTTTTTTGTCAAGTCAGGTGTAGATTCAACCTGAATATCACATTGCAGATGATGGTGTTAAACATGTTGACTTTAGCTCTTCAGCTAATTCCAGTGTCCCTTAAACTGAAGTGAATCAGCAGTTTTTAAGAAGTGAGGACGAATTGGTTAAAAAAATGGTGATGATTAGTGAACTTTTAATATTGATGAGGTATTTGATGATTTTAAGGAACTGTTAATTTTACTAGATGGTATAGTAGTACATTAAGTATGTCTTAAAAAGTATATGGGAGAGGGAAATGAATAAGAATGTTATTAAAAAGATTGCCCAAGAATTTGTTAACTACTACAGCTAGGTGATGGATATGGATATTTGGAACCCCATCTCAGTCTAAGTCTTGGTGGCTCAACTCATAAGCCAGGTGGTTTGAATACTGTTTTTTAATCTCTCCAAGCCTCATTTTCTGTATCATGATTCCTATCAAATGTCAGCTGAATTTTAAACAGGGTGCAAAAGGACCCTGTAATCTGGTAGGTCTCAATAACTGGATGAACACTGAAATCTGCCAGGCCGCTTAGGACTGCACAAATTGGCAGTATAGCCTCAATGGAAAGACCTAGAAGGGGCACAGAAAGGTATCACCCAATCTCCGTGGGATCCACCCAACCTTTGAGTGGAATGCAGCTATTTTGCAACCACTCTCTCCGATCAAAATGAGAGCTGTAATTAGATTCTTTGCAACTGCCACTTCTGATGCATCTGCGTGGGGTACTAGCAAAAGGGAGTGGATAAAACACTTCAACCGTGCGACCTTGGACTCACTTCACTTCTTCGCTCTTGTTTTCTCATTTATAAATGATCAAATTTCCTGCCTTAACTATCTACTCAGTCTTTGTAAGGTTCCAATTCGAATATATATAAAACCCCTTAGTATACGCTAGAGCGTCTGACAAAAATGTTTAGCAATTTTCTTTCCCAGCAAATAGACATTTCGAAGAGGAAGGTACCTTCCTGCTTGCTTTGTTCCTCTCCTTTCTTTTCAACCTTTACTAAGGTCATTGTTTACATTCACAGATAGAACTGAAATCCTGTGGCCATTTGTAGTACCAGATTCTCGAGCTCCACCCGAGACACAACGCCTTGTCGCTGGGCTCTGGATCGACCCAAGGAAATTAAGCCTTTCACCGGCGGGCGGGCCCTCCTCTGTCAAGCCCCGCCACTGGGAATTCCCGAAACCAATCCCCGCAGCCCTCGCGCCTCTCCCCGCCCCTTAGAGAAGGGAAACACTATGGCGTCCCAGAAGAATGGCAGAGACGAGAGCCAATCACGGCAGAGGATTGCCCTCATCCGGCAAGGCCCAGAGGCGGGGTCATCGGTCAAGATGGACAGCCACAGCAGCCAGTAGAGTCACCGGAAACTGGGGAGCGGGCGGGCGCCGGGCGCTCACAGAGCGGTTAAGGCCCCTCGAGCCAAGGGCCTAAGGACCCGGCTCAGGCTGCAGCGCCTCCCCTTATGCACCCAAAGTTCCCCATCCCGTGGTTGCAGGCCCACCTCCCTTCTTTCGGAATATGGGCGTGGGGGAGCACGGAAGCAGCACGGCTGAGCCCGCCTGACAGGCCGGGCCAGTGACAAAGAGCCGGCGGCCCAGGTTGAAACTCGGGAAGCGATCCCTTCGGCAGGAGAGCATGAGTCCCTTTAGAAATAGGAAAGGCGCAACTCACGTTGTCGATCACTACTGGCTGGTTGGCGATTACATCGTAGGACTCCATGGCAAAGGAATCTCTCCTTCCGAGGAAGGAACTGCCAGCCCCGTCCGCTGCAAACGCCACTGACACGCCTGCGCAGTCTAGCCGCCGGGTTAGGGCGATTCGGGAGCGGCCGACTTTGCCTCGGAAGAACCACAATCCCCAGCAGGCATTGCGCCGGAGCTAGCGAGCCAGTCTGCTTCCGAGACCTGTTTCCTTCACACGGCATCCTGGGATCTGTAGTTTTCCCAGATAAATAGCGAGCGACTGAGATTAATGGCTGTATTGCTTGCCTTGATTCGTAGTCCTTAATTTAGGGGATTCGAGTGCTTGCTGAAATGTGTAGTGTTCTTGGGCACTTGTTTGTAGTTAATTTGAATTGGTCTCCAATTCATGTTTGGAATTTACAGGTCAGTCTGTTACAGGACAGGGAGAGAGAGGCACCCCTGAAACCCCAAACCTGCCAGCTCTAAGTGGGTTCTGCCATCCGCTGCATCAAGACAAAACATATAAAACTTTAATGAAAAGAGACTTGAATACAGCGAGTATATAATACAGGAGACAATGTAATGTCTAAATCAAATGCCTGAAGATACCCATCTCCTCGTGGGCAAAAGTCTACCCAAAAAAGGGATTGGCCCAAAGCAAGGCCTGAAAGCTGCCACAACACTAAAGCAGCTTCTGGCCAGGACCCATGGAAAAGGGTCAGAAATGGCCAGACAAATCTGGGAGGAAAAGAGCAAAATCAAAATCAATATAAACACTACCATAGTCACCTCCCTACAAGTATCTCATCCACATCTGCCTTAACCAGTCCAGGGCCAGGAAACAAGCCCGGTTTCTTCATCACATGCTTGCTGCTCCAACTAGCTTCCTTAGGTCTCCTTGTTCTCCATCCAGCTTCCTTCTTTTCTTCTCTCCTGATTCCTTCTCTTCTCTCCTTTTTCTCTGCTCAGCTCCACCCTCCTTCTGGGTGGAGTAGGGAACCTGAACTTCCCCTTTTCCTAGAGACCACCCTGTTACAAGTCTACCATTTCTCACCACTTCCCGTGGACAATTTAAAGTTGCCATGTTTTTATTTGGGTCTATAAGACATTAGTATTTCTTATTAACACCACACTCTACTAAAGGACGATTTTAATCCACACACATGTCTCTCTCTACTCTACCCCCTCCCCGCACATAGGTGGGGAAGGACATCACCAGAACAAAGGGAAATCATTTTAACTGTTTAAAATTTGCTCTTAAACCAAATTTGTTTTTGCCTTTTTTTTGTTATAAGCGTTTTTCCTGAATAAGAGTAAATTTTGCAACAGTCAAGCACTGGTCTAACTGCTGGTAGAAGTGGTCTGCTGGTCAGAAATGCTCTAGTATCTAAATTTCATAGGACCCTGGAATTGACATTGATGGATGTGAAAATGGAGATGAAAGATGTTATGTGTCTTGCTTTCAGGGCATTTTTCTTCACTCCCTTCAAGTTGTCAGGAACCTCTAGTCAGTAGCATTGGTAGTCAGAACTACTTTCTATGCTCTTCCCTTGGGATTTCTTCAAGAGCATTGAGTGGAAGTTATTACTATATGAAAAGTTATCGTAAACAGGAAAGGAAAGCCCAGTACCTTCCAATTTAATTCCTCTAGTGACAGAGCTCTTCCTGGTGGCACTACTGGTTAAAGCACAGCACTATGAAACTATCCGAAGCCACTGAGGTATGAGTTTGATTCCCAACTAGGGAGGTGACCACATGGCATGGCAGATCTCTCCTGACGTTGTCATTGCTCCCCTCAGCAGTGTATTTCAGAGGATCTGCCTGTTCTGTTGCCCACTCTGTCTCTGGTGAATTCTTTCACCCCCACACCTTGGGCCTGTACCCCAGTTCTTGTAAGCACAAATAAATCTTTAAAAAAAACTCCTTTAGTTACAGAGAGTCAAAGCAATGGGGAGGGGCAGGTACACAGCAGGTAATATTGGTGTTCCTTAAAGCAATCTACATACAGAACAAATAGAGATTGTCATTACTAAAGCATGTATTAGATATTCACCAAGTCTAATTACCAAGTCATTTAAATCGAGTTGGTTTACTTAGCTTCTGTTATGTTCTTTTTTAAAAAATTATTAAAAAAAAGATTTTTATCTATTTATACATACAGAACTGGGGTGCAGGCCAGAGATGCGGGGGGGTGAGAGGATTCATCAGCGACAGAGTGGGGAGCAGAACAGGCAGATCCAATGAAACACTGTTGAGGGGAGCAGAGGGCAGGGTGGGAGAGGTCTGCCACCTGGCCGGGGATCTGACTCGTGCTGCAGTGGCTGCGATAGCTTCCTAGTGCTGTGCTTTAACCCATTGTGCCAACAGGGAGGACTCTCTCTTGTTACTTTCTGACAGTTCTAAAACAGGTATTTCAACGAAAGCCCTGAAGTTAGCAGTGTTAACACTATCAGTCAATACAGTCAACGGACATTCCATGACGATAAGAACCATTAAGATTTATTATAGATTAAAATCAATGCCACCGACACACATGAATCGATCCAATTGCCTGATTATGTTTAAATTCACTGTCAGCAGAGCAACGATTAGCCCTTTGTTCGCGCTTTCCCCAGTGCTTTCGTGGGACCCTAGCACCTCAAGACACAACGTCGCTATTTACATCTGTGTTCCTCCTAACACTAGGGGGCGACCAAGAGCCTCGGAACGCCTCCGACACTCGGAGGGGAGGCGGGACCTATTGTCTAGCCACGCCTTCGCTACCTGTGACTGCCACAGCCACTGCCCAGTCAATGCTGGGAGAGGGTGCGCCGGCGCCCCGCCCCCGCGAGCGCCCCGCGGCCCCCGAGGCACCCTCTGGCCGTCTCCGCGGCGGCGACGGCCTGGGCGGACTGCGCGCTGTGCGCAGGCGCGGAGCCTGGACCTCGCTGCAGCCCCCGTCGTGTCCCGGAGTCGCACCCACAGAGTCAGCCCGCTGGCGCGTCAGTGCCTACCCCCTCGTCCGCCCTCCCGGGTTCCCCCAGTGCCCTACGCGCCCCAATGGCGGAGCTGCGGCCTAGTTGCGCCCCCGGCCCCGCCGCGCCCCCGGCCCCTGGCTCTGCTGCCCCTCCGGCCTTCGCCTCCCTCTTCCCCCCGGGACTGCACGCCATCTACGGAGAGTGCCGTCGCCTCTACCCCGACCAGCCGAACCCGCTCCAGGTTACCGCTATCGTCAAGTACTGGTATGCCTGGGCCGCGGGGAGCCGGACCGGGGCGGGCTGGGAGAGTTAAGGCGCCGCGGGCGGAGTATTTGCGGGGGAGGAAAAGGAGTCGGAGAACGGTTAAAGCACTTGGAAGGGGGCTTCCCGCTGTGAGAGAAGGATTTAGGGCTCGACTTAGGAACGGGGACAAAGGGGTTAACGGAGCCTGTGGTAGTGGAGAGCTCGCGAGGGAGGAGAGGATGAAGGGTTAACTGGGATTAGGAAAAAAGAGTGAATTGGAGCGGGTGTTGGAGCTGGGGGAACTATTGGGGTGAGGGAACTGTAAACGTGGTGAAAGGAAGGAGGGGACGCCTGTAGGGGGTCATTAGTGGGCGAGGGGAAGCCGGGGAGGGGGTGTGATGTGGGATGGGGAGGCGAGGCGGGGCCTGAGAGCATGTGAGAGGGCTTTGGAGGAGCGCGGCTGGAGCTCAGAGGGCACGGGACTGCTAGGGGAGGGGCGGGCCTGTGGACCCGGCTCCCCGAGGGTTAGCGAGGGAGCAAGTGGGGACCTTTGTGCTTGCGCGATGAGGAGACCGCCTTTGAGACCTTCCCAGTGAGCGCACACAGCCGTGCATTGCCTGTGGCTGGAAGTTTGACGGAACAGCTCCCCCGATAAACTTTCTGCTTACTCTGCACAGTTCTTTCTCCGTGCAAAGCTTCCTCCGGCGCTGCAGCTGCTTTGCTTTAGGACATCAATTAGCACCGAGGCAGGGTCAGGGAGATCGATGATTTGGCTGAGGGTTGCAGGGGGCGTGGGGGGCACAGTAAATGATGAAGACCTGGTACTTGGACTGGGAGGCAAGACAGAAGCTAAGAGCTGCCCTCCCACCAGCTTCAGGTTCACGCCAGCAGTTTCTCGGGGAAGCTGAGCGTGAGTAGCTTCCTTAAGTAGCTCTGGTGTGGATCAGACCTATTTATAGATGGACCGCCCTTGGGGTTGGAAGTGTCTTTTCTACTTTTCCAGTCCTGTTTGTAACCTGTCTCTTCTTGTAGCCTGTCTGTCATGGGGCTTCTTGAAAAGAGCCTCTTTTCCTGGTATTTTTTGTACCAAAAGTTGAGGAATTGGCTCACTGTGTAGCACCATGTTCGTGCAGGCACTGTATTGGGTGGTCCTCTTCAGGAGTCCTGAGTGTTCCAGGCAGCTGCTCAGGGTGAGGCCAAAGGGGCAGGTTGACCCTTAGAGGGAGGTGAATCGAATGGATATCTTTGCTGATTGTTTCCCTTTAAGGCTGTGTCTTGCTTCTCCATGACAATCTCTTACTTACTCTGGAAATGGCAGAAGCAGGGCTGTATAGGGTGAGGTCAGCTTCCTGTGTCAGTGGGAGGATGTTAGGACCTGACCCTGTGGAAGGCCTGGGGATGAGCCGCCTGCTCCTTAGGGAGTGTTTCAAGGAGCAACCTGCCACTGTTAGGCAGGAGTACAGTTCTTTCCAGCAGGCAAGCTGCTATAGTTGAAACCTTTTATTTTATTTATTTATAATTTTTTTAAGATTTATTTTTACTTATTTATGCATACAAGACTGGGGTGTAGGCCAGAGATGCAGGGGAGGTAAGAGGATTCACTAGAGACACAGTGGGGAGCAGCACAGGCAGATGTACTGACGTACACTGAGGGGAACAGTGGTTCAGTAGACCGCTCCTGGTCTGCGGCACCATGTGGGTCTGCGCCCTGGTGGGGGATGGAATTTGTGCTGCGGTGGCTGGCAATAGTTTGATAGCACATGACTAACCCCTGTGCCACCAGGGAGGCCCAAAATGTTTTTATTTAAAGATTTCTTTTTATTTTATTTCTATATTCAAGAACGAGGGTGTAGGCCAGAGGTGCAGAGAGTGAGAGGATTCCCCAGAGACAGAATGGGGCGCAGAACAGCCGGTCTCCTGAAATACACTGCTGAGGGGAGTAGCCACAGAAGCAGGAGAGGTCTGCTGTACCATGTGGGTTACCTCCCTGGCAGCATCCGAACTCATTCATGCCACAGTGGCAGGAGATACCTTGATAATGCTGAGACTAAACCCTGCTTCACCTTAGAGCCCCTTTGTTTGAAAGTTTTGAAGAGAGTTCCTGAGTGAAAAGCAGCTCTTGATGCCTTAATCACCTGTTGTACATGCATGTCTATATATAAATATGTATTATGATGAACGCTATTAGATGTGTCACGAGAGAGTGGGCCTGGGCCTTCCATGCTGTTTGTTCAGTTCTGTTGGTTGAATGTGAAGAAAAAATCCTACACAGACTTGGGCAGCTGTTTGTGGTGAAGAAAGGTAGAGCTATGTGCAACAGGTATTGAAGCACAGGCAAAGAACTGAGCCTGGTTTGGATTTTTCTTCTTGCTGTAAGCTTGTTAACCAAGTAGAACTTAGCTTCAGGGATATGTAAGTAGTGATGAAAATAGAAGATTTTACAGAACTTTGTGAAATTAGAAATGTTGAAATTAGAAATCTCTTTTTGAGATTTGGAGGGGTTTGCTTAATTAAGATTTTAAATTAATTAATTCATATCCCTTACAGACTTTAGTGAGCTGGGAGCAGGAGCAGAGAGACAGAGCCTGTGCCCTGGGGCCACACCAGTCCTGCTACTGCCCTGCAGAGTGAAGTCAGATGTTCAAGGAATTAAGCTGAAAGATGCTCAACATCTTTTTCTAAGTGCAGGCTATGATTATTTTCTACATACTCATCTGCTTTCCATCAGGTCTCTTGAGTAGTAGGCGCTCAGTGGTTGGGTAGTAGATTCTCTCAGTGGTTGCAAATGGGGTTAATTTTTTTCTGGCACTTGGTCATTCCCTGCAGTTGGAATTTTAAGGTGAAGTCTCCCTTCTTGCTAGAACACCTCCCAGGAGACTTGGCCAGGAAGATGACTGCGGTGTTGTGGCAGGAATGGTGGATGTTGTTTTGCCATGTGGACCCAGATGGACCTATGCTGAAGGAGGGGCTGGACTGGGAATGTGTAGCAGCCCATAGTCACCCCCATCTGTTCCAGGATTCTGCAGCTCTAGTGGGGGGTCCTTCCAGGGATTGCTACCCTTTTCTTTACTCCACCCCCGACATACTACTCTGAATCCAACTAGTTGTAGAATTAGTCAAATGATTTGGTGAAATTTGAGTTAAGGAAAAACATGGAGATTTGCTCCTTTTCCTAATCCACTCAGTTGAGAGTCTAAGTTATTTGTAGTGACTTTCCTACAAGTTCTATAAATAACTTAGCATTTCCTAGGAGAGAATTTATACAAAGGCAAATAATACCCTGGCAAAAGAGGATGAAACTAGAGCTACTGGTTTTAAATAGTGTTCAGATTGCATGGTATTGACATGCTTGCTGGGATCACATGTAATGTGTGTTTTATTTAGTCATCAGCTTATGGTCAGTATACTGATCCTAGTTGCAGAGTTCATTCATTCCATCAATGTCCCAGAGGCAGGTAAAGTTTTTGCAGTCTGTAGGAGTCTCAGATGTGCAGTGTGGCCCAAAGGCAGTGTTTGTGGGTTAACTGTGGCATCCTTTCACTGATGGCTTCTGTTTAGGTGTTTCTCAAGTCCACCAAATTTCCATATCCATTCTGAAGACAAGCAGGATTTTCTTTTTTAAAAGCACTAATTATTCTATTAAAGGGTACCCTTAATGAATTAAATCCTTAGCGTGAGGTAATGATTAAATCTCTTCCTCCATGGCCTCTCTCTTAGAATTATGGGGGAAGTGTAATGTGGTCCTCAGAGACCCCACATCTTTTCATCATCCAGCTCTACCTTGAAGACTGCTGTCTCCTGGCATCATCTTCCAGATACAGGTGCTCACAGGGCTTACCTGGCTCTTCTGCTGTTCTCTGTGCAGAGCTAAGCTAGCCAAAGTTTGGCCTTTGTCACTTGCTTGATAAAGACCACCCTTGGTCTGCGGAGAGCAGTCTGAGGTTTGAAGGCATTGGGTTTGTTTAGAACGAACTGTAATTAACATAGGGCACAATATAGTCTTTCGGGAATTTGTTGTCTAAGGCAGGAGTGAGTTAAGCTTCTGATTCTGTGAACAAGACCTATTGGGGATGCTCAGGATGGTTTTTCAGCAGAGGCCAGTGGTTGGCCTATGTACCTCTTGCCTTGAAGCTTGGCATACTTGGAGGCATTGTGGAAGAGAGATTATCCCTACTAAATCCACGTGGGATTGGTAATTCGAAACAGGAAGCAAAATGGACTACCAGCCAATCTCCTTTATTTCTAAGAGGCCCAGGCTATGGGGATGGGAGAAGAGAGTCTCTTGTGCTTGTGGAATAGGACAGGCTCTAGCCATCCATCTTGTGGTCTTATTCCAGAGAGGTATGGCCTTTCTAATTTATCTTTCACCACAGATACCTTCAGAATGGGGCCTATAGACTTGTAGGGCAGTGCCCCGAGTAGGCATTGTCTGCTTTCATGCTTACATTGACATCTCTCTGTTTTGTCTTGCAGGTTGGGTGGTCCAGACCCCTTGGACTATGTTAGCATGTACAGGAATTTGGGGAGCCCTTCTGCCAACATCCCCGAGCACTGGCATTACATCAGCTTTGGTCTGAGTGATCTCTATGGCGACAGCAGAGTCCATGAGTGAGTGTGTGCCACTTGCTTCTTCCTTAGCCTTGAAACTTATTGCTGAGGTTTTTCTGAGAGGGGTGATAAGTGCCAGAATCCTGAGAGGGGGGCATTTCTCAGGTGGAACCTCTGGTTTTCTGCCCTCTGCCTGTGTTTACTTGTGCTGAGGTGGTCCAGTCCATGCCCAAGCACTGCCACCTTGTACAGTAAGGTATCATATAAAGAACAAGACTTCTAGAACCATTGGGTTTTCCCCCTTGCTTTGGTGTTTGAACTCTGTAGCTATGACCCAGAACTTGGATTGATGTCTCTAAGTCTACTGGCTTTTCTTTCCCTTATTATAGCTTACTAAATTTTAAACATAAAGCAAAGTTGAATGAATTTCACAGGGAACATTCATAGCCAGCATTTGGAGTCTACCTTTAACATTTTACTCTTCTTGCTTTTTCATAAATATGTCTCTCTCTCTATATCCTTATGTCTACATTACCCACTTCCTTTTTACTGTAGTTATCTGTGTTCTGATTATCTGTGTTTTCTATTTGCTGCCTGTAGACCTCTAAACTGTTGGCTTTTGCTCTAGTTCCCTCTGTAATCATCAAATTTAAACAAATTTTAATATTGTTAAGGAGTCAACTTAGTATAATCAGCTAAAACAATAGCAACAGTAATAAGGACTGCTAACATTCAGCACTAATTATGAGTCATCTTCTCCTAATCATTTTATATTTATTCACTAATTTTATTTTCATTATAACCCTCTAGTACTGGTAGGTACTAATATTTGCCACATTTTACAGGTGAGGAAAGTGAGACACAAAGAGATTCATAACTTATCAAAGGTGTGGTAGAGCCAGAATTCTAATGCAGTCTGATTCCAGAATTCTTACTATTAATGACTGCCTCTTTATCAATTATATCATTTACTCCAATAAACAACAATGTATAATTTTATATATGTAATTTTATAAAAACCTTTTTTCCCTGTCTATACTCTTGTGAGGGAGGAGTTCTTCAAACTAAGGATAGTCTTTCCACCCTTCATTAGCATGGTTAACCAAAACCTGATTCTGTTTTTATTACCATATTCCCTTTTGTTTATTTGCTATATTTTTAAAAAGTACAGGGCTCTGTCTGTCCTAACTCAATATACTGAGGATGATTCTGAAGATGATGACATAATGAAGATGAGCATGGCCTTTTTTTAAAGATTTTATTTTTGTGTAGAACTGGGGTGTAGAACAGAGGTACAGAGGGAAAGGATTCACCAGAGACAGAGTGGGGAGCAGAGCAGGTAGATCTACTGAAACACACTGCTGAGGGGAGCAGCAGGCAAAATAGGAGAGGTCTGCTGTGCCATGTGGGTCACCTCCCTGGTCAGGGAATGAACTCAGGCTGCCGCAGAGGGCTGTTGTGGTGGCCGTGCTGAAACTTAACTCCTAGGCCATCACTACTAGGGACTCCCCCATTGTCATTTTTCCTTTTGACTTTATTTTCTTTTAAAGATTTGTTTTCTTTATTCATGTCAGAACTGGATTCATACAAGGCTGGATTATTAACTATCTTCCTCATTATTGTGTCAGTGCTTTAGAATCTTACCAGATTGCTTAAAGAAGGAATCTTGAGTCCCTTGAGGGGTTAGTTGCCTAAAGGTACACATCTAGATTACAAAAAAAAGCTGGGATTGAATTGAGCTGTCTGAGTCTGTAAGCCTGAGCTCCTAACCACTGGGCTCTATCACCTCTCTGATCACAGTCCCAAATCAACTTCCTCTTCTCTCTTGTTGAGAGCCAGGCCTCATCTCCTCTCTCACTGATCATGTGGCAGGAGCAATGTCTGGGCCTGCCTTTACAGCCTTCCAAATGAATCTATTGCAATGTCAGCATAAGGCTTTAGGAACAGAGAATTAATCTTGCCTGAATGGGAACGCTGCATTTCAGTATTAATAATGGAAATAGAATAGCAAACAGATGTGGGGAGTAGACTTGAATTTATATATGTATTTTTTTTAATATATGTATT
>NW_004567112.1:16732168-16760943 GCF_000260355.1 Condylura cristata | reverse complement strand
TTCATAAATATGTCTCTCTCTATATATCCTTATGTCTACATTACCCACTTCCTTTTTACTGTAGTTATCTGTGTTCTGATTATCTGTGTTTTCTATTTGCTGCCTGTAGACCTCTAAACTGTTGGCTTTTGCTCTAGTTCCCTCTGTAATCATCAAATTTAAACAAATTTTAATATTGTTAAGGAGTCAACTTAGTATAATCAGCTAAAACAATAGCAACAGTAATAAGGACTGCTAACATTCAGCACTAATTATGAGTCATCTTCTCCTAATCATTTTATATTTATTCACTAATTTTATTTTCATTATAACCCTCTAGTACTGGTAGGTACTAATATTTGCCACATTTTACAGGTGAGGAAAGTGAGACACAAAGAGATTCATAACTTATCAAAGGTGTGGTAGAGCCAGAATTCTAATGCAGTCTGATTCCAGAATTCTTACTATTAATGACTGCCTCTTTATCAATTATATCATTTACTCCAATAAACAACAATGTATAATTTTATATATGTAATTTTATAAAAACCTTTTTTCCCTGTCTATACTCTTGTGAGGGAGGAGTTCTTCAAACTAAGGATAGTCTTTCCACCCTTCATTAGCATGGTTAACCAAAACCTGATTCTGTTTTTATTACCATATTCCCTTTTGTTTATTTGCTATATTTTTAAAAAGTACAGGGCTCTGTCTGTCCTAACTCAATATACTGAGGATGATTCTGAAGATGATGACATAATGAAGATGAGCATGGCCTTTTTTTAAAGATTTTATTTTTGTGTAGAACTGGGGTGTAGAACAGAGGTACAGAGGGAAAGGATTCACCAGAGACAGAGTGGGGAGCAGAGCAGGTAGATCTACTGAAACACACTGCTGAGGGGAGCAGCAGGCAAAATAGGAGAGGTCTGCTGTGCCATGTGGGTCACCTCCCTGGTCAGGGAATGAACTCAGGCTGCCGCAGAGGGCTGTTGTGGTGGCCGTGCTGAAACTTAACTCCTAGGCCATCACTACTAGGGACTCCCCCATTGTCATTTTTCCTTTTGACTTTATTTTCTTTTAAAGATTTGTTTTCTTTATTCATGTCAGAACTGGATTCATACAAGGCTGGATTATTAACTATCTTCCTCATTATTGTGTCAGTGCTTTAGAATCTTACCAGATTGCTTAAAGAAGGAATCTTGAGTCCCTTGAGGGGTTAGTTGCCTAAAGGTACACATCTAGATTACAAAAAAAAGCTGGGATTGAATTGAGCTGTCTGAGTCTGTAAGCCTGAGCTCCTAACCACTGGGCTCTATCACCTCTCTGATCACAGTCCCAAATCAACTTCCTCTTCTCTCTTGTTGAGAGCCAGGCCTCATCTCCTCTCTCACTGATCATGTGGCAGGAGCAATGTCTGGGCCTGCCTTTACAGCCTTCCAAATGAATCTATTGCAATGTCAGCATAAGGCTTTAGGAACAGAGAATTAATCTTGCCTGAATGGGAACGCTGCATTTCAGTATTAATAATGGAAATAGAATAGCAAACAGATGTGGGGAGTAGACTTGAATTTATATATGTATTTTTTTTAATATATGTATTATTTAAAGATTTATTTTTATGCATACAGGAACTGGGGTATAGGCCAGAGGTGCGATGGGTGGGAGGATTCACCAGAGACAGCGGAGCAGAGCAGAGCAGGCAGATTGACTGAAGTACACAGCTGAGGGGAGCAGCGGGCAGGTCAGTAGAGGTCTGCCATGCTATGTGGGTCACCTCCCTGGCCGGGAATCGAACTCATGCTGCAGTGGCTGCGGACAGCTTCGTAGTGTGTGCTTTAACTCGTTGAGCCACCAGGGAGGGCCACAGAGTTTATATTTTTAGTTAAGAACCTGTAAAAGTATTTAGTGCAGCTAGCCTGTACGGTTAGTTGACAGATTTAGTCCAGTTAAAAGAACACTATATCCTGTGTAACTTACAGTTTACCTGCTCATTGAATATAGGTCCAAGGCCTAAAATGACCATGCGGGGAACATAATTGAAAACCCCATGTTTCAAAAGGAGCGGCCTCTGAATTTAGAAGAGGGCCTTCCTTATTTTTTTCCTAATTTGATAGTACTGCTGTATGTGTGTGTTATTCGCATCTCCTGTGTGTTATTTCTGAAAATTCACATGTCATTTATGACAATAGTGAGACCTCCATTTGGGCTTCCACCTCACCGGGAGCCAATATTTTCTGGTATTATATTCTGTCACTAGATCATGGAAGGAATGTTCTTGTACATTTCCCAGTTCTGGTCTGTGTTGCATAAGTCAAAAGTACTTTTGTAATTGGCCTTGTGCTGGTGTGACTGATTTCTTCTTGATCTTATTAAATTTTCTGAAAAAAGAATAAGTCTGTTTTTCCAGATATTTCATGTGGTAAGCCCTCTTTAAAACAGAGGTTCATAGATTCTCTTTAAAACAGATAACACTTTTAAACTGAGGCTACACGAGAGGGAGGAAGAGGGTAGAGAATAAAAGGTAGAAGGGGCACAGTGTACTGTGTGTGCCTCGGTGGTGGGTTGCCATGGTATCCATCCATCTGAATATGTGGGACCTTGTACTTCTGAATCATGTATAGTGTTGTAAACCTATGATACTTTAATTAAACAAATACTAACCCCACCCCCGCAGATTCATGAACGCTCATTTAATTTAGTACTTGAAGCTAAGGTCAGAAAGGTGAGCTTTCTGCCATCCAACATAAGTGCTAAGACGTCCTGACTTAGAAAGATGACTCTTGGGGCCCTCCCTGGTGGTGCAGAGGGTTAAAATGCAGTGCTGTGAAGCTAGCCGCAACTGCTTCAGCATGAGTTAGATCCCCAGCCAGGGAGGTGACCCACATGGCGTGGCAGACCTCTCCTGACCCACCTACTGCTCCCCTCAGCAGTGTACTTTGTCAATCTGCCTGTTCTGCTTCCCGCTCTGTCTCTGGTGAATTCTCTCACTGCCCCTGCACCACCTCTGGCCTGTACCCCAGTTCTGCATGCATGCATAAATAAAAATCTTTAAAAGAAAGAAAAAAAGATGAATCTCTGGCAGTGTTCTTCTACTGTCTTTTGTCTGATTAATTGAAAAAAAAAAAAGGTCAGGAACTTCAATCCTTTTATTTAGTACATATTTTATCAAGCAACTATTGTGTACCAGACATAAATCATCCTAATATATGTGTTGGGCATAAAATATTAAGACATAATTCCTGTCTCAAGGAGTTCATGTTTTAGAAGAGAGATAAATGTGAAGAGATGTAATACTGAGCATTAAATGTGACAGTCCTTGAATGAAGAACATTACCTGGGAGTGGAGTAGAGGGAATGATTTAGTTAGGCTGCTGGATGGGAAGAAACTCCAGAGAGAAGACTAGAATTCTGGAGGCATCTCATAGAAAGGGACAGGTGTGAGATCTGAAGCCTGACACTCCCAGACACCAACATTCCCTTTTAGGCCTAAAAGGAGCGATAGAAGTCTTCTAGCTCCATGTTTCTAGAACTTCTCGTGCCGCCTTCATAATTTTTGACACCTGATTGTATATTTTATGTCCCCTTTAAATTAATTCTGCCTTTAAAACTTGATGTAAATATATTTTTAAAAGTTAGATCACTGCCATATATAGAAACCAGTATCACTTATAGTGATTTAAAGGTAATAATTATGGAAATAAACCTAGTAGTAATGGGGCAATATTATTAGATTAGATTCTAGTTTAATACAATGGCCTGTCACAGAAAATTCTAAGCCTGAGGCCAGCTTTCTCTTTGTGCAGGAGACTATGAAAGAGATATGAAAGAGGTGTTAAAAAGATAAGCTAACACCAAGTAGAATCTGACCCCGGGCATGGTTAGGAGAAAGAGAACTTTATTTTGCTCTCTCCCCCAAAATAAGGGGAACTTTTTTTTTTTTAAGTTTTATTTATTTATTCATATAGAACTGGGGGTACAGGACAGAGGTGCAGGGGCAGTGAGAAGATTCAGCAGAGACAGACCGGGGGACAGAACAGGCAGATTGACAAAGTACACTGCTGAGGGGAGCAGCAGGCAGACAGAAGAGGTCTGCCGAGCCATGTGGGTCAGCTCCCTGAGATCTAACTCAGCTGAAGCAGCCACGCTGTGCTTTAACCCCTTGCACCACCAGGGAGGGCCCAGCGATACTCTGAAAGTGTGATATGGTGATAGTAATATTCCTTATTCTTGCAGGCAGACAGGAATTACTGATCTTGTTCATCTCCCTTAATAGTACAATTGGGGCCCTCCCTGGTGGCGCAGTGGGTTAAAGCACTGCACTAAGAAGCTAAAGCCACTTCCACATGAGTTCGATTCCCGCCTGCCCCAGAGGAGATCCACATGGCGCGGCAGACCTCTCCTGACCCACCTGCTGCTCCCCTCAGCAGTGTACTGGGTCGATCTGCCTGTTCTGCTCCCCACTCTGTCCCTGATGAATCCTTTCACCCTCTGCATCTCTGGCCTGTATCCCAGTTCTGTATGAATACATAAATCTTTAAAAAAAAAAGTACAATTGAGTAAAGTACAGTAGTCTGAGAAAGGCCATACAGCAAGTGAATGACAGCAGTCTCCTAACTTCCCCTGTTGTAGGTTCTCTCTCATGACTGGGGGAACGGAATGTATGGGGTGTACTTTGTCTTTAAGATAATAATGTAGGGCCCTTTCTGTGGCGAAACAGGTTAAAGTCCAGCACTGCGAAAACCGAAAGTCCAACTGCTTCAGTGCAAGTTTGATCCCCAGCAGACCTCTCCTGTCTGCCCGCTGCTCCCCTTAGTGGTGTACTTGGTCCATCTGCCTTGTCTGCTCCCTGCTCTTTCTCTGGTGAAGCCTCTCACTACCCCTGCACCTCTGGCCTGTACCCCAGTTCTGTGTGCCTAAATAAATAAATCTATAAAAAAAAGATAATAATGTAAACAAACTTTTCTTTTTCTTACTATATTCTAGGTTAGTACTAAGTCCTTTATATAAAATTATCATCTTATGTTAGCTTTGTAGTAATTCTGTGATATAGAGTTTCTTATTATCTCTTCTTGTAGTTACAGAAACTTATTTGGATAACTTAGGTGGTAGATTAGGTCTATTGATCCCAAAGCCTGTTTTCTTTGTTACTGAGCTTTACAGTCTGATATTGCTTTTCTATTTGAATTGGTCAGCATCATTTATTGAATGCTTACAGTGGACCTCCTCCCATTAAGATCTTTCCTTCTCCTCACAGCTTGGCAGGGCAAGCAGAAGCCACGGGTGCCCTGCTTGTTTTCTTCAAAAACAAGCCGGGGTGCCCTCCTTCAGGGGCCTGCGGCAGCCCTCACCTTGGTAGACTGAAAAGAGGAAGCCGAGTGGATGAACCCTGGATGGCCATTTCTATCCCAGTTCTTTGCCTATTGACATTCACTCGAGCAAATAGGACAAGAAAGCACTTGCTTGGATTAAAAGGTTGTTAAGACTATTTCTGAAGCTGAAGAGGTGGAGTAAGTTCTGGCTCAGGGCAGCCATGGGGGAGAATGAAGTGCTTTTCTGGGACCCCTAAGGTTACCCTCAGCTGACTCCAGCGGCAGAGACTTGCTGCTCTTCCCCTGAACTCAGGCGTGGGACACCTGAGTATCGGCTGCCAAGTGCTTGTTGGAAACCTGCATCTCTGGCCCTTCCTGTTGTGCCCTGGCAGCAGCAGACTGAGTGTGAGGCTTTGTGGGCTGGGGAAGTGGTGACTTCAGCTCCTCTCTCTACCTCTCGCTGCCCCTGGTATGGCCAAGAACCCTGGCCGGACACAGGCTACAGGGAGCCTAACGTAGGTGCAGGGGGGCTGGCTAGGTGCAGAGTGCATCTGGGAGTCTCTGGTGGGACCCGTGGTCCAGGTCATTGACAGTACATGCTGGGCTGGTTCCAGAGACAACCTTTAGCGTCGGCCTGAAAGCCAGCAGCATTTGGGGACAGCCCATTCCTCACCTCTGCTGCCATGTCCGCTCGAACTCTGTCCCACAGACACTGGCTTCTTGGCAGTTGGGTCCAGTGGAGTTTGGAGCTGTTCTTGCCCT
The DNA here is from genome assembly GCF_000260355.1 of Condylura cristata. Taxonomy (NCBI): domain Eukaryota; kingdom Metazoa; phylum Chordata; class Mammalia; order Eulipotyphla; family Talpidae; genus Condylura; species Condylura cristata. Next base: position 16,754,896 of record NW_004567112.1, on the reverse strand, counting down.
CTTGGGGGTGGAGCTGCTGCTACTGGATTGGTCGGGAACCTCTGTTTCCCTTTGGGTTCCTCTTAGCTAAGCTCTGCATCCAAAGGAGTTATTTATTAAAATGCTAGATACAGATTAACTTTTCACTTGTTGTTGTATGTGATCTTGGCCCTGCAGTTGGGAAATGTTAATTTTCCCTTTTGATTTGTAGGTACTTTTTAACAGCCATTTCATGCTCTGGGGTTTCCAGTGGAAATCCTCTCTTTGCCAAAACACACCTGTTCTTGGAGAGAGGTCACTCCTCTGCTTGGGCCTCCTTTGCTTTCTTTCTAAAGTTTTTCTGATGATGACAACTGGAGTGGTTCTCTGAGCCACCCACACTTGTGGGGCCCGGCCCCTGCCAGCTGTGCTCAGCAGGGTGAAGAAATGCTCTGTGGACTGTTGGAGGACAGGCTTCCCTGAAGCTCTGGCCCCTCTGCCTCTTAGAGGTGTTTACTTTCAGGATGACCGTGTGAAATGCTACTCCCTGCTAAAGGCCGGGGATCTGGGTCACCTCAGAAGAGTTGGGTGCTTCTTTGGTCTAGATCCATGGCAGGAGTAAGGGCCAGCAGGTGGCCTGTAGCCACTACTCTAGGTTGGTTTCAGGCCCCAGTTCCCTGTATTCTGAAAGGTTGAGCATTCTTTTTTTTTTTTTTTTTTTCAGCCATAGAAAGACCTAGGTATTACGGGTTTCCTAGCAGGTTTGTCAGACTTGGGGCTTCATCCTTTGTCAGGCATTTCATTTGCTGCATGGATTAGCTCTTCCTTCATGGGGTAGTTATTCCAAATTCTCCAACTTGGTGAGTCCCTCAATAAGTGAAGAGATTTCTCAAGCTAACCTAGTCCAACTTTACAAACTGGAAATGCTCGATTGCAGGGGAGACTTCTAGGTCTGAGTGGTACCACATTGGTTAGTGTTAGGGATTTTTCGTTTCTTCCTGCAGAGAGGTGGGACTCAGAAGCCTGTATGGATTTGACACAATCTCTCTCAAGTCTCAGAACTCTAATGCTTAGCTCCCCTTCTAGGTTCCAGACTTCCATGCCATAGCCTTTTCTGTAGTGACTGCTGTCCTCGTACGTCCTGTGTTCTGGTTCTCCCTAGCCCAGCATTCTGATTCAGAGGTTTTGACTTTGGGCTTTGACCTTTGACTTTTATTTTATTTTTCAAAAAGATTTATTTATGCATACAAGAGCTAGGGTACAGTCCAGAGGTGAGAGGGAGGGGTGAGAGGATTCACCAGAGACAGAGTGGGGAGCAGAACAGGCAGCTCTACTAAAATACACTGCTGAAGGGAGCAGCAGACGGGACAGGAGAGGTCTGCTGCGTCATGTGGGTCAGCTCCCTGGCTGGGTATCTTGTGCTGTAGTGGCTTCAGAGAGCTTCATAGTGCTGTGTTTTAACCCATTGTGACAACAGAGAGGGCCCAACCTTTGACTTTGAAATTCATTCTTCTATTCTGCCTCCAAGGTGTTCCACTCAGCTGTGTTTTCTGTTTCAGTGCCTAAGTTGTCATGTCTGGTCCTAAGATATGTGTGGAGTGATCTTGTCTTCTGTGATCTGAGCCCTAAAGAGTAGTCTCGTCACCCCTGCACATGCCTTTGCAGCTTGCTGACTGCCTGCTGACCTCTTTGACACACAGCATGGGGCTGTACCTCACACCCCAACAGTAAAAATATGTTGAATCCCAGTTTAGGCAGAACACTGAAGATGATATGATTTGGCAGGGTAGGGGCACACTGAGAAGCCAAACCTGATTCCTGTCCTGGAAAACCCCAACATCTGCTTGTTAAGAGATGATAACTCTGACAGGAAGAAGATTGTGAAGACTGGAGCTCGGGGCACTTTTGGCTTTGCCTGATTTTTGTGGCTAATTCTCCTTTTGTTTTGGATTCTATTACTTTCTCATGATGATTTCTGTAAACAAGTTGTGAATCACGCTGCAGGAGGTGCGTATAGCGCTTCTGTCATGTGTGAATACTCTCAGTTTGGCACTAAGCATCTTCCAAGACTTCCTCATTACCTGGCTGGTGCTGTTTTCTGAATACAGCGGTCTCACTGCTGCTAGGGTTCTTGGATTCTGGCAACAGTTCATTTGCTTGTGAAGGTGAAGATGGCTCCTGTCCACTGCTGCGTTGCTTTAAGTATATCTTTTTTTTTTTTTTTTCCTTGCTGCATGACTTCTCATAGAAGTGAAGAGCAGCCTTGGAAGTATATGTAGTGACTGTGCCGGCCACCCACCTCTCAGTGACTACCTGGAGTCTTTAAACTCGGATCAACCTTCCTGATGGTGGTGATCCCAGGTTTTGTAGTTTTCTACTTAGACGGAAGGCTCAGGATTTAATGACCAGTGCCACCTGGAAATGAATATGGCAAGCCTTTCAATTTCTTCCGTTCTTGGGTGTGTGGATGCTGAGGACTGAGGCTGGGCTTACAGAGGACCCCTCTCCCTGCTGAGACTCCTACCCTAGGTACCGTTGTGTAAAGCTTTATAGGTTTAAGCAGAGCGGCCAAGAAATGAATGAGATCCTTTTCAGGAAATTTGCCTGAAATAAATGGGCACCATTTAGGGCACGTGAGACTTTCTGTCACATATAACAACCAAATAAGATCATAGTGTATATTTACAGCATGATGTGATCAGTGGGTCTAGGAAAAAGGGTGGCCTGCCATATTCCCTGGTTCTGGGTCTACCAGCTCGACACACTTGGTTTGTATCCAGTGCTGATCAGTGGCCTCTCATTTTTTTGGAGGGGTAACTGTTCATTCCTTACAGAGATCATCATTGTTGGGATGCAGTTGTTGGCTTGAGGTATAATGAATAGCATACCCCCGGTCTTCATGGCGATCCAGACTTTTTGGCTGAAATGGCTTGAACTGGAGAACATAGCTGGGGCCTAATACAGCTTTGGGTCCTTTACTTATCACTCAGAACATTCCTGCCCTCTTCTGAAGCCCTTTTCTGAGACCTAGTAGAGGGCTTATGAATTGGAGGCCTGAGACTCAGGCCAGGCCTGTATCTCAGAGTAGGGCATTTGCCCATCAGTCAGTGAGAATATGAGTTTGTGGTGACTCCTCAAAGAGATGTAATTCATTGGATTCTCCCCCCTTTACTAACATATTAGTAATAAAAAAGAGCCCTTTTCAAAGATCCCTTTCTTTCCCCTAAAATAAATGGGCTACCATTTAAGGCATGTGCAACTTTTTGTCATATATAAGAACCATGTTCTTGAGTTCTTACTCCTAGAACCTCCTTTGCCTGCAATGAGAAGACCTATCAAGATGTTTTTAATTTTACAGCGCTGACCTCCCTGTGATACCTGGGGGGCACTTGGGACCTTTCTTCTAGCCTCCTAGGAGTTCCTTACTCTGATCTCGGACCTTTCAACAAGAAGCCAGGAGCTTAGCAGCCATGCTAGTGGGGAGGGGCGACTGCTAGAGAATGGGGCCTGGTCCAAGTGTTCCCCCAGAGGGTCAGGTTGACTGACTGCACTGTTTGCTGTCAAGGATTTGACTCCTTAAATCTTTCCAAAAAGTTTGCTTGGAAAAATGTAGTGAAAGCGGACTGAGACACCATCGCTTGCTTCAATCCCTTCTTCTGTTTTAGCTTTTCCAATATATTTGGTTGCGGACAGGCTGGATTCCTGCCCTCTTGGAGCCACTGTGGCAGTTTTTTTGTTTTGTAAGCAAGAGTATTGCACAGAAGAAGGCCCAAGGAAGGCAGTTAATTGAGTAGAGAGTGTTTGGGGCTGGAGCACTGAAGAAACCTTGCTGTTGTGGATCCCTTGTTCATGCTAGTTCTGTGGCTGGAAGGGAGCAGTGTCCACAGCATCCGTGGATACTTCTCTGCTCAGAGCCAACCCATTGACTTTTCCCATCTCACTTGAATGGGTAGAAACCAAAGGTCCGAGCCACCAAAGTCCTTCAACCCACCGTGTCCTGCTGCCCTCCTCCTCCTTCACTCTGTTCTTCCCACTCTTAATCCTCTTGTTCCTTCAAAGTGCCGGGCACTCACCTACCTCAGGGCCTTAGCATTTGCTGTCCTTGTGCCTAGAAAGATCTAGCCCCAGAAAGCTCCTTGCCTGCTCCTTGTTTCCGTAGGTTTTTCCTCAAATAATCGCCTCTCAGTGAAGCCTCACCTGACCCTTTATTTAAAATGGCGTATTGGGGTAAAGCACAGCACTCTAAAGCTATCTGCAGTCACTGCAGCACGAGTTCGATCCCTGGCCAGGGAGCCGACCCACATGGCCTGGCAGACCTCTCCTGACCTGCCCTCAACATCTGACTGTTCTGCTCCCCACTCTGTCTCTGTCTCTGTCTCTCTCACCCCCTGCACCTCTGGCCTGCACTCTAGCTCTTATGTGATAAATAAGTTAATCTTTAAAATAAAATAAATAAAATAAAATGGGCCCTCCCTAGTGGCAGCACTGAAGAGCTATAGTCGCTTCAGTGCAAGGTCGATCCCCTCCTGCCCCGGAGGTGACTCCATGGTGCAGCAGAGACCTCTCCTGATCTGCCTGCTGCTCCCCTCAGCAGTGTACTTCATCGTTCTCCCTGTTCTGCTCCCCGCTCTCTCTGGTGAATCCTCTCAAGGCCCCTGCACCTCTGGCCTCCACCCCAGTTCTATGTGCATAAATAAATAAAATCTTTTAAAAAATTGGTAATCTGCCTCCCCTCCATGGTGTACCATCTCTTTTTCCTGCTTAGTTTTCTTTTCCTCCTCTTCCTCCATACCCCTCCCCCTGCCTAAGATATAATGTACTTTACTTATTTACCTTGTTTGTTGTTGATCTCCCCTAATGTGTTTTGTACATTGATGTTTGGACTTTATTAGGGTGGAAGAGTACCCCCAACAACTCCAGAGTGTTGGTACTTGATAATGCCATAATCATTTATGTGTTCATAAGTGTCTGGTGCTCTCTTGATGCTGAGGGTGGCTTGGGATCATGGCAGACAAGGTTTCTATTCTCATGCATTCTATAATCTTATAGAAGAATTATGTAAAAGTAAATATAATTTTAGGTAGCACATGTTGAAAATAAAGCTAGGATGATGTGCTGGAAAGTACTAAGGTAGAAGTAGGGTGGGTAGGAAGGGTGTACTTAATAGATAGTGATGGCATTCCTGAAGATATAACATTTGATCAACTATTTCATATTTCTCCACAATCGGTGCTTGCTGGAGTTGTACAGTGCTCAGGTATCTCAATCATGTGAAGATAGTAGGTAGTGGAAATAGTGGTGCAAAGTCCCTGGGATAGGAAGGGCCTTAAGGTGTTCAAGGACGTGAAAGAAGGCTGTTATGTCTTGGTAAAGGAGGAGGGCAATGGAGCAAGATGACTTTGGAGAGTTTGAAGACAATGTAAATAGTGTTACTGTCAATAAACTACTTGATGAGTGAGGCAAAGGGATGATGTGAGGGGATGCAGAATTGGGAAGCACCAAGTGTAAAGGCAGGAGAACGGAATTGAGTTTTTATTTCCTTAAAAAGGAAACAGCACAAAAATGGCTCAAAGCAAATGTGATTAAAATGAGTTTGACCTTGATAGTGACTGAGAGGAATGATTATTGCTTTAGTTTTTTTAAAGATTTATGTATGTATGTGTGTATGTATGTATGTATGGGGAGTGAGATGATTTACCAGAGAGAGTGGGGAGCAGAACAGGCAGGTCTACTGAAATACACTGCTGAGGGGAGCAGCGGGCGAGACAGGAGAGGTCTGCTGCGCCATGTGGGTCAGCTCCCTGGCCGGGGATTGAACTCGTGTTGCAGTGGCTGTGGATAACTTCATAGTGCTGAGACTTAACCCCTTGTGCCACCAGGGAGGCCCTATGTTTAATTTTTTTGAGGAACCACCATACTGTTTCACAGCAGCTGAACTATTTTACATTTCTGCCACCAATGTGCAAGAGTTGCAATTCATGACCACTTTTAAAACAGTTACTTATATTTTTATTCTGTAATTAGCAGCTAACAAAGGAGACCATGAAGTGGGGTTCTGAATAAACTTCTTATTCCTCTACATCCTCAGAGGTGGAAACTCCTCCTGGTCTCAAAGCCCAGAGAGGAGTCATCCTGCGTTCAGGGTTCTCATTTGTAATGACTGGAATGTCACCACACAATGCGCCAGAACTTGTTACTCCTACTTTTGTTTTTTTAAAGTCATGCACCATGTGGCCTTTTGTGACTGGCTGCTTTCTTGTAGAGTATGCTGTAATGCTTGCAGAGTGCTAGTAGTTTCTTAACATTTATTTGTTGTTTTTTAGCTTCTAAAAGTTGTTCTCATAACAACTCTGAAATCATTACTGTTGTTATTAACATTTTACAGATGATCCACAGAAAAGTTACATGTCTTTCCTGAGGTTACATAGCACTAAGAAAATGGGGCATGGAATCAAGCGGCCTTTAGTCTTAGCTCCACTGCTGGCTTGTTGTGTGATTTGCAGAATGTTACTTAGGCTTTCTCAAGTATCTTTTTCATGTGAGTTAAATGAAGATAACAGTGGTTGAGTACTAGAGTTGCTGAAGAACTAAATGCTGTGACACTTTTTGATGTGTGATGGATCTGCTGCCTAGATGCAGATTGTCATGAAAACCTTTCCCTCTCGAGGCTGACCCCTTGGGTACAATAGAAAATGTAAAGACCAAGATTCAGATAAGGAGAGAATTCCTTCTGATCAGCAAGGACTTATCTTTGTTGGCAAGCCACTGGAAGATGGACAGCTTTTGTCAGAAAGAGTCCACTCTTCATTTTGTCTTGAGACCGCATGGTAATGCTAAGGCAAGGAAGAAGTCTACTGTCAAGGAAGATAAGCCTAAGAGAAAGACAGTTAAATTGGCTGTCCTGAAGTATTATAAATGGACGAGAGTGGGAATAGCAGTCACCTGCATTGGGAGTCCCCCGTCATTTTTATGGCCTGCTGCTCTGACAGACATTGTTGTGGCAAAAGTTGTCTGACCTGTGTTTCAACAAACCAGAAGACCAGTAACTGTATTTATTAATAAAAGATAGGAACTAAGAACACAATTAAACCATATGACAATGACCTGAGAACGTGTTTAATCCAAGACCTCAGACTTAAAGTAGTTGTTCCCTTTACCTTAGAAGTCATAAATAGTCAGCTGGGAAGGCCTGGCTTACTTGGCCTGGGTGACCCCGGTTCCCCTAGCATTTAGGTGTCCCTAAGAAGACATCTTTTTCTTTCTTAAGCTGTAGTTCACATACCATGAAATTCACCCTTTTAAAATGTATAATTAGGCCCTCCCTGGTGGCGCATTGGGTTAAAGCCAGCACTAAGAAGCTTAAGCCAATTCTGCATGAGTTCGATTCCGCCTCCCCCGGAGGTGACCACATGGCGTGGCAGACCTCTCCTGACCTGCCCGCTGCTCCCCTCAGCAGTGTACTTTGTAGATCTGCCTGTTCTGCTCCCCACTCTGTCTCTGGTGAATCCTCTCACCCTCCGCATCTCTGGCCTGTACCCCAGTTCTATATGAATAAATAAATAAATCTTTAAAAAAATGTATAATTAAGTGGCAGTGGCTTTTACTTTACTAGCAAGTTTGTACAGCTGTCACCAGTATTTAGTTTCAGAAAATTTCTGTCACCCCAAAAAGAAATGCTACTCATTTTCCCATTCTTTTCTTCCCTGCCTCCTGGCAACTACTGATCCACTTACTGACTTTCTGTCTCTATGGGTTTATCTATTATGCACATTTCATATAAAAGGAATCATATGTATGTGGCCCTTTTGTCTGGCTTTATTTACTTAGCATAATGCTTTCAGGGTTCATCCATGTTGTACTAGCAGTATGCTACTCTTTTTTATTACCAAATAATATTCCATTATGCGTTTTGTTTACCCATTCGTCCATTCATGACATTTGGGTGGCTTTCCACTTTTTGGTGATTACCCATAATGTTACATTAGTGTATTTGTTTCTGTGTAAACCTATATTTTATTTCTCTCAGTAATATAGGGTGGAATTGCTGGGTCATATGGTATGGTTAAGTATTTGGTGAACTGTCAAACTGTTTTCCAAAGCAGCTCTATCATTTTCCCACCATGTATGAATGTTCAAATCTCAAACCTCATTGTGGTTTGAATTTCCCTAATTACTAATAGTGTTGATGCCAACTTTTAGTTTAATTTTTTCTGCCTGCTGTTGTTTCCTCCAGGAAGTCTCTCCTGGGTTGCTGTTCATTTTCTGCTTGGAGTTATCAGTCTTTCTGGCCTCTTAGAGGTTTGATTGGTATTTTCTTAGGTGTTTTAGTGGAGACCTTTGGGCATGTTGCTGTGGTCAGGCAACTGCTTAGGATTCAGAGCATATGTTCTTGTTGGCAGATCTGATGCTGCTTTGAGGTTGGCACAGTCCATGCCATAGGCTCATCAAACCACTGGGACAAAGGCAGTCTCTTCCCAGATACCTCACTGAAGAATTTTCAGAAGCCATCTCATACATCCTTCTGCAGCAAGATGTTTGTAATCCCTCACTCCCACCCTACAAGACTGGGGAGAATTTGTAATATATTCTTTAAAAATCCTGGTCTCTATTTTAGCAGCCTCTTATATTAGAAAAATTCTTTGCTCTGACCCAGATCCCACCTTTCACAACACATGCCAGTTTCCTCTCATGCTTTCCTTTCTCAGGGGATGAGAGGATGCTCTCCCTAGGAGTAGCATCATCCTCTGGTTGGACAAAATCACATTGGTTGGAGAAGCCCCCAGATAGAAAGTTTGGAGCACACCAGGCCCTTCTGCAGAACTTGAAAACCTTGTCACTTGGCTATTGGCTAGGCCCTCTGCTTTTTTTTTTTTTTTTTTAAAGATCTTCTGATAGGCTCCAGGTTTTGTGTTTACCCTGAGCCTGGGCCACTCCAAACTCATGTTTCAGAGTTTAGAGGCTGTGTCCAGCCAGCCTGGTGGGTGGTAATCAAACGCAGGTGGAGACCATCTGGCTGGGCCTGTCCCTCCCACCCAGCCGAGTGAGGGCTGGCCTGCCCACCACCGAGCCGGCCCCAAAGCACCCCGAGTGGAGGCAGATGGCGTACACATGCATGTGCGTGCATGCACACCCGTGCGCTTGTGTGCGTGTGTGCCGCCCTCTTAGAAAGATGGTGCTGCTGGAAAGCCTGTGACTTCCCTTTCTGCATCTGAGCTTACTCCCTGTTGCACAACCAAGGAACGTGTTCCTTTTAGTCTTTTTCAAGTTTTTGCGGTTAGAAATCATGTATTTTTCTTGGCCCAAGATGAAAGCCCTGGAGCAGTGGTATAATGTGTTTTACAAAGCTGCCTCTAATTGGCGACTGCTTGAAATCTTCCCTTTGCCCTACTGACCCATCTCCCTTTGTAGACATCTAACTCCCAGCCATTCCTGTGTTTCCCCAGGTTATTACACCCCGCTCAAGCCAGCAGCCTCTGGGGAGTAGCTCTTCCAACCTTAGTTTGCTCAGGTATTCCCTCAGCCGCTCTGCAGAGGGGCAGTTCAGCAAGGAAAAGTAGCCTGTACTGTGTCCTGCCAAGCATCTTCTTCTAGCATGCCCTTCCCCTCCCCCGAGTTCTAGGTGGTGTGTACCCTCAAAATGGAGTTTGATGGCCTCTGTGGTGTCCTAGCGGTTAAGTCTCAGCACTTACCACCTACCTCTACGCCATGACTTCGATTCCCGGCCAGGGAACCGATCCCACATATGGCGCAGCAGACATCTCCTGTCTGCCTCCTGCTCTTCCAGCAGTGTGTTTCAGGGAGTCTACCTATTTTGTTCCCCACTTTGCCTCTTGTGAGTTCTCTCACCCCCTGCACCTCTGTCTTACATCCTGGTTCTTCTAAATACAAAAAAGAAAAAAAATGAAGTTTGCTTTCCACATTGCTAGATAGCTAGAGGAAAACCAAGCCATGGATATCTTCCTTAAGTATAATAGTGTACGACCATGAAAACTTCCAGGGTTCCTTTTTGGCCTTTAGAGAAATGAGCTTCTCAGAAACATCTCCACTGCCGCAAGTGCAGAAGTGCTGGGCACGCTGGCAAGGCTGGGGCTGGTGTCAGAGCTTCTGAGACTTTGGGTCACTCTCCTGGCCTGACCTCTTTGGGGTGATGATGAAGGAAAGGTACCATATAGAAGTCAAGGGCTGGGCATCGACTGCATCACCATCCTTTCAGAATTCTCCCCTCTTACCGACTGTTCAGTAGCTTGGCTCACAAGGGAGAGTTGGCTGTCATCTTAGTTTATGGTTTGTATTTGTATGCTGAGGAATTTACATGTGTATAATCATTGTGGCTCATGTTTGTACAAGATATAATTACTAAAAATTATACATGAACACACTTTAACTTTTAACCATTTCCATACTGGCAAGCCTCCTTTATCTCTCTGGGTGCATCCCTTACTTGAGGAGGCATGTCCCCCCACCCAAGTCTTGCTCTCCAGTGCACATCATTTCCCCTCTCTGGCACAAGTTCATTTCAGGGACTTTCTGGAGATGCAGGACTTCTGAGCGTTTCCCAGCTGGCGGGGAGGCAGGCCTTCCTTCTTTGCTTTGTAGTCTCTGAGATGAGCATGACCACAGAGACTGCAACTTCATTCTGGGCCACGTGTGGATGGCCTTACCTCACACTGGTTGTTAGTTTTCAGGAAGAACATATGTTTGATAAATATTCACGAGGTGCAGGGTTTCAAGAACACGTCCTCCCAGACTGAGTCTGGGGGCCAGCCAACCTAGCTGAGAGGATTGTATTCTTGTGGTGCAGGTGGGAGTCTTATTCACACAGAACAGATTGTAGGACATTAGCAAGCTAAACAGGTGCTTATTACACTTGAAGGAATGAGATACATGAATAGAGAAGATTTTCAGTAATGCAGCTGTAATCATACAAGAAGAAATGATCCAGAACCATAAAGTGTGGAAATGAATTCACAGTGAGTGCCACCAGGGGAGTTTGATTGGGCGAAGGTCATACACAGGTACATAGCTGATAGGAGGGCAAGGTAGTTTTTTGTTCTTCACAGGCAGTGAACACCTTTCTTCCCCTCAAGGCTCACACTCTGGGAGATTCCTCTGAATAGGGGGCTTGGATACTGATGTCCCCCTCAAAAGGAGAAAACTTTCAAAACTATTTTTCCTAAGGTAGTTGAACTAAAAACATTTGCTTTTTGTTCGTTTCAGATTTACAGGAACAGATGGACCTAGTGGTTTTGGCTTTGAGTTAACATTTCGTCTGAAGAGAGAAACAGGGGAGTCTGCCCCCCCAACGTGGCCAGCAGAGCTAATGCAGGGCTTGGCCAGATACGTGTTCCAGTCAGGTAAGAGCCCCAGGAGCTGGCTGGTGTGGTGGTCCTTTTGCCATGAGCCCGGTTGGCTTTGGGAACTCCCAGGTACAGTTTGATGTTTGTGATGTCACCTATCCTATGACACCCTATTTATACCATGTGGGGGTGCTTTTTTTGCTTGGGATTCCTGAGTAGAAAGCTCTCTTGGGCCATGGAAGAGAAGGAGCTGTCAGTGTGCCCTCCCGCAGCTGCTGGAGTCCCACCACTGTTGTCGTACCTGAGCCCTGGGCGGTCTGCAGCCAGACCCGCCCTTTCTCTGTCTGCCGTTTCTCCTGTAACTAGTGTGCTGTTCTTATTCCCAGCTGCCAGTGACCTAGCCTTTTCTGTTTCCAGGGCCATAAGCACACGTTAGTATTAGCTAAGGCTTGGGTTATGAGTAGAGGGTGGGACAAAGAGAGACAAAAAATTGCCAGAAACTTGTTTTTTTCACAGTGTAAAGGAGAAGCTAGAATCAGTGAAGGCCTTGACAGTAAGAAATAGTGTTTCGAGTTGGATGATTTGAGAGATGAGTAATCATTCAAATGATCCTGTATTCCCGGTGCCCTTGGGGACCTAATGTGAACCCTGAAGTGTGGAGGCTTTGTGCTGAAGAATAGGTTTTCTTACAGTGTTGGCTCAGCCTGCTTGTTGTCCTCCCATTGGATGAAACGGAGCAAAAGTTTTTTTATTCTAACAGTTTATTTTTACATCATTTTGTGTCTTTTTCCATCTCAGTGGACTTCCCATCACTAATTCACCTGTGTGCCATCACCATAGTCCTGTGCACTCCCCCCACCATTTTTGATCTCATTCCCCACTCCACCGCCATAAAATGTCTCTGGTATATAGTTGTTCATTATTATATTTTTTCCCCCTGGTCCTTTATGCTCCTCCTAGGAGTGAAACCATCTGGTATTTTTCTTTTTCATTCTGACTTATTTCACTAAGCATGATCCCTTCCCGCTCCACCCATGTTGCTGCAAAAGGCTTGAGTTTATCTTTCTTGATCACTGAGTGATATTCCATTGTGTGTGTGTACCACATCTTTTTTTTTTTTAAAGATTTATTTATTCATATAGAACTGGGGTATAGGCCAGATATGCGGAGGGTGAGAGGATTCACCAGAGACAGAGTGGGGTACAGAACAGGCAGATCAACGAAGTACACTGCTGAGGGGAGCAGCGGGCGGGTCAGGAGAGGTCTGCCACGCCATGTGGTCACCTCCCGGGCAGGCAGGAATCGAACTCATGCGGAAGTGGCTTTAGCTTCTTAGTGCAGTGCTTTAATCCGCTGCGCCACCAGGGAGGGCCGTACCACATCTTTTTAATCCAGTCATCTACTTTTGGGAATTTGGGGGTTGATTCCATGTCTTTCCTATTGTAAATAAGAAATGGAGCAAAATTTAACATGTTATATGGAAGTTTTCATATCATCTGAGGTTTTAATGTGGCTGATTGCTTAAACATTTTCCAGGTTTTATTTCTTTGAATTGGTAAGTAGCATTTAAATGAAGGCCTCACTTTTATCCAGTTCTTTTGCTCTTTGATTGCCAGTGGTAAGGGCAGAGCAGCATCCTGGCCAGGGTCCCTCACAGTGTGATCCTTGGATCATCTGCAGTAGAAGGACCTGCCAACATAGAGTCCTGGGCTCACAAGAGATCCCTGCCTCAGAATCCCTGGGGGTGAGCCTTTCATTTGCTTCTGGTAGAGACTGAATTTGGAGAGCCATAGATTTGGCAGTTCTCTTAAGTAATGTGACGTTTTCAACTTGAGCGTGAACGTAATAGATCCTTTAGGTTGAGCTCCTCTACCCTCATTCCAGAACCCTAGAAGTAAGTTGTTAATAGGATAGCTGTCATGTGAAGGGACTGATCCTTACCTACCATCTACTATCACGTGTCCTATATTCCCTCTTGGAGGCTAAGTAAGCGTTCTCAGATCTGATTGCTCATGAGATCCTGTGGGAGCTTGGCAACATACTGACTCCCAGGCCCCCAGCAGGACACCAGTTCAGTTGACCAGAGGTGTGACAGAGCATCTTTGTCCCTTGACCAGTTTCAAGGGAGAGGCATCTGGCCTGGGGGTAGTATTTGGGCTGTAAAGGCCAGATGACCAGGAAAAAGTAGCACTTGTAGGGGCAGGAGAAGCAGGCCTTTAAAGCAGTTGGCCTGTGTGATCTGGTAGCATCTTAATGTGGTTTGCGGTGTTCTTTAACAGTGCTAGGAGTCTGCCGCCTCACTTCTGTCTCCAGGTCTCCCTTCTTGAGATGCCTAAAATTAACACTGATATGAACTACCTTTGGGAAAATAGACCTAATTTGATCTGCTATAGGAAATGGTATTCTGAAGACTAGGCAACCTCTTGTTTGTAGATAGGTAACTCCCTGCCCACTGCTTAAACCTTGCATCCATGTTTGTTTCCATTTATTGTACCTACTCAAGTGGATAGAGATCAGAGAGATGTAAAACAGGTGTTATGAATCATCTGTCACTTGGAGCCAAGAAGATGAACTTCTGAAATAGTTACGATGTTACAGTGCTGAAACTCTAAAGCAAGTGATTGGAAAAATAGGACTTGATTAGTAGTAAGGGTTCCTTTCACCCACACAGTAAAAACATCACCAGTGATAGTTTTGAAACACTAACGTGATCACTGATTCAGGCAGATTATCAGCTGAAACTGAAAGCAGTAGATAAAAAGATTGTTGGGGAAGAAGATATTCACAAGGCTTCAAAAAATTCCTCCACAGATTATTCATCTGTTATAAAGAGAAAAAGAATACCTGTATACAATGAAAAGGTTTCCGTGACAGCACCTTAACCAAATGATCAAAAATAGTAATACTAACAATTATGAATCGCCCATGTATTGCAGTGTAAATCTAACATATCCATTGTGTAGTACTTCTCAAAAAATGTTTCACCTGAATTGAATCATAAGACAAATCTAGACAATTGCTTGGATGCTTAAAAAATGTGCTATCACCATAGTCCAGTGCACTCCTCCCACCTCAAACCCATTTTTGATCCCATTCCCCACTCCACCCCCTATATAGTTGTTCATTATTATTATTATTATTTTCTCCCTGGTCCTTTATACTCCTGCTATGAGTGAAACCATCCTGTATTTTCCTTGAGAAAAAGGTCATTTTTAGGGTAGTTGGAGAAATATAGATACAGGCTTTATATTAGATAGTAGTATTCTACAATTGTGCAATTTGTTGGTGTGATGCAGTATTATGTCATGTAGGATAATGTCCTTTTTCTTAGCTGTATTCTGAGTGTCTGTTGAGTGAGCCCACAGTCCTCATTGCGCTGCTGGCCTGTCTTATGATGTCTCTCATGGGACCACTATCATTTGTGCGTGAGGGTCACATCCGGTGTTTTGCGACTGTGACCAGATGACTGTACTCCTACAAACATCCTACTTGATTTTCTGTTTTCCATAAGATTGTACTACTTAAAAACTGAAAGAAGCTGACATTAAATTGTTTTTGGAACATGACAGGGGATCATAGTAAATAAATAATGGGGAAACGATGAAAAGTATGTAGTAATGGATTTAAGATGGAGACCGTCTGGGCATTTGATGTTGGTCATGGTGTGATATATAAGTAGCTAAAATGAGACGCTGTTTACCTGAAACCTATAAAGTGTTGTAAATTTATGTTACTGTAATAGAAAAGTAAAAAAGAATAGCAGGCCATGGGTATGGGCATAAGTGGTGAGAACAAGCACTAAGAGGTAACATTTAGTAGTGTGTTCTGCGTGCCCGCATGATTGTGAGTTTTATTTCAACATGCCTTAGGGCCCTGTGAGTGGACACTGTGTTGTATCTCCTTTACAGTTGTCGAGGGACAGGGAGATGAAGTAGCATCTGCAGGATCAAATATCTAGTACTTCCAAAGACATGAATTTAACTCTGATCGTGGAGCGCTTTTTTTTTTTTTTTTTTTTTAAACAAAGAGTTATTTATTTGTGTCTACAGAACTGGGGTATAGGCCAGAGATTTGGGTGTGTGTGAGAGGATTTACGAGGGTTAGAGTGGGGAGCAGAACAGGCAGGTGGGTGAAGTACACTGCTGAGCAGAGCAGTGGGTGGGTCAGGAGAGGTCTACTGTGCCATGTGGGCCAGCAACTTGGTCGGGGATAGAACTCGTGCTGCAGTGGTGCTGAGCTTTGAACCCTTGCACCACCAGGGAGGGCCCTTCTTTTTATTCGTTTTTGAAGATTTACTTATTTATGCATACAAGAACTGGGGTGTAGGCCAGAGGTGTGTGTGGGGTGAGAAGATTCACCAGAAGCAAAGTGGGGATCAGACCAGGTGGATCTACTGAAATACACTTTTGAGGGGAGCAATGGGTGAGAAAGGAGAGGTCTGCTGTGCCATGTGGGTCCATTCCCTTAGCCAGGGATTGAACTCATGCCACAGTGGCTAGTAATATCTTGATAGCGCTGAGATTTTAACCCCTGTGCCACAAAAGAGGTCCCTCAATCCTATTCTAAAAGCAATACAACCCATGCAGGTTAGTAGGATTTGAGTAAATCGTTTTTAGAAGGTGAAGAATCTGTAGAGTGTGAATAATTGCCCCTGACCATAATTGCTTTTGTAAAATTGGGTGTAGGTCTGTCAAGATTACTCAAAAAATTTTTTTTCTCCTGTGTAAAATCTTGTGACATAAAGGCATTGTTCTACCCCATGTGGTTATAGTCTATAGGACTACACATACGCTTTTTTACAGAACATGTGTTTTATGTGTACACAGATATACCTACATTATAACTAGCAGTATAATTCTGTTCGATGGTCTTGCCTCACCTGGCTGTCAACTGTAAGTGCCATGACTTATATGGGGCACCTCACCCATATGCATGTGAGAACATGCTGAGCAGTGTCATCAAGTAAGTGGAATGCTTAGACCTGTTTTTCTGGGTTTAAATAGCATGTACAGTTTTACCTTCCAGGCTTGGAAATAGCAACAGAGTATTGGAAAGCAAAGGAAAGAATGAGGAGATTGTAGGTAGTGGTAATGCCCACTCCCAGGTGTGTGGTTGTGTGAGGCTGCTTTTATTTATTTTTTTTTAAAGATTTATTTATTTGTGCATACAGAACTGGGGTACAGGCCAGAGATGTGGGGTGATGAGAGGATTCACCAGAGACAGAGTGGGGAGCAGAACAGGCAGATAGACAAAGTACACTGCTGAGGGGAGCAGCGGGCAGGTCAGGAGAGGTCTGCTGCGCCATGTGATCACCTCCAGGGCTGGGGATTGATCTCACACTGAAGTGGCTGTGGCTTGCTTGCAGTGCTGCGTCCTAGCCTGCTCTGAAGGATGACTCCGACAGGTCCTGTAACTGAGTCCCGACCAGCTGGAGGTTACCATTTGGTTGTTTTTTTGTTTGTTTGTTTGTTTTTTAGAGGCGGGAAGCTGAGCTGTAGAGAAACAGAAGGGGAAGTGAGAGAGGCCTGGTAAAGAAGAGTATCCAGAGAAGGTAAAGGATTCAAGATGTTAGTTGGGATGCTTCTAGTTATAAGAAAATAACAGAAACCCAATTCAAACTACCTGAAACAATAAGAAACTTTTATTGGTTCAGGTAACTGAGACATTCAGGATTTCAGGCATGGCTTGATCCATACGTTCTAACCAGTCCTCAAGGGCTCTATCTCATGTGCTAGTCTTGTGGTACGGACTGACTTTTCCCATGTGCCAGGAAAGGGGAGTGCCACGAATCATAGCTGCAGCTTTTCTCAGTTGGTAGTCTCAGCAGGCAGAAAGCATTTTAATTTCTAACATTGCCGCATCAGTCCTGGGGAAGGATTCAGGTGAGTTCTACCTGAGTAGCATGACCATCCTGGTTTGTGGTGTTAGAGTGCTGGGATTCATGTTCAAAGTTCTCCTCCTTCCTTACTTGCAACTACAGGTGTTGGGAGTGTGCATGATGACGTGGTCCCCTTCTGTTCTGTCTACTTCTTCTTCTTCTTTTTTTTTTTTTTTTTTAAGATTTATTTATTTTTGCATACAGAACTGGGGCACAGGCCAGAGGTTCAGGGGATAAGATTCACTAGAGTCAGAATGGGGAGTAGAATAGGCAGGTCTATGAAGTACACCACTAAGGGGAGCAGTGGGCAGGTCAGGAGAAGTCTGCCATGCCATGTGGGTCACCTCCCTGGCCAGGGATCAGACTCATGCTGTAGTTAGTGGTTGTAGTAGCTTCATAGTGCTGTGCTTTAGCCCATTGTACCACCAGGAAGGGCCCTGTCCTGTCTTCCTATACCCACACAACAGAGTACCCTGCCTAAATCAGCCTGTCCATGCAGCAAGACGCCTGGAACATGAGGCGGTGTCAGGGCTGGTTGCCATCTGTTCCAACAATATTAAAGACCTGAGTAATTTCTAACATTCTGCTCTGCCTTTTTCAGCACTTTGGCTTATCTTTTTGAACTAATTTCCTCACAGTAAAACAGATAGTTGTCATAACGCCTCGCATCCTAGAATCACACTTAATAGAATCTGTTAGCAGTAAAAGAGATTTTCTGTCCTATGACTCTTAGAGACCAATCACACCTCCACAGATTGGTTCAGTGATCTTCCATTCCCTCACAGTGGCTACTCTTATGTCAGGAAAGTGAGACAACCACATTTTGGCTTACTGATCAATATTTACCTCCTAGGGATAGAACTGGGCTCTTGGCCATGAAGTGGGAATAGAATTGGGGCTCCTTTCAAATGGAGAATGGCAGCCAAGTGTCCAGAATAGTATCGGCACTCCTACCCAGGAAGCCCTCACCCCCCTCAGTCCTAAAACCTTGAACAGAATGCTGGGCCAGTACAAAAGGGTCATGTTGAAACAGAATATTCCAGTCATGAGAACAGGGTGGCTGTCACTGTTTTACCTGCTCTGGCAGATTTAGAACGAAATCCCAATGCAGCCCACGGCATGAATCATTTGGAAAATTCTACAGTAAATATATCAGCAATTTCACAAAATAGACATTTCAACTTTGTTCACTCCTACTTGCAGCTAGTTTCTCTTATTTCCTTATTCCTTCTTAATTTTATGATCAGATTATTACTTCTTTTCAGATTGCCAGTGACTGCCCCCCTTCCCCCTCCCCCCCACACTCTGGGTTTCATTAGAAAGAAACTATTCCCCCGACTCAGCAGGGCTTCATTTCTGAGTTGTGCTTTAGAATTCTGCCGGACAGGCAGTCTGCTCTCAATTCTGCCATTGGTAGGCCTTAACCACAAATTCCAAGGCAATTTCACTTGAGTTTTTAGGAGAAACATGGGCCTCCAACCTTGTAACTGACACTGTGGAAATTCAAGTGCCTTTGCTTGCTGCTGTTTAATAGTAACTTCATGATGTGCTGAGTTGGCTTAGTTTGCAGGGAGACGCAGCACTGCTGGAGCATCCTCAGCCATCAGAGCTCATGGCTGATTGAATGCGTACTGACAGGTCCATGCCAACAGAGATTTTTTTGTTTGTTTTACATTTTCTTTCCCCATCTTTGAAAGGAATAATTGCTCATCATGAAAACTGAAACATAGAAATAAATATATAATACGGAAAGTGAAAACCATAATTCATTCTTCTGGTGAGAAAACTGCTGGTGTTCATATTTCCAGATTTTCTTTTTAATACATGTATCTATGTATAAGTATCATA
Source organism: Condylura cristata (assembly GCF_000260355.1). NCBI lineage: Eukaryota > Metazoa > Chordata > Mammalia > Eulipotyphla > Talpidae > Condylura > Condylura cristata. Next base: position 16,735,915 of record NW_004567112.1, on the reverse strand, counting down.
GTTTTATAAAAATGGGCCATGGTGCCTCCCTGGTGGCCTAGGGTTAAATCTCAGCTCTACCACTTTGAAGGCCCACCACAACAGCTTGAGTTCAATTCCCAGCCAAAGAACTAATTCACATGGCTCAGCAGACCTTTTCTGTTTGGCCCACTGCTCCCCTTAGCAGTGTATTTCACTAGATCTACCTATTCTGCTTCCCACTCTGTCTCTGATGAATACCCTTAGTCCCCCAAACCCCACCCATACTTCTGCCTACACCCCAGTTCTTCTATGTAAAAATCAATAATAAATCTTCCTTAAAAACGGGCCAGGCTGGGCCCTCCCTGGTGGTGCAGCGGGTTAAAGCACAGCACTGAGAATCCAAAGCCACTTCCGCATGAGTTCGATTCCCGCCTGCCCCGGAGGTGACCACATGGTGTGGCAGATCTCTCCTGACCCGCCCGCTGCTCCCCTCAGCAGTGTACTTCGTCGATCTGCCTGTTCTGTACCCCACTCTGTCTCTGGTGAAGCCTCTCACCGCCCCTGAGCCTCTGGCCTGTACCCCAGTTCTGTACGCACAAATAAATAAATCTTAAAAAAAAAAAAAAAAAGGGCCAGGCTTTTCAGCTTGCTTTTTTTGTTTGTTTGTTTGTTTGTTTTACTAATTACCCCTTGGACACCTTTCCTTGTCAGAATGTTCCACCTAATTGTCCTTTTTAGATGTACTATACCTTATTAGATGTAGAATTAGATATACTATACTTTATTAGATATATGATTAGATGTCCTTTAATCAGTCTCCTGTTGTTGGGCATTTGAATGATTTCCAGTTTTGGTCCATACCACAAACCTGCAAAAAAACATCCTCGCTACATGTGTTTGCACTTTTGCCTAAGTATTTCTGTGGGATAAATTCCTAGAAGTAGGATTGTTAGGTTAAGAGTAAAAACCATTTACCCACTAATAGCCATTGTAGAGGAATGGTGATTATGATACTATTGTGATCATTCAGTGCATGTTGTAATTGCTTTTAAACAACAGAATGATTGTTATATAAGATCATTTTTATAGTAACAGAACGGTAAGTTTCTGAGTCTTGAGATTGGTCATTTTCTTTGGTTACTTGACCTAAGATTGTTAATGCATGTTAAACGTCATACATTTAGGGCTAAGAAAGAGCATGTGGCCCTCCCTGGTGGCGCAGCAGGTTAAAGCACACTAAGCTAAAGCCACTTCAGCATGAATTTGATCCCCGCCTACTCCAGAGGTGACCCACATGGCGCGGCTGACCTCTCCTGACCCATCCGCTGCTCCCCCTTAGCAGTGTACTTTGTCTATCTGCCTGTTCTGCTGCCCATTCTATCTCTGGTGACTCCTCTCACCACCCCTGGACCTCTGGCCTGTATCCCAGCTCTGTATACATAAATAAATAAATCTTAAAAAGTAAAGCATGTGCAGAAGCTCTTCAGTTTGATGTAGTCCCAGTTGTTTATCCTTGCTTTGGGTGATGTATCTTTAAAGATGTTACTGAGGTGTATGTCGTATAGTGTTTTACCAATATTTTCTTCTATATATTTTATGATTTCAGGTCTTATGTCTAGGTCTTTCATCTATTTTGAGTTGGTTTTTGTGTTTGGTGCAAGGTAGTAATCTGGCTTTATTTTTTTTTTTTTGCATGTAGCAGCCTTGCTTTCCCAGCACCATTTGTTGAACAAACTTTCTTTGCTGCATTGCATATTCTTTGCTCCTTTGTCAAAGATTTGCTGTCCTTAAAACTGGATTTATATCTGGGTTTTCTATTTGATTCCATTGGTCTGTATGTCTGTTCTTGTTCCAGTACCATGCAGTTTTAATTATTATGGCTTTATAGTATGGTTTGAAGTCTGGGCGTGTGATACCTTCAGTCCCTTCTTTCTTAGTCAGAAGAGCATTGGATAGTCAAGATTTTTGTGGCTTCATATGAATTTCATCAGTATTTTTTCTATTTCTTTGGAAAATGTCATTGAAATTTTTATAGGAACAGCATTGAGTCTATAAATTGCTTTTGGTAGGATGGTCATTTTAATAATGTTAATTCTTCTCTTTCCATTTCTTTATGTCTTCTTCTATTTCTTTTAACAGTATTTTAAAATTTTCGTTGTAGAGGTCCTTCACCTCTTTTGTTAGGTTTATTCCCAAGTATTTGATCTTTTTTGTTTCAGTTATGTAGGGAATGGTTTTCTTGATTTCTTCTTCTTCAGAGTGATTGTATATAGGAAGGCTATTGATTTTCATGTGTTGATTTTGTATCCTGCTGCTTTACAAAACTGGTTTATTATTTTGATAAGTTTTCTGTGGAGTTTTGGGATTCTACAGCAAAAGAGACACTACATAAAACAGACACCCCATTGATTGGGAGGAAAAATTTCACACATAATATAAATGATAGGCCCTCCCTTGTGGCGCAGTGGGTTAAAGCACAGCACTGAGAAGCTAAAGCCACTTCCGCATGAGTTTGATTCCCTCCTGCCCTAGAGGTGACCACATGGCGTGGCAGACCTCTCCTGACCCGCCCGCTGCTCCCCTCAGCAGTGTACTTTGTTGATCTGCCTGTTCTGCTCCCCACTCTGTCTCTGGTGAAGCCTCTCACTGCCCCTGAGCCTCTGGCCTGTACCCCAGCTCTGTATGCACAAATAAATAAATCTTTATAAAAAAATAATATAAATGATAAAGGACTGATTATAAAGATATACAAAGAGCTGATGAAACTCAACAAATATAAAGTGAACAGCCCCATCAAAAGAGGGCAGAAGAGCTACAAAGATACTTTTCCAAAGAGGAAATGCAGATGGCCAACAGGCATTTGTAGTAAGGGAAATGCAAAACCACAATGAGAGATCACTTCACACAAGTGAGAATGGCACATATTAGAAAAACAAGCAACAATAAATGTTGGTGAGGGGGTGGAGAAAAAGGAATTCTCCTATGCTGTTGGTGGGAATTCAAACTATTGCAACCACCATGGAAAACTGTGTGGAGGTTTCTCAAACTGCTAAAAGTGGAGCTTTCATATGATCCAGTAATTCCACTCCTACCCAAAGGACACAAAAACAATAATTCAAAAGGACACCTGCACCCCTATGTATTGCTACCCTGTTTACAATAGGGAAGATGTAGAATCTACCTAAATGCCCAAAACAGATGACTGGATCAAGAGGATGTGGTATATATTACAGCAGAATATTACTCAGCAGTCAAAAAAGATAAACACATGCCATTTGCAGCAACTGGGATGGAACTGGAAAAGATCATGCTTAGTGAAATAACCCAGAAAGAAAAAGAAAAATGCCAGATGGTTTCATTCATACCAGGAGTATCAAGGATCGGGGGGTGGGGGGAATATATATATATATATATATACATATATACATATATACACACACACACATATATATACATATATATATATATATATAGTACTTTTAATAAAGTAAAAACTAACAACTGTAAACCAGAGACATTCTGTGGGGGAGGTGAGGGGAACATGATCAAAACTGGGCTGGGAAGAGTGCATGGGACTATGGTGATGGCACACAGGTAAAGTGGTAGTGGGAAGTCCACGGGATTACAACTAAGATGAAAAAATGTACAAAATGAAGAATAATGCAAAATATATATATATATATAAAACTAAAAAAAAGAGAGAGCATGTAGTGGTACAGTGTCTCATACAGGTTAGTGTTAGCACAGGAATACATCTATCTTTTGTCCTTTCTTTTGAGTTAGATG
>NW_004567112.1:16723933-16731544 GCF_000260355.1 Condylura cristata | reverse complement strand
AACTCATGCGGAAGTGGCTTTTAGCTTCTTAGTGCAGTGCTTTAACCCATTGCGCCACCAGGGAGGGCCCATTTGTGTGGCGGGTCACGACAGGTCTGCCACACCATGTGGTCATCTCCACGGTTGGGGGTCGAACTCACACTGCAGTGGCTGCAGCTTGCTTGCAGTGCTGCGTCCTTACCCATTGTACTAACATGGTAGGCCTGCTATCCATTTTAAGTGAAGAGTAAACTTGATGAAAGGAGCTTTTTTTCATCATCTGTGGATTTTACTTAAGTGCTTGCTATATGCTAGCAACTCTGTCAGATGTTGGGTAAACCAAATGAAACACATAGGTCCCAGCCCTTGGGGCGCAGTGGAGTGAGATGCAGAAAATACAAACAAATAAACATTTAATTCCACAAGATCAATGAAAGGAAAATATCAGGGTGCTCCAAAAGAATGAAGTGGTGAACTCATAAATGCTGGGTCTAACACTACACTCAGTCATGATAAAGAGTCTGGGTTTGATTCAAAGAGTAGTGGAAAGCACAAAGCAGTTTTAGAAGGAAGGGAAAGTGAACTTTAAAAAAAATCAAACTGTGTTTGAACTTGCAGTGCTGGAGACTCCTTGCCTATTTTTGAGAGTGCCTCTTTCCCGGAAGATGCTGGGGCTGCCACAGCAGTCGGGCCATGGCCAGCAGAGTCAAGGTTCTTCTCAGCCCTGTCTGCCCTTCTAACCTTTGGGATCTTGAACTCACTGTAACCCTGGCCCTAGTCTATCTCCTGTGAGACTCTTTAGCCAGACTAGAGCACTGGTCTTCTCCTTGCCAGGTCCAGGAGATAGATGGAGCTTCGTTTACTCATCCCTGCTCTACAGGTGAGTGAAGGAAGTCAAGAATATTGAGAATGACCCAAGGTGAGACCTTGTGAGACTCGTGAACAGCTTACCTGACTTACTTGTCTTTAGATGTCCTAAGTGTGTTGTGATCTTAAAATCTTTTCCTCAATTTTCTGAAGAGAGACACTCCACGTTTACCAATGAGAGTTCTCTCGTTTCCTGGTTTGGATGAGCCGCCCATTGCCTCAGTCAGCTAACTGAAGCCAAATGGAGCTGCCTGGTTGTATTAATATCATTTTTCTTCCTCGGACTCTTTGATTTTCCTGACGTTTTCTTTCTGTCAGCTTGATTTATCCTCTTTTTGGTTTGCAATGGATCTGTAAAATATTTTCCCTTTCATCTGTTAGTAATATTGACCAACTATAAAGCAAAAACAATCCCAAGTTGCTCTATACTTTTCCAAGATTTTAGATTAATAGTTGAAAGATTGTGTTCTTACTCTGCTGAAGAAAAATTGAGGTAGTTTGTATATAAATTATAATCTAGCTAACATCTAAACCTTGGTGTTTTTAGGGAAAACTTAATCCCTAAAGAGCAGAGGTTGGCATAGTACAGCCTGGCAAAGTATACCAGCTAAATCCTTATGGCCACTTGCTTTTGTAAATAAAATTTTACTGGATCACAGCCATGCCCATTATGTATTATCTGTGATTTCTTTTGTGCTACAACAGCAGAGTAGCTGACTAATAGCTGTGAGGGAAACTATATTGCCCTCAGAACCTAAATCTTTGCTATCAGTCTTTTTACTGAAAAAGTATGCTCACCCCTGATTTAGTGCATGGTTTCCACTTCTGAATAATGACCCAAATAGAGAGATGGGCATCTTTAGAGCTCTGTGACTATCCAGAGGTCCTATGAGGTGGACTGCTTTTCCTGGGCCTGTGTCTTGTCCATAGATAGAGGGGTCACAGTACTTAGAGCATTTGTTGGGGGAAGGGTGAGTGTGTCTCTTAGCTGCTGCATGATTTGAGGCAAATTCCTTTAGCTTCCTTAGGTCTGTATCTTGGAGAACTGTGTCAAGTGCTTTGAGCTTCTGAGTAGAAAGGGGCTATTCTATAAGCATTAAGCAGGCCTAATTCACCCTCAAACTAGTTCTGTCATCTCTGGCCCCCTGTGGAGTCTTAATTGGTTAGCACTTTGAGCAGACTGTGGCGCTTTTGTCTTTAGCACTTGCATTTGAGGGATGTGTCCTGTGTCCTACAGAGGGCAGTGAAGGCCTCTGGCAGCAGAACAGCTGGAGAGTTAGTAGACTCAGCACCTCTGTAAGAGGACAGCCCTTTGGTAACCTGAAATGGTTACTGATAGATTGTTCAGTGAAGAGGTCAGGGGGATAGCACCGATGAGGGTAAGCACTCAGGAGGCAGGTTCAAATCCTGTTCAGCCGTGTAGTCTCCTGTGGGACCTGTGGGTCTAAACTGAACTCCAAGACGTGGTTTCTTCAAATATGAAAAGGGGTAATAGTCACAACTACTTAATAATGTGTTTAATGCCCCTACTATATCATTTTAAAAGCATAGTGCAGAGAAAAAAAGGAAATGGGCTTAAAAGAAAAAAAAAAGTATAGTTTTGTTTTTTACAACATTATAGAGTTGGTCCTAATTTTGATATTATTATCATGCCCACACACCGATACCTAAAAGAAATACATGAAGATACAGAGACTGTCTTATTCTCATTCCTTTTTTAGTCCCTTCCTGCCACTTGAAAATTTTGTGTAGAGCTTGAGTTTTATTATAAAAAAAAAAGTTGAGAAGAATAGCTATGACTGAGAACAGATTAGTGAACCCCAACAAGCAGTTCAATAGCACAGGTATTGGTGAGGACAAGTCACCACTTTGGGAGCGCTCTCTGCTGCCTATACTAGAACCATTTGGCTGCCCTTTTGTATGCCATACTATACCCCTTTTGATCTGCCAGGGTGAATGGGCCTGCTTTCTTGCTCAGCTTTTACATAGCTCTCTCAGCAGGAAAAGGATGGTTCCTAGGCTTGACCACAGTCTGCTCTGGTTCTTTTGGCCACGGGTTTCCACAGCCAGGCTTATTTTCTTGCACTGCAGGACAGACATGATGACAGATTGTTCAGTTTCTTTCCAGGACTTAAGGGCCAGGAGTCAAGCTTCCCCTCCCTTCAGAGTTCTGATGAGGTTCCAGCAGAATTTCTGATCCCTTGCAGAGCTCCTTCTCCAGGAATACAACAGTTAAAACTAGAGCCAGTGGAGGGAAAGAGAAAGGAACTCGGGTACTTTTCAAGAGGGGATGGCAACAAGCCCAGGCAATAGTCCTTGTTTTGCAGGGGGCCTCTGGAACAGCAGTGGTGGGTGACCTTACTCAGCCATGTTCTGCTTGGCCCAGGGAAAACTGTGTGCCTGGGGCATTGCCCGGGAGCTGGGGAAATATCTGGAGACGGGTTGTAGCCCAGTGACCAGGCCTTCCTGAGACTTAGGGCTAGCTCTAGGTCCCTCTTTGGGTTTAAAGATTATGGGGGGAAGGGTATTTACGAACTGCCTGGGTTGGTGAGGCATGTCTGGGTCCCCACCCTCTGACCAGCATCGTGACCTGAAAACAGGAAGGCTTCGCCCTGTGCCTCTTCCCTGGGCCACTCAGATTACACATGTATTATGTTCAGCCCTGGCTGATACATTTTATTTTCTCAAACAAAAATGACTATTGTTTTTCTAGTTTAAAAAATTTTTTTTCAAGCCAAAACCAAAAATCTAAAGCAAGTCAAGGAGCAATGGGTTGAGTGGAGTTGCAGTTTTACTTTCAAAAAATTAGAAAAGTGTACAAATTTGACTGTATTTGCTCAGAAGAAAATCTTAACATCAACAGTGGTTATATCTGGTTTTGCTAGAACAAAATATCTGGTTTTGGTAGAACAGTTCATAGAACTCAAAAAATTTACTTAGATTGTTGTTTTACTATAAAAGGATACAACTCCAGAGCGACCCGATGGGAGAGATGCATAAAGCAAAGTATGTGGGAAGGGGCATGGGGCTTCTGCCCGCTCCACGTGTGCTGCCTTCCTAGCATGTTCACTAACCAGAAGCCTCTCTGAACCCCATACTTTGGGGATCTTTAGGGAGGCTTCATCACACAGGCCTGATTGATTATTAACTAAATCTCCAGCCCTAAATTTCCCACCCTCCCTGGTGAATGGGAAGATAAAGCCAAACAGTCCAAAATGCTAATCATGGTTCTGTCTTTGTGGTAACCAGTACTCATCCCGAAACTATCCAGAAACCTAACAAGAGTCCCCTTATTATAACAAAAGATGCTGTTATCATCCAGGAATTTCCAAAGGAACTGGGGTCAAGGACCAAGAACAAAAGATACTCCTACCACCTTTGTCACTTAGGAAATTACAAAGCTTTTTATGCTCAACGCAGGAGCTGGGACAAAACCCAAATTCTCACTATATGGGTGTTTTCCCCTAGGCCCTCCCCCAGGGTCTTCCTGACATACTTTTTTAGAAAAACAGTCTGTACAGGACACATCAGTGTTAGCTGGGCGGGGCTCCCTGGGACATCTGCAAGGAGACCCGCTGGGAGTGGCTGCTCTCCTCTGCTTGGTGCCTGCAGAAGTGCCCCGTGCAGGGGAAGGAATAGCCAAGCAGCCCACTTTTCAGTTCCTTCTTGCTTGTCTTTGATAGCCACCCCAGGACCTCACTGATGAGGTCTATGGTGACCTGGGTGAAGGACTCCTGGGGGCTCTACACAAGGATGATGGCCTTGTGTTTCAAAGAGTGGGGTGCGTTGTAGCCAGCAAACAGCACCTGTATGTAGGTCCTTCAACAGCTGCCTTTTAGTGATGTCTCTAGAGTGTGCTCTTTGTTGACGGTGAGCAAACAGGCAATGGGTACCTTGGTGTCTTGGTTAATAGTGATGATCTCAAAAGCACGGAAGGTATTCATTCTTTTTTTTTTTTTTTAAGATTTATTTATGCATACAGAACTGGGGTACAGACCAGAGGTGCAGGGGTAAGATTTACCAGAGACAGAGTGGGGAGTGGGACAGGCAGATGGACTGAAATACACTGCTGAGGAGAGCAGCAGGCGCAAGACAGGAGAGGTCTGCCGCGCCATGTGGCTCAGCTCCCTGGCCAGGGATAGAACTTGTGCTGCATTGGCTGTAGTTAGCTTCATAGTGCTGTCTGTGCTTTAACCCATGTACCACCAGGGAGGGCCCAGGGTGTTCATTCTTGTACCATCACCCCACCACCTCTAGGACCTTATTCCAAAAAATACATTTGTTGTATAAACTTATCACAAATAATAATAGAGTCTTCCATATGAACAGGCCTTCTTGATGACTTTTCATTCTCAAGAGTGTTCATTCATGTACATCTTAGCAATAGTCTTCACTTATTTTAGAATTAATTTCTAAAGTGGAATTACTGGCCAGAAGGTCTGAATTTTTACAGTTTGGTACATATGTGTAGCTGTCTTCCTTGAAGGGGATTCCCTGAGACTGGGTGGCCCCTGACCAGGACTGTGTGGTGTCCTTACTGCAGCAAGCCCTTGTAGCCTTTGAAGTTCACAGAATGAATCACAGGAATCTTCCAGCTTTTGGTAACTGCATAGCTGGTTTTATTCAATGTTAAGGAAGTTCTTCAAGACCGAAGGCCTCTAGTCTAAGCATACTCCTCCATTCTCAGAAAGCCCTGCTAACAGTACTGCCTGAATCATACTGAAAAGTCAGTCCCTGCTCCCTCCCTCCAAGCAGGAAGAAGTGTCCTGGCAAGGAGTCTGGGCTGAGTTCTAAAATGTTATCGCTCATAATTCCTTGCTGTTTCTTTGTAACCAGAGCACCTGAAATTGTTTATGCTCAAAACTTTCCTGTGTCTGGTGGGCGGGGAACTTTGGGAATACGGGGACAAATGCATAGACAGCAAACTGGTGTCTGCTCTTTACACACTTACTCAGAATAAGTAAGTCCTCCTTTATGTCCCATCTCTGACCCAGCAGCTGTTCCCTGGATGTAACATTGACTACTCAGAGCATATCCAGAGAAGAGTGGCGTTCAGACTAGCAGAAGCACTCTTAAACTGTGGTCTGTGAGCAACAGTCAGGAAAAAAGTCAGGAAACCAGAAATGTTTTAGTCTGAAGAAGAAAAGTGTGGGAGGTGATGAGCAATGACCCACACAGGTGTTTTAAAAGTATTTAAGCCCTGCTGTATGGGAGAAGGATTTGACTTGTTCTTCATTATCTGAGTTGAGAACTAGAAAGGTGTAAACTATTTTGGGGGGTGACAGATCTTGGGGCCCTAAACCTCCCTCTCTGAAGTTGTTCAAGTAAAAGTCTGGGCTATCTCTGGGCTAGGCCTTTTTGTAGAGGGGCTGTAAGTGCTGGTTATTGGGTTGGTGGTCTAGGATGCTGCTTCTAACCCAGTGTCCTCTACAGTAGTTCTGGTGTCTACAGTAGTCCGGCTGCCAACAAACTGTGCTCCCTCTTTTACCTTGCCGCTTTATGTCCCAGACCCCTCCAGGTTCCACCAAGCTAGCTGATTTCTTGGAACGCCCATAAGTACTGTAGCTATGTTCCCTGATGTAAACGAAGGAGGGGGTTGGGGGAGAACCTCATTTCCTGAGCCCAGGATTAGAATTCCGGTTCTCTGAGGAAGTTGCTGCTTCCCACAATGGATGGTTTCTGCACCTTGTTCCCTCTGTGCCGTCTGCCTTGGTTCTTTACCTTGTAAAGAGTGGCACTGTTTTCCAGAGATAGCGTCTTTCACAGAAACAAGAGTTGTTCAGTTTGTATAGTACTTTCAGCGTGTAAGACAAAAAAAACCTCAATGATCATTTTTACAAGATTGACAGTTTGTCCTGAAAATTGGCAAATAATAAAACCACACATTTAACCTGTCTTTCTTGTTTAATATAAGTTACAGATCTTATTTTGTTTGTTTCTAGAGTCAGGAATAAAAAAAATTAATGTGTTTGGGGAAGTTTGGTGTATGCTGTATGATGGGCTAGCTAAGCTCTACTAAATTGAGAAAGAATTCCTTTGAAACCGTCTTTAAAAAAAAATGTGGGCCCTCTCTGGTGGCACAACAGGTTTAAGAACAGAACTGTGAAGCTACCACAGCCACTGCAGCACAAGTCACAAGTTTGATCCCAGCCAAGAAGCGTCTTGCCCGCTGCTCCCCTCTGCAGTGTATTCAGTAGATCTGTCTGTTCTGCTCCCCACTATCTCTGGTGAAAACTCTCACCCCCCACACCTCTAACCTGTAACCCAGTTCCTGTATATGCAAAAATAAACCAATCTTTAAAAAAAAAAAAAAATCCTTGGAAACCAAGTTCTCCAGCGCCTAAGTCCCTTCCACACCATGTGCTTTCAGTATGGTCTCTGACTGAAGGGTTGCGGTTTGTTGGTTTGGTTCAATTGATTCATCCAGTTTTCTCTGCTGCCAGACTGAATCTCAGTGACTCACTGGCGGTGGCTTCTTCCCGAGAGCGTTGGGATGAAACCTGAGCACCACACCATGCCCACCACTGAGTGGCTCTTCTGCTCATGGTTATGTTTGACTCCTAGTCTGGATGAGGATAGATTTGTTTTCTGTAATAAAGATGACACTTGAGATAAGAACTTCTTTTTTTGGTCTACTTAACTCCTCACCTAGCTCCCAAAGTTGGAAGCCAAATGTTTTATAGGACCAAGGCAGAATCCAATTCTACTGAAAGACACCAGAGCCATTTTCTTTCTTTCTTTCTTTCTTTCTTTCTTTCTTTCTTT
>NW_004567112.1:16671646-16723668 GCF_000260355.1 Condylura cristata | reverse complement strand
TCACCTCCGGGGCAGGCGGGAATCAAACTCATGTGGAAGTGGCTTTAGCTTCTCAGTGCTGTGCTTTAACCTGCTGCGCCACCAGGGAGGGCCTGCCACTTTCTTTCTTGAAGGAAAAACAGAGATGCTTATTTTGTTTGCATCTCCCTAGCCTATATAAGTCTCAAGAATACAACTCTCCCTTTCTGCTTCGAAAATAAACACAAAATGACAACAAAGTCAAAAAATTATTCTAGAACCCTCTAGATTTCCAGACTTTAGTGGGACAAGGTGCCCTGCCCACTTTAAACTTTAGGCAAGATGAAGGCTATGCTAACATTGTATGACTTTAGAATGTCCATAGATATAAACGTAGCTTTGTTTTGTTTAAGATTTATTTATTTATGCATACAAGAACTGTGGTACATGCGAGAGGTGTGGGGGGGGGGTGGTGGTGAGAGGACCCACCAAAGACACAGTGGGGAGCAGAACAGGCAGATGTACTGAAACACACTGCTGAGGGGAGCAGTGGGCAGGTCAGGAGAGGTCTGCTGCACCATGTGGGTCAGCTCCCTGGCTGGGGATCAAACTTGCACTGCAGTGGGCACGGAGAGCCTCACAGTGCTGCGCTTTAACCCATTGCACCAGCAAGGAGGGCCCACAAATGTAGCTTTGTTTCAGTGCAAGAGTATATTAGTTCTTCCCACAGACAAATCGGGGTAGCAAGGGCCTCCTTGGTGGCCTAAGGGTTAAGTCTCAGCACTATCACCACTACAGCCTGAGTTTAATCCCCAGCCAGGGAGCTGACCCACATGGTGCAGCAGACCTCTCCTGTCTTGCCTGTTCTGCTCCTCACTCTGTCTCTAGTGAATCTTCCCATTTCATACCCCTGGCCTACACCCCATTTCTTCTGCACATAAAAAAAAGTAATAATAAATAAATAAATAAATAAAATAAAAATTGGAATAGGTATGTGCAGTCATTTTCCAAGGCTGTTGGTCTGTCCAGTGTGTTTACCATTTTGGATTTTAGATGTTTTAAGTTTTAGTCCTAAACTGCAATGCAGTAAGAATTCTGAAAGCGCTATTAAGGAACAGTGTACAATACATAAGAGGACTAAGCAAAAATTTCAAGGGAAAGAAAGGGTATTGTTTTTATGTAACTGACCATAACGTGTTCCAAAAGGAAAAGAAAGAGCAAAGTGAAAGTTTAAAGCTGGTGGCAAGAGGACCAGCCTTAATGGTCTGGTTAATTTAGGAGAAGGTAGGACATTTGTTCAAGAACTGAAAATCTAAGCTGGTCAAAGTGTCCTGGCCCTTTCAGATCTGCCTCTCTGCACTCAGAGTGAGTGGGGCACTGGCTGGTGTGAGAGCTGCAGGAGCTGCTAGAGGAGACGCCTTACATGTCAGAGGGCTCAAGGAGGGGCTCTTCTTCCAGTTCACAAATAATACAAAATACATTTTGAAAGTTAGAAATTCAGAGTCTGAAGATAAAGGGCCTCTGTGACCGTACAACCCAATCTCAGGCCAGTCTCTACAGGGATTCACCAGAGACAGAGTGGGGAACAGATCTACTGAAACGCACTGCTGAGGGCAGTCGTGGGTGGGACAGGAGAGGTCTGCTGCAGCAGGTGTTTCCGTTCCTTGGTGGGGGGTCAAACTCTTGCCTCAGTGGCTGGCAATAGCTTAATAGCACTGAGACTTTAAAGCCCCTGCACACCACAGAGGCCCCTTTCAAAGTCAATGTATAAAATATTTATCTAATTCTTTTTTTTTTTTTTAAAGATTTATTTTATTTGTACCTACAGAACTGGAGTACAGGCCAGAGGCTCAGGGGTGGTGAGAGGCTTCACCAGAGACAGAGTGGGGAGCAGAACAGGCAGATGGACGAAGTACACTGCTGAGGGGAGCAACGGGCGGGTCAGGAAAGGTCTGCTACGCCATGTGGTCACTTCTGGGGCAGGCGGGAATCAAACTCATGCAGAAGTGGCTTTAGTTTCTTAGTGCTGTGCTTTAACCGGCTGCGCCACCAGGGAGGGGCCTATCTAATTCTTTTTTTACTGTTGCCTATGATTTTATATATTGATAGGCTATAATTTTTTTTTTTACATTATTTTGTGCCTTTTTCCATCTCAGTTGTAATTCCTGTGGGCTTTCCACCACCAGGTCAACAGTGTGCCATGACCAGAGTCCAGTGCACTTCCCTCTCCCCCCCATTTTTGATCCCATCCCCCACTCCACCCTCATAAAATGTCTCTTGTATATAGTTGTTCATAATTACTATTATTATTATTATTATTATTTCCCCCTGGTCCTTTATACTCCTGCTATGAGTGAAGCCATCCACTATTTTTCTTTTTCTTTCTGGATTTGGATAACTATAATTTAATCATTCTCCTATGATGCACACTGGATTATTTCCACTTTCCACCACTACAAATAGTGCATTGATACGTGAGCATCCTAGTTCATTCCTTCTGTGAATATACTTGGCTCAAGGGTGAATACTAGGAAGTAGAATGATTGGTCAAAGAGAATATACCCTTTATATTAATAGATTCTGCCATGTGATCCTTCAAAGTGACTGTGCTAGTTTACATGTATCTGGCAACTAAATGGGTTTTCATTGTAGGTTTATTTGGTCTCTTCAGGAAAAAGATGGAATAGAAGCATATACTTGATTTTAAGTTTAAAAGGTTTTCCCAGTGTTTGGGGGAGGGGAGATGGTATCGAAATGTATGCAGGAATTGCAGGTTTAAAACCCCCTTAGCTTCTTTGATTTTAAGAACAAAGAGACTTGGGCTCTCACCCGTGTGTAGACATCTGTGTCTTGAAGGAGAGTGAAAGCAGTAAAGGCAGATTTTGCTCAGTTACATATCTTTGAGCAGGAGATTCTTCCATGCTGGACTGCAAGTATCCAAGCAGCTGAGCTTCTTTGAAGAAAAGTGAAAACACCTACTAGCAAAAGATTCAAGGGTCCTGAAATGTGAAAGACCTGTGTTTCTTACAGAAGGGCTTAGCAGGTGGTGAGGACTAAACAGGCTTTGACGAATGACAGCTGCAGTGCGGCCATGTTCACCCCTACTGAGCTCTTTCGCTGTGCAGTACCTTCTTGGAGAGAATGAGGTTGTTCTGTCATAGCCCTAAGGTGTAAGGGATCTGCGTTTGGGGAACAGCACCTTTGCCAGGCCGGTAAGCCATCCTGAATGGTCTGCATTTCTCAGGAACTTACTTCTAGGTGAGGACCCCCAGTGCTCCTAGCAGTCCACCAGCACCCTACCACCCCAGTCCATTTTTTAGTGCTGAGCTTCTTTGCTTTTAAAGGGATTTTCCTTACACTTCATCATTTGTGTTTACGATTGTGGCTTAGAAGAGAGGGAGGATGCTGAAGAGCCAGAGGCTTTGAGAAAATACATGGGGAAGCAATTTGGAGTCTTCTTTGACTAACTCTCTAATCCTTGGCAATTCCTTTGAATCTGGGCAAAACCTAGAAGGAATATCCTTTGTGTTTCTTTTCCATTTTGTAAGAACAAACTTGTCTCATATTGCTCTTTATTTAATCAAGCGGTTTAGCACATCCATTTCCCTCACAGTGTCTTGCAGCCACATGTAGCCAAATTAATATCCTACAGAACTAATTGAGGGAAGCTCTTTAATGGAATATTCAGATTGAGTTTTCAAGTTGTGAAACTGCATTCAGAACTTTAAAAAGAAGTGGGGGGTGGAGGGAGGGTTGATTCTGCTGCCATTTGACCAATTCTAAAAACGTGACTGCTAGCTATCATTTAAACCAGCCAGCCAGCCAGCTATGAAGAACTTTGCCTTCTGGCCACAAAAGCACATTAACCACAGGTATAAAGAATCAGTTTCCCCCTTAATCTCTTCCCCCCATCCCACCTCCTTTCACTCTTCTTTCCTTTCTTTCAGAAAGGCTTCCATCTTGCCCTCTCTTTGGAGGAGTTTGATTTTGAGCCCGATAGTAGGGCTGTTGTGCAGTCTTGCTCCTGGGGTTTCCTTCTCTACAACCATCTTGTCTGCTGTGCATGTGTGTGAAGAGCAGGGTTGCCAAATTCTGCCGCTCTGAACCAGATGAAGCCTCTAAGCTCCAGCATATCCCACTGTTATCCTCTCTGCAGAGCTTAAGCATTAAAAGGAGAATCATCCAGAACATACATACATATATCTCTCTGTATATACATCTCTCCCCGTGCCTATGATTATTACTTTTTATGTGTGTTCCTTTGTGATGTGCAGATGTCATTGCTATCTCATTGCTCTCGGCTGCCATCCAGAGTTCCCTGGGTGGGTCTTGCCACAAAGCTCTAAACTGAACACTCAGCTTTGGCTTGGGGATGGGGAGTAGTGGCAGGCAGCTTTATTTGGAGCCCTGGAGGAAGGACACTTGCTGTTACCAGGGAATGAGCTGACCTTCCTTTTGTGATGCTGTCAGTTGGAGGTGGAGTCTGCCTGGAGGAGGCTCTGGGTCTTGGTTGCCTGGACAGTGAAGACTGTGTGCCCTCTGGACAGCCGACTGAGTATAACATTTGATAGGTATGTTAAAGGCTCCAGAAATATGTTCTGCGGTGGTGATATCGGCTGTCTTCTGCCCTATGTACGACCTCCTAAACTTTGGAGGCTCTTCATTTCTGGAACTACACCAAGAAACAAATAGTCTAGGCACATACTTTCCCACTCCCCTCCTCTCAGCTTGACTCAGAGCAAGGAGAAAGCACCTGGACAGTGAGTGGGGGAGGCTGAGGAGAGGGATCCAGTCAGGGCAGTAGGCAGACTCGGTGGCCCCAGTTAGGAGTGCTTGGGCTAGGCAGAGGCTCACAGGACTGACTTTGAACTTTATCTCCTCCACTGCTTCGGGACTCCAAGCTTCATCCATGAGAAACCCTACTTTTGGGCTTCCAAGAATAACATTAGGCCTTTCCTCTGGACCACGCATATTCATTCTGACCACTGCAGAGGGAGAGGAGCACTGCTTTCTGAGCCATTGTGCGAAACATCACACAGCTTGGAGACAGTCATTCTCCAGAGTTGGGGTGCATTAAGAACTCTTGAAGAATGTATTTGTTTCTTGGAGTTTCAAAAGCTGTAGTAATTATTCTACAAACAATGGCTGTTTTCTTCTGCTATCCATTTCTCTAGATTTTGCTAACCTATTATATCCAGAACAGTCCAACTTCAAGCCACTGTGACTACAACAGGATATTTAGGAGGTGGGGGTAGGGTGATGGTCACCTGAGGGACCAGTTAGATTTTGCACATCCACTTAGCTCTTCCCCCCAACTTTTAAGAGTTCATTCTAGAGAGTTGTCTGTTAATAGGGAAGGTTAGAGTTACAAAACCTTTCTCTCAGTGAAGTAAGATGTAGAACTATACCTAGCATCTTTGAACTCTTTTCCCACTTTTATGTGTTGTTTCCCCTTTGGTGAATTTTCTAAACAGGCAGCACCGAGGGAGGTTTCTCAGAGTACTCGAAGGCAAAACTCCTAGGAAGAGGGAAGAGAATGGAAAGTGAGCATCAGACGTCGCGTGGGACCTCGCATGGGGCGGCCTCTCTACACACCCAGCAGCCCTTCTGCTGAGTGGTTGGGTGGGGCCTCTGGGATTTACAGCCTGATTTCTTGGTTAAGGATAATTCGAGACATCCAGAAAGAAGGGAGAGGGAGCCAGCTTCTCCAGCCACTGGATGGAACAGTAGGGCCTCGACCGGAGCATTATTAGCATTTGAAAGCCTCTCTGCAGGGGCAGAGAGCTTCCTGGGGTGGGTGCTGGGGCCTGAGTAAGGAGACCCACCGGTGGCTCCACGTGAAATGGGGCTGAGCGTCTGGAGCATAAAGACCACACTGGACCCAAGAATGAGCCCTTTGTGGCTTTGTCCCAGGCTTGAAAACTGTGACCAACCCTCTTTCATTGTTAAGAAAGACTGTTTCTTGGCCACAGCAGAGCTAATAAGTCTAGTCCCCCCACCAGGCAGGGCTGGGGAAGAAAGACACTGCCTCTGGCCAGAAGGTTGTTAGCCTTATGCTCTCAAAACTTTTTTGTGGGATACTTTTCCTTTTTCCTTCCCCCCCCCTCTTATACACACTAGCACCTTTTGCCACATCTCTCTCTCTCTCTTTTTTTTTTTTTTTTAACATTTGTTTGTGTATGCGCACAAGAACTGTGGTACATGCCAGAGGTGCAGGGGATGAGAGGGTTCACCAGAGACAGAGTGGGGAGCAGGACAGGAGGATCTACTGAGACACTGCTGAGGGGAGCAGCTGGCAAGACAGGAGAGGTCTGCTGCGCCATGTGGGTGAGCTCCCTGGCCAGGGATCAAACTTGTGCTGTAGTAGCCATGGATAGTGTCACAGTGCTGCATTTTAACGTGTTGTGCCACCAGGAAGGGCCCTTTTGCCAAATCTTGAGCAGCAACTGGGTCTTTCTGCCTTTCCCATAGGTTTCCTTTCCCAGCTTCCTTACGTGAGCCCCTTCCCAAATTAAGTCTAAAGAATCTTTGAAATTAGTTTAAATAGTTTGTGTTTGCTCAGTACTTATTTTTAAATCATTGTTAATTCTAGTTATTTTTTAAAAATCTTGATTTCTTTCCAGTCTTTCCCCTGCTTCCAGCCTAAGTCCCTGTAAGTTTGAGGTGTATTTCTACAGCCGCCAGCTAGTTGCGGGTGCTGTAGGGACTACCTCTCTTTCTTAAAACCAGAGTGATGGCGCCACCTACTGGCGCTTACTGTTAACTACAGGTTCTGCGGCTTTCCCTATTTTCTGCCAAAGTGATTATAACTCAGGGCAGTATGTAAACTGTATTCCAGCAGAGGGAAAATTACACACACGAGTGAAAAACACGTTCACTAGGCACGCTGTTTGCTGCTTATAAGTGAGCTGAGAAATTGTGGTTGGGGCAGAAGCAAATAAAAATAGGGCCTTGCCAGCTGCAAAGTTAACCAACCTGCCAGAGCAAACAGGGTTTGCCAGAGCTGGCAGGAGACTTTAGCTGATAACAAGACAGAACATTTAATGATATGAATAGGGAAGACTCTCTGCCACCCTCAATTCTCTAGTTCAATCCTGGTGATTTTTTTCAGTATGATATGACTAAACCTTTAACAGCCCTTTAACCCTTATTCATTTCAGCTTCAACAGTGTTAGGTAGATAATATCCATTAGAAATTAATACCATTTGTTTTCACTTAATTATTTTTAAGTTATCAGGTTATCTTCTACTGTATAGTAAGTAACACAAATTTTCCACTTAATTTCGTTATTTAGTGTAGTTACATGACGGTTCCTTTTAAAGTGAGGTTAGGTTTTAAAAAATGAATCACTTTTGGGGGAAAATACCCACAGGTGATGGCATACAAGAAGTGTTTGAGCAGAATGGAAATCCTGTTTAGTTTTATGAGTTGAAAGGCATTCCTTGTCCTCCAGCCTCCCTGTGGACTTCTGGCCAGTGAATCCTCAATAAAGCACTTTATTCTTGGCAGACCTGAACCCTTGAAGCAGTGATGGTGCTGGGGAAGTGAAGCTAAGGCCAAAGTCTCTGGATTTGCCAGGCGAAGCAAACACCCACACCCGTACCTGTTCTTTTCTACTGAAGGCTGGCAGAATTGGCGAGTAGGATCATGTTTGGTTTGGGGTCAATAGCTCCGTCCTAGTAAATGTTCTCTGTCCTCCTTCACAGCGGCTGCCTCAGAAGCCAGGGCGCCTCCCAGCCTGGGCCTCTCAGTTCTCAGGTTGGGTTTCATCCAGTCCTGGATGCAGGGGCTCAAACACTGACAATCTCCTTTCTCTCCCACAGAGAACACCTTCTGCAGTGGGGATCATGTGTCTTGGCATAGCCCTTTGGATAACAGTGAATCGAGAATTCAGCACATGCTGCTAACAGAGGACCCACAGATGCAACCAGTGCAGACGCCCTTTGGGGTAGTTACTTTCCTGCAGGTGAGACTCAGGCTAGACATTGACTCAGGCTTCTCTGCAGGTGAAACCCTAGTAGCATAGGAGGGTTTGGGGAGGGGGGGGAGTAAAGGAAAGGAAGATTCCATTTGGCCTTCTCCCATTTTCTGTTCCCTCTGCTAGTTTGTCAGATTCAGATTTAATGTGCTGAGACTGGAGAAGGAAAAGGGAAGAGGCTATTTGGGTAGCAGATAGTAGCTACAACTGAAATAGAGTATTTCCGTGAACTAGTAAAGACTGAGAGCCGATGCCCAGTCCTCCCAGCAGGAAGGACTTGGACTGGACTTGCCCTCACCTGGAAGGGGTGTGCATGTGCCCCTCACCTGGGCTTGCTTTCCATCAGATGGGGTCCCAGTGAAGGTTCAGTTATGTCTCTTGGTAACTTACATAAAGAGCTCAGCTCCTAATAAGGAAGGAAGCTTCTTTGCAAGCTCTTGGGGCCTTCAGCCATTGTTCTGAGCTTAAAGGATCTCAAAATCTTCACTGTTTACATTCCTCAGGATCTTAGACTGGGTGGGAACATCTCCTTGGCCCTCCTCTTTTTCCAGGGATGTGAGATGGGCAACCATCCTGAGTTGGTTGACTCAGGCCCTGATTTTCTCCCCTGTAGCCTGTGGCTGGACTTTGTGTCAACCAGAGGCCTGACCGCCATAGCAGAGGAAGGGCAGGTCTCAGTGCATTGTGAGCCACTCCACCTCCTAGCCAGGCAGCCATTCCCTCCTAAGGAGACCATCCCACTTTGGACATACCAGCCCCTGAGCACAGATCCTGCCAGTGGTCCCCTGACTTGAGGTGCTTAACATGACCCTGAGAGGCTGGGCTCTTGGGAGGAATGTGCATTAACACACCTGGCGTTGTCTCCTGGCCTCAGATTGTTGGTGTCTGTACTGAGGAGCTCCACGCAGCCCAGCAGTGGAATGGGCAGGGCATCCTGGAGCTGCTGCGAACAGTGCCCGTGTGAGTACCCCTGCCCTATGAGGTGGGGGCTGGGTTACGTGGGGGTGGGGCTCCCTACTTCTCCCATGTGTGGGCTCCCCCTTTCATTGCTTCTAAAGCATTGGTTTTTCACATCAGGGCTTCCTGAGGACTCGCTCCCTGATGGTCCCTGACTACAAACCATTCCCCTGCATTCTAGGCCTGGAGCAGCAAACAGGACAGGCTGTAGATCCAGGCCATCAGCCGCAGGCCCTCATTTACCACCCTGTCCCCTTTCCTTGTCCACAGTGCTGGCGGCCCCTGGCTGATAACTGACATGCGGAGGGGAGAGACCATATTTGAGATCGATCCACACCTGCAAGTATGTCTTGAGTGAGGAAAACCTTTCTAGCACTCTGTGCCTAGGCCTCTTCCAAATAACACTGGCTTTCATCCTGGGAAAACGGAGGAGCTTTATTTGTGAGTGAGTAGAAATATGGCATGATTTGGAACTTGTCCCTGAATTCCACAGAGTACTTAAGAGAGCAAAGATTTCAGGCCAGGAAAACTTATCTTAGACACATGTGCTTTGCATTTAAAAAGGATGAATTTTATGGTATGCAATTCATATATCAGTAAACCTGACTTTAAAAAAAATTAGATAAGTAGTAACTAAAGAAAATCAATATAATGTATAGATATTGTTTGTCCAGTCTTCATCCTCCCACTTCCTCCTCCTTTAAAAAACAAAACAAAACAGACTTTCCTTCAGGGAGCCACCCTGCACAACTACCGTAACCTTGTAACAGACAGACTAGGTGATACTGATGTCACTGCTCTACTATGGGTGAATCTTGATAGGTCTAGTGGTCACATGCCCCTTTCAGATACCAGGTTCCTGTCCCAGGCAGGCTGGCTTCCTTCATGTATAAGGACGTCTCTGTACACACAGGCCTGCAACTGCCCACCACTGTGGCCAGAGTGTGCCAAGTTACACTGTCATCTTTGTTGTTGTTGTTTTTTCCCAAAAGAAGCAGTCTTTTGGCACGCAGGTGAATGTTGAAAGTTACATAGACTGTAACTTCCTTTCTTTTGTACTGCTCATGAAGCAAGAACAGCAGATAGCTCATAACGTGCCTGGCATGTGTCTGCCTCCTACTTCCCAACGCCCCTACCAGTCACATGCTTTCAGCTCCTCACAGTCTGGTAGACCACAGCACGGAGCTGTGTGTCCTCTGGAAGGGAGGAGAGATGGCAGAGAAGTAATAGATGGACACGAAGCCAGCAGTTTCTGGTTTCTTCACTGCAGACCTGTGAGTTCTTGGGCAGAAAACCCTACTCATTCATAGATGATGCTCCTCTATTTTCTTAGCACCTTTAACACTGAAGCTTACAGTTGCTCTCAGGATCCTCTGTTATCTCTACTTTAAATTGACTTCCTTGTAGATTCTGCCTATGCAGGAACCAGGAACTGTGAAGGCTGTGCTTCCCTAATCCCTTTTTCTGCAGCCACACGAGATCCAGCACTGGGCTCTGTGGGTTCTTTGGCCCCTGTCATAAGTGACAAATAATAAGAAAGACCTGGTCCTTTGACCAGGTAGGGTAAGCAACTCATCCTTCCTTAACATGTGGAGAACAGTTGTCTTCCCTAGCCATTAAATGTCCCTGGTTGTCTTTAAAGCCAGCAGATGTGCCTCAGAGAAAGCTCAGCTTTCTTTTCTGGTGATTCTGGACCAAGAGGGGCACTCCTTGTAATTGCTTGTGCTTTCTGGGGCCTGCTTGCGGCCAGTTTATTTTAGGACTGGCTCCTGTTCCTTTGATCCTACCTCAACTCCTAGCCTGCCTGCTATGTTCCTAAGTGAGTTCCTTGACTTACCTGGGTCTTAACTCTTTGTTACTTATAAAGAAAATGCATTGAACTATTGAACCAAAAGGTGTTGTCAGCTCTTAGGGGCCTCAGGGGGCCGATGGAGCTAAAAGGGCTCATGCTCTCCCCTAAGCAAAACAGGGCTCACACACTCTTGCCTCGAGCATGAGGATTGTCATCAGCCTTCCCCTGTCTGCTCTGATCCCCATCTTTGGACAGGCTGATGATTGTATTGGAAAGGAGGAGAGTGTGATTGAAGGGAAGGAGGCATCCAGGGAAGGGCCACCTGCTGACTGGTTTTCAGCTGTAAGGACCTCACATAAGCTTGCCTTATGCTTCCCTAGAAAGGCTCCCAGGCCAGTTTGGTTCCTGTGGAGGCCTTGGTGAGAGTGAGATCGACACGGAGGTTCACTCGGGAGCTCTGTTTGGCTCACATGACTGTTTATGAACAGGATTGCTGAAGCCTTCCTGATGACCTGTAATCCAAAGCCCAGCATCATGGAACTGTTAATCAGAAATCCCAGGGATGTTTGGGTACAACTCTTCCTTGAGGCCATTTGGAGAGTATTTGGAGTTAGCAGTGCCAAGACCTGCACAAAGACAGGGCCTCGGGCCTCTGGTGGGGTCTACAGATGGTCGCTGCCCTCCAGAGTCCTTTGCCAAACAAGTGAGTCCTGTCCTTCTCTGTGGTGGTGCTTTACTGTGCACCCACACCCTCTGCTGTTGGACGAGGAAACTGCAGTGTGGCCTCTCCTGCCTGTGGCAGGCTTCACCCTGGCCTCTGTAGCAGAAGCTGAGGGTTCTTCCTGGATGACCAGGGAGGAAAGGAATAGACTAAGCAGTTCCTGACTATCTGTCATATCGACTCCACAGAACAACGTGGAGTGGGCAAGGTGGGGTCTCTGAAATAAGTGTGATGGTCATTGTACTGGAATGTTGATGACCTAGGGGAAACTTCCCTTTGGGACTTTTAAGTCTTCCTGGCTTCCTTTAATACCTGGCCGCCCTGGAGGAATTCACTAGCTGGCATCAAAGCAGGACAGGATGAAATCAGAGAGCGTGTTCTTCCAGCCCTTGTCCTGTGCACAGAACCTCCAGGGCTCAGTAAATACTAGAAAGGTGGTCACTGGGATGTCAGTGGTGACCTTGAGCCACTGGTTCGCTGAAGGAACTCTGGCTCTTTGGTTCTTTCCAAGCAGGAAAGAGTTGACAAAGGCATTGAGACGGACGGCTCCAACCTGAGTGGTGTCAGTGCCAAGTGCGCCTGGGATGACCTGAGCCGACCCCCGGAGGATGACGAGGACAGCCGCAGCATCTGTATTGGCACACAGCCCCGGCGGCTGTCTGGCAAAGGTAGGAGCGATCACCCTGCCTTCCTCCCCGTTCCTCAGGCCTGGTTTTCAGACTCTCTAGGATGGGTCTCTGACAAAAACACCCCATTCAGTAGTTTATTTCCTGGCATGATTTTAAACAGCAAGTGTGATCTTCCAGCAGGGTGGAATTAGAGGCGCTTTATTGGCCCATTTAGCCTGTGTTTCCTGTGTGTATTTCAAATACACCACCAGCAGCGACCATTGTGTTTTAGATTTGCCCCTTGTAATCTGAGGTCATGGAGGTGAGTGGAAGCCATAGAACAGTTGCAGGAAAAGACCATAGTCCACCCAAGTGCAAGAGAACGAACATTGGCCACCCACGGAATTGACACAGAGCCCAGCTCTGGCCTGAAAGCCCAGACCCAAGGATAACTCTGGCCTCAGGCCTTAAACAAGAGAGACCTAAGTATGAGGCCAGTTTACTTGCAACTTCCCAGCCGCACTGCAGACAGAATGTAAGGGGGGGCCTCCCTGGTACCCTAGGGCTTAAATCTCAGGGTTATCACCTCTACAGACTGAGTTCACTTAGCCAGGGTGCTGACACACATATGGCGCAGCAGACCTCTCCTGTCTGGTTTGCTGCTCCCTTCAGCAGTGTGTTTCAGTAAATTCGCCTGCTCTGATCCCTATTCTGTCTCTGGTGATCTTTGCACCCCATTCACCTCTGGCCTACACCCCAGTTCTTCTACAC
Organism: Condylura cristata; assembly: GCF_000260355.1. Taxonomy (NCBI): domain Eukaryota; kingdom Metazoa; phylum Chordata; class Mammalia; order Eulipotyphla; family Talpidae; genus Condylura; species Condylura cristata. Next base: position 16,710,882 of record NW_004567112.1, on the reverse strand, counting down.
AAAAATAAATAAAATTTAAATTTTTAAGAAATAAATAAATAAAATGTAAGGGGCTGTAGGCAGAGTGTTTGTACCTACTGCATTCTGGTGGGACTTTGGAAAAGGAGGGTACGATTCTCCTGCCGGAAGCTCACCTTGCTGGTCTTGGCTATAGAAACAGTTGTGGTTTTTAGAACAGGACGTTCCTTATTAATTGCAAAAAAAAAGCAGGCATGTGCATGAGTTTATAGCTTCTTTTTCTATTTCCTTTCTCTATTCTACTTTTTATTTTTTTGAAGAATAGTATAACTGTAAACCTGAATGAAACACCTGTATGTGCGATAGCACTTACAAAAGGCTTTCTCTTTCCATAAAGAACAATTTAAACTTAGTGGAACTTAGTGAAAGTATCTATCCCTCTCTTTCCTGCTTGGTCTAATGTGTTTCAAGACCTTAGGAGGTTCAGACAGAAAGTATACAGTTAATAGAAGCATTCAGTTGCTTTTGACCAAATAAATAACTTAAGGAGGAATTTGTGGTCTTCTTCAAAATTTCAGCCATTATTGGTTGGTTTTTTGTTGTTTTTTTTTTTTTTTTGAGATTTATTTATTTATGCATACAGAACTGGGGTACAGGCCAGAGTTGCAGGAGTGGTGAGGGGACTCACCAGAGACAGAGAGGGTAGCCGAACAGGCAGATCGACGAAGTACACTGCTGAGGGGAGCAGCGGGCGGGTCGAGAGGTCTGCCCGCGCCATGTGGGTCACTTGCACTGAAGTGGCTAGGGCTGCAGCCAGCTTGCGGTGCTGCACCTTAACAGTTGCACCACCAGGGAGGGCCCATTGGTGGGTGTTTTTTAAAAGTAACAAGTGAAGCAGTTAGAAAAGTTAGTAATCATCTCTGTCATCTACTTTTAAGTACACCCTTTGAACAGTCAAAGTTAATTTGCTTTTTTTGTTTGTTTATAGCAGTAGTCTTAGCTCAGATCTCAATATAGGGGGTCCATTTAGTAAAATTCACCTCACACGTGAGCAAAACACCTCGCAAAGAACTAGTGCTACCAACAGACTTCTCCTTCACATTCTGGTTCTTGCCAGACCCTTGGAGTGGCAGGGTTCTCAGGGCCAAGGTGGGAGATCACTCTGATACCCCACTGACCCAGCCCAAGAGAAAGGGTGACAGATCCAGATATCTGTTGCCCATGCAGAACCTAGAAATTTATGTTAAGAGACACCTACCCATTCTTACAATCCTTCTTTGCTTCCACTTCAGTTGACGTGTCCTGGGTGGTCTCTGGCAGTGGCAAAGGCCTTGTCATTCACTGTTTGCAGCCCTATTAAGGATCAGCTTTAGGCCTGTGACAAAGGAAGGGCAGTGGAGTGCACTCTGCTGAAGTCTGGAGGCCGCCCCTTGTCTTCTACAAGCACCATGCTCTTTAGGCCTAAAGATTCTGGAGAGCACATTCCCTCATCTGCCCTGTCTCCTTACCCTGCATGCACTCAGACTTCATGACTGATACCTGGAGTGGAGAATGGCCTTCATTAGGGGTCTTTCCCCTACGCACACCTGTACAGCCAGATTCCAAGGGTAGGGCCACGGGATGCTAGGAGCCCAAAGGGCCATTAAGCACCTTGGTGGTGTCGTTGCAGACACAGAGCAGATCCGGGAGACCCTGAGGAGAGGACTTGAGATCAACAGCAAACCTGTCCTTCCACCAATCAACTCTCAGCGTCAGAACGGCCTCACCCATGACCGGGCCCCGTAAGTTCCTCACACACAGGAGGGGTTAGTACAGTTCCTGACATCAGTGTCCCAGATCTGGGATGGGGTCAGTTTTGTCCTGACAAGCCTGTCCCTGTGGCCTGCATGAGTGAGAACAATGCCCGGAGCCGTTGCTGGATGGGCCTACGGATTCTGTAGTTCACAGATCTGTGGGTCATAGGAAGGGGCCGCAGAGAGGACCTGGTAGACCAGGCATATAAACACCAGTAAATATTTATATGGGTTGTATGAGTAGATGGGAGGCTGAGTTGGGGCAAAATCTGACTTGGGTCCTCCCAGCCTTGTGGGAGCCCATTGTGCTGAGCACAGTTCCCCTTCTTATCTTGGCCTCAGCCAGAGTTGCCCTTCCTTCCTTCCTGGAGCCTGGTCTCCGGCCGATAGCTGCAACCCCAGGGCCTCTCTGTCTGGCCAGCCCCATACTGGATGCCTGGAGCTGAGGCCCTTCTTCCTGCCTTGGTTCTATGGGGCCCAAGGAAGGGGGGAAGTCCTTTTGCAGGCTTCTGCTGCCTGTTCAGGGCCTCCTGTAGCCCTCGGGAGAGACTGGCCACCCAGAGGTCAGAGCCCTTTCCTGTTGACCTCTCTTCCGCTAATGGTGGGCATGGCTAAAGCTGGGCTCCCTCCTCTGCCCTCAGTACTAGCGCAGCTCTAGGGAATAGTTGCTGGCAGTGGATGCATAGGAGCTGGCAGCCCAGAGCAGGAACCATGTCTGCCAGGGAGGAAGTTGCTGTGTCCTGGCCTGAAAGGGAGGCAGACGGTCCTGCAAGACTAGGGTGACCTATCCTTCCTCTCAGAAGTCTAGTACACACTTGCTGTGACAGGCTTAGGACTCGGGGGGCTCAGGGATGTAGGTTCTCCCTTTGGGGGGGGGTGCATGAACCGGAACAACAAATGAATTAATTGGCCTGAACCTGCTGTAGATGCAATTTGTCCAAAATAGTTACTGTGTTGAATTCTAGCTCCAGTTGGCTCACCTCATGATTCCCAGAAGTGGTCATAATTTAATGTACAACAGAAAAAATAAGTCATCACGATCCAGTTGGAGAGAGTCTCTTGGAAGAGGAAGAATGTAAGACATGGATCTTGAAGGACTCCTAGAATTTTAACAAGTTGGGGGCAAGAGCTGAAGAAGCCGGAATGGGGGAGACCTGGCTAGTTAAAGTTGAGATAGTAAACTGTGAGCAGACTGTGGCGTGGGGAGAGTTATACTGGGAAGAAGGCTGCCTCAGTGGCTCCCGTAGTGGGCCTGATGCTGGAACCACGAGGATTGAGTTTGGTAAGAACCTGGAGAGCCCACTGCCACCTCTGAGTGGCTTTCAACTCTGGCCAGTGGGTTTCTCCAGCCACTGGAGTAACTTGAGGCACCATGATCTTCCCCTGGCAGCTTCACAGCATAGTCAGGCTGATCAAAGGCCATGTGAAAACTCTCATGAAGTCTGGACCCTGCCCCACGTATGAACTTGGCATCTTCTGAGCCTTGTTGGTACTGTTGGGAGACTGGCGAGGTATGTGAAGGCTTAAGGACACATCAGACTGTAACACATAAACAGGCTCAGTCCAGATGCCCCTCCCTGCTATGGAACGTGTAGGTTTTAAGCAGAAGGGTAGACTCCTATTGAGATACACCCAGCTTGCTCCTCTTATGTATCTGGCACAGGCCTGCAATCTCATTCCCTTTCTGGGGTATACTTCCAACTCCTGTATCCCCAGGCCTTGCAAAGGGGGCACAAAGCTTTGACTGAGCCCCTTCCCACTGGGCAGTGGGGCATCAAATGTGGCCCAAGGACTGTCTGTAGACTTAAGGCTGAGGCTGTAGCTTTCACCCTGTGGCCCAAATTGGTTGAGATGGGTGAGAACAGATGGGTGAGGTACCAGCTCCAGGATCATCTCCCCTCCTTGTAGTCAGGTCTCTGAAGTGCCAGAATCTGCAGTCTGGAGGAGTCAGAACATCTCTTCTGATGTTCTCAGTGCTGGTTACCAGTGTGTTAGCAATGGTTGAGGAATGGGTTCCTCCTTCTTTTGCCAAGAGCAATTTCCAACACATTCCTCAAGTCTCAAGATTCCAGCTCCCTGTTCTGTTATCTCAGGATTGATGGTGATGGACTCAGTTCAGATTAGCAAGCGCAATTGTAATATCTGTGCTGCCCACTCTGGGACCTGACCCCATTTCAGATAAACCACATGGATTGCACTTGAGAAAGCCAACCCAAAATGTGCTGGCAGCAGTGTTTGCCCTGCTCCCAGAGGGGCGGCAGCGGCACAGCCTTATTGTGTCTGCATGTCTGATTTCTCTTTAGTCAGGCTTTCTGGGCCGCAGTGATCTGATGCATTGGTCTTCATGGGCCTGAATGTGGCCTGAGGAGGCTGCAGTTGAGAAACACTGATAAAGTCTGGCATTAGCAGCTGGGTTCTGGCCTACTTGGGGGGGGTGCTAGGTACTTGTTCTTTTCACACCTCAGAAGCAACTAACACTTATATGTAGTGCTTCCCATGTGCCAGGTAATGTTTTGAGTGCTTTATGCTACATTAATTTAGTTTATCCTCATAGCTACTCTAGGAAATGGATGATTTTATTAGCCTCCTTTTATGAAAAGGAAATTGAGGTACAGAGAGGCAAATAAGTGATTTAGTTAAAGTTAGAAAAGGGTTGTGCTTAGGACAGTCTTTCAACTGTTCACACGTGGTGTGACCTTTCTTCCCCCATCCGTGGAGACTCCATGAGGGTCACACAAGACTGTCTCCGAGGGAGTAATGACCCTCTTTGGTGGACTTCATCTAATTAGTTGGAACATGAACAGAGAGACCTCTCACGTGATACCATGGACAAAGCTAAAGACCCATGTTGGAAGCTTGCTGTGCAAATTTAACTCTTGACGAGGACATGCCCTAGCCTGGTACTTCCAAATCCCACAGATAATGAGCTATGGCATAATTGGCTCATTTACACCAGAATTACCTTTTGACAGAAGGCCCTGTTGTTTTCATATTCAGGAACAAAACCAGCCCTATCTCTGCCCTGCACACACACCCCTCTCCCCAACACACCTTCCCAACACCTCCACCTTAGGTTTAGGGGTGGGTTTTTTTTCTCTTTCTTTCTTGAGGTCACACTTCCTGCTTCCCAGAAAGGCAGGCCCCTCTGGGTAACCTGCTCCGCTCCCACTGCCTTTGCCAGCTCTCCTCCCTGCCGCCTTCCCGGAAGGAGTGTCCTTGGCCCTCTTTGGGGCTGCTTCCAGTGTTTCACAACCCTTGCATTTCAGCCATGAAATTCGTATCTGGCTTTTCCCAAGATGATCAGTTGAGAAAAGCTTGCTGGCGCCTCCCTTTCCACTGCCTGCCTGAATGAGTTCAGAAGCTTAGGAAGCAACTCCTTGGTGCCACTGAAGACAGCCTAGCCTAAGACTGGACTTCTGCTAGTTGGAGGGTCCCAGCGGGGAAGTCACTGGCATCCTTTCTGTCTGCGGTGGCATGGACCAGTCTCTGGGGTCTGAGCTTGGCTCTGGCCTCTTCGAGTGATGTGGGGGATGTATCCGATCATCGGGTGCTCTCAGGGCGGCGGGCACGTCTTTGCACTGTTGGTGTGTGCGGGGAGCCTGCCGCAGAGTTGCAGGACCTCCTCCTGTCTGCACCAGCGGCTCACTGCCTGAGCAGCTCTGGGAGCGCTCTGGGCCGCAGACCCTCCCCAGAGCAGGGCAGCACTCACGCATGTGTGCGTACATGCGCTGGGGGGAGCGTTCCTGGCTGTGGGGGAAGTGCGGTGTAGATAGAGCCTTGAGAAGTCAGCTGATCGTTCATTATTGCTGAGCCAAGTTTTTTGGTCTGGAATTGTACCAACAGCTTTTAAGACTTTTCTTTTCATCTTAATTTCCCAGAGATAAGGTTTTATAGCATGGATTCTCCTGTTGTGACAGTCCCAGCTGCACTCCTGCCCCTGACCCACACATGTTACTCACATCTGTTTCTCTCCACTTTTATTAAGAGTGTCTCTGCCTCCATCTGTTTGGCCCTTTGGATAGGGTGGCTTTGCCTCTTCTGTTCCCATCTTGATAGCTTGTGACTGCTCACGGAGTCATCCTTTCAAGAAAATTGTGTTTTGTTTTGGTTTACTCAGCCTACAAGGCTCAGAAAGAGTAACTAGAAAAAGAAAGCATCTAGCTTGCATCCAGTGAACTGGGGGAAGGAAGGTGAGTTTTCACCTGGGAGGACAGCTGGGCTGCTCTGGCCCACAGAGCCATCTTTGGGGACCCCGCTCGAAGAGCCCTGTGGCGTCCAGGGAGCCGCCAGCCTGGAGCATGAATCTATCTCACTGGCTTCCCTCACCACTCCCACGCTGGGGAAATACTGTTGTTTTCACTGGAGAGAAAACCCAGAAAGAAACAGCCCCGTTCTCGAGGCCCCAGAAGGCTCTGCAGGGCTGATGGGGGGAGGGCTCAGGCCTCAGCTCCCCACTTCCCCTTGTCTGCCTCACGTGACCCGCATTGGTCATACTAAGTGCCAGTCTTGATGTGCCATTCTCAGAAATAGACCTTTGAAGGGGCAGAACAAGGGGCTCCACAGCAGCTCCGGCACGGGCCAGTTTCTGTTTGAACTGTGTCCTCGCGCCACTTCCCCAAAGAGTTGAAGCCATGGCCACTGTTCACTCTCCAGCCTCAGAGTTCATGGCCAGCACTTTGAATTCTCAGTCTGGACTGTATTTTACTTCCTTGAGTTGCACAATCAGGAGTATTTTTATCACCTATCCTTGATCCTCGGTGTCACCCAAACTTCAGTAGTGAGTCACTTCTCCAGGGAAGGGGAAGGGAAGGCTCAAAGGTGAGAGCTGGAAAGAAGAAGTGACTCAGCGTCTCAGAAAATGGAAAGCCAAGGACTTCACCTAAAGTGGGCTCCTTCAGGAAAGCAGGGGTTCTAGTCTCCCATCCAAGTCAGAGAGCAAGACCTGGATGAAGGTCTTGCTGTCCCGAAGTTAGTGTTTGATCAAGGAATCCCCTAATCGTAACGCAGGTTTTACTTACCCCTGTCTTCTTCAGCCACTCACTGTCCCCCTGTTCCAGCATCATATGCCATTTTTGAGACATGTACAGTGACAAGATTGCCTTTTATTCTTGGTTATTGCTATTTACCAATAAACTTATGTGGCCTTTTACTCCTGGTATAGTCCCTACCAGAGGATTTGTCTTGTGATACCACTGATTTGCCAAGGAGATACAGCCCTGGGCTTGCAATAACTGTGGAGGTGAGCCTGTGCCCTCACAACCCCACTCCCCAGCCCACCCCACTCCTTGTCCCACTCCTGCCCTGAAGGGAGCCCTGCAATTGGTTCTTTCTCTGGAAAGTTCAGAGCCTTTGTCAGCAATCTGAAAGCAAAGGAATAATCTCCCAGGCTTGGGGCAGAAGCTGAAGGTTAGACTGGGCTCAGCAGGCCAAACCAACTTCACTTCTGAATAGTTTCCAACTCTGATGCACTGGTTCCTGTTCCTGGGCGTCCCCAAGGAAAAGGCACTGAGTTGCTTGGCCAATACAGACGTCACCATTGTCACAGGATGGGGTTGTGGCTGAAAAATCAGCAGCTAGGCTCCTCTGATAGCATGCCCTTACGCAAAAACGGAAAAATTAATAAGAGACCAGGGTTGAGTGGAAGCATGAATGAAGTTCTCTTAGTCTATAAAGCATGGGTTGAAGGAACGGGAGCATGTACTGTAAGCTGTGCAGTACTGGAAATCAGGTATCTTTTTTTTTTTTTTAAGATTTTTATTTATTTGTGCATACAGAACTGGGGTACAGGCCAGAGGCTCAGGGGCGGCGAGAGGCTTCACCAGAGACAGAGTGGGGAACAGAACAGGCAGATTGACGAAGTACACTGCTGAGGGGAACAGCGGGCGGGTCAGGAGAGGTCTGCCACGCCATGTGGTCACCTCCGGGGCAGGCGGGAATCGAACTCATGCGGAAGCGGCTTTAGATTCTCAGTGCTGTGCTTTAACCCGCTGCACCACCAGGGAGGGCCCTCAGGTATCTTTTTTTGATGCTGGAAGGAAAGGGTGTTTTTTGATTTGTGAAGTCATTTTATCCAGTGGGAAGTATAAATACAGAATGTGTTATGTAGATAGGACTTTGAATTATTGGCAAATTCAGATCCATTTCTAAATAACCAAGATGTACCTCTCACCTATCCCATAAATGGCCCCTCAGTGCTCACAGTCCAGGAAGAAATCCTCAACTAGATACCATCTTGTGCCAGCCCCTGTCTTGTGAGCTACTGTCCTCTCCACTTTACAAGTTAGAATACAGAGGTTTACCTAGGTTGTATAACTTACCTTAGCGTCGCTAAGCTGAGAATAAGTATTAGAACCAAAATTGAAGTGGTAGGTGGTTTGACTCCAGATCTGGGCCTCTTCACCACAGACTCAATTCATAGGCAAAAATAACTGGAACGAGAGCCTTGGAAACTAACACGGCATTGCATGGGGGGAGCTGATGGTCTGTTTGCCTGGAGCCCTGTGGCAGGCTGGAGGGAACCGCTTGGATGAGAGAAGTATGCTAAAAACTAAGTGAAATCTGCAGAGGATATGCTCCATCAAAATGAATGAGGAAGACATATATGGGGTACAGAATGGGGCCCAGCATCAGAAAAAGGCAAGGGGGATCACCAGAGTGAGGGCGGAAAGCAGGTCCAAATGGCAGCAGCGCAGTCAGAGTGGAAGGCAGTGCAGTTGGAGCGGGTTGGGAGGATTCTCAGAGAAACGCCGTTAAGAAGTCAAATTGATTGGTGCTTGGTACATTTGAATGTCTTGAGAAAATACGTAGGCCATTGGAAGTTAGTTTAGGATTGAATTAGTTATACACATAGAAAACTTTTAACACAAGGGAAATAGAAATTTACACCAAAAAGGAAAATAAACCATTTATACTCTGTGGCTTCATTCTAAATAGCATTAGTGTAGTCCTTGTAATGTAGACAATACTGAACCGGACTTTTATCTTGGGAGGATGGGAAGGTGGGAGGATGGGATGGATGAGCATTAAAAATTCCTCTTCCATAATGGGAAGACAGCAAGCAAAGCCTGGGAGGGGAGTACTGGGAAGTAGGCAGTAAAGTGTATTAGAACTACTGAGGCAAAATACTGAAGGAACAGCGAGCAGAGATGAAAATGGTTTTCTCTAAGGAAGGGAGAGGGAAAATTGCTGACTACTGTAATGAACCTTTTAGAACTATTTGACTCAAAATTTTTAAAAAGGGTAGTGAAAGTAATTCAGAAGTGATTTAGTTGGAGCTTGCCAGCTCAGTAAAAAAAAGAACAAAAAAAAAAAGACAACACATCCCAGGTAAAAATCACAAAACTGGAGCCCAGCGAGCCCTGGTCATGCAGAGGAACGTCGGCTTCACAGACCATGACCTGAAGGTGAGTGGCCGATGACTGTCCCCCAGGGCACTGGAAGCTGGGTCAGGGCAGCGGAGGCGAGGAGGTGCACTTAGCTGGCCAGCTCACGGGGCTCTCAGACGGGTGCCAGTCAGGGTCCCAGAGGGAGGCTTCCTCACGACCTTCTTGGGGAGTTACTGTGTGTTAGGTGAAGCGTGGGGGTCATGGGCCTGGGGCTCCATGGCCCAGGTTGGAGGACGATGACTTGTGCACATGAGGCCAATTTGTTTGCCCTTTTGGTCCTCAGAGTCTTCAAAACACTGACATTTTACGAATTCCTAATCTGAGATTGTAGCATATTATATCCAGTCCTTCCCATATCCACTTTTCTACAGCTGTCCTTTAAATCAATATTCCACTGAATGCTCTCTGGGGAACCCTGCCCTGACTTCAAAGATGTAGTTGTTTTAAGAGTTTAGGGAAAAAATAAATGTGTCTTCATGCTCTTAAAACCCCAGAAGGAACGACTACAGAGGCTCTTATGGAGATATATTATTTATGCTTTAGCTGGTGTCAGAAGAACCTGTGGGCTTTGTGTCTGCCTTGTATTTGCTGGTTATATGGCCATTAGCTAGTTATTTAAGTCTCTGAATTCATCTTCATCTGTAAAATGGGAAAAATTATGCCTGTTTATAGGACTGTTACAGAAATAAAAGGAAGCAAAGTATATAACGAATTTAGCATAAGCCCTGGTACATAGATAGCTACACTCAGTGAAAGGCACCACTTTTTTTTTTTTAATTTTTAAATATTTATTTATATATATAATTTTCATTACTGCTCGTTTTTGAATTGTACACTTTTTTTTTGATGCTCATTTTTTTTTCAGTTTTTTTTTATTAAAAAGTTTATTTTTACATCATTTTGCACATTTTTTTTTTCATCTTAATTGTAATCCCCACGGGTTTCCCATCACCAAATCACCCCTGTGCCACCACCATAGTCCCGTGCATTTCCCTCCCTTCCCCCCCCCGTTTTTGGTCCCATTCCCCACTCCACCCCCACAGAATGTCTCTGGTCCATGGTTGTTCATTATTTTTGTTAGTTTCTCGCCTGGTCCATTATACTCCTGCTTTTTTTTTTTTTTTAAGATTGATTTTTATTTGAGCCCTCCCTGCTGAAGCAGTGGGTTAAAGCTCAGTACTATGAAGCTTTCCTACTCCCTGCGCCTCTGGCCTATACCTCAGTTCTGTATGCACAAATAAATAAATCTTTAAAAATATTATTTCTACTTACTTACACATACAAGAACTGTGTGGGCCAGAGGTGTGGGGAATGAGAGGATTCACCAGAGACAGTGGGGTGCAGAACAGACAGAGCTACTGAAACGCTGCTGAGAGGAGCAGTGGGCGAGACAGGTCTGCTGCGCCATGTGGGTCAGCTCCCTGGCTGGGGATCTAACTCATGCTGCAGTGGCTGGTGATACCTTGATCGCAACAGGGAAGCCCCAAAAGACATCCCTTAATATTATTATGAATATGTACCCTGAAAACAAAAGGGGGCATAATACCTTCAGGTACCAGTATAGGTACACAGAGATATTATACATAACACCGTTTTTTTTTTTTTTTTTAAATTAATTTGAACACAAGCTGGATAGAGAAGTACATTATACCAGCATAGATTTAGATTTTAAGGCACAGGGTCAAGAAATACTGAAACTCAAGAACAACTGAAACTTGTAAAAAGTTCTATGACTGACAAAAAAAAAAAAAGGCTTTTTAAAATTTCTTTTTGAGGCCCTCCCTGGTGGTGCAGCGGGTTAAAGCACTGCACTAAGAAACTAAAGCCACTTCCGCATGAGTTTGATTCCTGCCTGCCCCGGAGGCGACCACATGGCGAGGCAGACCTCTCCTGACCCGCCCGCTGCTCCCCTCAGCAGTGTACTTCGTCGTCGATCTGCCTGTTCTGCTTCCCGCTCTGTCTCTGGTGAATCCTCTCACCCTCCGCATCTCTGGCCTGTACCCCAGTTCTGTACAAATAAATAAATAAATCTTTAAAAAAAAAATTTCTTTTTGAAACAAGAGCACAACCTATGCCCCTTTGCTTGGACAGAGTAATGTTAATGAGAAGCAGTGAGAAATTCAACATGTATTTGAGTTCTGTTGTGCTTCCATTTCAAAAAGAATGGTTATCAGACTAAAAAGGGTCCCTCAGGCTCTGATAAGAGAATTGAAGCCTTGATTTCAGATCTGGTCCACATGTGACCCAGAATACCAGGTTAATTGGCAAATGAGACTTACGAAGCTAGTGTCAGTAATCTTCGAGGGAGCGGGAGGGAGGTGTTGGCAGACTGAAAGCACTAAAAAGTTCCAAGATGCCAAGAGTATCTTGCACCCTCTAGATTAGTGAACTTGGTATCGACTCTAGGAAAATTCTGTACTAGATTATTCAGCAAGTAAACTGTGAACACTTTTTTTATTCTTTTTATATATTTTTGTGTAGAAGGGCTGGGGTATGAGCCAGAGGTACAGGGGATAAGAGGAGTCACCAAAGACAGTGGGGAGCAGAACAGGCAGATTTACTGAAATACACTGCTGAGGGGAGCAGTATGTGAGACAGGAGAGGTCTGCTGTGCCATGTGGGTCAGCTCCCTGGCCAGGGGTTGAACTCAGGCTGTACAAGTGATAGCACTGAGACCTAATCCCTAGGCCATCAGGGAGCTGTGAACTCTTTTTTTTTTTTTTTTTGAGGTTTATATTTATTTATACATATGAGAACTGGGGTGTAGGTTAGAAGTGTGGTGGGCGGTGAGAGGATTCACCAGAGACAGAGTGGGGAGCTGAACAGACAGGAGAGGTCTGTTATGCCATGTGGGTCAGCTCCCTGGTGGGCTGGGGATCGAACCAGGGCTGCAGTGGCTGGCAATAGTTTGATAGTGCTGTCTTTAACTCCTGTGCCACAGGGAGGCCCCCAGCTGTGAACTCTTTAAGGGAAACAGCATAGATTCACAGTCAGGCATAGCAGGTCTTCCTTTTTACAAAGAGTTAACCTATTTCTACCTAGTAGATAAAAAAGTGCTGTACATGGGTGGGGTTTAGCACATTTTCAGAATTTTAAGAATATCGTCTGACATCATGGTTGGCAAGACAAAAATGTTTACAGAGCATCCAGAGTGAGCAGATGAAATGGTTGGGTTGACTTAGGATTGTTTAGATGAACATACCCAAAGATGTCAGCCACTCTGACTGGCCCTATCCAGTTCACTGTTCACTCAAAGCCTGGGATGAGAATAAATGGCAAATTCATCAGTTTTGTCAGTGAGGTAAAGTCAGAAGGGAATGCCAATATGATGGATGCCAGACTCAGGTTTCCGAAATATCCGGCCTGCTTGAAACATTAGCCAGATAATGCAGTTCTGCTCTTAGCTCCAAATAATCCATAGTCTGTACAAGATGGGAAAAGGCTGTCTTAAGTACAACCTATCAGGAAAAGCCTGAGGGCAGTTTCATTGACAGAGAGTATGTGGTATGAGTTGGGAGTATAATGAAGTCACAAAAAATAGACGATTTGATGACAATTTTAATAGAAATGAAGTATCCCAAAGAAAGCTCACAATCCTCTGAGATCTGCACTGGTCCCACCACCACTGCACATGACACTTCACTTCCGGACATGACACTCCGGCTTTGACAAGCTGAGTGAATCCAGGGGAGTGACGTGGACGGATGGAAGGCTTTAGAACCTTGACCTCAGAACATAGGTGCAAGTCAGGACCACAATACTGGAAAAGACAAACTATTGAGCTGTGAGAATAGCCGCGGTGGTTTGAAAGCCTGCCGTGGGAGGATGTGTTTCACTATTTGTGGGTGACTTGCACACCCTGCCAGTGCTGCCCCCAGCGGAACACTGGCCTCATAGTTTGGCTTTGCCCTGTAATTGGGCCTTCCTGGAGTCCTAGGAGTTGACCAAGGCCTGCAGTTTCGGCTGAGGAAGTCAGGAGCCATTTCAGGCCCCATCTCAGAAGCCCTCCTGTCCCATCTCAGAACTCAGGAGTGGGGTGACTGAGGCACTGGCCCACAGGAGTCAGATTAGGGGCACAGGGTAAAGGCAAATTAGTTTCTATTAAGCTATCACCAGTTTTATAGGACAGAGACTTCTAGGGGCAGACAACTAACATCCTTTTAATGTATTCTAGATACATTCTGATCACCTACTATATCCCAGCTACTGTTAGATGCTTTTGTATGGGTCATCTTATTTAGTCTTTTGAATAAAAGGGCATTGTTATTTATTCTCATCAGAGGGATGTGGAAGCCTAGAGGTTAAGTCATTTTCCCAAGGTCATATAGCACTTGAACCCAGAACCTATGCTGGAAGCCTTTCTCCCTCCTAGAGTAACAGTTCATCCTTCTTCCCTGGCTTCGTGCTCTCAGCAGTCCCCAGCAGGTATGTCCTATGCCTTCCTGGGAGCGCTTCTTCCTTTCAATCCCTAAAATTCCTCATCCCCTCCACTGGGAACAGGGAGAAAACAGCCCAGCTGAAAAATTAGGCCACGCTGGCAAGCACACTACTTATTTTTTTATGACTAAGATTAAGCTGACAGCCATGCAAAACATTGCAAACCTGTGTCGGCTACAGATTTAATACCTCACCCAGCCCACACCAATAATTCATGCTTCTGCATCGATGTCCAGAAAAAACAAATCAGCAAAAATCTGGGCTCCTGTGTGTGTGTGTGTGGAGCAGCCGTTCCCATTGAAGCAGCTTGCCGGAAATACCCAGGCTCCAGGACTGCAGATCTAGCATTTTGCAATTTTTTTTCTTTGAAAAGATTAAAGTACATTTTCAAATGATTGAAGGTTGGTGGGAGGTGTAAATGTGGGCACTTGTCACATTAATTCTTCAGATGATTAAGTTCTTTTCCATTTCTTTTAAAGCTGTTTGCAGTGGGTTTGATGTCCTCGTTCCGGGTGAGTGTGTTGTAGCAGTTACCAAGGTGACTTTAGCTGACTTTCAACAATTTATTTTTCCCTCCAGCTTGAGAAGTCTCTCTCTAGCTCTGTGTGCTGTTGATTCTTCTTTCCCAGCTCCCTGCCCCCACCTCTAGTTGCTATTCATCAGCATTTTTGCCTTTGCCAGAGAGGCAGGGATCCTCTAGCCGGCTTTGCAAACTTTGAGGCCCTTTCTGGGCAGGCCAGGCCTCAAGACCCTTTTCCAGAACATGGTGCCATGTCTCTGTGGATCACATGGGACATGAACAGGTGACACAGGGTCACTCCCTGGCTCTTCCACTTCGGTTTATACACTCCTGTGCAAGTCTCCGTTTCCTCAGCTAACCATAAAACCTACTGGGGCTTGCTGTGGGCGTTCAGCAAGTGACTTGATGGAACAGCGGAAGGCTTCACCACGCAGAGCTGCTGCCTTTCCTGGGTGCTGCTCCTGCTGCGAGGTGGTGTTTGGTGTTTCCCTCTGGGGTGTGAGGGGAGGAGAATTGGTCACATGTTCTAGGCTCCCATGTTGGCCTACCATAGACGAGCTCTGTGGCCCTGGACACATTACCAGGTTCTCTTCTGTCAAGGGAAGAGGTAGATTTAACCATCTCAGTGTCCTCCCAGTCCTGAAATTCCATGGCCCTCTTAGCCATAGTGTTTGTCTCCTTCACAGGTCTTGTGAAAGTGTTTTTCAGAGGAGAAGCTAGGGCAAAGGGCAGTTTCATAAGTGGCTTTAGGACTCCAAAGCTAGGGACTGTTTTGTGAAAGAGCAGTAAACTCTGGAGCAGACCCCTCAGCCGGTAGGAATGGCTCTTTCATCAGCACTGCTCTGTGTCGCCATCCTTTTGCCCATTGTCCTCACTCCCTCCCTCTGTGGAACTTCTTCACCTGTCAGAGGCCTCACTGACCATGGGCCTCCGCACTCAGCCCCACAGTGTGTGAGGTGCTCAAGCCTACTCTTTACTCGCTGTCTGGCTCTCCGGCCCAGACATCCTGGTACTTGAATGATAAGTAACTAGAACTTCTCACCCATTATCTTGATGGCCACATGGGGAATTGTTCTGAGACTCACAGTCCAAACCAGCGTCCAGCCTTTTGAATGGGACCCAGTGGGTTGCCCTTACTCGTGGCACAGGCATATTTGAGAGCTTGTCAGTGGGGGCAGCTGAATTTGAAAGAGCAAATCTCAGGTTGTAAAGTGACCAGTGGCCCAGCTGTAGTACAAACTACTGGTGGGAGACAAGACGGGAGGGAATGTGAGGCACAGTGACAGTTCTGTCCAAGGGCACAGTCTGGAGGAATCTGGTCTGGGGCGCCTGGGGCCATGAAGCCCTGCAGGCTGGGCCTGGTTCTGCTGCCCAGCAGGCCCAGTGGTCTGACTTCCACAGGCCTGGTTCCTGCCTCCTCACTGAAGGTTGTGCCACTCCCTGTTTAGATGAAGTGTGTGTCCTGCAGCTCCCGGTCATCCACAGGGGTGTGTCTGCTCATCACTGCTCTGATGTCAGAGACTTTTCAGTCAGCTGGGAGGAAGCTCTCAGAGCCGCCCCTCCTAGGCTGTATCCTCCAACACTCTACTCTTGAAGAACGAAGGTCTGGGGCTGCAGGGCCAGGGAAGGAGCGCTCCCAGAAGCGCCTGCTGCTCTCATAAAGAAGAGCAAGTCACGTGACATGAACTTTTGTATGGTGTGCTGGCCAAGGTGCAGACTTAAGGACCAGACCGACGGAGACCAAACTGCAGCTTTGACTGAGGAACTTGGGCACGTTTTAATCTCGCTGAGCTCTAGCTCCTTGTGTATATGGGGTATAATGGTACCCACCTCACGGGGTGCTGCGAGGAATAGTCCAGTCAGGGAGACATGCTTGGCATGGCTGCTGGCACTTGGCAAGCCTGTAGCAAGCGGTAGTGGCCGTTGTCATTACCATCAGTCACCGCCACTCTCATTATTCAGGAACTCAGTCTGAGAGATTCCCATCTTGCTCCTCCCTGCAGTTTTTACCTTGTGCTGAACACGTCCTTGTGCTTGTTGGGCAGGAGTCGCAAAGACAGCCTGGAAGGCGACAGCTCCGCGGCCATTATTCCCCACGAGCTGATCCGAACACGACAGCTTGAGAGTGTACATCTGAAATTCAACCAGGAGTCAGGAGCCCTCATTCCTCTCTGCCTCAGGTGAGCCCCACAGCATCCGCATGGTCTGGAAAAGCCACCAGGCCAGGGCTTGCCATTTCCCCCATACCTACACAGAGTCTGGGGCCCAGACTGAGTGGGGAGAACCACTCAGCCAGTTCTGTCCTGCACCCGTGTGGGGGCCTCGGTACTCTGAGCTGGCCTGGAGACCCCACTGTGCTGAAGAACTCACCATATTCCAGGGAAGTGTCCCTCAGCCCTGCTTACCTAGGAAGGTTCAGTGACCTACGAAGACGCCCTGCCATCCCACAAGTCCAGAGTTAGGAGTGGCAGAGAAGGTTCTGCCAAATCGTGCCCATTTTGGGGCATTTGCCCTATTTTCCCCTACGTGCTACTTTTCCTTTGCCAAACATGCAGTTCTCCAAAACCGGTGGCCTATCAGTGGACTCCTTGGGGGACCCAGAAACCCTGCTGTGTCCCTTCTGCTGTCCACAGTGCCAGAAACCTAAGCCTGTGGCCAGAGTTCAGCTCTGCTTGGAGATGCTGTCCTGGGCTAACTCGAATGCATCAGACTTTCTCCACCACCCTCAGCGGGTCCACGCTCACTTTTAGCACAGGGAGGTCTATATGAATAATTCTCAGAGGACAGTGTTTAACAGGAAGAAGAGGGTTGAATGATTCTGAGCCCTTCCTAGTGTCTCCAGAGCCCGGGGAAGGAACTTAAATGGTATCCATCCTTGACCACTCACCCTCAGCAATAGGACAGGTAGGAAGTAGTTAGTGTGAACAGCAAGTAGAAGGACCACAGCCTGGACCCGTTCCTTTCCAGCTGCTTCTGTGGCCCAAACTCAGGGACTTTAGCCCGGCAAAGGGCTAATCCGAGGCAACCTGAGGAAGCAAAGAGCAGATTTTGCTTCCTTGCTGACTGGCATCTCTGCCCCACTGGCTGCCCTGCCTGCCCTTAGCCTAGGTGTATTTCAAAACTCAGAGTTAGCAGTAACTTCTTTTGGCTCTCTCAGAGTGACCCCACTTGGCTTCAGTTTTTCTCTTAATTTTTAAGATGTGTTTGTGGCCTTAGGGCTAACCAGTTAAATCTTGTGGCAAGACCCACGAGCAGGTGGAAGATTCTGCCCTGGATATGCCCTGGATGGCTGTGAAGGTACTGCCATCATCTCCCGGGGCGATGTGTCTAGGTACTGCTTTACTCACCTTGGCCACATTGCTAGTTGCCTTCTCTGGCCTCAGTTTCCTCACCAGAACAGGAAAGAAGCAGATTCCACTATCCTTATAGGCCTTTTGAACCCTAATGTAGTGTTTCTGCTAACTTCGAGCACTTTGGAAGAATCATAGTAGCTAACTTGGGAGAAGGTGTTGAAGTGAACATGTTGGACTACAGTCTTCTGTTAGTGGGCACAGGAGCAATCAGGAGGGCCTTTGCCACTGTCCCGAGAGCCGGGGCCAGGCGTGCTGTTCAACTGTCTCTCTCTTCTCACCCTAGGGGCAGGCTCCTGCATGGACGGCACTTTACATATAAAAGCATCACAGGTGACATGGCCATCACCTTCGTCTCCACCGGAGTGGAAGGCGCCTTTGCCACTGAGGAGCACCCTTACGCAGCTCATGGGCCCTGGTTACAAGTGAGAAGGCTCTTTTTCTTCTCCCCACCTTCTTTCTGGGGCTTTTCTACACCACACCCCCCTTTGCCTTCCCCTGGCAGTGCTTGAAGGTGCCCTTTTCTGAGGGGCTGGCTGTGAGATGCCACAGGGCACGTGGAAGCAGCTGCCTCTCCAGCTACCCGAGGAGCACTCCTGGTCTCTTCCCTTCTCTGTAACGCGACACAGCTCTCCAGGCATCTGCCATGGCAATTCAGGCTTAAGAGACAAAAGACGCTATGCACCCTGGGTAAAGCAAAGGACAAAAAATGGAGGGTGACACAGGTGCGCAGGAAGCGAGGAGACGCTCTCCAGTGGCTATATGGAAAGTCCACCAGAATTCCTAGAAAGTGGGCACTGGACCTGGACTAAGGCTGGGATGGGTAGGCCTCCGCAGACAGAACTCCTCCTTCCCTCCTCAAAAGGCTCTCCTGTTCTTTCTGAGGGAAACACTTCTCTGCTTGGACACCTGTGGCTTGTCCAGAACATTCTGTCCCTCCTCTGCTCTTCTGGCTGGAGCTCAGCTTAACTTCAGAGCCACTGCCAAGTGACCGTGCTGTGGCTTGAGAGCCATCGACCTCCTCGCCCTGGTCCTCCGCAGCTTAGGTGTAGGAGAAGAACCTCTTTTGTTTGTTTGTTGGAAGTGTGATAGAGAACACTACTTTTTACCTCTCTCAGGAGTATTCAAGAAAAGGAATCTGACCCTAATCAAAGGTGACCCTGCCTTGTTTGTGATATAAGGGGTGGGGGTGAGGGATTACAAAAGAGGGACGAGAACTGTGCTGATGTTTGTGGGCTTAATCTGGCGGAGGGGTCTGTGAAGTGTATGTCTCACTGACATGGGCGTGCTTTCTGCATGTTTGTGCTTGTATCAGTGCACTTGCAGTCCAGCTCCCCTCACCCCCCATTTCTCCCTGCAAAAATACTCTTAATTAAAACAAACAGCAGACAAAGGACACCAACCCACACACTCCCTGGACTAAGTAAGCAGAGGTAGAAATGGAAGCTGGTGCTTTAGGGATATTGTAGTCCATAAATTATTTTGCCTTTTTCCACTGTTGTTATTACATTGTTTCATAACAAAATTACTTTGAACCATAAAGTTATAAATACATTTTAAAAGTCCCACTTGGAAACATTAGATTTCTGTCCATGTGGTGTTGGTAGTTACTGCAGCAAAAGCTCTGGAGTGTTGGAGTGTAACAGGGAAATTAGACCAGTGCAAGTAGGAAGGGCCTTCTCCCCGCTCAGGCCTGTCCCGGGCAGGGCTGCTTGCTGGGCCGAAGTGGCAAGGAGGAGGGGAGTTGTGGGAACTGTGCAGGAGACGCAGCACCCCGCCTAACTCGCAAGTCATGTTCCTTGTAAACAGCAGTGTGCGTTCCTATATACTTTGTGTTAGTACTTGTATATACTTAAGCTCATTTTCTTGAGAAAGTAGGGACTGGGGTCTCTCCAAACTGAAGAAGAAATTCTACCCAATTACATTTCATATGCTTAACTGTGAACCTGTGCTTGAAACATCTTCCTGCCCTGAGGAGAGTGATCAGCAGCTCTCAGCAGCCTGGGAACCTTGGCCCCAAGAGGACTTAACAGATGCCATGTCTACTCTCAGCCCCCCAAGCCCCTTTGTCCCCTGACTGCTAGTGTTCCGTTCCACTCCCTGCCTCCCCGGCAGCCCCTCCTCAGTGAGCCTGAGCGCTCGTGCCCACTGACTTCAGCACACACGGTCCCTCCCAGGCGCTGTTGCCCTGGGAACCAGGAGCGGTGGGAACCAGCTACTGGCCTCAGCATGTTTCAATAAAGTTGCTGTGCTGGGAGCTGCTTAATCAAAGACCTATGTTATAAACTCATTAGTGTAGCCCACCACAGGGGCCAGCTCACAGGGGAGCTTCCAGGAAGTCTGGCTTGGGCATTGCTCCCCAAGTCTACACCCTCACTTTCTGAGCGGCTTCTCTGGTCCTTTCCCTAGGAGCCCTGCTCCTAACCAGCCCTCAGCTGTGGAGTTGACACCCACAGCAGCCCTCCTCCCTGCCCCCAGAGCAGTCAGCATTTTTTGCATCTGATTGCCAGTCGGCCTTCCTCTTTAGGTTCTTGTCACTGTGGTTACAGGCAGTTCCCCAGCTTGTGGGAATCTGGACTTGTAATTACTGGTGGATTTCTAGGTTTCCCTTGGGACTGGCTGTCTCCCCGGGCGTCTGCAGGACCTCTTGGAGGCCCCAGGTTTAGGCTCATGGTCCTGACTGAGGGTTCACTCTGCTGTGCCAATGAGGACCCAAGGCCCTCTGGGAGGACACCCCAAAACAGAGGACTTGTCCTTACCCCCTGCAGGAATCTCTTGCTCGTGCTGCCAAGATCAAGAGTGTCTCCGTGATCTCTGTGCCTAGGCCTGATGGGGACACAGAGACAGGAAGGACCTGAATGTAGCAGATCCAGAACTTGAGGAGATCCAGACTCTGTTCTCTGGGCTGCTGTGTGAACTCTCTGTTGGTCTCAGCTGAGTTGGGAGGGGCAGGGATGACTTTCTTGCATCAGCCTTCAGCAGCTTTGGAAGCCCTCACTCGCTGCCTTGGCACCTTGTTCTGGCTATCAGCCCAGACCTGTTATCTCTTGGGGAAAAGCATGGCAAAGACACCCCACATGTGGGAAGAGTGACAAAGGAGACTGAAAAAAAAAGGGCAGAAGATGAGTGAATTCGGGCCCTTTCCAGAGCTTTTGGAATGGTCCCAGACAGGCCTCCGTGCCCACCTAATTACTGCTGGATCAGCACTGCCCCTTCATGCTCTCTGACCCCCCACCTGTCCTGATACCCTTTCTCTCCCGATCCAAAGAAGTCAAGGTGCCCCAGCACACAGAGAAAACAGAGCCATCAGCAGCCGCAGGGGCAGTGTAGTGGACGTTGCCTGCTTCCCGAAGGCGCTGAGAGGCAGGAACCCAGCTCTGCAGACTTCTCAGTTTTTGGAGGTTGACACCTTGAGCCCACTTGCCCTACCAGTTGCTGTTCTCATGCTGTTTGAAATGGTGACGCCTATTAGCCCATTGCAGAGCTCTACACAGGGGCTTTGGACCCTGGGGAGCCCGGGGGGGGGGGCCTGCCAGCACCCTTGCCTGCACACCGTCCTCCGGGCATTCCTAACAGTTGGCTTTAACGAGCTTCCTCCCTTGAGTCTGTCAGCACTGGGCTGTCAGGCCTCTGAGCAGGAGCCAGCCGGAGCTGAGTCCTTCAACTGTCCCTAGCCAAGATTGATTTGAAGGAGGAGAAGTCAGCTCCAGAGGTCACAGAGGGGTCACACCATCAACTATGAGAATTTTTTTTTAAGCCCAGCAATGCTTTTTCAGCTGTGTGGTATCTAACAGCTCACCCAGGTGGTGCCCCCATTCCCAGCCATTCCCTGCCAGCCCCAATGGGAAGCCCCAGGCTTGGGAGAAGATACCCAGCAGCTTTTCTGAGTGGACTCTGCTGCTCCAGGCCATGTCTGGGGGATTGGGGCTGACTTAACCACTGTCCCCTGCATAAATCCTCCCTCTCTTGTCCTCATATAGCCATCTGTATGTTGTGAGGAAGACACTTAGCAGTCCTGGGCCTGGCCCCTGAGCGGCTCCTCTTCGGTCCTTCTGCTGTTCCTCCTTCCACTGGTGAAACTTGGCCACGACCTGTTCTCCCTGAAGACCTTTGCTGGGGTGGTTGTACCCATCAGGGTTTAAGTTCCAGCAAGATGCCTGGGGAAGTGCAGGACCTTCCCTTTCATGGGAGGATCGTAATAGCCTGCCCCGTGCCCTCAGTAATGACCAGAGTCTGAACCTACTTCTGGCTACCAAAACCAACTTCTCACCACCCACCCAACACAGGAAATGAGCGAGGCCTCACTGCCTCAGGTACTGCTGCGGTGCCTGCCTTACTCTTCTGAGGGGGGGGGGTGCTCCAGGCTGTTTCCTGGCTTTTGTCTGGCTTGGGGGAGGGGGTCACAGACTGGACTGTCTTCATGCCCTTGCCTCCAAGCACTGCCATTATGGGTGACAGCAGCTCTTTGGCAGGCCCTCCCCTGTAAACAACACATTTCCTTCCCTAAGAGAAGGAAAGAAGAGGGGAGGAGAGAGCCAAACTTGTTGGGAAGCAAGAACAGCATCTCAGCATAAAGAGCAAACAAGGCCCGGACAGAGTGAGGGTTGTCATACGAGGGAGGCAGTGGGCCCTGTCAGCCACTGTCTGCACACTCAGAAATAGCAGTGGCCACAGACATTTGAATCCGATCAACAGCAGCTGTGCCCCTGCCTGTAGCACAGCTGGGCCTGAGCAGGGCAGGCACTGATGAAAGATCACTTTTCAGGTTCCTTTCTAGAATTTGCTGGGACCTGGGAAATTGGGGGATAGTTGACAATTCTTCCTCATCACCAGCTAGCCAGGCTGTCCTAAGGCACCAGGGTATGGGTGCTGTGAAGTAAGCTACTGGCCTAAATTCCAAGCCCCTTCCCTGACTGTAGGTGAGGGCTGGGAGTGGAGGTGGGGGGCAGGGAACTGCTCCCCTCAGCCCAGCCAATGAGAAGGTGGTGGTGCTGTAGCCACCGACTCACCCGGGATAAGCCTGTGCCAAAAACCTCTTTTCCTGGGAGTCTGAGTATTTTCTAGCTCTCCTCCCACCAGAATCTCTTGTGGTGCCTTTTTAAAATGAAGATGCTTTAGCCCTGCTCAGGATATTCTGATTCAGAAGTCTGGGTTGGGGCCTGGAGCCTCCATAGGGGAGTTAGCGCTGGAGTGGATGGGCTCCTGCCCTCCCTGCAGCTCCTCCCTGCTCCTGGCTCTGTGTGAGTGCTGTCATCCCATTCGCTGTCACTGTCGTTTCTGTTGTTTTCTGGGCTTGACTAACCATAATATAAAAATGGATTCACCAAGCTGCCTTGGAAGTTTGCCTTCCTCTCCCTGCCTGGAAACCATCTTGAACATGGTTGCCTTCCATGCCAATTGCCCATCATGGTTTTTGGGCACTGCATATCTGTGACACTTGGGGCTCCCGCCCTCTTGTGCAGAGCAGGCGACTGGTAGGGGTGGAGACCGCTGGTTTTCCAGACATTTGGTAGAGCCAAAGTCACCTTCACCTCTCCTGTAGGCAAAGAGCAGCTGTACCACCATGATGTCAGAGCACTCTTCTAAAGACCACGAGATTTGACACTTGCTCAGGTGCAAAATAGTCATGACAGTACCTCCCTTGCATGGAAGATTCGATGACATGAAACAAGTCAGCACTTAGCCTCTACCTGGCACATGGAGGAGGCAGCGTGCTTGCCGTTGTGGAGGTAGCATTACCACCACCATTATCATAACCATTCCTGTTACCATTTGTGGCAGATCAGGCATTCTCATGGGGACCCGGTGAGCTTCAAGAGCCCCAAGCCCCAGAATTGCACAGGCCTTTCCCACAGTTGCATCACAACGGCGAGTCTGTTACTTGTGAGAGCACCCAGGAGCTGCTCCATCATAGCTGTCTGTCTTCAGTGTCCTGTTGATAAGATCTGTTAACATTCTCAGCTCCAGGTCTGAAATATACAAAGAACAGGGCCCGTTTGTTCCATCTGAGCTTCTAAGGTTTAACTCCCCGAGGAAATTAAATTAGGGGCCTGGAGCTATGATAGACTGTCATGTTTCTTTGCAAGGAATGTCACCCTTAATATCATACAGATCTCGTGTATAATTTTACCATATTAATTTTTTTTTTTTAAATAATAGGACATTTTCAACAGGACACCGGACAACCAAAAGTAGAAATTGAGGAACAACTAGGGTTTGTCCCGATTTTTGGTCTTGCTAACTCCCTCACCAACTGAGTGCAAAATCACAAAGTGAATCCACACACAGATGATAGTTGCTCTACTAAAAGCCACTATAATCTGCCTCCCACCACCAGTTCCAGACCTTTGTCAGGAACTGGCTTGAAACTGAGGCTTTGATGAAGATTGCCTGTCCTTTTGTTTGAAAATGGCTCAATGGGTGGCCCCAGTCCTGTGAACTTCCCCCCTTTTCTGCCTCCCCCAGACCCCTCACCCTCCACCTCACATCAGCACTAACTGAGGCCCCAGACCTATTTACCTCTTTGACGCAACAGAGTTCCTGCAAATTATTTGTGGGTCAGAAATCAGCCGAGCCTGCCCTGCCCTGGAGCCTTGTAATGTAATTGGGTTTTAGGTATGCTTGTGTTTGTGCTAGGTTCGCAGAGATGGCATCAAGCCCCGGAAATGCCAAAAATATGAATGTGACTTTTGTACTACTCAAGCAGACTGGTGATAACTGGTAGAGAAACTGGACTTTGGGAGTGGGGGGGTAGAAGCCCTGGGATCAGAGGAGGAGGAGCCGGGGCTCAGGCTCAGTCTGTGGGAGGATCAGCGGTGATCGAAAAGGGTCACTGGAGTCTGTGAGTAGGAACAAGTCCCTCTTCCAGGAGCTTGGCAGAAGTCTGGGGTGGGGGAAGGGCACTTCAAGTGGGCACTTCCCTTGTCCCACTTCACCTGTCTACACCTTGTCTCTGTTTTCACTTGAGACCTAGCGTGTCCAACAGAAATGGTGGTGGTATGCGGGCCAGTGTGATCATAGCTGTTTTGCTCCCGACTGGGGCTCGCAGCCTACGGTGGAGCCGTCCTCTGGCTCTCGAGGGAGGGTGCTTGTCTGTGGAGGGGAAAGGATGTCCTGAGCATACAAAGGAGCCCTTTATTACCCTTTGGCGTGTACCTGCAGCTGAGTCTCATTATAAGTCCCTTTGAGCGTGTGGGTGAGGACCCTGTCAGGCCACCCCGTTTCACACTGGAGTTGCCCTATAACGTGTCCGGATGGGAATAGACTGCCTTCGTGCCTTCTCCTCCCAGGGTGTGCTGTGGAATTGAGTGGAAGATGAATACATTAGTAAATGTCCTGGAGGTAAGATTTCAGAGTTTGAAGCTGTACTCAGGCACTAACTTTAGAGTCCAGATGTGCCTGGGATAAGGTCTTGTCTCACCCACTCATAAGCCATGTGACAGCAGACATTATATAACCAATCATGCCTCAGTTTTGTCATCTGTAAAGAGTCAAGATACATGAGCAGTTAGCTCAGTGCCTGGTATGCTAGTGATTTGTCTGCTACTTGGAGGTGATTTTCTCATTCTTTGTCCCTACCTCCACCCCATCCACTTGCCTGTGAGGCCTCTATTTTGAGTACTGTTTTGGCCATTTCACTTTATCTCGCAAGCTGACTAAATTCCAAATTTGGAAACTTCTGTTCTTATCAGAATAAACAACCCAGGGGAACCCTGATGGGTATTTCTCAAATTCTTGATACCATCCTTCTCATTTTGGGGGAAGGGGTGTGTTTCCCTCAGAGGAGCTCCTCACCTTGATCTTTACCCTAAGGTCTTTCCTCTGTGCCCTACCCAGATTGTTCAAAGTCTGTTAGGAGGGGGCAAAGTGGAGGGAGGTAGAGCCACAGCCTAGGAGGTGCAAAGTGCCTGCTGCGGAGACCCAAAGGGTGGGCCAGTGAAGCCTAGAGAGGAGGCCAGGCTGGAAGAGGGAGGGCATCCTCAGCCTGGCCTGGTGTGGTGCAGACCGGGGTGGCTCTGACCTGTCTCTGTGGACACAGCCTGAGAAAAAGATCATCAGGTTGAGGAAAGGCCTGAGAGTTCTGGACATTTGCATTTGCTGTACAAGCTTTTTCAGGGGGTGGGTGCAGTAGTTGTGCCAGCCAAGCAGTGGGCCTGGGCTACTTCAGACACAGAAATATGCAGTGACAAGCACTGGCCTAGAGCAAAGTGGGACAACCGTGAGGTGACCTGGTAAAGCGGGTTCTCAGAGGAAACCCGAAAGAACATGGTAGTGGGTGGAAATAGGAGTTGAGAGTACATTTCCCATCTGCAAAATATGAGCGTTTGGTGTGCCATTTCTAAATCATCCAGCTCAGACAGTCTTAGATGTACCTACTGGGACATTTCCAGATTCCAGACATGGCTTTATTCCAAATCCAAACAGATTCTTGTTGTCCTACTGTGTGTGTGTGTGTGTGTGTGTGTGTGTGTGTGTGTGTGTGTGTGTCTGTGTGTGTCTGTGTGTCTGTCTGTCTGTCTGTCTTAATGCTATATCCCTTTCCATGTGCTTCAAGGACCAACATTACCAACCATTAGAGCTCCCCACCTTGCTTCCCTCTCATTTTCTCACCCTTTCCTTCTCTCCTAGCCCCTCTGATTTTGGATTGGGGGGGTGGAGAGGTGACTGGACGAGGAGGGATGAGAGTGGGATGGCCCTTAGGGACAGGCCTTCAGGACCTCCTATGTCCCTAGAGCAAATCACAGAGCCCTCATCTCTCCAAGGCCAGATTCATAGCGTGGCAGTTGTCAGAAAGGCCATATATTTTAAAAATAAATAAAAGCCTGTCTCCCGCCTTCTTCCTAGATTCTGTTGACCGAAGAGTTTGTAGAGAAAATGTTGGAGGATTTGGAAGATTTGACTTCTCCAGAGGAGGTAAGCCTGTTTGATCTCTATAACAGTAGATTCTGGTCTGAAAGAGAAAGTGAGTATCTGTGTGTCTGTGTATCTGAGGTGTGGGGATACAGGAAAGGAGATCCAGGAGATGTTAAACAGCTTTGTTTCTCTGTCCCCCTTCCATCGCTCCCAGCCCTTGGAAGGACACCCCAAAATGGCCTGAATTGCCCGCTCCACAGACCCTCACCGAAGAGACACCAGGGCCTCCTCCAGCCCCTGCTGTTCCCTGGCAGGTTCTGAACAGAAAGCCCATGCCCGCTGCCAGAGAACATTCCACTGGGAGTTGTGGTGGGCAGTGAGGGACTCCTGCTCTTGCCTTGGGCCACCCAGGAGCCACTCTCCTTCCCTCTTCCAGCCATAAGCTCACCCCTTTTGCTCTGCCTTTTCCAGTCGTAGTCAGAGTCCAGAGAGTTGGCAGGCTGGGGGAGGTAAGGCCTGTGTCTTCCCTGGTTACTTCTCTGGGGTACAGGAATGGAATCCATAACCCCCTTTGTTTTCCTTCTTAGTTCCTGGCATCCTCGTTTGCCATCCTCATTTGAGGGGACTTACCTCATCCTGGAAAGTCCCTTACCCTCCCCCTCCTCCTGCCGCCTCCTCCTAAATAGCACCCCAGCGGGATTTGAGCCTTCCTGACCTCTAGAGAACTTTTCTGGACACCCTCCCTCCCCCTCCCCCAGCTGTGGCAGACCCTTCCCCTGTTCGTTTTGCTCCAAAGTATATTTGTGGGAGAGTTCCTTCACCTTCCTGGAGCCAGGCTTTCAATCTAGAAGGAGGGCAGGCAGAAGTTTCCAGCTGCCAGAGCTCCCACAGCCTCATTAGCCAGGACAGGACAGCCTCTTAACATTCACAGGGCGGGCCTGACCTGTCCAGGTCTCCAGGTGGACAGGAACTCCTTGGACCCCGAGGTCATCCCTTAGCGGGTGAGATAGTGTCTTCTCTGTCCTCTGGGATGTGGCTTGATAAATTAATTCATTTATACATTCAATAGTCATCAAACACTCAGTCTGTGCCAGCCAATCAACCCCCACAAGTCACTGGTCCCTGATGTCCGGCTCCCATTCAGTCAGACCAGAGCCAGCTGCCCAGAAGCGCTTCCGGAGAGGCCATGTCGCACAGGGATGGCACTGTGCCAGGCTGCTGCTTTGAGCTTGGACACTGAAGGGGTAGGAGGGGACAGTCCAGGCAAGAGGGACAGGAGCCAGGGGAAGCTTAGGAAAGTAGGTCACTAAAAATGACGGGGTGGGTTTTTCTTTTTTTTTTTCTTGCTTTCCTCTCAAGAGGCTATCCCCATGCCCTGCCCCATTCTCCACTTAGTCCTGCCTTGGACTGGTCCCCAACAGAAGGAGGGAGAGGAGCTAGCTAGGAAGAGTCAAAGCTGCCCTCTTCCATTCCCTACTTCAGGCAGCCCGAGAGCCCTGCTCTTCGAAGCCTCCTTTCCAGCCTGACCCCGGCATAGTAGGAGTCATAAAAGGCAGACCTATTTCCAGGCTTCCCTCATCGTTCAAATCAGTGAGCATCTACGGAGAGTCTGGTGCTTGCATTAGACCGCACATGAGGTCCTAGAATAAGAGGGTGTAAGATGTGGTAGCCCTTTCCCTCTGCCCTGCCAGAAGCTTGAGAAACAAAGCTAAGCAAGTCTGATTCTCAGGTTGGAGCAGGAAGATCTTGGGCTCTCCTGGGATCTCTGAGGCCTCTCAGACTGGCAACACTGGGAAGCAGATGAGGATGAACAAGGGGAGCAGGCGGAGGGGTTTCTTTCCTGAGGCTGTGCCAGGTCCAAGAAATCACTTCAAGCCACATTTGCCCTGCTCCTTTGCTTCCACAAAGTCCTTCTCTTTGAGCTTGGTAAAGGCCACAGAGAGCAGGTTCCAGGCTCCTTCATATCAATCTCTAGAGAGAAGCCGTGGCAGGACAGAACCGCAGTGTTGCTCAAGCCACTACCCTGTCGCATCTGCACCTTGCCCTGCCCCCACCCTCCAGCCCCTGGGCCTCAGGGAGCAGATTCCTGGCATGCTTGTGGCTGGAGGCTGAACCCAGGAAGTGAGTTGGAGGGAGGGAGGTCAGCACAGTCAAGAAAGAGTTAGAAAACATGCCTCCTCCAACCCCAGTTAATTATTGGCAGGACAAAGGGAAAGATGGGGTCACTGAACTCCAGCAGCTTGACACCCCCCCACCCCCCCCACCCCTGCTACCCACCAGGATCTAGCATTGGAGGTTGATGCCAGTCAGCCAGTGGCCTGTCTTGCCCCCAGCACCTGGCGAATAGGGTCTGGGTGAGCCCTGGCCTCTCTCAGGCAATCTGGGAAGATGGGATCTGCTAACTTCCTGCTCTCTGGCTCTGTGCTTGCTCCCTCCACAGTTCAAACTTCCCAAAGAATACAGCTGGCCTGAAAAGAAGCTGAAAGTCTCCATCCTACCCGACGTGGTATTCGACAGTCCGCTGCACTAGCCTGAGCTGGGCCCTGCACGGGCCGCGGGAGAGCCCAGCTGCTCCCCAGTGACTTCCATCACAACAACTGTGTAAGAGATCCCACAAGTAAGAGGGCAAGAGGATGAGCGCACAGCCACCGCACCTGCAGACACCGCACCTGCAGCCGCGGGGTGTCCTGCACAGGCCCGGCCCCACCTCGCCTGCAGCTCGGGCCTCACCTGCCGCTGGACCACGAGTGGGGAAATGCAGACCACCCTGCCCCTCCTGCTGCTGCCATGGGTTCTGGTTTGAGATTGACCCTGGGCCTCTGATGTGCCCCTAGGTGGAGACAGGCCTTGTTCTCACTGCTCCTGTCATGCTCCTGTCATGCAGCCTGGCAAGAAGGTGGTGTTCAGTTGTGTGCACTCCCAGCTCAACTGGGAAGCCTTTGCAGCGAGGCTCCTCTGGCCATGGAACAGTTCCTCTGCTGGTGTTTGGTTTTCTTCCTCTCTATTTTATTTTGTAGAAACCGGATGGTATTTTATTGCTCTTCAAAGATGTCCAGAAGCCATGTATATAATGTTTTTTAAACAGAACTTTATTCCCAGATACTTTCTCATTCTCTTAGAGGGGGGACTGGGGCTATGTCTGCCCCTGAGCTCCCACCTGAGAAGGTGTCAGTGTTCCGCTGCCAGGACCTTGGACAAGCTGGCTTCACAGAGAGGCTTTTCTCCCCTACTGGGCCTGGTGGAACCTGGGGAAGGAGAGAGCAGAGACATTCCTCCATGCAATTTAGCTAGGGCCAAGAAGGGTGCTGCTAGTTGCTAAGTGGATTGGGCCCCCAGAGAATTCAAGGACTGTCAATATTGTGGAGACTCTTCTTCTAGGACTTTTCTACCCAATGAGGCCTACCTGGGAGAAGATAAGGCCGAGCACCTCACAGACCATCCCTACCATCCAGTCAGGGTCTCATTTGATCTCTTTGATCTCTTTGGTCGATCTCTCTCTCTCTCTCTCTCTCTCTCTCTCTCTCTCTCTCTCTCTCTCTCTCTCTCTCTCTCTCATTATTTATGGCCTAGCAGTCTCTCAGTTACAGAACCCTGGCGCACTAAAAATGGAAGAATCAACCTCTTGACATATCTTTCACTTTGGTTTTGTAATCACTGCACTCTACTATCCCCTTGCATCCTTCATTTCTCATCTCATTCCCATTCCTTGTTCTGTCTCCTTTCTCGTGCTTCTTGGTCTCTGGCCTCCAGCAGCATAGATTCCATGGTCTTCCTGCTACATCTGATCTTACTGTCTTGGGCTCCTCTAGGTTTTCTTTTCCATAGCTGACCTGGAATCAGTAGGCCCCTCCTGTTCCCTCTGTCCCCTCTATCCTCCAATTCTAGCAACTGCTATTTCAACATGACTGTCTGGGCCTTTCCAAAACAAAGTCATTTTGTCTGTCTGGACCGTACAGGGCTCCTTACATGCCAGGACCACCATGGGTGCTGCAGGAGGCCCATTGAGTGCAGGACCCCTCTGATACAAGATCCAGCCAACAACTGCCTCCAGGGACCACCAAAGCAGTGGCTGGGCCCTGTGGGGAGCAGGAGTTGGACTACCCAGGGGCCAGTAGGGCCTGGCCCGTCTTGCACACACTCTCAGGGCTAGCCGGGTACCATCAAACTCAGAGCCTCAAGGCCAGTCAGCCTGCACTGTGGGAGAGACTGGCCCCGGGCGCCTCTGGCCAAGGTGCAAGCTCCTCTGGACCTGACGAGGACAGTAGCTCTGAGAACTTTTCCCAGCGGATGTTTCCTGGCCTTCATCTACCACAGCATTCCTGCCTCAGAAGCTCTTCAAACAGCTCATGGCCAGAGAAGTGCCATCAGCTTGTGTCCTTTTCTTGCCATCCTAACCTGCCTCTAGGAATTCTTTTCTTTCCAGGGTCCTGCCTCCTCCCACCTGGGCTGCCTGCTAAGAGGGGTTATTTTCTGAGCTGAACTTGGTCATCAAATGGGAGTTAGGAGGAAAGCAGGTGACCTCTGAGGTGATGAACCCACCAGCATGTCCGCCTTTCCCCACAGTGCATTGGCCTCTGGGGGAGTGGCAGGGCATCCCCAGGCTCTGACCATATTTCCTTTCCCTTTTGTGGTAGTCCCTTCCCAGAGCGTTCTCAGGGAGGGGGCTCTCCTCTGAGCTAGTTGGTGAGAGTGCGGCTGACTGTGCACCATGCCCAGCACAGCACCTGGCATATGGTGGGTGCTCCCTAAACATACACCTTTCCGTCCCTGCAGCTCTTCAGGAGCCCTGACCTCATAGTGAATTGGGGGTTAAAGAGCCTTCCCCCCAAAACTGCTTCTTCCAAGGACTTCCTTGAGGCTTTCCCAACCCTACCCCTACCTTCAGGTTCTTGGTGCTGATTCTGGAGCTTCCTTTGAGAAGGAAGCCGTTGTTTGCCTCTAAAGAGGCAGACTCCTGGGACGCCTGAGGCCCAGTGTCTGTTCCAGGAGGACTGCAGACCTGCCGTTCCCCAAGGATGTGGAGGCGCAGGTAAGGCCTCAGGACCGGGAGCCGGTGCCCCTTCCACCCTCCTTCCTCTTGCAGAGGTGTGGTGGCTTCACGGTCAGAACTGGGAAGCTTTAGGGAGTCAAAAAGGGCTGGAGCATTTTAAAAAAGTAGACACAGGGTCTTGGGACTGGGTTTTGAGATTGAATTGAAAATAGGGGCAAAACCTGACGGTCAGTGCCCCTGTGGGGCAGACCAGAGCAGAATTCCTTTGATTATTTTTTTATCTGGTTGTCTTTCCTCTCTGGCTTCCCAGTCGTGTGCCTGTAACAAGTCAGGAGCCCTGTAGAGACTCCTCCTTTTGTACAAGTACCTGAATGCTGTAATGAGCAGACTTTTGTAAAATTTTATATTAGTTTCTGATGTCAATGGCGACTCAGTTCCTGGGGGCTGCAGCCAACCTGGGACTTTTGTAAGAATTTTTGGGTGACTCACTTAGATGTTTCCTTCTTGCCTCCTCTTCCTCTGTGTAATCTAAGTGCATTAAACATATTTGCAGAAGTGCCTGGGTCTCGTGCTCCTTTTCCACTGCTACATAGGCTTAAAAGAAGCCTGGATGGGAAAAGGCCCCAAAGATTATTGTTGGGAGTTGGGGGAGCGGTAGTAGCCAGATGCAGGGTCGCACAGCACAGCTCAGCTCGTGACTCTTCAGTCAGGCAGAAATCACTGGGGAGGGAACAGGCCCTCACTCCTGATTTCTCTAAGGCCAAGGTGAGCTAGAGTGGGTGGGTAAAGGCCCTCTCTGCCTCTTCATTTCTCCTCTCACCACAAACCTTTTTTCCTATTGGGAAGATGGACCTTCCTTACCTTCAGTTTGGAGTCCGGAGTCCTTGTGCCCCCTTCCTACTACGGCCAGGGGATGGCCACTCCTCTTACCAGTTATCTAAATTCAGCCTCCTAATCCGGGCCTGGATTGAGGCAGGCTGCATGGAGCGGTAGCCCACACTTCTGTCAGCTCTTCCTTACGAGGATTACTGACTCCTCTCTCTAAGGCCTGGTGTGGCGAAACAGAGCCCTGTGTCAGAAGACAATACCCTGGGACCATAGAGGCCGCCCAGACGGGGTTTCTGGAGCCTGTGGGATTGCTCTTGGGTCCTTATTCTGCCTGGGAAATGGCAGGGCCTTTTCTCTTGGTCCCTAGAATGGAACTGCAGCACCAAGAGGGTTCTCTTGAGGCTGGTCTCCCAGGTAACACAGGATGGGGTCGGGACGCACTTCAGCTTCTTTTCCTGTTCTCTTTGAGGACTAGCTGTGTCTGGACCCTTCTATGGGAGCAGGCTACACTCCTCCCTCCCCTTGGACCTCCTGCTAAACTGTGGGCCCCATAGCAGCAAGGCAGCTTCTGTCTGGAACCGCTACTGGGGCCCTCTGGCATTCAGAGCAAGGGAGTGGGGAAGCTCTGGAGCCAGGCTGGCAACCCCATGTTGACCCAGGCCACCTTCTTCTCAAGAGATTAGGGTTGATGAATCTAATCCTCCAACTAGCCTGGAAGAATCCAGGGTCAGTGTGAAGATTTTGCTTCAGAGAGGGCAGAATAGGGAGATCCTGTGTTTAGGTTGTTCCAGGAAACAGGGTTACACCAGGGTTGTTTCTGGAAAGAGAAGGGCTCTTAGACCTAGAGCAGAGACCCTGTCCCTAGACTTAGGCAGGAAGAAATCTGTTTTGTCATCTTGCGTGTCCCGTACTTGCTGTGCTCCATGGGGCAGGGGAGGAGAGGAGTCTAGCTTCTTGGGTAAGGGGGCCCATAGACTCCAGGGTGATGGCTGGGGAGCCCAAGAGATTTGCTAAACTGGCCTGACCAGAAGGAGAATGCAAACTGGAAGTGACTCAACCCAGCCTGCCAGGCCTTGAGGGAGCTGCAGGCTGCAAAGGGGGAGGTGGTAGGGAAGCAGGAAGGGGAGGAGGGATTAGCTGGGCAGAGCAAGGGAAGCATGTGTCCCAGCTGGGCAGGTCAGGATGTGTCCGGGAGAGAGAGCCAGCCAGCCGTCTCCAGGCCCTTCCATCGGGGCATGATGGACTGACCCAGTGCCCTCTAACCCTTCTCAGTGCCAGGAAGTCTTTGGGGAGCAGCTCGGGGAAGGAGGGGAGGAAGAGCTAGATGACTGCCTGTGGGTGGGTGTTCACAGCTGATAGGAGTTTATCTTTATGAGTAACTTGAGGGGCAAGGGAGACTTGGAGGGGGCTGAAATGACAGTGACCTTACTGGGTCAGATA
Organism: Condylura cristata; assembly: GCF_000260355.1. Classification (NCBI taxonomy): domain Eukaryota; kingdom Metazoa; phylum Chordata; class Mammalia; order Eulipotyphla; family Talpidae; genus Condylura; species Condylura cristata. Next base: position 16,677,328 of record NW_004567112.1, on the reverse strand, counting down.
CCGGAGGGCAGATCCTTTGTTTTTCTAGTTTGACCCAGCACTACCCCATACCTCACTCAAGAGGTACCATGAACACACTGAAGGGATGGAGAATGGGGCTTCTGGGTCACAACCTCTGAGAGAACAAGATCAACTGGGCATTACTGAACCTCCACAATAACACTGTGGGAACAGCAAGAACTAGAAAGTATGTTCATTCACTTGTTCTTTCAACAAACATGTGTCAGGCTCTCTGCTGTACACTCTGAGACTGGACACAGGCCTGGCCTGAAGGAGCTCACAGCGCAGTGAGAAGAAAGGACAAGGAGGAGACAAGGACAAAGATCAGGCAGAAAAGAAGGCAAGTGTGCTGCCGTCCATCCCACCCCAGCTACCCCCCGTCACCCCTGTTCTGGATGACTGATTAACTAACCTGGGCTCCAGTTTGTTCCCCTGCAAATAGGTACTTCATAGTTGTCTCAAGGATTATATGAGATAACATGTGACATAGTAATTACTCAATGAGCAATTTATTAACAGCCTCCCTGCTGGCCAAGGAGTTAAAGCAAAGCACTATGAAGCTCTCTGCAGCCACTGAGGCATAAGTTCAATACCTGGCTGGCCAGGGAGCTGACACACATGGTGTGGCAGACCTCTCCTGTCTCGCCTGCTGTTCCTTTCAGCAGTGTATTATAGTCAATCTGCTTGTTGTGTTGCCCACTCTGTCTCTGGTGAATCCTCTCACCCTCCTACACCTCTGGCCTGCACCCCAGTTCTTGTATGTATAAGTACTTTTTTTTTTCTTTAATAAAGCCTAAGCTAGAGGATGGGCATGCAAAAGGTGCCCCAACCAAGTCTGGAAAGATTAGGGCCCTCCCTGGTGGCGCAGACCTCTCCTGACCAGCCCACTGCTCTCTTCAGCAGTGTACTTCATCAGTCTGCCTGTTCTGCTCCCCACTCTGTCTCTGGTGAATCCTCCCACCTCCCCTGCACTTCTCACCTGTACCTCAATTCTGTATGCATAAATAAATCTTAAAAAAAAAAAAAAAGATAAGGCATCCTGAAAGAAGAGACATCTAAGTCAAAAGTTGAAGGATGCCTGAGGATGAATATTAGACAAAAGAAAACAGGGCTTTGATTTCAGAAACTGCCCTGGTAGAGCAACAAGGGCATAAGTCCCAAAACTGCTCAGGGAACTGTTCAAATTGCCTGGAGTGTACAAGTAGGGCATCAAGCTTCCATTTGGGAACCATTTCCCTGCCTGCTGAATGGAGAGTGCTTTGAAAGAAAGCAAGATTGGAGGCAGAGTGGCCAGTCAAACCCTGGGTTAAGTCAAAAGTAGTAGTGGGGGACCTCCCTGGCAGCCTGAGGGTTAAGTCTCAGTGCTCTCACCACGCAGGCCAGAGTTCAGTCTCTAGCTGAAGGGCTGAACAGACCTCTCCTGTCCCACCCACTGCACCTCCTGCAGTGTATCTCAGTGGATCTGCCTATTGTTGTTCTGTTCCCCTCTCTGTCTCTGGTGAATCTTCTCACCGCCTGTATCCCAGTTCTTCTTTGCAAAAATAAAATCTTAAAAAGTAAAAAAGAAGCAGTAGGAATGGATTTATTTATTCAACAAAATAATGAGCACTTACTGAAAAACCATTCTAGAAACCAGGGATATAGCACTAAAGATCTCCTTTCACAGCCAAAAAAAATAAAACAGAAGAACTAATAAGAGCTGTGGAAGGTTACATTTTTAACTCCAAAGTTCAGGGGAGACCTCACCGCACAGGGTGATATTTGAACAAAGGATCTCAGTGATAGGAAGATGTAATAGCAAAGGTCCATACAAAGTGAAGAGCACCGATAAAAGACCCTAGGGGGTAAGAGAGACACACCAGGTATATTTGAAGAGCAATAGGGAAAGCCAATGAGGTTGGAGCAGTGTGAGAGAAGGGGAATAATAGATTACTTATACAGAGGCCAGATTGTGTAGGACTTTGCAGGCAGTTGTAAAATTGTGGCTTTGGGGGGCCTCCTTGGTGGCTTAGGGGTCTTTAAGTCTCAGCACTATCATGTTGTTGCCTTTTCCTGGCCAGGTAGCTGACCCACATAGTCCAGCAGACCTCTCCTGTCTTATGTGCTCCCTACTCTGTCTCTGGTGAATCCTCTCATCCCCCAAACCTCTGGCCTATACCCCAGTTCTTGTTTGGTTGTTGTTGTTTTAAGATTTATCTATTTATGCATACCAGAATTGAGGTACAGCCAGAGGTGCATGTGTGAGAAAGAGGATTTGCCAGAGACAGAGTGGGGAACAGAACAGGCAGCTTGACTGAACTATACTGCCAAGAGGAGCAGCAGATGGATCAGGAGAGGTCTGTTGTGCCTTTTGGGTCACCTACCCTTCAGGGAATCGAACTCATGCTGTAGGGGCTGGGGATTGCTTCATAAATACTTAAACCTTTGAGCCATTGTGCCACCAGGGAGTCCCTATACATCAGTTCTGTAAGCATAAATGAATAATTAAAAAAAAAAAAAAGCTGTCATTCCCCCCCCCTCAGTTGATATGGGGAGCCACTTGAATGGAGAACTGATTAAAAAAAAATTACTTATTTGTGCATGTAGAACTGGGGTATAGGCCAGAGATTTGGGGGATGAGAGGATTCACCAGAGACAAAATGAGGAACAGACAGGCAGATCTACTGAACACACTCCTGAGGGGAAGAGCAGACAAGACAGGAGAGGTCTGCTGCGCCATGTGGTTCAGCTCCCTGGCTGGGGATTAAACTCAGGTTGTAGTGGTGATAGTGCTGAGACTCAACCCCTAGGCCACCAGGGAGGTCCAGAGGACTGATATTTTTAAAGAATTACTCTGGCTACTCTGTTGAGAATTGACTTCATGACTTAGGGGCAAAAGCAAAGAAACTAGTTGGGACCTACTGAAACAATCCAGGCTAGAATTATGGTTAAATAATGGAGATATTAAGTAGAAGGCAAAATGTGCTGAAGGGTTCACTATGAGATGCTCATAGCAAAACAAGACCGACCAGTGGGGGAGCAAAAATTAGTATAGTTTTGACAATTTTGAGTTTGAGATGTGTGTTGTACCTCCAAATGAAGATGTCAGGCTAACAACCAATACATAAAGGAGTGATCTGAGCAAGATTTCAAAGATGGATCTACAGGCTTGATAAGAGACTGAGAGATGTCACGTTGCCTCTCTGACTTAACACAGTGGCTAAGAGGTCTGTTGACTGAGATAGGGAAATGGAGAGGAAAGTTGGAATATGAGAAGGATGAAGTTTAGCTTCCAATACATTGAATTCAGTGTACCTGTGGGATACCTGTGTGCAGCCCATCTTGTATTTGTGTGTTAAAATGTTTTGACAGTTCAGAAAGATATACTATATACAGTGATAAGCATATCTTGATCCAGTTTGTCATTCTTGTTATTTGCAGGACGCCTCCCAACCCCATATCTAATCCTATGTAGTCCTGTTGGTTCTACTTCCAAAATATATCCCAAACCTGATAGCTTCTTACCATCAGTTTCAAGTCTAAACTTATCAAGACCTCCAAGGCCAGGTGTCTTAGGTCCCTACCTGTCTTCCCTCACACTGCACAGCCTTTCTCCTGCTGTGGAGCAAGCCTTGCCTATTGCTTTTACATCTGTTTTTCCTTTACTGAAGTGTTCTTCCTCTGGGTTTGCAAGTTGGTGATTCCTGAACATTTAGGTCTGAGCTTAAAAGTCACTTTTTGGAAGAGCTCTGAGTATAACCCTTACTGACTATCACAGAAACTGCCCTACATATTTAACTCAAAAGTGTTTTTGTACATGTGTTCCAGGGACTCCCCAGGGCCTGGAAAAATGCCTGGCACATAAAGGCTTTTGTTACATATTTGTTAACGGACCAATTGACCCCTGGCAGATTGCGTCAATTCTTTAAGCCTCCGTTTCCTTAACATAGAAGAGGATAATAATACCTACCTTGCTCGGTAGTTTTAAGGGGAAATTACTAAGGACATCAAGAAATTGCTGCACAGTGAACCTTGGCCATTCCCCGCTCAGTGCCATCGGACAGATGCGCAAACTAACAAACCTTTCTTTCTCTCGTAGGTAAAAAGAGCTGCGGTTGCAGAGGCCCAGCAAGAAATGGTCCCATTCCGCAGCTGCAACATCGCCCTTTTAAGAGGCGCAGAACCCCCACCTTCCACCCCAAAGTTTAATGTACCGGTGTTAGTACAAGTCACGTGAAACTCTCCGCTTGCTCCGCCTTAGAGAGGCGGAGCCGCATAGTGAAGGCCAATAGCAGGAGCATTCTCTGGACCAGCCCCAACTCCAGACAGGGAATAGGGGAGGAGCCGGGCGCCCGGGCCGCGGTACCGGCACTTCCGGGCCGCACGCCCCGCCCCGCCCCCGTCCGTTTATTTCTCCCGAGCTGGGTGGGCAGTACTAGCTAGTGGAGATTAAAGGCGCCGCCGTCGCGCTGCCGCTTTCTCCTTGCTTCCCCCTCTCCGTTTCCCCGCCCCTTTCCAAATAGCGGGACCGGCCTTGATGTGGGGACACCACCCTCTTCCTCTCTACTCCCCAGCTCTGGAGTCCGGCTCCCCGCAGCCCCCTGCCCGCCTGCGTCCCCACCCTACCGGCGGCACTCTGCTCCGAGCCCATTGTATCCCCGCCTCCCTCCCACCCCCAACCCCGGGGCTGCAGAACCTGAGCCCCGGCTGTGGCGGGAAGATCGGGGACCTCTGTGCGCCCCTCCAGCCGGTCCGGCGAGCCGGGCCCCTCCCCCGCCTGCCCTCCCAGCAACAGCGCTGTGGGGACGAGGGCGCCCTTCCTCTCGGTCTAGGAGGAGGGGGCCGACTGGCGGACGGCAGGAACGCACCCCCCTTCCCCTCCAGCACCAGCAGCGAACCCCCACGCCCCTTTCCTGGGGGAAGGAGAACCGGAGCTCGAGCGAGCCGAGGCAGGAAAAGGCAGCCGCGGACTGCCCAACCCGCAGATCATTTTTATTATCGAGATTATTATTAAAAGGGGGCGGGAGTCCAGGATGCGGGGGTGGGGGCTAGCGACGCAGCTATTTTTATTAAACAGATTATTCCTGAAATAATAATACGCGCAAGATGGCTGAAGGTGGCTATGATGAAAGTGTTGGGGTTTTTTCTTCCTCTTTTTTTTTTTTTTTTTTAATCTGAGGATAAAGCTCTGAGGCGACAGCCGCTGCGGAGACCCTGCCCGGAGTGCCCTCCTCTCAGCCGAGAAGCTGCGGGCGGACAAACGGACACCCAGATCGAGCTGCCGGCGTGGGCCCGCCCCGGACGCGTCGCCCGGGCAGCCGGGGTCCGCCGGCGCTCTCCTTTCTGCAGACTTCTTCCAATTCTGATCTTTTTTTATTTTTTTGGAAAGGACCGGGGTGGGTGGAGCAGAGGTGGAAAGAAATCGGGACTTGGCATTTTCTCCCCTCTCTCTCCCAATCTGAGGGAGGCCATCAGCCCTCCCCCTTAAAAAAGAATCCCACCAAGAGAAATAGAAAGAACGCTGCAGGACCGTCGAGCGAGCGCGCTCGGATCCCCGGCCGCCGCCGCCGCCGCCGCCACCGCGCTCGCCGCCTGAAGCCCAAGATGGCTGGGCGCTGAGGGAAACGGCCTGGCCCGGCTGGCTCGGCCCGGCCCCGCTGCCACAGGCTGGCTCCGACCGCAGCCCGGAGCCTCCCAGGCCGG
>NW_004567112.1:16669893-16671473 GCF_000260355.1 Condylura cristata | reverse complement strand
TTAGCAGTTGAGAAAAATTCCTTTCTAGTTTGATCAATCCTTGTTTTCCTCGGCAGAGCCGAGGCGCCCGCCCAGCTCGGAGACGGAGAGCGGGGTCTCCTCGCGGCGGGGGCGCCGGGCGCCGGGCCTCCCGGGAGCGCAGAAGTAGCGACGAGGGGGTCAGGCCGGAGCACCGCCGGGGCTTCTCCTCCTCCCTTTCTGGTTGGCTTTTTTTTCCACTTCTCTCCCTCCCCCTTCCGTTTCTATTTGTGAAGGGAGGAGGAAGGCAGAGGCGGGCTGGTGTCTCTGGCCGGGGACTGGAATTTCATCTGAATGACTGCCCCTGCGCGCACGCAGCGCCCCGGAGTCGGCCAGCCTGCGCCCCGCAGCCCCAACCCGCTCACAGCGGGCCAGCCGGGGGGCGCCCGCGCCAGGGCCCAGGGACCGCCGGCTCGCCTCGCCCGCCCAGTCCGGATCTAGCCACCCTCGGCGCGGCCGCTCTCGCTTCCCCCGCCTCTTGGACCCCGGACGCGGCAAAGGAGGCGCGGCGCCGGCGAGCCCGGAGGGAGCCACCATTGCCGCCGCCGTCGCCAGAGGAAGTGTGCGGCTCCGGGGCTCTGTCCGCTGTGGGGCGCGCCCCAATGTCAGCCGCCGGGCCGAGCGCAGGCCGCGGGCCGCCGCTGCCCTAGCCGCGCCGACTGGGAAGCGGCCTTTTATATGGAATTTGGACTCCGGCGCTCCCCTCCAGGGCTGGTGCCCCGGCCGGGGCCCTGGCGCAGGCCGCCGCCTCCCGCTAGGCGCTCGGGAGGAGGAGGAGACGCTGCCGGCTGCGCGAGCGGCGTGAGGACCGAGGCTTCCTCCTCTGGGGGGCGGGCGCGCGGAAGGCGCTGGTGACTGAGCGACTGTCGGGGCCGTCTGGGGCCAGAGCGCCTGGCTCCGTGGCCTACAACTGCACCGGACGGACCCCCAGGATTGGGCAGTCGGGGAGGCCGGCCCCGGCCCCCTGCCCTTGGCCGTCATGGCGGAGAATTGGAAGAACTGCTTCGAGGAGGAGCTCATCTGCCCCATCTGCCTGCATGTCTTCGTGGAGCCAGTGCAATTGCCGTGCAAACACAACTTCTGCCGGGGCTGCATTGGCGAGGCGTGGGCCAAGGACAGCGGCCTAGTGCGCTGCCCTGAGTGCAACCAGGCCTACAACCAGAAGCCAGGCCTGGAGAAGAACCTGAAGCTCACCAACATCGTGGAGAAGTTCAACGCCCTGCACGTGGAGAAGCCGCCGACGGCACTGCACTGCGTGTTCTGCCGCCGCGGCCCCCCGCTGCCCGCGCAGAAGGTCTGCCTGCGCTGCGAGGCGCCCTGCTGCCAGTCCCACGTGCAGACGCACCTGCAGCAGCCCTCCACCGCCCGCGGGCACCTCCTGGTGGAGGCGGACGACGTGCGGGCCTGGAGCTGCCCGCAGCACAACGCCTACCGCCTCTATCACTGCGAGGCCGAGCAGGTGGCCGTGTGCCAGTACTGCTGCTACTACAGCGGTGCGCATCAGGGACACTCGGTGTGCGACGTGGAGATCCGGAGGAATGAGATCCGGGCAAGTAGCCTTC
>NW_004567112.1:16626253-16669734 GCF_000260355.1 Condylura cristata | reverse complement strand
GACCATTCATCTGCCAGGCTGATGCTTCTTGACATCAGGCCAGAGGCCGCCTTCTACCCACACTCTTGTGCTCTGAAAGTTTGGGGCCGAGGTCTGAGATGGTTCCCTGTTGCTACTGATACATTCCTGCACCTGTGCTCATAGGTTCCATCTTGTGAGTCATTTATGGAACTGAGGTGTGGGGATGTTTGGGGTAGAGTTTGGTGTTGCTTTTCTGTTTTGCAGTCAGCTCCTTCCCCCAGCGTTGTTTCTGTAGGCCCTATGGGAAGTCACCAAGGCAGTGACCCAGGTCCTGCTTCTCCAGCTGCTGTTTATGTAATGAGTGTCCTGGTGCCGCTGCTGTGGCTGACATGATCCATGATGCTGGCATACCAATGAGGAAGTAAACAAAAGCAGCCATGTTAGTTTCAAGCCCTATTGGAAACACATGGAGGGGGGTGAAGGGGCGCTTCCGGAGGGAGAGCAGAACTCCCGGTATCTGGGTGGACATCCTGCAGCAGGAGCGGACAGTGTCTGGCCGTCAGAGTTATTCTGGATAGCCCCTCTCCGTGTGTGAGAAGTGCTGCCCTCACTGTGTGCGCGTTGCATGCATCTGCATGAATAAACCTTAAAGTATGTGTCTTCCTCACCCTGAGCCCTCTTCTCTCAGCCCAGCCCTCTATCACAGCCCTCCCACATTGGGGAGGAGAAGTGGAAGATGGAAAAAGAATCCTGTGGGTTTAAGGTTGAGGCGCCTTGCAATCTGGTTTCAGGCAGCTGGCTCCCCTGGGCTGTCGGCTGGGTGATGGCAGAACCGCATCCCCTCCCATTGTATACACCCTGCAGCAGTGGCCAAGTCAAAACCACCTTCCCCCTCAGGCCTCTGGGCCTGGCTCTAGACTGAGGCAATACTTCCGTCCCCTTCTGTAGAGGGGGGCTCCTCCTGGGTGCCTCCCTGGTCCCCTGACTTTCAGGGTTGAGTCATACCAAAAGGAAGGGGTTGGCCTGAGACTGACTGAGCCATCTCGGAAGCCCCAGCTTGGGGGCTGGGTGTGATATGGGGGTGAGGTTGGGCTTTGGTAGGACTGGGAGTGTTCATGGGTGGGGGCCCCTGGAGGCTAGTTGAGGCCAGTGGGGAGCTGCGTATGAGGAAGCTCTGAGCCAGGCAGGTTGTAGACAGAGTCTGTTTCCTGTGGGGGGGGGGTGTGGGGGGAGGAATGGGGATGAGACCAGTCAGAATGAGTCACTGTTTAGCAATTAAAAAACATACACATAGAACTAACAAAAGGCAGAAGGGCCACCACAGATTGAGGGCAGAGAGATCAAATAACATTTGCTATACAATTAGTTTTCAATCATATGGGCTAGCTGTGGGGTTTTGTGCCAGGACAGCCCCTCTGGTTTCTTAAAGGAAGTAGGGGGGGTGGAGAGGGGAGCCATTTCATTCTCCCCCCACTAGGGTGCAAAAAGCAGAGGCCTAGGGGATACAGATTAGCCCTTGGTGTCTTTCACCCCGCCACTCAGGGCAAGCAGAGCCCATACTTCCCCTGGTACTGGAAGCTGTTGCTATTAATAAAGATGGAAGAGCTGGGGGAGGAGGTTGGGAAAAGTGCAGAGGCAGGAGAAAGGAAGACTGTCCAGTTTTCTACCCTGGGGAAGGGGGTGGGGGGATGGTTGGGTGGTCCAGAGAGATGTGATTGTGGTTGAAAGGAATTGAGCCAGGGCATTGAGTATGTGTGTCCAATTTTGCTCTTAGCTCTGTCTAAGTGCTAGGGGTGTCTGCTTTGGGTGGGGGAGAAAACATAATTGTGCCTGACTTGGTAGTAGGAGAGTATTTTCACATGTGTGCCTGTTTGTTAGTGTCTTTGAGACTGTCTACCTTGCCCTCAAATGCACCTGTGTCCTGTCTGTATCGCTGGCAGATCTGTGTGGGCGGCACGTCATAGAGTATTCACCTTGGCGTTCTCACCTGCAGGTCCCTCATCCCCTTGCTCATGGAAGGAACCCTGTGGAAACAGATGCTGAACTTTGTCAGCATCTCTGCATGCAAACCGGTGTGTGTGGGTGGGTGTGTGTGGACACGCGTACACGCACGAGCACACGACCATGTTCTTTCATCCCTGTTCCTGATGGGCAGGCTCGAGAGTAATGGGTTGCATCAGGGCCAGATGTGCAATTCTGTGCACTCAGCATCTGTGCCCCACAGCCTGACTCTCACCCCTCCATACTCCTCCGCCATCAGGACCCTCTGGATCTCTCTGGGCGCCCCAGGGCACTGGAGTTGGAAACCTTAAGTAGCCCAGTGTCACTCAGTGTGGTTGGAATAACTGAAAGTGGAGGAAGAAGGGCCCCTCCCTGGGGAAGAAGCCAAGCCATGGGGAACCTGAAAGGAAGAACCCTCTGTCCTCTCTCCTGTCCGGGCCAGCCAGGAGGAGGGGCCTTTTCCTGGGCCTCTTTTCCCAGATGTAGGAGCCGAGCATGGAGACCTGGCAGCTGCCTTAAAATATAGCTGTTTTTGTGCTTCCAGTTCTGTCCTCAGGGAAGAGGGCTGCTGCTGAAATGCCCTGTGGGTTAGAAGTAGGAAGCCCTGATTAATTCTCCTTACTCATATGCTCACAAGCATCTACAGATGGCCTTGGGGGTCCAGGCAGGAAGGCAGACACCTGGAGGGATCATCCCAGAATCATCCCTCTGCCTGGGGAATTCAATGTAGGGTGCAATGGCTTGGGTGAACACTGGGTGGGCCCCGGGAACATGCCTGGACCCTAATGTGGAGCCAGCAACACTGGGGTCTGTGGAGCCAAAGGGCCCGAAACCGGAACATCCAGGTCTGGCAGTCTTAGGCACTTGACCATGGTCAAGTGCTCACCCAGGCCTCAGGTTCAGGGGTCAGCTGAACAATGAGGGACTGATAGGAGATGGGAGCATCCCCTAGCTCATGACCTCCCTCAACATGGAAAGGGGTGTGTGGGGGGGTTCAGGTGCTGTCACATTTGGGCCCCCATGCCATTCCTTGGGCCCTTGCATTCTCAGAGGTTCAGAGTTGCAAAGACATTCTCTGAGGAGGGGACCCCACCGCTAGGGACAGTTTGTGAGTGTATCTGCAGGGGGCGAGGTTACCCTGCTCACATTGCCCCTGGCTGGGAGGTTGCATTGGGATGCTGGAGGGGATCGGAGGTCTCCCTCCTGTGTGTCTGTTTCCTAGCAAGGAGTGAGGCTCCTGGCCCAGCTGACTCTGGTAGGGCAGATACCCTCTCCCGCCTCCTGCCCTGTGCTCCTGAGGCCCTAGGCAGGATGAGAGCTAGGTGGGGAGGCCTGGTGTTTGTCAGCTGTGGGGGTCCTGTAGCTGCCACATCCTTGGCCATGGGGGTCTGCGAAGAGGGTGACTCGGCCCTGCTCCCTGGGCACGAGGCAGAGGTCAAGCTCTCCTCAGCCCCACCCTGGGATCCTGCTGACATAGCCAGGAGTCTGCCATGCACCCCCCCCCCCATTGATTTCTCAGCCTCCTGCAGCTTGGAGCTGCCTGTGCAGGTGTGAGTGTGTGTAAGTAACCGGCATGCCTCGCTGTGGAGCTCACCTACGGCTGATTTTGTGTATCACAGCCTATGTCTGAGGAGGTACAGTGTGAGCACTGACTGATTTATGTAGCTGTCTTGTGTGGCTGGGGCAGGAAGACATGCGCATGTGTGCGGGAGAAAGGAGGGCGTGTGCACGCGCCCGTCGCAAGGCGCCTGGAGTTGCAGTGAGCACACACATGCCCGTGCCTGAGTGTGCCTGCCTGCTCAGGCTCTGCTTGGTTGGTGGCTGTGCATTTTGTGTGACTTTCTCACCTGGTGGTGTGTTGGGGAGGGGCAGGGGAGGTGGAATTCACCTTAGGGCGAGTTTGTTGTAATGACAGGTATTGGAGGTAGAAACCTGGATGGCTCCTGCCCCTCTGTGCTGGGGACAGTCTGGGTGGGTGTAAGGGGAAGGGCTCCCCACTTGGGCCCCTGCCCTGGGCTAAGCAGGCAGCCTGGCTGGCTTGTCCTGCCTCTGGGAAAGCCTTCCTTCCGACTGGCCTGGCATTCAAACCCAGACAAAGGGGGGCTTTCTCGCTCGCCTCTTTGTTCTGCTGCCCCAGAGCGCTGCTCTCTGCGTGGCAAAAGCTAATTCCACTCTGCAGCTGGGAAACCCTCTCTGGGTCTGCTGGGGCTCGCCTCGCAGGCCCTGCCTTTCTCCTTGCCCTGGTTCCTACTTTGCAGCCTCCTCTCTCTGGGTCTGTGTTGTCCATTGGGGGGGTCCAAATGGTTGCTCAAGGCAGGGGTTGATGCATGGAAAAGGAGGGTCTAAGGCAGGCAGAAACTGCCCTGAGACCAGAGAAGAGCCCTGTGACCCAGAAGAGAGGAGGCCATTGTGCTCCCGGGATAAGGTCTCAGATTGGGGGTGGGGATGAGTTTAGCAGCTGGGGGGAGTTTAGCAGCTGGGGGAGGAGGTTAAGATGGGGTAGGCCTGAGCAGGGCCTGCAGCCAGAGCTGAAGCTGGCATGAGAGTCATCTGGGCAGGGACCCGAGCAGGAACAGGGGCTCCAGCAGCCCAGCTCCCTTGGCCTGGGCTCTCCCCACCCCGCCGCAGGGGCTGCCGGACCCAGCCCTGGTCTTGTCTGAAAACTGTAGACCTGTCTCCAGCCCAGCCCTGGGGCCCTGTTCCCTTCGGACCTTGCTTCTCTTCAAAGTTGACTTGAGGGTTTTTTATTATTATTTATTAACTTTCATATAACCCATGTCCCCATGGCCTCACCCATTTGCCCAGTCCAGTCTGGCATCAAAAAGTGCCAGCTAGGCCCTCCCTGGTGGCTCAGTGGGTTAAAGCACAGCACTAAAAAGCTAAAGCCAGTACCTCATGAGTTCGAATCCCGCCTGCCCTGGAGGAGCTCCACATGGCGAGGCAGACCTCTCCTGACCCGTCCGCTGCTCCCCTCAGCAGTGTACTTCGTCGCTCTGCCTGTTCTGCTCCCCACTCTGTCTCTGGTGAATCCTCTCACCCTCCACATCTCTGGCCTGTACCCCAGTTCCATATGAATAAATAAATAAATCTTTAAAAAAAAAAGTGCCAGCTAGGCCTGGACTGTGAGACTCCAGAGAGAAGTGAGACTTTCCAGGGGGAGCAGGAAGGCCCCCTCTCCAAGTTGGGAGGGGCCCCAGAGGAAGCAGCCCAAGACAGAGTCCGTAATATTAGGGGCCAGGTATGAGGAGCAGGATATTCTGGATAGAGGTGTGGGAATAGTGTGCCCCAGTCTTGATGCTCTTGTCCTCACAGGCCCAAGAGCCAGCCATGACAGCCCTAGGTCCTAAGGGACAGACAAGGACAGGAGCGAGCAAATGCCACCTGCGCCCAGGGCTGCTGGGCGGGGTGGGGCTTCACCTGGCTCCTCAGCTGCCCCAGCGGAGGCCCCGCTGCCCCAGTCCACGCTGCTTGGGCACTGGAGGTGAGCGTAGTCCAGGTGACTCAGTGTGGGCTGGAGTGGCAGCGGCAGCCGCCACCCCACCCACCGCCGGATCTGAGAGCCCCTGCTCTGATTTAAACTGGGAGATCTGGTTCTATCTCAGCTGTGGATTTTCCCTAGTGGGAAATGGAGCCTCAGCTCTCAGTGGTTGCTGGAGGTTGGGATGGAGGAGAAACTGCTGGTCATAGGGAAGGGTCTAGGCCCATTTTCCAGCTTCTCAGCATCATGATTAATTATTTTTGTGAAATCAAGGTGAGGGATAATGAAGAGGCAACAACAGGTCCCCCCCTACTCCCCCTAGTTTCCCGGTGCCTGAGGGAGCAATGGCCCTTCCCACTCCTCCGCCTCCCCAAGTGGTGTCTGGTGGGATTTAGGTCACCTGCCCTCGGGGAGGCAGTCCCTGCAAGGATGATCTGGCCAGTGTGGGGCCTCTTCCTAGTTTTCTCTGGATTTCTTGGCCAGTTTCTTTTCCATTCCAGGTCACCTCTCCCACTGCAGTAGAGGCCACCCTGGGTGATCTCCAGGCTAGGGGAGGAGAAACAAACCTGTCTACCTGCTAGAGAGCGTGGCCACTGCCTGCACTGGGCTCCCACCCAGAGGGCTCTGGGCAGGCTGGGGCTGGGCCCTGAGACTCTGAAACTAAAGAAAGAACTGCAGGTTCCAGGGAGATTGCTGCCTGGAGAAAACCCTGAAAGAAGGAAGGGACTGAGCCCCACTGACTGGGCAAAAGTACCTCCCTTGGTTCTGCCCTGAGGATTGGCCCTGAAGGGGTACTGGGGGTTCTGGTCTGGAGGGTTTGAGTGGAGTGGCTCCATTCCCTCCCTCAGGAAAATTGGGGTGGGAACCTGGGGCTGCCCCAGCCACCATTGTCTGAGCCTCATGGGCTTGGCAGTTGGTAGTTGGGCAGGGAGGCCAGAGGGGCGTAGATGTGTGAGAGGGCCTGGGGCCTCTGTTTTCAGACATGCTGGGCACTGGTGTCTGAGGTGCATCTAGGCGGGCTCTACCCTCCTGAATGTGGGTATGAGGCAAGCAGCAGGCAAGAATTTGAGGAGCCATTGTTACAGGGGTGGTGAGAAGGCCTAGAGTTCCTGGAGAGGCGTCCTGCCCTCCTCCCCTTGGGGTAGCCCCCTCCGTTCCCTAGGGCTGTCAGCCTCCGGGTGCAGGTTTCTGGGCTCAGGTACCTGTGCCTTGATGGGGGTGCACAGAGCCTGGGTAGCGCTGTGTGCTCATATGTGCTCCGTTGCATGTGTGTGCTGTGCCCACACACCTGTGGGCAGCTCCACAGGTGGGAGGACACGTGACTACCTCCACCGGCCCCCACTCAGCTGCTGCTTTTCAGATTCTGACCCTCTGGCTGATGTGTGCTGTGTTTGCTGGCTGCAGGTGGGGCCTGCTGGTAGGGCAAGGTCTCCTGGGTTAGGTTTTAGAGGTCCTGGGTCACTGAAAGGTCAAGGTCTGGAGGGGCACCCCAGCCTTTCCTAGCACAGATTCTGAGAGCCCCAGCCCCAACTCTCTTCTGCTCCCAGGATCCTGGCTTTTGTTTCCAGGGTAGCCACCAGTTCTCATGGGATCTGGCTGAACTCTCTTGCTGACCTTGGTTTCCCCCTGTGTAAATGGGTTGGGGGAGAGAGGAAAGGATTGGTGGCACTTGGTTTTGGGGAACCAGCTGGGTGTGGGTAGGCATGGAGCTCATGGGGTCAAACTTGAAGGTCACTCTGAGGCACATACAGGAAGAAAAAGAACCTCTCCTTGGTGAGTGGACATGGCCTGGGAGCTAGGCTCTGGGCAATCTATTTTGCAAACCTTCTTCTGTGTGCAAAACCCGTGTATTTACTTAGTGAACATGTGTGCATCTGCAGGGTACCTTTGTGGGCGGTGGGGCTGCCTAAGAAGGGAGGTGGAGAAAGGCAGCAGCAGAGTCCTGTTTTCAAGAGACCTTGAGTTTTGTGGGGCTCTCAGACCGGGTCTATGAGGCAGACTGCAGAGCAGTGTTGTGCCAGAGACCTTTCTGTGATGATGGTGACTTTATGTCTGTGGTGTCCAGTGCATTAGTCACTAGCCACATCTGGCTATTGGGAACTTAAACAAGGCTCTTGCAGCCGAAGAGGTGACGTTTCATTTAATTTACTTTTATAACCACATGTAACTAATGGCCACCCTGTTGGACAGTGCAGCTACAGAGGCAGGCAGGATGTGACAGCCCACACCTGAGCAGTACAGGAGGGACCCACCCAGACTCCGAGCCGGGATCGTGGGCATTTTCCTACAGGAGCAGGGCCTGACGTTGGGCCTTGAAGGGCAGACAAAGGAAGGGAGGAATCACTGTGAGCTGTAGAAAAGCATCGATAGGGTCCAAGGAGTTCAGGCTAGGATACCAGCCCACCTGGCTGGGAGATTCAGGTAATAAGAGAGCCTCCCTTGCCACGCCAATGTCTTTGGAAAGAGGGAGTCACTGATGGTTCTAGTGCAGGGGAGAAACCCTTTCTGAAGAGGTATGTCCAGTGGGGGGCGGATGGCATGATGGAGCAGGGGAGATGGTCAGGGCTGGGTGGAGAGGGGGTTACAGACAGGAGGTTAAAGGCTGAGGAAGCCTTGGGACCACACAGACTGGTCTTAGAAAAGGTAGGGTCCTTCACTTAGATCTCCTTCCAACTGAGGGGCAGAGGGCGCTCGCTAGGACCTTAGAGCTGTAGTCTCAGTGTCCAGAACAAGGGAAGGGGTGCTTGGTTTAATGCCCCAAGTATAAGGCAAATTGGGGTGAGATCACTGGACTGGGTCAGAGGGTTGTGTGACCTTGTATCTTAGGGTACTCATCACTGGGATGAGGCTCACCAGAGAGAGGTAGCATGATTGGATAAAAAGACCCCTACTAGCCAGATCACCTGGGTTGATATCCCAGCTCTGCCATATGCTAGTTATTTTGGATGAATTACTTAACCTCTCTGGGCCTTGGTTTCCTCTTATCTGAAAGGATAATAATAGTACTTACAGCATCACTGGAATGATTAAATACATCTATACAGGAAAGATGCTTAGAGAGACTGTCCTGACCCGGCCTTCAGAAAGCTCTTGGTTTAGATATGTGTGGGAGGCTATTCCAGGCTCTCTGTGTCTGGAAACAGGCTGGTCAGACAGCTGTCAGCAGGCTCTTAGCATTGCATGGGGGTCACAGTGGATTGAGTGGAAGAAATAGGAGGTTATCTGGGTCAGAGGATCCAAAGGATGAGTCCATGCTAACAAAAGAATGGGGCTCACCCATCCTCGGTAACAGGGATTGCTGCAGACCCCTCTAATGATCCTGTCCCAACTGTTCCTACAGAAGATGCTGATGAAGCAACAGGACCGGCTGGAGGAGAGAGAGCAGGACATTGAGGACCAGCTGTACAAACTCGAGTCAGACAAGCGCCTGGTAGAGGTAGCTAAGCCCAAGCCCACAATATGGACTGGGGGCAGCATGGGTGCAGGGTTGGTTCCCTTCTGAGTGTCCACTGCTGGGTCGACTCTACACCAGAGTCCCTTGGTCAGTCATTCAATGAGCTGTCAGTGATGAGCCCCCACGGGTCAGAGCTTACCCTGGGAGCCCTGGGCAGCCTGGAGATTTGGGGCCCCAGGCTCCACCGTCTGGAATGTGAGACAGGTGGGAATGGCAGCCAGAGATGACCAGTGTTCGCTGCCCACCCACTCTTGCCCACCATGTCCACAGGAGAAGGTGAGCCAGCTGAAGGAGGAAGTGCGGCTGCAGTATGAGAAGCTGCACCAGCTGCTGGATGAGGACCTGCGGCAGACGGTGGAGGTCTTGGACAAGGCCCAAGCCAAGTTCTGCAGCGAGAATGCAGCGCAGGCGCTGCACCTTGGGGAGCGTATGCAAGAGGCCAAAAAGCTGCTGGGCTCCCTGCAGCTGCTCTTTGACAAGACGGAGGATGTCAGCTTCATGAAGGTGGGTTAGGCCTGACTCCAGCTGGGGGACCCGGAGGCCATTCCCAAATTAGCGTCTGTAATTCTCTGCTTCCCCAACCAGCTCCCACCAGTATGCTCCTATGCCCAGGCTTTACCGGCCTACATGATTTCAAAGCCTTCCTCCCTGCGATCTAGGCAAGTCATGTATAATTCCTGCACCTTAGTTTCCTTACTTATAAAATGGAGGTATAAGTCTGCTGGCCTTTATCTATAATTCTAGCTTTTAAAAATCTCTACAAGCTGAAGAAAAAAATTAGCAATCATATAACAACAAAAGTTGACTTGCATTTTATGATTTTTTTTCAAAAAAGATTTATTTATTTATGCATACAAGAACTGGGGCACAGGCCAGAGGTGTGGGAAGTGAGAGGATTCACCAGACACAGAGTGGGAAGTAGAATAGGCAGATCTACTGAAATACACTGCTGAGGGGAGCAGAGGGTGGGTCAGGAGAGGTCTGCCACGCCATGTGGGCCACCTCCCTGACCGGGGTCAAATACCTGCTGCAGTGGCTGTAGATAGTTTGATAGCACTGTGTCTTCTTTAACCCCTGGACCATCAGGGAGGCCCCTTATTTATGATCTTGACCTCACACGCTACAAATATTCAAATATTTTGCTGGCAAAACATTGATATATTAGATTATGGTGTCCTTCTGGGTATATGTAATATACCCAGAATATTATGTGTATCTGTAATATATGGTACAAGCACCATATTTCCCTTCTGAAACCCCAAAATAAATTCTGAAATGCATTTGGCCCCAAAGATTTCAAATAAAAGACTGGGTGCCTCTGAGAACCTTCCTCTGAGGATAATTGTGTGGGTAAGATGATGAATATATAGAAAACACTTATGAATGGTATGTGTCATATAGTACTTAATAAATGTTAGCTATATATTTTTAAAGTTAGATCACTGCCATATATAGAAACCAGTATCACTTGTAACTATTTAAAGGTAATTATAGAAATAAACATAGTAGTAATGGGGCAATATTATTAGATTCTAGTTTAATACAATGGCCTGTCACAGAAAATTCTAAGCCTGAGGCCAGCTTTCTCTTTGTGCAGGAGACTAGGTATGAAAGAGATGTTAAAAAGATAAGCTAACACCAAGTAGAATCTGACCCCGGGCATGGTTAGGAGAAAGGGAGCTTTATGTTGCCCTCCCCACCCCCAAAATAAGGGGAACTTTTTTAAAAAAGATTTATTAATTTACGCATACAGAACTGGGTCAGAGGTGCAGGGGCAGCGAGAGGATTCACCAGAGACAGAGTGGGGAGCAGAACAGACAGACAGACCAAGTACACTGCTGAGGGGAGCAGCGGGAGAGACAGGAGAGGTCTGTGCGCCATGTGGGTCAGCTCCCTGGCTGGGGATTGAACTCATACCGCAGTGGCTGGTGATAGCTAAATAATTCTGAGACTTTGACCCTTGCACCACCAGGTAGACCCCCTCAACGCTAACTATCCTTCACCCCTTTACCAACTCACTGGCCAAAATTAGAGGGTCAGCCCTGCTTGGAGCTGGTGCAGCTCCCAGCTGCTTCTCACCCATGCTGCCTTGCCAGGTGATTAACCCTTTCCTTTCCCCCACAGAACACCAAGTCTGTGAAAATCCTAATGGACAGGTGAGCAGATGACCCCCAGCCCTCAGGGGAACACGTCTGGTTATCTGGGGGAGAGCAGGGTGGGCCAGGCCCTCGGGGGGAGGTAGGGCGGGCTCACCGGTGATACCTCCTCACAGCAGATGCCCCGTCCACTGCCCCCAGGACCCAGACCTGCACGGGCAGCAGCCTTTCTCCCCCTAAGATCGGCCATCTGAACTCCAAGCTCTTCCTGAACGAGGTGGCCAAGAAGGAGAAGCAACTTCGGAAGATGCTAGAAGGTGAGGGTGAGGTTCTCAGTGGAAGGGAGAGTTCTCTGGGGAGGGGTGAGTGCCAGAGCCTTCTCTACGGGAGGCAGTGTGGCCCAGCCGTGGAGACCTTCCTTCGCACCCTGGCTCTGCCACCTCTAGTTACGGAGCTTTGGGCTAGCGCTATTAACTCCACGGGCCTCCGTGCTTCAGCTGTAAGATGGAGTAACAATGGCCTGTGGAGCAGGGAGCACGGACAGAGATGATGCATGATGCTTGGTCCTGTAAATGGGAAAGGCCCCCTGGGAGCAGAGGCCTGGGTTGCCTGGGACGGGAGCTTCGGCGACTTTTGCCCCAACTCTCCGCAGGCCCCTTCAGCACGCCGGTGCCCTTCCTGCAGAGCGTTCCCCTGTATCCCTGTGGCGTGAGCAGCTCGGGGGCGGAGAAGCGCAAGCACTCAACGGCCTTCCCTGAGGCCAGTTTCCTAGAGACGTCATCCGGCCCGGTGGGCAGCCAGTATGGGGCAGCAGGCACGGCCAGCGGCGAGGGCCAGTCAGGGCAGCCTCTGGGGCCCTGCAGCTCCACGCAGCACTTGGTGGCCCTGCCGGGCGGCGCCCAACCAGTGCACTCAAGCCCTGTGTTCCCCCCGTCGCAGTACCCCAATGGCTCTGCTGCCCAACAGCCCATGCTTCCGCAATATGGCGGCCGCAAGATTCTCGTCTGTTCTGTGGACAACTGTTACTGTTCTTCCGTGGCCAACCATGGCGGCCACCAGCCCTACCCCCGCTCCGGCCACTTCCCCTGGACAGTGCCCTCACAAGAGTACTCACACCCACTCCCACCCACACCCTCCGTGCCCCAGTCCCTGCCTGGCCTGGCGGTCAGAGACTGGCTCGATGCCTCCCAGCAACCTGGCCACCAGGATTTCTACAGGGTGTATGGGCAGCCGTCCACCAAACACTACGTGACGAGCTAACGCCGCGCGGGCAGCGGGGTACTGGGCAATGTTACCCCCCAGCCCCAGCAACTCGGGAATTATGCATCCAGAGACCTGCCCTTCTTCCTTCCTGTCCTCTCTCCCTTCTCCTTCATTCCCCAAGTCTTTTCCTTTGGATTTTGTTTTGTTTGGGGCTTTGTTTTGATTTCTTTTTTTATGACTCCTGGACGAGGAGGTGACAGTGGGAGCTGGCTGGGCTGGGGCCGCAGGTGGCCCTGGAGTTGGGAAAAGCGTCTACCTCAAGGCGCTGAGCTCTCTCTCTCTCTCTCTCTCTCTCTCCCCCTCTTCCTCTCTCTCTCTCTCTCTCCTCCCTCCCTCTCTCTCTCCTTTTTTTTCTCCCACTCCTCCCCATCCTGTCCCCCTGGCTGGAAGGAGCCTTAGCTTCCCCTAAAGTCGTGGGGAGAAGGGGCAGGGAGTGTCCAGCCCACCTCGCTCAGCCTGGGAGGAGGGACCAGGGCCCATTGGCCTGCTTCTCCTCTTGGTTTTCTTTGGGCCAGTTTGATCGATGACTGAGTAAGGAATGACCTGTACATTGTGGGACTTTTTTTTCTTCGATTTTTTTTAAACCAAGACTTCCTCCTGCTTCTTCTCACCATCCTCCCAGATGGAGTTCAAAGGCCACTTCTCAAGCAGCTTTTGGCACCTACAGCCTCAGAGTGGAATCTTAAAGACAGGAACCCCATGTCCAGGGAAGGGGAAAAGGAACTTTGCCAATGATAGTGACCACAGCAAAAGCAAATAATAATAATATTAATAATAATAAAGAGAAATAAAGAGAAATAATAAAATAAAAAACAGCACAGCCCTTGTTGAGGTCAGCAGGGGAGGGGGCTGGCCCCATTTGGGTCCTTGCCTGGATTTTGACACAGCAACTTCCTGTAGTGAGCACTTTGTATGAATCGTGAACTTCCTGTTCTCAAGGCGCAGGTATTTATTCTGTAATCTGTCTAGAGCACACACCGAAATCCAACCTTCTAATAAATATAATGGCGCAGTCCCACTCCCTGCCTCGCCTCTCAGCCCCAAACCCCCCCAGGCCTGGGGGGCCCTCTAGGGCTTTCCTTACCCTCATTCTGTCCTGGGTCTAGCTTGTGTCAGGCCTGTGAATGTCAATTTGTCAGGCACTAACTACGTCTCCTCTCAGCCTTGGCTTCAAATGACAAATATTTGCTGAGGGCCTCCCAGGCCCAGCCCCCAGCTGCATGGGCCCTGGCATCTCTTTGAGGTTCTGCCAACATGCTCTTAGTGAGGACAGACAAAGAAAAAAAAATACCTTTCCATGAGCCTTGCTAAGTTTACTTCCTTCGGTCCGCAAATATTTATTAAGCACCTGCTAAGTGGCAGGCACTGGGCGAGGACACAGAGGCCAACCCTATCCTCTTGGGATATAGTCTAAGTGGGCCTCAGCCCCCACAGGGGTTCCCTCAATGCCACGCTTCAGTGGTTAGGGGTCTGGCCCACCCCTGCTTGGACAGTGGAAAAGGAACAGGCAGGAGTAGGTAGCACAATGAAAAAAACATCCTATGTCGCCTCTTTGGGAAGTTTCTCAAAATTTCTAGCATGTTTGCAGATTCTTGAGTCTCCCCCCCCCCCCCTTAGACTGGGGAAGTCACCGTGGCCTGGGAATCTGTATTTTTAATTCCCTAATGATTTATATACATCAGGGTTTGAGAAATGGCCTGGCTGGGATCCTCGTTGCGGATTCCTGGGGTAGAAGGGGGGCTGGGGTACCCCTAAAGTTCTCTGTTGGAGGGGCGTCAGGTTTGTTGTCTGATATCTCAGGTGCATCTGCTCATGTCGTGAAGTGGCCCATGCCCTTCTGCACTAGCAGGAGGGACATCTGCTGGGAGCCTATTTCTCACTTGATTGTGTAGAACCAGGACCTGAATGCCTCCCCACGCAGGAAACAGGAAGACAGGGAACTGAGGGTAAGTCCTGTGCCAGGGGTCCAGGGTTCACCCATCCTGAGTCACCTCAGAAAAATAACGACCCAGATTTGGAAGTGGTAAGGCCATGTCTCCTGCTGTTTCAGTTGGCCAAACCAAGATACAGAATCTAGGTCCTGCTAAGTGCCTCTCTCCTCCTGTCCTGTGGGAGTAGAAAATGACTGTGTGCCCATGCCCTGCGCCTGCAGGGACCCTCGCCCCACTACTCCCCTCCCCCTCTGAATAGAGCCAGAGCCAGAGGCTGCGTGACAACAGCTGGTCTGCTCCCCTCTGTTTCCCTGCACCTGTTTGGGGCCTAAGAGAGGGGGCAGATGGCTAAAGCCTAGTGCCCTTCCAGCCCAGGGTGGAAGGATGCCTGGGGGCAGGTGCTGGTGGACAAACAGACACTTAACTACTCACATCTGCTCCTGTCTCACTGTCCCTTTCTCTGGTTGTCAGGAACCCTGCAACAACTGCCAAAAGTTAGGAGTCAACACCAAAAACTGCCCAATTCTTTCCCACTTGGCCTGGTTTTATTTTAATTGATGGAGGAGTCCTTGCCCCAGGTATAGCCATTAGACTGGGATGTGGAGACTGGTGGGGTGGGGTGGACTTGAACCTTGCCAGGTCTCAGCCCCGAAAAGCCTCCCCCAGACAGTCACATGCTCCAGGGTACAGACCATTGGCAAAGCAACCGGCTGCCAGAGTATGGCCTGGGGTGCAGCTCAGAGCTGGGTTAGGGTGGGGGGTGAACAGGAAGATGCTAACCCCATCCAGCTACCCCCAGTAACCCAGCTATCCCTGGCTTTGTAGGAGCAGCTGTCACCCACCTCCCAAAAGGGTCAGGAGGACCCGAGCCACCCTAGGACAGCCCCCCTGCTGCGATGTGCACACTCAGACACCTCCCTGCATACCCTGCACCTCCTCCCTCTGACGACTCAGATACCGGCATGCGCACCCCAGGCGCTGCCCGCCCTCCTGCCCCCTTTCCGGGAAGTTCTGGGTGTCCGGGTCGGCTCTCCCCTGCCCCACCAACTGGGGCGGCGGCTCCTGTGACCCAGATGTGCGGAGCCCGGGAGGAGACAACCGCGGTGCTGGGGGGGGGGGCTCCTCAACCCATCACCCCCACCGGCCACACTCTTTCAAGTCGCTGCCCTCGAGGTCCCCGCCCCAGAGCGGAACAGCTGTGCCCCGTTCCCGGCCCCAGCCACTCTCCCAGCTGTCTTTCGGGTGGGGCCGGGCAGCTGGGGAACAGCTGCAAGACTCGGAGGGGGAAGGGAAAGGGGGTGGCGGGTCGGGCGCCCCCCCCCCAACAGCCGGAAGCAGTCCCCGTGCCCTGGAGGGGTGGTGCGGGCACCCGAGGGGTGGGCTCCCCGCCCGCCGGCCCACACCGCATCTGGGCGGCCCAGCGGAGAGCCGTGGACCCTACATCAAAGCCCTCTCCGGCTTCAAAGGGCCCCCTGGGAACGGGAAGGCGGTGGTTCAGCCAGGAACACCCTGAACTGAGGCCCTGCCGGCTCAGCGCTAGGCCCCTTCTGGGCACTGAGACCCCCAACATTCTACCCTCACTTAGGAGTTCTGGGTCCTGTTCACACCCACCCACTCAGATCTGTCATCATCACCATGCCCTTTCCTTAGACACCTTCATTTTCTCCCATCTGAGGGTGGGGGAGCCCCTTAACACTTTCAGGACTAGTCCACCCCCGGGGAGATTCTTACCCCACCGCATCCTGTGAGTGGGGAGGAGTGGGGGTCTTGGACAGGCCTTCCCCAGCTTAGTGAGCTAGGTCGCCCAAGAAGGGTTTGGAGCCTCTCCTGTCTCACCCGCTGCCCCCTCGCAGTGTATTCAGTAGATGCGCCCCTTCTGCTCCCCACTCTGCTCCAGTGAGTCCTCCCCCTCCCCCTCCGGTCTACACCTCAGTTCTTGTATGCATAAATAAATAAGTCTTTAAAAAAAAGAAGTAGGGACTCCGGTGTGAAGGAAGGTAGAAAATGATTCCTGGATGTCTCTGAGTAGACTCCCCTTATTTTAGCCCCCCTTATAAAGAGAGGGCTAAAATAGATATAGTTTTGAAAAATTCTTCCTTGGAGGTGTTTGGAAACAGTGATCTGTAGAACTCGGGATCCTGGTATTGGTTCTAGAACCCTCTGAGTCCTGTTTCTTTAACTTAAAGGGACAAGGAATGAAACTTAGAATACTCTTAGGTGTCTCTTTTCTTTCTTTTTTCTTTTTCTTTTTTTGGAGGGGGGAGGTGCTGGGGCCAAAGCCTGGAATTCAGGACTAAGATTCCAGAAAGCTGAGGGGATTGGGACAGACCAGGGAGGCTCCTGGAGTGGTGTTATAGGCCTGGATCAGGAGGGTCCTGGCCCTAAGAACATTAGTTTTTCCCTTCAGATTCTTTTTTTCTTCTCCCAACATTTGATCCTTTTCACCTATTCCCTCAAATATTTCTTCCTTCTAGGGCAAGAGGCATTCCATTTCTGCTTGAATTTTTCCAGTGACAATGTTCAACCTCAGATACCTCTTCACAGTGGTAGTCCTTATACATAACAATTAGCAATCTGAAGGGTAGGTCTCTGGCCTCTCCTGGCCTCCAGTTGTGTAAGAGTCATACCCTGAGTGAGAGAGGCCTGTGGAGCCCAGCATTTCCCCGAAATGCCCTGTCCTGGTGTTAATGGACCTGGCAATGGACTTAACCCAGAGTTCTCCCCAGGTCTGAATGTTTCCTCTGCAGGCACCCAATTTTCTTTAATGCTATGTGGTTAATTCCTCTCAACTGTGGAAAACTGAGCTATTTATGATTTCTCTCTCGTCTACAATAGATCTTCATAACTGGGTCTTTTTTGAAAGAAAATCTGTCTGCTCTGTGCCATGAATTATTTTTTATTACTTACATGGTGGCTAGAAGAGGTTGATGTGTGTGTTGGGAGGGTAAGTATAGTTTTCAACAGCTTACAGAAAGCAGATTTCCAAGAACTGAGTGTTAGAAAATGATGTGGACTTCTGGTCTACCTGGAAAATATGGCAGTGAGTTCTTTGACATATCAATGTCCAGGTACCTGGCTGTTAGTTGGATGTTTTCACCAGACACTTTCCATGTGTGTGCCTGCTGGAGGGCACTGAGCAGGGATGGGGAATGGACATAAATGAGCAGCTCACTGCCTAACAGATAGGAACTTTTAAGCCGCACCAAATGGTATCCCCACCAGCTGCAGTTGCAGTCCCTGAGCTCCACCCATCAAATCATATGCTTAGAGTTAATCTCCAGCTGCCCATGTGGCTTTGTTCTTGCTGAGCCCTCTGTCTGGATTGTCTACCTACCCTTAGAGTCTCTCTTTCTCTGTGCAAGCCCCCTATCCTCTCCAGCGGGTATGTGAAGAGTATTGGGTGGTGTGAGGCAGGTCTGATGCTGGCATAGTCCACTCTGGGACCCTGATTGCTGTCACATGTTTCTGTTCCATTGGGTCAACCACATGCCCACCCATGTATTTAGTGCTGTCATTGAAATTCCACCTACTTGTTCTTCATAAGTCAGGCTATAAGCCATGTAATTTACATGTCTAATGTAGCCTGTGAGTCCCTGAGGATATGAATATTAGTCATCTCTGATTTTTTTCAGATCTAGCCTGTTTCATTCATTCACTCATTCACTTACTCAACAAATGGTTACTGAGGTCCTTCTAATGCCAGTGACTGTTTCATTGTTGGGAAGACTTAGATGAACAAGAGAAAGTCTGTCCTCTTGTTGCTGATGAGTTAGTGGTGACGAGACAGATGAAAACAATAAATCGATAAATGTGAGTTGGTGATAAGTACCAGAAAGGAAAATGAATCAGGGTAGGTGGGTAGGGACATGCCAGTGAGGTGAGAGAGTATGGCAATTTTATCATAGGGCGGTAGCCCAGGACTGCTTTACTAGAAGGTGACAATGAGCAGTGATCTCAAGAATGTGAGGAGGGGGCGCCTCTGGTGACACAGGGGTTAGTTTCAGTGCTGTCAAGCTATAGCGGGCGACTGCTGCGAGAGTTAGGTCCCCGGCCAGGGAGCTGACCCACAGGGGGCAGCAGACCTCTCCTGACTTACCCGCTGCTTCCCCTCAGCAGCATATTTCAGTAGATCTGCCTGTTCTGCTCCCTACTCTGTCTCTCACCCTCCCCCACAACACAGACTCCAGTTTGTCTGTGTATAAATAAATAAAATAAATCTTAAAGAATGTGAGGAGGCAAAGTCTGGAGCAAGTGTTCCAGGCAGAGAGAACATGCATGAAGGAGGCAAACGACTTGTTTCAAGGGGTGGGTACAGATGAAAAAAGTGAGTAAAGGGCAGACCAGTGAGTGGTGGGGTCAGGGAGGCAGTTGGGGCAGCAGCACGGGGACAGGAAGCATTTTTGTACTTTGTTACTGCTCAATGAGTGAAGAATGATTGTCAAGGATCTAAGCTGTCAGGGCCAGGAGTTTCACAAGGGGCCCTGTGGAGACTGGGCCGTCTTCTGTGGAAGGATGACCTGCATCATGCTCTGAAGGAGGGGTAAGAATAGCAGAAGAGAGGGTCCAGGCACCCCAGGGAGGAAGACTTGATGGGGAAATAAAATTTGGGGGTTAGGTGAGAGGCCGTACAGTGGATCGTGTGGAGCACAGGGTGTGTGTGAGGAGCCACAGCCAATAGGTCTATAGCGAGGTTTCGAGTCAGACCAGAGGGGTCCAGAATGACACGATGAACAGTTTGGCCTCCACTGTCCCATTGCAGCTGGGCGCTGGAGGCCTCTGAGTAGAAAATCATGTTTCAGCAAAATGACTGAGCACTAGGGGGGCTAGCGGCCAGGCAGAGGCAACAAGGCAGCAGCCAGCTAGGAGGCGCAGATGGAAGGGGGGTGCTAGCGGGCCCCACCCGAGGAGCAGCAAGGACGGTGGCCAGCTAGGCCTCCAGGTCCCCGCTGCTCACGCCAAGGGGTGGAAGCCCAGATCTGGCCTTCTCCTTCCCTGCCAGCCGGCCATGGGTCCCAGAGTCAGCAGAAACCCCAGCCCCAGGGAGGAGGAGGCACAGAGCCAGAAGCTGCTGAGGGAGCACTGGCAGCAAGATGCCATTGTACGTGTGCAATCAAGATGCTTCAGAGGAAATCAAAAGCACCAACTGGGGAAATGATGTGTGCACACTCTTTCTCTCTCTCTCTCTAACACACACAAACTTCTGCTTCCAAAATGGGTCAAGTGAAGGCTGTGGGAGTGGGCTGGGGAGGGAGGGTTGGAATGAGTGGAGGCCTGGAGGGGGAAGCTGGGTGCTGGTGCCCACTCACCCTCCTAGCATAGGGGTGGCAGCAGCTGCAGGGTGGGGTGGGACATGAGGATAAATATACACCCCCCATGCATATGGATAAAGCACACAGCTGCCCTGCCTGCTTCGCCTTCATTAGGACCAACTGTTTCAGGAGCAGCGGCAGGCAGGCAGGAGGGGGTGATGTGCCCGTTCACGAGCGGGGTAGGGGGCTGCCTGCAGCTGTGCAGACACCTCCCCCCTGCCTGGATCAGCCACACAGCCCTTGAATGCCCCCTCCTCCCCCGTTCATCCCAACCCACTGTTTTGACTGATCTAGAGATCTCAGTGGTAAAGGGGTCTGGGAAGTCAGTCATGCTAAAACCCAGTCTGAATCCCCTAGGGGCAGGGGAATTGGGGGTGAGTCTGGCTAGGCTTTGTCCTGCCCCCAGGACAGGCAGTATCCTCATCCCCTTCTCTCCAAAAGCCATCTGTAGCATCCAAGCAGGAAAAGTGCTTTGACCCAGTCTCCTGGGAGCTGCAGGGAAGTTCATATTTGAAAGTGCTAATCTGGGTTGCTGTGCACCCCCAGGAAACCAAGGGGCATGGGAGAGGGGGTGCCAGCGTGGTTTACATGAAGCAGCAAGACAGACGGGTGGACTCCTACTCCCAGCGTGGCCTGTCCAGGTGGGAGTGGGGACTTGGCTGGTTTAGTTGGCACTGAGCGAGGCTGCAGTTTGTGCCCTATACGATAGTACCTGGCAAGACACCCTCTGCTCCTGCCAGGCCTTCTGCCCTGGACGCGGCATCTGGTCCCAGGCAGGTCAGGTGGGGCCGTGCTTTCTGTTAGCGAGGCCAAGAAGGACTGGCTGGGGCCCTTTCTCTCCAGGGGTCCAGGTGGGCTGCCAGGGCTCTGGGCTCTTCCCCTGGAGGCCAACATACTGCATGGGGCAGCGTGGCCCTGGGTGAGGGTGGGGCAGGCAGCCTCAGCCCCCTCTGCTGAGGGCCTCTAGGGCAGCACCACCTGTGGGACTCAAGAATGATCTTGTGGATCACTGAGGAGGGGAGAGAGTGGTGGTATCCATCTCCTGCAACTCCCTGTCCCTGGGGCCCCAACTCCCTACAGCCCCCAGCAACTCAGGGCCCTGCATTTAGCCAAGATGGTGTCACGGAGAGAAGTG
Organism: Condylura cristata; assembly: GCF_000260355.1. Classification (NCBI taxonomy): domain Eukaryota; kingdom Metazoa; phylum Chordata; class Mammalia; order Eulipotyphla; family Talpidae; genus Condylura; species Condylura cristata. Next base: position 16,649,106 of record NW_004567112.1, on the reverse strand, counting down.
GCCCAAGCATCTGCGAGGATCAGCCAATCCATTTCCTAGCTGTGTGACCCTAGGTAAGTATCTTAACCTTTGGGAGCCTTGTTTCTTCCACTGGGAAATAGGGATAGGTGTGGTTATCCTGGAGGCCCACTCAAGAGATCAGATCAGCTAATGGCCAGCAGGAGCAGCATTTTGCTTAGCTAAATGGTAATTCTGCCACATCCCATGCAGCTCTCAGCTTCAGGTATCCAAGCAAATTCTTCCCTAAGAACTTCCCTGCCCCTCCTTAACTCAGTATGCTCTCCGCAAGTCTGTCATTAATATTTCATTTCTTTAGCAAAGGCTTTTTGTCCCTGGGACACTGCTATTCATTCTGGAAAAAGAAACCTGCCCATGTTCCTTCATGCAAGAGGATTCCTTAGCTCATTTTCTGAACTTAGAAGCCAACAGGAAAAAGTTGTGTTCCGAACTTGGGGTCCAGCGATCAAACAGGCCTGGGTGCAAATCCTGGATCTTCCCCATTTTTCCTGTGTGACCATTTTCTGTGAGCCCCATGCTCCACTGTGAGTAACAATACCAATAGTTATAATAACAACATAATTACATTGTTGCAGAGGTGAAAAAAGATAATAATTGTGAAGCACTTCCCACCAGTCATGCCTCCTGGACAATTTGCCCTGGTCTACCTGGTGAGGGCCTGGCAGCCAGTCTCACCTTCTCAGCCCCTGGTGTGTGACTGGTTCCCGACACACGCACCTCAGTGCTGGGCCAGCAGGTTTACTGAAGGAGCAGGAGCTCTTCCCTGCTGCCCACCCTATCCTGGTGCTCGGCTTTTCCGTGTTCTGCAGTGTTGGAAAAGGAAATTACTGAACAGATTGCAATTAAGGGGGAGAGGGGGAGAGAGAGACAGAGGCCCTAAAATGCAGCTTGACTGAGCGCTAAACTGTGTTTTTGCCCCGAGCCAATGAGGAGCCTCTGACAAGAGCCTTTCCCACTTACACCTCTAATTGCGGGAGGTGTGGCTGGGGTGGCTCTGGGAGCCCCGAGGAGGAGCGGCTGCAGCACCTCTGTTCTCTTGCTTATTTCCTTGAAAGTTAGAGGGCCAAGTGGGAGGGGAGGAGGGCAGGTCTTAGGGGCCTGGGAATGCCTGGAATCCAGAATTTCTGCCCATTACCATCATAGCTATCAGTGACTTAGCGCCTAGTGCACTAGGCAGACATAACTTCTTCTAATCCTCCAGAAAGCTCCATGAGGTAGATGATGGGGCCTCATTTTATAGATAAGAAGCTGAGGAACAGTGCGTCCTCACTAAGAGCTGCCTATCGCCCGTCTGGGCTAGGCCCTTTGTTTACATTATGTCTGTTTTCAATCTCCCACCACTTTATTTCTACTTCATAGACGAAGAGGCACCAGAGAGTAAGCATCTTGCCCAAGATCAGAGGACAAATTATGGCTAGGTGAGGACTGAATCGCGGGTCTCTCTCAGATTGCAGTGGACATACTTATGCAAGGTAGCGCACTGTCCTTTTAGTGAGCAGGGTGTTCTGGGTAGTCCCCAGATTTAGCAAAACCAAACGAAAAACCAGGATGGCCAGTTAAATGTGACTGGCCAGTTAAATTTCAGATAGACTATTTCGAGTGTTAAAATGCGTCCCGGATATTGCGTGGGATGTACTTGTATTGATGAGTCTTTGTGGGCAATCCAAGCTTCACTGACGGTCCTGGGGTTTATCTGGCCACTCTGGACTCTCCTTCTCCTGCCTCTAGCTCCACTGTATTCTGCCCAGAGCTTGCCCTTTGAAGATGGCCCTTGGTAACAGCCATGCCGGTGTGACTGTAGACCACCGAAGGAGGAGACAGGATCTTCTGCGCCACAGGGCAGAGCCCAGTGTCATCGCCATCCCTGACACCCGCTGTGCGACTCTGGGCAGGTAGGCCAGTGTCTTCCCTCCCTAAACACTCCCTGATAGGAAGACCCAGGAGGAGGAACTAGGGAACTGCCAGTATCATTTCCAGCTCTAACTTTCCTAAGGGCTTCTCCCTGTTCTTGTCTGTGAACATGAGCAAAACCTACACCTGTGTTTGAATGAGGACAGAGGACACCTAGCCTCTGGGATAGGCCCCCAGGCGGCAGCGTGGGTGAGAGGAGACCCTGGTAGGAGACAGGAGCCATCGGCTGGGTGCACACGGCTGGGAGAGGGCAGAGGACCTTTGTCCTCAGAGCTTGTGCATCATTCAGACCCGGGGTCCGGTCCCCCCACACTCACGGCTCTCTGATCTTGGGTACATTCCTTATCTCAGACCAGTACCCCGTTTCCTGTTTCCTCAACTGTGATATGGGATTAATTAATGCCGCCTTCCCCCCTCCCAGATGTCTGGGAAGTGCTTGGCCTGTAGGAGGGGCTTAATCAAGGGTTGTGTTTATTGGTGCTGGTGTTAATATTATCTCCTGCTGAAGGAGGCTCCTTGAGGAATGCAAACCTCTGGAAGGACAACACATTCACGTCCCTCCCCAAGCTGCAGGGAAGAACACAACACCCTCCAGGCTGCTTTCATTTCAGCTCAATTTTATTTGTCGGATTTTTGACAGACATCTAAATTATACATTGACTTTCCCACATGACCAAATACCGCGTCCCTCCTTTTGATTATGATTTTCAAAAGGAACTATAAAAAAAGAACCTTCGGATGGATCAGACTGAACCCTGAAACCACATGGAGTGCAGAGCTAAAAATAAAAGCAAGTAAGAACTGGCCCCTGCGAAGGAAAGAGGAATCAAAGCAAACTGACGGGAACCAAGGGACAGGCCTGGCGAGGGTGACACGGTGTCACCCTCCAGGCCAGGCCGGATAAGGAGCTGCGGACATGAGGGGTGGGGCTCCGGGTGGCGCAAAAATAGCCACTGCTTTAGCTCAGAGGGGAATAAAGAAATTTGTCAAACGCCAGGAGAACGCGCGGAGCGAGGTGGAGGGAGGCAGAGGGGCAGCAGTGTCGAGCTCGGACTTCTCTCACCCTGGCACATTCCTACCCTCCGGCGGAATCGCTGACTTTCAGCTGTGTGCCGACACGTTCCCCAGCGCAGCCCACATCAATGACACCCTTGTTTCCATAGTAACCGAGGGAGAGTGAAGGGGAAAGGGTGTGCGGCTCCGGGCGCGGGGAATCCAGCCAGGAGGAGCCGCTGGGGTGGAGCCGCTGGGGTGGGTTGGGCGGCGGGAGGGGCCGCACTTTTTCCCACAACTGGTCTGAGCACACGTCCCGGCCGGGCCAGGCCTCGCCCGACTCGCAGGGGTGGTGGTGGTGGTGGGGAGGGGGGAATGGGCATCCCCTTTCTAGTTTCAAATTCTTTTTTTTTTTTTCCCCCCTTTCCTGTTTCAAATTCTGGCTTGGGGTGGGCCACAGGGGGTGCAGGGGAGAGAGAAGGGGACTTTCAAGTTCTGCATTTTCCAGGCTTCTCTCATCTACCCCCAAGAGCCTCCGTAGGGCTCAAAGGGTAAAGGAAAGCGCTGAGCTCCACTGGCTGGAAGGCAAATCTGACCATCACAGAGGCTGTCATCAGAGGTGGGGGCAGCTCCCGCCTGCTGGCCCAGGCCTGGGGAGGGCTCTGTAGAACAGTTCCCCAAGTTGGTGGTAAGAGAACAAAGATATTTTACAGAACATCCACTGCCAGAGTGAAAGTTCCAGACTGCAGTGTTCTGGAAGCAGATACTTCCCAAAGCAAGTATCTTGCTCCTGAGGTAACACCCTGGTGCACTACTTGGAGGGAAAAAGCATTTCCAAGTGCTGGAGCTACAGTTGGTGCCTGACAAAAGGGCCATTTCTGGTTCCCTGTCACTCTGTTTTGCCTTTATCCAGAGCCAGAGAGGCGCACTCAGGTGACAGAGGAGGAGAGAGGCCGTGGCAGTGGTTCCAAAAGCCTCACCTTCTTTTGTTTTGCAAGTCCCTACAGGTCTGTCCACAGCAACCCCAGGGCACCTTTCCGTGTCTGCCTTTGTTAATGACTTCCACTCCAGACAGCCTTTGAAGCTGGTCAGGCTTCAGCCTCACCTGAACATCTCTGTCCAGAAAAGCTGGGGGCTGGGTGGCCCCAGGGCTGCCTGGGCCCCTTTAGTCTGCTCACATTCCTTGCTGGGCTTGGGAAGGGCCACCTCCCAGGATGAGATGGCAGCTGGCCTCCTGGGACCCACCAGCCCCTGGACAGTCTCTCATTCATTCTCTGAAAGCCTTGGCGCTCAGACACCAGAACAGAGTTCAATTCAGGAACTGGGTGATGCTCTGGCCTGCTTTCCCTGTGTCGGAAGGCGGGGATTTCTTAAGGCTCTGGGAAACAAGCTCTTTTTGCAACATGGGGCAGGAGAAGGCTCCCATCATTCCTCTCTGGTCAATCAACAGAGGACACATTTTGCTAGAGAGAGACAGAGGAGACCAGCAGCTGGGGGGGGGGGGGGACTCAGGGCCCCCCTTCCCGCCCCGCAATCGTACACAGGAGGCTTCTTCCCAGCAGAGCACCCTCTCCACCCAGGCCCTTCCCACACCACCAAGTTGCCTGCACTGTAGAAATTGATCTCTTCTCAAAATCGATCTGCCTGGCTTTTCTCGGTGGAGCAGGTTCATGGTAAAGCTGCGTTTATTTTTAAAATCTGATAGCAGCGGCCTATTGTGATAATTTAAACACAGACTTCTTTGAGCTTTAGAAATCCCTTCTATAGGACAGCCATGGAGAAGCCAGCTAATCTGAGTTGGCTACTCGCTGCTCCACTGAACTGGAGAAAGCCTGTTTACGCCAGCCTGAGTCCTCCATGTGAAGGCTTTTTAAGGACCTTGTAATTTTTCTGGAATTAAACCTCCCACTTCTCTTTACATTCCAGATGTCATTAAAGTCAAAAGTCATAAGAATTTGCTTCGTGGTGTGGCTGGCTGGGGGGTGGTGGAAGGGCACGTTTCTGTGGTGACTTGTTTGCAAGGATTTTTTTTTTTTTCCTTTCCAAAGGGTAAGGATTACATACAGTTTTCCTACCTGCATGAGAAGATGGTTTAATCATCTGCTATTCCTCCCCTCCCTGCCTCCCTTCCCCCCAGGAGCTTCCTGAGGGACAGACTGCAGCTCTGGCTTCATTGGTAAAAATCACTGAACAGGACCAGCAAACACTGTGATTTCCGAACCATGGGGGGAAATGTAAGGGACAGGTCAGTAAATAAATGGGACTCAGCACAAGCTGTTTCTTCCTCTTTTTCTTTCTTTCTTTCCTTCTTTTCAAAAGAGAAAAGCCCACTGGAATTGTCTAAACTGCAATGCAATCTCTTGCTCATTTAAAAGATCTCATTTTCTAATCATGTGCTTTGAGACATTTAATACTATTTCAATTATGCAGAGGAAATAATATAATTCCTTTATTTGAAAAATGATACTGAACCTTAGAGATCAGTTAAATCTACTGCTGGAATGGGGATTCTCTTTAAACTGTGTTGCTCCCTCTCTTCAAACAGCTGTAGCTGTACACAGATGGAAAAACATTTGGTCAGAAAGCAGCAAATTAGTGTTTTTCAGGACAGAATTCAGCTCCCGCGGCTTCTGCATCTCCACTGGTCTAGGTTTTATTTCTTCTTTGCATTGACGTTTTTGCAGACCCAGTTCATGCCGTCCTTTGAGGGAAATTGGGTAGAGAAAGGTGGGGTTAGTTGGGAGCAAAGCAACACTCACCCAGCCCTGGGGGCCCAGGTCCTCCCTCCCTGCTGCCAGCTCTAGGGAGTCTGTGGGCCCACCTGGGTCCAGGAACAGTGATCTCCTAGGGAACAGGAGGGGGGCCCCTGAGAGCTCCGGAGGGAGGAGGGAGGGCGTACCCAGTGTCTGAACTTGAGATGGGCCCTCAGGAACTCCCTCTGAAAAAATAAACACATCTGCCTGGATCCAGGCCTGACTGAGGAGCTATCAGGAAAGATTCCAGCCATTTTTGGCTTTTTCTAAAAGCTGACCTTTGCTAGGGCATTAAATTCAATAAGCCACCCTTCTGGTGCCCTGATGTGTTTACAGTGTGACCGTGTACACTTGGGTTAAATTAAATTTCTTTTTGGAAAAACAAACCGACTGCAGTTACTAGATTTGAGCTGGGGCAATATGCATTTATTTCTCTTTGTGCAGCACCACAGGTCAGTTTAAAAGGGCCTGGCCTGAATCCTGTAGCTTTGTGCACTTCCAAGCAGAGGGACTGGGGAGAAGGTTCCCTTAAAGGCAGAGTGACCTTGAAAGTGTCCTCTCTTAGCAGGCTCGAGAGAGACAGAGGTAAAAACCACACAATGCCTACAGCCACCTGGCAGGTGGCACGATTTCTGGCGGATGCCAGGCCTGCCAGAGATGACCTCCTTTTCAACCCCCTCTGCAGCCAGCCCCAATGCTCTCCCTGTCCCCAGAGTCTCTCTGACCTTCACGGGTGTGCAGAGTTCCCCCAGACGCCCAGAACAAAATTAAAGGGGGTTCCTGTCACGAGTCCCTGGCCCCTGCCTCTGTAACACATGCTCACTGGGGCCCCAGTCCCAGCTGCACATCTCAGGACATTCACACGCGCAGAGCCCCGCATTTCCTGGGCCCATGGAGCTAGCTGCTGAACCTGAACAGCTGAGACAGCTTAAAGTAATAAATATCAGCTGACACCCTTGGCCATTCAGAGCATTAATCCCATAAACAATACATCATTGCAAAACAACCAGCAGGCATCCTATCTCCTGGCTAATCTGACCATAACCTGAATTTACAGTGATTAAAACTCTGCCAGTTGCCATCAAAGCACTTTGGGCAGGAGAACGGGGATAATCTGCTGGCTGTCCCAGAGCAGACCTCAGGGCATCTGCCAAGAGGGGGCTGACCATGGCCGGAAGCCCAAAGGTGGAGAGCACCTGGCAGCGGTGGGGCCCAGGGGCCAAGGGTGGAGGAATGCCGAGGTGGGAGAAAGGTGGACTCCAAGTGCATCTCCAATTACAACTGGGTCAGCTGCTTACGCTGAAAAGCTGAGGCCAATTTTAAGACCATTTTATGAAAAGGATTAATTTAAAGAAGCATGTTTAATTTTAGTAGCTAATTGGTTTCCAGGAAAAAAAAAAAGATCACCTGCCAGGAGACAAAAAAGATTACACAAATAAAAGAGGGATGGATAAGATAACCATCTTCTCTGTGCCTCTGCAGCTGAATAGCTCAGCACTTATGTGGCACCTCCATCTCCAGGAACCCGCACGAACACGACCAGGGGTGCACACCACAGTATTTTTCTTTTTCTTTTTAAATAATATAATAGTTTATTTTTACATCATTTTGTGCCTTTTACTGCAGTATTTTCTCCTCTTAGAGACTTGCAATATTTTATCAGATCATCTCAGAGAAACCAAGGACAGTGTTCCCACACTGAATGAATACCATTTTCTTTCTAGTTTTATGGCTGATTACAGAGAGGGTGGGGGGGTTCCTTTTATTATATGTAACTGAACAGAAATGCGGTCAAAGAGATAGGAAAAATATTTACTCAGCTGCAGGAACCCAAAGCAGAAGGTGGAGGGTGAGAGGCAGCGTTCTCCTGGGTATCTGCTGTGGAGGCAGAGGGGGATTTAGAAGGTGGAGGCTGTGGGGTGGGAGTAGGGCTAGGGGTCAATGTCGCACTCCTCCAGAAGTCTGAGAGCCCATGGAAGCAAAGGCCGGCCAGTCAGTCCTGCCAGCAGAGGGCGCTCAGAGGTAAGGACCAACCTGCTGACCGCTGGCCTGGAGTCGGGCTGGGCGGTGGGGGTGGGTGTTTGGGATGGGGTGGAGGGGTGCAGCTGTCTCTGTGGAAGCACAGGAGAGTTAACAGGGGCAAAGCCTCATGGCTGCCCTGCTTCTGGGAACCTACTCGAGCTGCAGTGTTTGGGGTTTGGGGCAAACAGCGCTTCACTCCAAGGGGGCCAAGCTATGCCAGGCTGCCCACTGAAGGAAAGAGAAGAGTGTTGTCCAAGATGCCGGAGGGAAAGGTCACGGTCAGACTGGCTTGAGGTTGTGTTTACAGAACCTAGGATGATGTCTGGCCTATAGCAGACTCCAACCTAAATCTTTCAAATGAATCCTTATAACAACCCTGCCAAATAGGTGCTGTTACCCTCTTCCCACTTTGGAGGACATGGCACAGGACAGAGTGGTGGAAAGAGGGGCTGGAGCCCGGGCGATGCGGTGTTAGCACCCACGCTCCGTAATCAGTCCCCATTTCTCAAGGAGCTCGGCGGGAGGGCGGTTCTCCTCCAGGCTTAGCGGGGACTGGGCATTCCCTGGAGCTGGAAAGGGGGCAAGCAGTTCCAGTTCCCCCTCTCTTCTTATGAATGCAGGGGCACCAGTCTGGGGTAGCCCTTACAAGTGCCCTGCCTGGCTTGGCCGCCCTGCAGGTGGCAGGGGCTGTTTTCAGCCGCTCATTGCCTGTTTCCGGCTGCTGGACACCACTTCTGCGCATGTCGAAGCCCGCATGTCTACCCCTCGCAGGGTAAATGAGTTGCTCAGGCTTCTAGTGGCACTAGCTCCGTGGCCAGCACCTGTGGCCTTGATTGTGTTAACCCTGATTACGGACACCTGGAGCTGGGTGTGCACACCTGCGCCTGTAGGTCCGTGATAGAAGGGCGGCAGCGCTCGGGACGGAGGATGGCGGACGGGCAGATGGCTAAGGGAAGGCGGGAAGGCCGGTGGCGGACCGGGAAGGCCGGTGGCGGACAGCAGGTGAGGTGAGACCACGAGAGAACGCCAGAGAGCGCCCAGAGAAAGCGCTACAGCTTGCTGTGTGTGTGTGTGTGTGTGCGCGTGCGCGCGCGTGTGTGTGTGTTGGGAAGGTGGTGGGGGTGCTCGGGCTGGAGGCTGCTTGTCTCCTGAGCCTCCCAGCCGGGCGGCCTGCCCACCCGCCCACCCGGGCCTGGCTGCCATTATACCTCTCTGCCCTGAGCCTGTGCACTGCGACAGCACTGCCAGTGGAAACTGCACTGGAGACAAATCAGGCAAGGGGAGGATTCCTTGGCATCTTGTGTTTAAATTAGTGCGGCACCCGGCTCTGGCCGACATTTGGCAAGGTTTTGTCACAGACAACTGAGGTTGCTGCTCTGCCTCCGAGGATGGGCCAGAACTCACGGGTTTGTTTAATGGTTGAAGCGTTATTGTCAAAAACTGGCTGGACCCATTTTCTGCACATTTGCTCTTTGACACAGGGAGGACAATCTTATGGCTCAAGGCTCCCCCCTTTCCTCCTGGACCCTTCCCCCTGGCTAACCTCCCTGAAATGGGATTTGCGTTGATTAGCTTCAATTTAATCACAGAGACGAAAGAGAAGCATCGAACCTCAAATACTGAGCTTTGTTTGGCCTCATGGAGAGGAAATAAAATTTACCATGTCATGATATTATTCTCTACTGTAACCACTGGGAAAAATAAAAGGCTGCCCATAGCCAGATGGGTGGAAACCTACTAACCACCGAGTCCTACTTCTCCCGGCCCAAGGCAGGATGCCACTTTCTGTGGGAAGGCTGGCCCCGGACGCCACTGCTCCTTTTAATCTGATCTCCCTACAAGGCATCCACCACCGCCCAGTGGCTGGAAGGAAGTGGTGGCAGACACAGTTGGGTGGGCCTGGTATTTAATGCCGTAAGGACTACACGGTCACGCCAGTAATTGCTTTAAGACGACAAGGGGCTCAAAGCCTCACAGTAATGCGCCTATCCCAACCTGCCTCTGGGCCCCCAGGGTCAAGGAGCAGCTGGATGCAGCATACATAAAATATTGCTTGCTATTAATATTTGTTTCTGGTGACAAAGGGCACTGCACCAGAGAGGTGGCAAAATTGCATGTCTTGAGCTTGCTTTCTTAGTTTACAGAGCCGTCTGAACATTTAAAAATAAAGCTGAGGTCTGTCTTGCAGATAAGCAGTTTCATGTACATTTTCGAGTCAAAAACAACTGATGCCAGGCTTTGAATGAAGTGGTAAATATTTAAAAAAAAAATTGAAATTCTGTTGGCTTATTAAGGGAAAAGTCCCCCCGAAAGAAAAAAAAGAAAGAAATGAAAACTGGGCTAGTGAATGTTCATCTGCAAGGTGCTCCAGAGCCAAGCTCAAGCATGGGGTTCACGCTATTGGACTTTTCTTGGAGGTAAGACTGCTGTGAGCAGGGTCCCTTCTGTTTGGAGACCAGCAATGCAGGCTAGGTGTAAAAAGGGGTGAGTGCACGGTGGGAAGCTAGCCTTTTGCTTGCTCAGAGCTACTGATGCAGGCAGGTCTGTTAGATACCAGATGAAACTACTGAGACCTCCACTTGGAGAGGGAATTTTAGTACAGTACAATTTTAGTCACATCCAACAGTGATTTAGAGAGAAAATGTCTTCAAACAACTGAAACCACAACAGCAAGGAGGGCTGTAGTTTGGGGTTCAAATTCAGGTCTGTAGGTGGAAGAGGGCCTGATTTCGCTACCTTTTTCTGGCTCTAGGCCCAGGAGATCCTTTGTTCACTATTTTCTAGGAGTGGGGGTGGTGAAGCCAGCGTCCCAGGGCTAGATGCAGTTAGGAGAGGCCCTAGCAACCCTGGCCTCACCCAGGGGCAGAGGGAAGGTCTCCCTTCTGTAAGGCATCCCAGGCAGGCTACAGGTTCTCTCCCCACCAACAGCTGTCAGTTTCTTCTCTCTGCCTTCCTCTACTTGATGTATGGGAGTCTCTCCTGTCCCCTCCTCTAGTCTACGGGCCTCTCAGCAGAGAGTTCTTGAGACTGTTGTTCTTTTTCAGCTGCTAGTACCTTTTCCTATGCTCTGAGGTTGGCAGTTTCCTATGAAAACCTGCTTTAATTACATGATGGGCTGGCTTCCTTGTCACCATCAATCGGGGAAAGAAAGATCTGTTTCCAGTTCTCTCGAAGCCTTCAAAAGTCAATTTGCACACCCAGAGCAAGGGCTGCTGAACAGTACATGGCACTGCCTGTTGTAGATAAGACCAGACAAATTTACCTTCAGAGCATCAGGTAGCGCAAGACCCTGCAATCCACTCTAAGAAGCACTAACCTCTGTATCACAAATCCTGCGCTTAAGCCACTTGACCAGACCAGCTCTGTCAGTGCAGAGGGCCCAGCTCACCGTCCAGCAGGGCTGTGGCTCTTCCCCCCACCCACTGGAGGGTGTTATTTATCAGGACAAAACAGGTCTCTCAAGCACATTTGATTAGACTCAGACATACAAGCAATGTAAATAGACAAGCTGTTTTTAAACACCTGGAACTCTAATGGCAATTCCAGGTTTGTTTTTTTTTTTTAACCTTTGTACATTTTCTTTCAGGGTCATTAGAGCTTCAGTGCCAAATGTTACTTGACCCTTTTAGAGTCTGATCATTTTGGTAGATTCTCCCATTACTGACCAGCAGTGGGGGTGGTGTGGTGGGAGGATGGGATAGAATTTAGGAGATTTTAAAAATCACTACACAGTATCTATGTGTGAACGGTGATCTTATGGATATTTTTCTAGTGAAGGCTTTCATTTTTAGGAAGACATAAAGTCTTAATTAATAGGAGTCTTTAAAGGCCTGCACTTGAACTAAGCAAAGTAAGAAAAGAATCCAACAACATGATTCTTTTTAAAGTGAAAACTTAAGAAACTGGTCAAGTGGCCCAGAGCTTAGGTCAGAGGCACAACCTGGGGAAGGGACATGGTCAGTCAGAGCCTCATGATGAAGAGTGTTTGCACAGAAAACTCCATGACCTTTCTCTGGTTCCCAGAGGTTACCATGAAAGGACAATAGACAGCAGATTCCCTTCTTAATTAACATTTTTATTAAATAACCCATTTCAAATAATGGTTAAATTCTCTAAATTTATATCATTCTATTAACCATAATCTAATCTCATTAACCTTGAAATCCCAGTCTTAACTACCCAATTCTATACACCATGGTACTATCTACTAAACTAATTAAGTGACCTTCAAACTATTTCTCCTCCATATAAAATCACTATTTTTTTTTTTGGCTCACAGTTCTTTGTTTGATCTCTCTTGATATCATTTCCTGTGAACCTGGTTGCTGAAGGTCTCTGATCTGAGAAGAAAAATCAAACCACACATGATTGTCTCACTTGAATCAAACTGGTTGATTTTAAAGCATACTCGTTGTTTCCTGCCCCCCACCTCCAACTGTCTGATAGCTCACTGCCTCTCTTCTGGCCTCAGATCCTCTCATGTCAAGGGCACTGCATTTCCATGATGGCTGCACAGCCAGCAAACGGAGCTCTGTGCTTACAAGCTCCACCTGAGTGGAATGGGGAGCCAAGGCCCTGAGCCCCTCACATCTGCAGCTCTGGGATGCAGCACCCTGATAGCAACGCCCCTCCATTAGTAGCCAATTCCAGATGACACATTCCCAAGGCTGACTGGAGAAGCAAGTACTTCACTGTTAATCCTGGCTTTGAGTCCTGGCTTTGATTGTTCTTTCCTTCTTTTTAAATGATATATGTGTATTTATTTATGCACACAAGAACTGGGATCTAGGTCAGAGGTTGCAGGGGTGGGGTGAGACAGAGTCTCACTAGACAGACTGTCACCAGAGACAGAGTTGGGAACAGGACAGGTGAATCCACTGAAACACACTGCTGAGGGGAGCAGCGGGTGGGTCAGGAGAGGTCTGCCACGCCACGTGGGTCACCTCTGTGGCCAGGAATTGAACTTGTGCTGCAGTGGCTGTGGAGAGCTTCACAGTGCTGAGCTTTAACCTGATGCGCCACCAGGGAGGGCCCTAGAGATACCTTGATAGCGCTGAGACTTTACTCCCCTGTTCTACTAGGGAGGCCCCCCTGCTTTTTTTCTTTATTAAAAAAAAGATTATTTATGCATATGGAACTGGGGTACAGGCCAGAGGTGCGGGCGTTGGGGGTAAGAGGATTCACTAGAGACAGTGGGGAGCAGAACAGGCAGATGTACTGAAGCGTACTGCTGAGGGGAGCAGAGGGTGGGACAGGAGAGGTCTGCTGGCCATGTGGGTCAGCTCCTGATTGGGGTGGTAGCTTCATAGCGCTGTGCTTTAACCAGCTGTGCCAGCAGGTTATTCTTTATTATGATATTCTGGGCAGGTGGAAAAAGATTCCAGAGCTGTCAATTTCCTACCTTCTTAGGAGTATGCGCATAAAAATGTATTTTCTTTAGTTTCACTTTTAGCGCCACCAATCTCAAGATGTTCTCTACTTCTGTATTTGTGTTGTATACCATCTAGAGGGGGCAGAGTCCATCTGCTGAAACGGTTTGTGCAAACACAAGAATGCTATTGTCTTTTCCTGGGCCTTATCCTCAGCACAGCCACCTGAGGCCTTGTGAATGCCATCTTACACACAACTGAAGGGAGTGCTTTAGGTAAAACTTGTTCTTTTTCTTAAAGTGAGAGGCTAAATAAAATGATCCAAGTTTACCTTCTCAAAACCATCCTGGGGCTGCGGTGTACTTGTTGGACCAGCTTGTGATTAAGCTGAAGCATGCAGTTAATTTGAAACCAGACAGATACACAGTCATATATGCATGTGCAATTTTATAGTGGAAACTTGAGAAGAAGCAAAGTGTAAGTGGTAGCTAATTCCTTTGTCAAGTGGGATTAGGGGAGAGGAAAGAACTTTTCAGTTTTCAATTTTATATAATTGTATATGATTAACAATGAGACTATATTATTTTTGCGATCAGAATCTAGAAAGGAAGGACTGAAGGAATAAACTAAAGTTGACACCTGTCCTCCTCCTAAACCTTGCCGAGCCCTACAGAACTCTAGCACCCATGTTGGGGTGCAGCCGAGGCAGTCTCTGAGTACTGGGAACTCCCAACACACACACACACACGTACACAGAGCTTCTGAGTACTGTGAAGTCTGGAGGAGGGGGTGCTTGTGTGTTTATTGCTCCACCCTCACATCTAGAGGTCAAGTACAGAAGCAAATCTGGCCTGTTTGTGTAATTGTGGAAAAAAAAAGAGCAGCAAACAGATGGAAGAACTGAGATAATTCTAGGAAGTGATTATTTGCTCGAGATAAAAGCAGTCAGGCAGTTTTAAGAAACCAGTGTCAACTGTCTTTGAAGAGAGGGGAGGATATTAAAAGGGCAATGGAAGGAGGCTACCAGACAATGGGGGTGAGTTAGATCACAGGCTTAGAGTAGAACAAGCAGGTTGTGCCACCTGAGACCTGTGCCCCACCTCATCCCAGAGCAAGGGCTGGCCTCTCTCAGGGCGCTTGTCACTTCCTGGCCGATACCAGATGTATAAAATGAGGCATGTGGAGCATGTCGGGGCTTCAGAATAAAGAAGTTGTCCTTCAGGATAGATGCCAAGCATCAGGTGGGTTGAGGCAGGTTGGCTGGAAGCATCAGAGCTGAGACTGCTTATTGCTGGAGGACAATGCGTCTCAGGTGTCTACAATATTCTGGCCTAGCTGGATACCAAATGAGGGGTGCCTGCCTTCTGGCATACAGTTTCCAGGCAAAAGGCAAAGGCTTTCTGTCAGCAGAAACCTCCCAGTGGGGTCCCAACCCACAGTACGGGAAACAGACACCAACCGTGAGGGCAGAGGAGACCGCTCACAGAAAACAGGAACACCTCCGGGAGAACCACTGTGCATGGCTACTGATGGCTTTGTTACCTTGAGAGTGCAGCTATTTAGCATTTATAATGTTAGATACAACGCAAAACCCCAGCCCAATAGTTGCAGAGTTCTAGAATTTGAAAGCATCTTCCAAGTCTTCTGTTCTGACCTCCTCTCCAATGGGAGAGTTTGCTGCTTGTGTGGATGGTTTATCTGTGGCTTTCCTGGAACCGTTAGTGACATCTTATCAGTCTCTAAACAGAAAAGAATCAACCTCCTCCATACCCTTCATGTCCTGGAAGGGGTCATCTGTCAATCAAAGGCTATGTGTCTCATATCCAATCAGACCAGCCAGTGAGCCAGACGCTCTGGGCTGGCGACTGGCTGCCTTCCGCGCTCTCACCTGAACGCCCTCTCCCGTCAGAGCCGAGCAGGACTGGATCTGCCAGACGCGGTCACGGATGGTGTGCAGGTTCAGTCCTTCTGCAATTTCAGAGGCAGGGGCTGCTGTGAGCAAGTCCTGCTTATTAGCAAAGATGAGCACTGGCACACAGCTTAGCTTTTCTTCCTCCAGTAGTTCGGCTAGTTCCTGGATCATTGGGGGAATGGATGGAGAAGGAAGGAGGGATAATGAAATCGGCGCTATTTTATCACGCACTTCTAATTCAGAGAAAAACAAAAGTTAAGCTGATCAACTGACAACTATAAAGGGCAGTGGCTCTCATGCTTGAAACCTATGGGAGAATCCCCTGGGTCCCACCAGGGATACCAGCATCTGAAAGTATGAGGTAAGAGCCAGGAATCTGAATTTTAAACAAGCCCCTCGCTGGTCCTGCTCTCAGGAGCTCAGTGCTCAGGGACAACAAACACAATTGCGGTTAGAGGTCGAAAACTTACGCAAAATTATCATCTGCAAATGACGTTTGATGCATATGTACAAACGTGTATAGACAGATATTTAAATTTAAACTGGAAATGACAATTCCTTTAGGCACTATAATTCTGCTTCATCAATCTCTAGCTCCAAAATATTTAAGAATGTGCAGTATTGTTCGTCAAATCCACACCCTAAAATAACTGTTATTAGTCCATCTGGCAAGATTCCTGCTTTTAAAAAAAGATTTATTTTTTTTAAAGATTTATTTATGTGTACAGAACTGGGGTAGGGCCAGAGGTATGGCGGGTGATAGGATTCACCAGAGACAGTGGGGAGCAGAATAGGCAGATTGACAAGATACACTGCAGAGGGTCGCAGCAGGTGGGTCAGGAGAGGTCTGCCATGCCATGTGGGTCAGCTCCCTGGCCGGGGATCAAACTTGTGCTGCAGTGGCTTCAGGGAGCCTCATAACACGGTGCTTTAATCCATTGTACCACCAGGTAGAGTCCTAAAGATTTATTTTTTTATGTATACAAAAACTGGGTGTAGGCAAGAGGTAAGAGGATTCACCAGAGACAGAGTAGGGAGTAGAACAGGTGGATCTACTGAAATACACTGCTGAGGGGGGGGCAGCAAGTGAGACAAGAGAAGTCTGCTGTGCCATGTGAGTCAGCTCCCTGGCTGGGGATCAAATTCGTGCTGCAGTGGGTGCAGATAGAGTCACAGTGCTGAGATTTGAACCTGGTGCCACCATAGAGGCCCCTGACTTTTTTTTTTTTATAAGATTTATTTATTTATGTATATAAAAACTGGATAACAGACCAGAAGTGTGGAAGGTGAGAGAATTCACCAGAGACAGAGTAGGGAGCAGAACATGTGGATCTACTGCAATACACTGCTGAGGGGAGCAGCGGTCAGGGGAGGGGAGGTCTGCTGCGTCATGTGGCTCCCCTCCCTGGCCAGGGATCGAACTGGTGCTGCAGTGGCCAGTGGCGGTGGCCAGCTTCACAGTGCTGAGACTTAACCCCTTGTGCCGCCAGGGAGGCCCAAGATTCCTGACTTTTAGGTTAACTCTATGTTGGTTCTGCCTGCAATAAGTACAGGAGACGGTGTATGTTTATCTACATGCCAGGACCAACCTATCCCTCATTAAACCCACATTTTCCTGCATAAACCACTGGACCTGTCAAGGAAAACTGGGAGGATCAAGAAGCCGATGAGTAGCTGACACCCTTCACCTCCAAACTCCTGTCAGCAGTGGTTCACATGGGTGATGAGCCAAACACCAAGGTACGCAAGACTGCCTTCAGAAGTCTGGAGAGTTCTCCCCTTAATTTCTGGGAAAAAGGAGCATAAACGTGGAGTCTGCTATCTTTGCAAGGCCACCTGTGGTATTTTAGGACCTAGGCCAAGGGCTCCAAAATGAGACGTGAGCATCTTTTCCAAAGAAGGCCACTCTAGTCCTCGCTTCTTTCCAGTATGTTCAGTCTGGGCAAAGTGGCCCACGCCCACTGCCTCTCCAGGCCAAGATGCAACAAACACTGCCTGTGTCACGGCACTGATATGCACTCCGTGCCAGAAGCCATACTGGGGTTCAAGCTATACCTTATTTCCTGTCTTGTAACAAGAGCAGCTTAGCTGTGGCTTGCACTTTTCTTCCTATCCTGTAGATCTTAGGGGTCAATGAAGTGGTTACTGAGAAATGTACATTGAAATGAGTGGTGAATTCTTTTGATGGCTCCCATGTGGATGGGCCTGGGAAGAAACCTTAAGAGCTTTGGGACATGGTGGCAAGTTCCATTTGCTTATGTCTTATTTATTCAGTTTGATTAAAAACTTTAATCAAAAATTGTTTAAAGGATTCTCAACTAATTTCTTTTTAGGCAACTGGTATTTTTGCATGCTTGCCAGAATGACCGCAAAAGTTAAACAACAACAACAAAAGCCTTCTCACTCTTGTACATTTACAAGGTAGATTAATGAATAGCCAGTTATTTGCGAAGTATCTCAACAGAAGAATTATTTACCTGACCCGTCTCTTCAAACCTTTTTCTGTCTGCACTGTCAATTACATAGATCTGTAAAGTCAAAAAAAAAAAAAAAAAGGTTACATGAATAAGCAGTTTTGGAGAAAACCAGGGCTGCTTCTACAGAAGGATCAGGTGACCCCCAATCACAGATTTTGCAGTATCAGACATTGATCACCCAGGATGTGAATTGAAAACTCTTCTCTTCTAGCTTCTGGTCTGCTTCCTTCCTGCTGCCACCTCTTGGCCATTTTATTGCTCCTAGATATTTCCCCACCAGTGGGGATGCAAGAGGCAAAACTTGTGGTTTGGTAGCCTGATACCCACATGTGAGCGATACCGTTATGGAAGTAATACAAGAGATGGCTGTTTGAGATAGATCTCACTTTATGTTTTATACTTTGGGTGTGGGGATGATGATGAAGTTCCTTTGCTTAAATTGTGTTGCATTTAACATAATAATAACAAAGTTTAGTTGTAAACTCCACCTTGAAAGTATACCTTGGAAAACGAGCATGTAAGCTTAGGTATCAACAGGCTGTTAATTCCTGGTCTAAGAGAAATGGAAGACACCCTACCTCTTGCATCTATCATACCTCATGTTTTCTTTGTCACTTCCCCCAAGTTAATAAAGCTGAAATCTTCCCCGAGAATAACTCTGGCACTGGTAGCACGGGATCTAGGTCTTTAAAACTCCAGAGACCCATTTAATGCTGTAAAGCAGCGGTCAGCATTGTGTTTTTTTTTTTAATTAAATATATTTTAAATCATTGTTCGTTTTTGTTTAGTTTTTTTTTCTCTCTCTCAGGTGTCATCCCCATAAAATCCCCACCAAGTCACCTGTGCATCATCACCATAGTCTCTTGTGCTTTTCCCTCCCACTTTGGTACCTCTCCCTCCCCTGCTCTAGATCTCTGATTTATAATTGCCTGCTAGTTTTGTCTTGTCTCTTTTTTAAATTTCCTTACCCCTGGTTTGGTTTCCCTATATACTTCCTATAAATGAAATTATCTGATACTTTTTTCCTTCTGACTTATTTTACTGAGCATAATCCCATATAGCTCCATCCATGTTGCTGCAAATGGCATGAGTTTATCTTTTTAATAGCTGAGTAGTATTCCAGTGTATGTGTATGTGTGTGTGTATAGATCCAATCATTTGTTTTTGGACATTTAGGTTGTTTCCATATCTTAGCTATTGTAAATAATGCTGCAATTAACATAGGAGTTAATTCTTTTCAAATTGCTTAAGTGTCCTTTGGGTAGATTCCTAAGAGTGGAATTGTTGGGTCCTGTGGTAGATCCATTTTTAGTAATTTGAGGGTCTTCCATACAGCTTTCCATAGTGGTTAGACTAGTCTGCAGTCCAACCAGCAGTGTAAAAGGGTTCATTTTTCTCTACATCTTGGCTAGCATTTTTTGTTGTTAGCATTTTTATTTATTTATGCATACAAGAACTGGGGTGTAGGCCAGAGGTATGGGGGGGGGGAATTCACCAGAGACAGAGTAGCTAGCAGAACAGATGGATCTTCTAAGGTACACTGCTGAAGGGAGCAGCAGGCAAGACAGGAAAGTTCTGCTGCACCATGTGGGTCACGTCCCTGGCCAGGGATTGAACTCATGCTGTAGTAGCTGTGGATAGCTTCATAGTGCTGAGACTTTAACCCCTGTGCTACCAGAGAAGGCCTGCTGTTAGTTTTTTTAATGTGGGCAATTTTATTGGTGTGAGGTAATATTTCAGGTGAGGTGATAAATATGCTAATTCATGGACACT
This sequence comes from Condylura cristata, assembly GCF_000260355.1. Taxonomy (NCBI): domain Eukaryota; kingdom Metazoa; phylum Chordata; class Mammalia; order Eulipotyphla; family Talpidae; genus Condylura; species Condylura cristata. Next base: position 16,629,878 of record NW_004567112.1, on the reverse strand, counting down.
TTTGTGGCTAATGAGAAATATTGAATCAAGGGTCATACTATAACTACTTTGCAGTCTGCCATCAAGGTAGTAAAACCTATGATTTAAAGATTTATTTATTTATTTATTCATTCAAGACCTGGGGTACATTTCAAAGGTGTGGGAGGTGATAGACATTACCAGAGGCAGAATGGGGAGCAGAACAGGCAGATCTTCTGAAATACACTGCTGAGGGAAGCAGTGGGTGGGTCAGGAGAGGTCTGCTGCGCCATGTGAGTCAGCTCCCTGGCTGGGGATTGAACTCGTGCTGCAGCGGTGGCAGATAGCTCCATAGGGCTGTGCTTTAATTCATGCCACCAGGGAGGGCCCAGAACCTATGATTTAAAATTACCCTATCTCCTCCCTTCCTATAGACCAGAAAGTTTTAGAAGCTCCTAATGGCGCCTCAGGCATTAATACCCTTAGATACTGCTCTTATTTGGCTATTACGAAGTACCTTAATGCAGCAGATGAACAAGAACCATTATTATTCTCAGCCACCTAGTTTTTCCCAACTGACTCAAAAAGCAAAATCTATAGCATTTAAAAAAAGACTTATTTATTTATGTATCCAAGAGCTGGGGTGTAGGTAAGAGGTGTGGGGTGATAAGAGGATTCACCAGAGACAGAGTGGGGAGCAGAATAGGCAGACTGACTGAAACACACTGCTGAGGTGAGCAGAGGGTAAGACAGGAGAGGTCTGCCATGCCATGTGGGTCACCCCCCTGGTGGGAATTGAACTGGTGCTGCAGGGATTGCAACAGCTTCATAAAGCTGTGCTTAATCTGTTGCACTGCCAGGGAGGGCCCCCCATGCTAATTTTTTTTATTACATGAGTTTATTTTTACATCGTTTTGTACATTTTTTTTCCATCTCGATTGTAATCCCCACGGGTTTCCCATCACCAAAACCCCCGTGTGCCACCACCATAATCCCGTGCATTTCTCTCCCCCCACCCCCGTTTTTGATCCCATTCCCCACTCCACCCCCTCAAAATGTCTCTGGTATATGGTTGTTCATTATTTTTGTTATTTTCTCGCCTGGTCCATTATACTCCTGCTATGAGTGAAACCATCCAGTATTTTTCTTTCTCTTTCTGGCTTATCTCACTAAGCATGATCTTTTCCAGCTCCATCCAAGTTGCTGCAAAAGACATGTGTTTCTCTTTTTTGGTTGCTGAGAAATATTCCATTGTATATATGTACCACATCTTTTTTATCCAGTCATCTACTTTTGGGCATTTGGGCTGCTTCCCCCATGCTAATTTTTAATTCCTTTTAGATTCACAGGATTACTGAGTAGAAGTGCTGAGTGTTCCATATACCTAGCACCTCCACCCCAACCTTGGGTTCCCCTAGTAACATTTCCTGTTAGTATGGAACTGTGTTATATTAAACAACCAATCTTGATACATTAGGTTTATTCTTTGTTTTAAAGTTCTATGGTTTTGACAAACCCTTAATGACTTGTATCCATTATAACAGTTTCATATAGAACAGTTACCCCTCTAAAAATCTTGTGTCAGCTTTCATCCCTACCCTCACTCTGGCAATCACTAATCTTTTACTTAGATTTTTTTTTTTACTAATTTCTATATTTCTGCCTTTAAAAAGTCATTATAGTTGAGACTTTATAGTTGAGAATGTATTCTTTTTAGGTTGACTTTCACTTAACAGTATGTATTTAAAGTTTCCCTCATGTCTTTCTGTGGTTTGATAGCACATTTCTCTGAATAGTATCAGTGAATATCGTGACTGAATAATATTCCATTATATGGGTATTAAGCTTGTTCATCCACCTACTGGAGAACATCTTAGTTGATTCTAGTTTTTAGCGATTATAAAAAAAACAACCTATAAATATTCGTGTTTGGTATTTTGTATGCACAAAAAAGTTTTCAACTCATTGGGTGGATACCTTGAAAGGTGATTGCTGGACATGTAAGACTATGTTTAGCTTTGTAAAACTGTCTTCCAAAGTTACTGTATCATTCTGCACCAACATTGAATACAAATTCCTATTGTACACATCTTCATCAGCACTTGGTATGATCATCAAAAAATAGCCATTCCATAACTTGGTGCAGCAGGTTAAAGCACAGCACTAAGAAAGAAGCTAAAGCCACTTCAGCATGAGTTTGATCCCTGCCCTAGAGGTGATCCACCTGGCATGGCAGACCTCTCCAGGCCCACCTGCTGCTCCCCTCAGCAGTGTACTTCATCCATCTGCCTATTCTGCTCCTCATTCTGTCTCTGGTGAATCCTCTCACCGCCCCTGCACCCCAGTTCTGTATGCATAAATAAATCTTAAAAAAAAAAAAAAAAGCCATTCTGGGGCCTCACTGGTGGTCCAGGGTTTAAAGTATCAAATACTACTGAGCTATCTCCACTTTGGCCTGAGTTTGATTCCAGGCTGGGAGCTGACCCACACAGTGCAGCAGACCTCTCCTATCTCACCTGTTGTTCATATCAGCAGGGTAGATCTGCCTGTTCTGCTCCCCACTCTGTCTCTGGTGAATCCTCTCACACTCCACACCTCTGGCCTTCACCCCAGCATAAATAAATCTTTTAAAAAATTAAAGGCCAACTGTTGTAAAATAAAAAATTAAAATAAAAAAATAAAGGCCAATGTACATATTTTTTCATGGATCATGCGTTTGGTGTTGGATCTCAAACCTTATTGTCAATCTCTAGGTAAGACTAATTTTGAGTCAATTTTTGTGAAAAGGGTAAGGACTCTGTCTACATTCTTTAAAAAAAAAAACAAAAAAACCCAATAATTTGCATATGGGTGTGCCAGGAGCCATTTGCTGAAAAGACTATCCTTTCTTTAGGAAACTGTCTTACTTCTTTCTCAAAGATTAGTTACAACATTCATGTGGGCCTATATTTGGGTTCTCAATCCTGTTTTATTGGTCAGTGTGTCTCTTCTTTCTCTACCCTGCCTTGATTACCACAGCTTTAGGGTAAATCTTGAAGTCAAGAAGTATCAGTCCTCTAGCTGTGTTCTTCAGGACTGTGCTAGCCATTTTGGATCTTTTGCTTTTACATACAAACTTTTTTGTTGTTAATAATATAATAGTATTTTTACATCATTTTGTGCCTTTTTCCATCTCAGTTGTAATCCCCATGGGCTTCCCATCACCAAATCACCCGTGTGTCATCACCACAGTTCAGTGCACCCCCCCCCACCATTTTTGATCCCATTCCACACTCCACCCCCGAAAAATGTCTCTGGTATATAGTTGTTCATTATTATTATTTTCTCCCCTGGTCCTTTATACTACTGCTGTGAGTGAAACTATCTGGTATTTTCCCTTTTCTTTCTGATTTATTTCATTAAACATTACATGCAAACTTTTAACATCAGTATGTCAATATCTACAAAATAATTCAGGGGCATTTTGCTTGGATTGCACTGAATCTATGGTTCATCTATATAATGCACAGATTAAGTTCAGTAGAATTGGTAATTTTTTTTTAAGAGTTACTCATTTATACATACAAGAACTAGAGTACAGACCAGAGGTGCAGGGGTGGTGAGAGGATTCACCAGAGACAGAGTGGGGAGCAGAACAGGCAGATTGATGAAGTACACGGCTGAGGGG